>NW_027514713.1:8995000-10195000 GCF_048772815.1 Callospermophilus lateralis | reverse complement strand
GAGAGAATTTTAATATTTATTTTTTAGTATTTGGCGGACACAACATCTTTGTTTGTATGTGGTGCTGAGGATCAAACCCGGGCCGCACGCATGCCAGGTGAGTGCGCTACCACTTGAGCAACATCCCCAGCCCTAAGTCACAGTATTAAAAAAAAAAGGTCAACAGACACTTCTAGCAAAGTTTCAGCAGCTCCCAGATCACCCTGTGCCTGAAGCTACCTGTGCCCCTGCTCTTTGAGTTTTCCTTACCAAGGGGCATCCCCAGGGGCTACCCAATCCTTCTAGACTCATAATCATACAACATTCCACAACAGCAAGCACCTGCACATGCTTGCACTCCCACTCAGGCACCACCGTGTGCCCCTGACCGGCAAGATGCTCCACACCCTAATGATCATTCTCAGCATCAGCCACTATCCCCTACAGGGCACTCAGCATGTGTTGTTCACATAGTAGGAGTTTGATCGACACTGGAGCATTTAAAGCTCCCTACATCCCTGTGAGTTTGGTATTTGAAATGTGTTTCCCTTTTTGACAGAAAGCAAAGCTAGGACTTCCATTGATTGAGGGACCAAGGTGACACCATGAGAAAGTGCAGAGCTGGGACTCAAGTCTGGGTCACTCTGACTTCTGAGTATGCGCCCCAGATTCTGAATGACTGTGCTTTCCTGCCTGCACCCAACCCCCTGGGGACAAACAGAGCAGCATGTCATGCACACTGCTGCCCACATGTAACACATACAATACACACACTCCATGCCCAAGGTGCAGCCATTTCACACACACGCACACACATGCACATGTAGACATGCAAGAAGACACTTTTAGGAAGAACACACTTCCTCAATCTACTCATTTAATAAATATCTACTGTGTGCTGATCTGACTAGTTCTGCTGAACCTTAGGCACGATGGTCACCCAAGAGAGGCAGGAAATGTCACATCCTGAGTTTCTAGCATAGCCAGACTCTATGCCAAAGGAAGTCTGTGGTCATGGAAATGTGTGCAAGACTGCACATATATGCATGCATGCACACACACACAGAGCGCAGTCTAGGTAGAATTTGTCCTGGGCCTGTCACTGTTTGGTCCATGAGACTTAGTGACACTGGGACAGGTATCTGAGAGTGCATTATTTGATATAGGTGGCTAGGGGAGGTGGAAATGTTGGAGGTTATTGATCCTACTAGTTCAAAAGAACCTAGACTGCCCAAGTGGGAGGAAGGCCCCAGAGACCCAGCGCTGCCAATAATTTGTGGTTTGGAGCAGTGGAGATCCAGCCTGGGGGTGGCATATCCTGCCAGCCTCCACAGGCTCCAGGGGCCCAAACTACCTCTCTGGGCTCCAGGGACCCAGGGTGAGCATCTCTGAGCTTTCCCCCACTAATCTATCACTACTGGCCTGACTTAGCTCCACTTAACTCCCTCGTATGGGAAATGGATAGGAAATTAAAGATAACTAGGCAGTTTGAGAGGATTAAAGATCGGGAAAACAACATAATTCTGTCATAGTAGCTATCGGACAGGAGAACACACCAAAGGAAATGGAAAAGGCCTCAGACCAGTCCATTACAAGGACAAGGGCAAGGCCAATAAGCAGATCACAGAGTCCTGAGTGGGGAACAGAAACGTCAATCACCCAGGAAGGCGGCAACTGCAGCCCAGCCTAGCAAGGCCATGGGCCCAAGGAGAGGAAGGCAGACAAGGCTGTTGAAAGGCCTAAATGGTGCAAAAAAGCTGTTCTGTGTCTGCTGGCTGGGTAGAGCCTTGGAGAGGGAGGAGGTGTCCCTGGGCTTGGCAGTGGGCCTTCCTTGCCTAGGGAGCTAAGCCCATTCCTCCTAAGTCCTACTTTAGGAAGAACTCAAAGCCCAAGGACTACAAGCATGGGAGAATCCCTGGTCAGTTGTTGAGAGCAGCGACCCAGTCAGAATGACGCCTGGCATTTGCCAGAGGGAATGGTTGAAAGGTGATGCCAGCGAACCATTGAGATGATGATTTGATTTAAGCTGTATATAATTGCTGTGATGCTGGATTAATTTTATAGTATATTTGACCTTTACTGTCGGGCAATAGGGCGGCTCTTGCTGCCTAGGGCACCCACTACTTTGGAGTTTCTGTGAGTTCCCCGGAAGTTGGGGGAGATTGGATGGAGCCCGCTGGAAGGAGTGTGTTCCCATGTGGTGTGTGAAGTGCCAATGAGAATTGGGGAATAAAGAGTTGCTGTTTGAATCTACACGGCTTTGTGGCGGCTTGGTTATTTGTACCCAGTCAGACTGCAGCAGTCAGTATCACATTCTAGAAAGCTCCTGGAGCTGAAAGTTCAACTCCCAGTTCTGAACCATCCTAGCTGTGTGACCTTGGACCGGTCACTTCCCCTCTCTGGAGTTGGATCCTCATGTTCACAATGAATGAGCTGTTGGAAGAATTAAATGAAGTGGAGTAACAGCAGCTAATATTTACTGGGTAATTCACCTATGAACTAGCACAAGGGTTGGCAGATTTTCTTTCTGCCTGGGACCAGAGAATAAACATCTTATGCTTCACAGGCTATAGAGTTAATGTTGCAACCACTCTTCTCTGGTGCAGCACAAATCAGCCATGGATGATGGGTAAGCTAATCAATATGGCTGTGTCCAATAAAACTTTATTTATAAACACAGGCAGCAAAACAGACTTGCCCATCAGTTGTAGTTTGTGGACCATTGAACTAGCCACTGTGGTAAGCACTTTTAACTTATTTGATTCTCACACAATCCTGGTAAGTGGATACTGTTATTATTCCCATTTAGCAGGTGGAGAAACTGAGGTCTCAAGCTAACAAGTAACTTGCCTGCTGTTATACAGCCAGGAAGTGGCTGAGCCAGCATTTTAACCCAAGTAGTTTGGCTTCTGAGCCTCTGGTGTTAATCTTTACAGGATACCCTCCCTCCCAGAATAAGAAAAATGCTAATTATAAGAACAATGCTAGTCATTGCTTGCATTTGCATGGGACTTTACACATTCCTGAAAGAGCAATCAGAAACACCAGCAGTTCTCCCTAAGGAGCCGCAGTGCACTGGTGTGTCCTCATTGGTTGTACTGTGTCAAAAGTCATTTGTTGCTAATAGTTTTTAAAATGATTTACTGCTGTTTTAATAAGCAACAGTTGACCCAACGTTATCCCTCTAATAATGTCCCTCTCACTCCCTTTCTTTCAGATATATTTCCTGGAAAGAGCACAAAAGGGTGGGGGTTTCAGCTGCCTCCCCAAGAATGCCTGGAGGATGGCAGTCCAAGGCACATGGTCTATGAGTCACTCAGAGGGATGGCAACCAGTGGTCAATCCAATCTGGTTGTCATCAAGGGTGGGGCAAGTGGGATAATTGCTCCCATCAGATAGCTGAAGAAAGCAAGGCCCTAGAAATATAGAGAAGAGCCTGACATCCCAAGGCTAGAGTCAGACAGAAGCTATCATCTGTGGGAAGGGGCAAGTGTTACATCAGAGAAAAACAGGAGGAACCAGACAGATGCTGTTCAGACCCTGACTCGCCCATTCTGTGTGACCATAATGGCTCTCATCTGGCCTCAGTTTCAACATATGTAAAATGGGTATCTTGCCAATACCACATCTGATAGTGCTTGTTGTGAGGATCAAAGGAAATAATAAGGAACGTCTAAGGTTGCTGGAACAGAAGACTCAGAGAGAAGAAAGGGGGAAAGAACAATATTTAAACTATGTACCAGGACAACTCCCAAAGGTACCTCAGGAAAATGACTCTCAACAATTTAGAGATGGAAACAACTATCTCCATTTTACAAAGAAAGAAACCAAGTCCTGCCATCCTTTAGCTAAAAAGCAATGTGGCTAGAGAGTAATGTGGCTAGTCAGACATAGTGAGAGAGGCCTGTGACTGGGGAGGCTGAGGCAGTAGGACTGCAAGTTGGAGACCAGCCTCAGAAACTTTTTGAGGCCCTGTCTCAAAATAAAAAAAAAAAAGAGTGCTGGGGATGTGGCTCAGTTGAAGAGCAAACCTGGGTTCAATCCCCAGTGCTAAAAGAAAGAGAGAAAGAACAAGAAAAGGAAAAGAAAAAAGAAAATAGGGAGGGAAGGAGTTGAAGAAGGAAGAAAGGAAGGGTGGAGGGAGGAAGGATATAACAGAACTCTCAGTCCAGAGCACCAGGAGAATTGTCAGCTTTCGGTGATGTGAGTGGAAAATCAGATTGGAACGCAGAGAGAGTCATACACCCAACAAATATTTATTGAACACTTACTTTGTGCCAGGCATGGATCTCATGTATGAGGACACAACCCTGATCAAGACAAACCCATTCCTCAAAATTCAAATGAGTAACTAAATCAACTCTAGGGTCCATTCCATGTTATGGTGCCATTCTAACTCTGCCATGATCCTGAGCCAAATAGCTGCTCCTTACCTTGGTCTCCTCTCATTCAAAACCCTTCCCAAGGGAAATCAAAAGGGAAATTGTCTACCCAATGCTTGCCTTCCATCCAACCCTGTGTGGCTTCCTGCCCAGCCAAGAACAAAGGCTGGAAGGACTGTTTCTCTGGGACATCCTGTGCCGCCCTATAGGGTGTGGGGGCTGAGGACCCCAGCCTGTCCTAGGCCTGGCCCTAGTGAGCTGTCTCTGGAAACAATGGTCAGAGGCATCTCCCTCAAGATCTCCATCAAGAATGGGAAGTGGAGCGTAGGGTGGGCTGACCTGGGCATTGTTTGGACGCACATTTCCTGGTCAAGTTGGCAGACAAGCTCCTGGGATACTGGGTGGACCCAGGAGGGACAGCATCTTTCTTCCTCTTGTCTAAAACGCAGCGACTGTTTCTGTTCCCATCTTCCCTTGCAGGAGGCCTTAGAGCTGCAGAGCTGAGCCCTGCCTCTCCAGCCACCCAGGCCAGTGCACAGCCCTCCTGCCACACAGGAGTCCCTGTCCTGGGCCAAGAGGATGACACCCCTGCTCCCTAGCACAGGCCGCTTTTTATGCACGTAAGGGGTGGGCAAAACCCAGGCAGTGGGACATGTCAGACACTTGTGCCATCAGGGGCCAGCAGAAGAGTTCTCCAATTATCAGCCCAGGAATCGAGGGGCCCTGTGGGTGTACATGCCACCAAGAGGCAAGGTGGCACTCGGGAGGCAGAGTGTTGCCCAGCTGCTCAGGTGGGTGGCCTGCTAATGCACTCTGTGGCCAGCCAGGTAGGTGGCATGCTCTTCTTTCCTACTGGGCCTGAGTGGGGACTGTGGGCACCGCTCTGCAGTTAGTACAGGGGAGGGGTGAAGACCAACGCCGCCCAGCAACCAAGAGAAAAGAGCAAACCCTCCGCAACCAAGGACCTCGCCCCAGCCCCTGCCCACCCAGCCCTGTTCTCCATCACACACGCACAAGCCCTCCACATGGCCACATTGCTTCTGCAACCCCCTCCCCATGCCACGTCTGGGAAGGGCCTTGCTGGGCCATGGGGCCTCCCCTGTGTGTGAACCTCTGCTTTGATCATGTCAGCCACAAGGAGGGAGAGCACTTGGGAGGGGAAGTGGAGGAGAATGATCGACCTTTCTCTGCCCCTCCTTGTACACCTCTTGGGGGCTCCAAAGAGTCCAGCTGCTTGCAGAAGATCCTCCATCCACACATGAACCCAGCGTTCTGAGTCCTGACCCTCCATGGGCCAAGGCCTCAAGGAATCCCACTGTATCAAGTGGAAAGGACTTGGGAATGGGCCCCCAGATGACAGAGAAGCAAAAAGCCACCTGTTTCTTCTCCACCCAAGCTATGTAGATAAATACAACACCCCTCCTATGACAGCCCCTGACTGTTCACAAAGCACTCCCAATGTGCTTCTTCATCTCATCTTCCCAACAACCCTGAGAAGAAGGGATTATTCTTGTCCCCATTGTACAGATGAGGAAACTGAGGTTTCCACAAGCAAAGTGACTTCCTTGCTCCAAGTTGTCCAGCGAGGAAGAGGTGGCACCAGGACTTGATGTTAGGCCCATGGATCTCAAATGTCCCCTTCCTTTGTAATGGAGAACTTGGAGTCTGCACTGGAGAAGACTTGGCCTGCTGCAAAATGAGCTTGACGTTGCAACATAATCCATACTTATGGACTCCTTGGTTTCTGAGGTGTGGTCATGTTATGCTGAGGCTAGCCTGCCAGGCTTCTGAGGAGTCCCCAGTCCTGACAGTTTGTCCACAGCACCTCTAGCTCTGACCCTGCTCCTTGTCACTCTCACTGGAATGCCACCTGGCTGGCAACAGGAGTCGGGCCTGGGCCTGCCTCCACAGCCCTCTGGCTCATGGGTCTTCACGGCCCTCAGTTCCTCTGTTGCTCAGCGTATGGTGTGACTCCGGGTTAAGGGTGAGGGATCTGGGAAGGGAAGCCTGAGTCACCCCCAGGCTAGAAAGCACAGCACTTGGCATGGTTCCTGCCCCAGCGGAGGAAAGAGAAGGTGCATTGAGTTACCAAGGCTGGCCTAGGGCAGGGAAGAAGTAGGAGGGAAAGGGGTGTCATGAGCCTGTGGAGATGGGGGAGCACACTGCCAACCAGGTTCCATGGCTCCAGCCAGGGGAAGGCCCCAGGGAGAACTGGGAGCACCTGGAGGGGTGGGGACTACAGAGAGAGGCCAGCAGGACCTCTACTCTGTCCAGCCTCCCTTCCCAAGCCAAATCCCCAGCCAGGCCCTCTCTCCCCACAGAGGTGTGTGACAGCTGGGGCAGTTCCAGAGGAGGGATCCCCCTGAACCCCACAGGGGGAGGGCGCCACCTCCCAATACCTTGCTCCATCTCTTCCTGTCACGTCTTTGGCCACCAGTGTTTCAAAATAAACTGGTTCCTAACTGGCTGTTGACTTAGGAATCCAAAACATCAGGTTTCAAATCCATTCCCACATTTTTAGCTCTCACCTCTCGGCAGACCATTCCAGTCCAAACTGCTCCTTTTGAGCTCCTGCCCCACAGAGTGGACAGCCTCCTGCATGTGTCCTCCAGGGTGACCCTCAGACACCTCCAGCTCAATTGGTTCTAAAGCAAAGCTCTTCTTTCCCCTACCCCACAGCCCCACTCCTAAAACACAATTCATCCTTGAACCCTAAAAATAATGTCACCACCCATCAGCTGGACATCATTTTTTATATTCCTCGCCTTACTTTGTCTCTTCAACATATATGAACAGGTGGTACCAGGTACTGCCTGAGGAGATGGGGGACAGCAGTGAGCAAGTCACAATCCCTGCACCCACTTCAGTTTATAGTCTCATCCAATAAGTAACAAGAAAATCACTGATCAGTTGACAAGAAGTTGAGATGGGTGTAATTCCAGGGTCTGAGGGAACCCAGAAGAGGAGTATCGGGGCAGGCACAATGGTTCATGTATGTAATCTCAGTGACTCAGGAGGCTGAGGCAGGAAGATTGCAAGTTTGAGACCAGCCTCAACAACTTAGTGAGACTCTTGTCTTAAAATACAAAATACAAAGGACTGGGGATGTAGCTTAGTGGTAGAGTATCCCTGAGTTCAATTCCCATTACCAAAGAAGGAAAGAGGAAAGAAGGAAGGAAGGAAGGGAAGGAAGGAAGCAATTAATCAAATCCTGTATGTGGATCATTGAAGTCCTCTCACAGAGGTAAGAGTATGCACAAAGGCAGAACATTGAGAAATTGCAAAATGATCACATGACGCTGTGGATATAGAGAGGCAAAGCTATTAATTGGGGGATAGGGTCTTACCTGGTAGGAGATAAGCCTGCAGAAATTGCTAGGCACCTGAGCACCTAGGCCTTACTGGCTATTGGAGAGAATTTAGCCTGTATTCTAAGAATGCTGGGAGACAAGTGAGCAAGTAAAACTGTGCCATAAATATCCAAAAGATTGCCCAGTCTTCCTCACTTCCTCACCTTGACATTCAAACTGCTTCATTAACCCAGGTGCAGTGGCTCAGGAGGCTGAGGCAGGAGTATCTAAAGTTCAAGGGCAACTTCATCAACTTAGCAAGACTGTGTCTCAAAATTTAAAAATAAAAAAAAAAATAAATAAGGCTTGTGGATGTGGTTAAGTGGTTAAGCACCCCTGGCTACAATCTCTGCTACAAAAAAAAAAAAAAAAAATTCTAGTTCTTTCATGGCCATCTCACAAACCTTATGAACTGAGACCTTTGTGCCAGTCTGCAGATGGTACTTCATCTTCAGGTCTTCAACCCTTCATGCCCCAAGCCAGCCTCCAAACAAGAAAACCTTGAAGGCAAAAAAAAATGTTTATATATATGGAATATATATAAAATATGGGACCTGGGATTGAACCACATCCTGACGCTTTTTATTTATTTTTTTATTTAGAGACCAGGTCTTACTAAGTTGCTGGGGCTGGGTTTAAACTTGCAATCCACCTACATCAGCCTCCCAGGTCACTGAGATTACAGATGGGCACTGTAACACCCAGACATATGTCTCCAATTTGTCATCTCACTTACCTACTGTCCTTCAATTTCAGAGAGTTCCCAACTTATGGTGATTCAACTAATGCTTTTTTTGGCTTTATGATGGTGCAAAGCTGATACACATTTGGTAGATACTGCACTTCAAATTGTGATCTTTCTCTGGGAAGGTGGTATGCAATACAATATCCTCCATGATGCTGGGCAGGGCCAGTGAGCAGAAGCCTCTGCTCAGTCACATGAACATGAGAGGAAACAACTGATCCTCTACAGTGTGCTGTGTTGCTAAGTTACAATGTTATGAAGGCCCAGTGAGTTCATATTTGACTTAGGATTCTTTTCCACTCACAGGGCATTTATTGGGCCCTGACCATTGTAAGTCAAGGAGCACCTACACATCCATAGCTCCCAGCAGCTTTCAGGATAAAGATGTGAATCTGCCTGTCACCTTCTGTTTCTGCCCCTGCTCTGTCCCTCTGGCAACAGCTTGCCCATTGAGGCCCCAGGAATCTTCCTGAAACCCAGATCAGGCCTGGCCTATGCATTTCTCTGCAGGCTCTGAGCAGACCCTGGATGAACTGTGGTTTCTCTGGTCTCCAATCCTAGCAGCCCTTGGCTTTGCAAGATCTTCCTGGGCCAAGTGTCCTATCAAAGTGTGACCCTACTTCCCAGGCCTTCCTTGCTCTCAACACTTGGCAACCCAGCAGCATCAGAAGGAACTTTCTAGTTTTTTCTCTGGATTTGCCTAGCCAAGGTAAGGAAAGGAGGCTGCTGGAGGGATGTTCCTGGAAGAGAAAGCCTGCACTCCATGATCGATACCCAGGTCCAACTTGGCAAGAGGAAGGGGAGCCAGTTCAGCTGGATCTGCTCCCGGGAAGTCGCTGTTTTAGATGGAAGGGTGGCATTTGTCCCCTGGTGAAGAAACCCAACTTCCCTCATGGCCCCCTATGCCTTCCTTTCCCTGGCCAGGGAGGCTGTGTGGACTTAGGGGCTGATCAGATTCAAGGCACACAGAGAGCTTCCCACACATTCCCCAAAAAAGGAACAGCTGGGGGTTCCCTCCCCTTCTCCTTAATATCCACATGCAGAGCCCCTTTCCTTGTATCAACTTGGGGCCTCTGGACTGCTTTCAGGAAGTGGGGTGCTTCTGTACAGCCTAGCTTGGGGGGAGGGGGGAAGAGATGGCTTGGTATGGATTTTTGTGGTTGGAGGTGATTGGAATCCCAGCTGTGCTCTCAGCCCCCTCACCTTGTCTGCATCAGCACCCCTCCTCCTTCAAAGATGGGCAGGAAGAAGGAAGGGAGGGAAGAGGGGGGCAGAGCTGGCCTCTCAGGGCTGGGAGGTACCCCATACACTCAGCAGCCAGACTTGCCAAAATGATCAGCAAGCCTCAGAGCTTGATAGGGAGACAGACATTTAAGGAAAAAGCTATCCTAGGTGACTGGAACACATCTTCAGGGTCTATTCTTATAAAGTCTCCCCAAAAAGGAGATTCTCAATCCTGGCTTCACATTGGAATCACCTGGAGAGCTCATAAAAATGCCATTGCCTGGGCCCGAGGCCCAGAAGCTCTGTTCTAACTTGTCTTGGCTGGAGCTCAAATGTTGGTGTGCTTCAAAATTTCATTAGCAACTCAGGAGGCCTAGGCAGGAGGATCACAAGTTTGAGGCCAGCCTCAGCAATTTAGAGAGGCCCCATCCCCCCCAAAAAATAAATAGATAAATTGATAAATAAATAAATAAATGAATAGAACCGGAGATGTAGCTCAGATGTACAGAAACCCCAGGTTCTATCCCTAGTACCCCCGACCCCTGAAATACTTTCCTTAAGGCCTTGATCATAGATAAACATCCAAGAAGGAGAGAAAGAAGAAAGGAAGGGGTAGGAAAAGGAAAGGAGAGCTGAGGAGGTAAGAGAAGGGGAGGTGGGGGAAGGGAGGCAGAACAGGTGAGAGACTGAAACAGTGGTCAGAGCAAGTGTGTACTTGAGCCCCATCTTTTCTCTGGCTCTCCTGGGTTTCTTCTCTGAGCACAGAGACGGTCTGACTCAGTGATCTTCAAGATTCATCTTGTTCTGGGGGCACGGTGTCTGATGAAACAAGAGAGCAGCAAAGGTTTCTGGGAACCCAGAAAGTCCCCAGATTCCAGGAATCAGAAGAGGCATTGCAGCTCTGAAGAATAAGGAGGATTTGCACAGGCCCAGGAGGTGAGAAGGGGTGGAAGTGGGGTGTCAGGGAAGCACTGGGTGAATGAACATTCCAGGCCAATGAATCAGAGTGAGGAAAAAACAGAACCAGGAAAACATCAGGAGTGTTTTGGAAATCCTGAGTAGTCAGTGTGTCATGGCCAGAGACAATGGGTGTGGTCTGGTGGTTTCGAATCCTGTGTCTGTCCCACAGCTGTGTGACCTGAGAGAAGTCACTGACACAGCCTCGTTTTCCTCATTGGTTCCAACACTCATTCTCCCCCCTGGAGAAGGGATGGAAGAAGAAACAGAATTTTGGGGCTGGGTTTCTAGAAAGGTCCTACACGTGGGGAATAACAGTGATCTCCAAGTGTGAGCCAAATGACCAAGGAGTCACTCACAGAGACTCTGGTTCCTTCCTTCATTCTAGTCAACTAAGCTTCCAAGTCAAGGGGACCGAGCCAAGAGAATCAAAACTCTGGACTCGAATGCAGGCAAGCATGGTAGAGATCCCCAAAAGGCAATGGCCAGCCACCCTCTGCCTCTCTCAGAGAGCCACCGAGGGAGGGAAAGGTAGGAAGGCGCCTTGGATTTCCTGGTGTGTACCACAGCCACACCTTTGCCCAGCCACCCCATTTCAAAGATGAGAAAAGGTCCAAGTGGCCTGGAAGCAGCAGAACCAGGCCAGAACCAGGACTATCTGACTCCTAAACCCACACTTGCAACTGCCACTCCAGCAACTGTGTCACTTGGCTCTGA
Organism: Callospermophilus lateralis; assembly: GCF_048772815.1. Lineage (NCBI taxonomy): Eukaryota > Metazoa > Chordata > Mammalia > Rodentia > Sciuridae > Callospermophilus > Callospermophilus lateralis. The sequence goes on along the minus strand of NW_027514713.1, from coordinate 10,183,646 downwards.
GAAGGCCCCATTTGTGACTGCGTGTCTGAACAGCCTCTGTTGGCTCCCTCTGCTCAAGATGGCCAATGGGCTCCCTTCTGGCCCTCCCTCTTCTTCCCTTCATCTGTCCTGTCCTTCTCTGGCATGCACTCTCTACAGCCATCCCTGAAGTCTGTGTCTGTCCTCTTCACTGGGACCCAGGCAGACGACATTGGGATAGTTGAAGTGTCCTTCTTATGACCTTGAGTTCTGGCAAGACTGACTTCCCTTGTGGTGATTGGAGCTGACGACAGCTGAGTGGCACAAGGACACATACACACAGACACACATCAATGAGCCATATCAGAATAGGTATGGACAGGATCCCCCAGTTGCCTGCCAGGGCAGCTTCCCACCACCACAATGCAGACAGCTTGGAATACACCAATCAAATGACAGGGCTCCACCTCCATCCTACCTCCTCTACCCAGCCAGGAACACGCCTGCCGACTGATGGGGCACAGTCATTCCCTACAACTTCAGACACATCTCCACATCATCCCTGTGAACAGGTGGGACACAGCCACCTCGTCAAGACATAAACAACATGGGCAAGTTGCACATAGAATTGCAAGGGACACTCTGGGTCCCCAGGCTGCATAGATAGATACCAGTTTCTTCAGAACTTGGGAATTGATGAACACCAGTGTTACCAGGCCCCTATTCCATGTCCTCGCTGTGTGACAAATATAGCAGGAATGCAGGTATTGGAGCTGCCTGGCTGTGTCTTTGTAGTCTGGGGGTTTCCATGGCCCAGTACACACTTGCAGTCCAGGCTGCCTCTGGGGGCAAGCATATGCACACATACACATGTGCTCACACATGCACCCACAGGCCTCCAGCTCTCATAGGTCTCCTTTTGTTGTTATTGTTGTTGTTGTACCAGGGAGTTGCTTGCATTCCAAATACAGGTCTGAACACATACCTAAACCAGGCACTGGGATAACAGACAGAAATCAGAAAACCATTCCCCGTGGAGCTATTAAGCTAGAAGAGACCCCCAAAGAAACCCCCTCCAAAGCTGGGGCTGGGGTTGTGGCTCAGCGGTAGAGCACTCGCCTAGCACATGTGAGGCACAGGGTTCAATCCTCAGCATCTTCGATCCTCAGCACCACATAAAAATAAATAAATAAAAATAAAGGTATTGTGTCCAACTACAACAAGAAACTAAATATTAAAAAAGGTGACAGCTGTAAGACCTATTGTGTCTGGAAGAAGCAAGGTGATGTTCTGGCCCTCTGAGTCCTTGCCAAGACCATACCTGGGAGACTTTGTCCAGTGACAGGCCTCAACCAGTGAGGGACCATGGAGCAGGCTCTGTAAGAACAGGCTGAGCAGAAGGGACCATTTGACTTGGAATAGAGTCAACTTGGGATGGAGCCATCTGAAGGGCTGTCACAGGGCACAGGCCATGTGTAGCCACAGGAGACAGAGCTAGTTTGACCATGTTGGTGGAAGCCACAGGAAGACCACTTGGGATGACTGATCCCAGAATGCCAGTGGAAGGAAGGAGCCTCCCATCAGTAGAGGTGTGCCAGCAGAGCTCAACTGACCCCTGGGTGGAGGCTGAGCTAGATGACCTTGAAAGATACATTCGACCTGAGATTCCCTGACTCTGTCATTTGAATTCAACTTATTCATGCTACAGATGAGGAAACTGAGGCCCTGAGAGAGGCATGGAATGTTTGAGGTCACACAAAGCGTTATTGGTGCTCTGAGATCTAGACTCACGATTCCTCATGCTCCATCTTGGATCCTCCCACTCCTTGGATGTTTGGGCCAGAACAAACCTCCTGGCCAGGAGATCCAGAAGCTCCTCTCTTCCTTTGGCATCCTGGGTGGTATGACACCATGTGGTCTTTCCCAGCCCCTGCCTGGACTCAGCTGGTGGATGAACTCCTTGTTGGACTGCCTCTGGCTCCAGCTCTGGCTCTACATATGGGTGCTCTCAGGCTGAAAGGAGATCAACATTTGACCCAGAGCCAGATGTGGAGCAAAGAGAAGTGGGAAAATGGGAGATCCAGGGACTTGAGGGTGGCTGCAGAGCCTGAGGGCTATGGCTGGGATCCATAGACCTGGCACATAGTAGGTGTTCCATAGATCACATGGAGACAAGTAGGAAAAAATCTTCCTCTGGAGCAGGGACATTGGGAATGCCAGTGGATGAAGCTAAGGGTCCTGCAGACTCTTAGCTTAAATCCCAAGGCGTGGGACATGGGTCTTGGAAATAGCCCTCATCCTGGACCCCACCACCACCCCAGCCTTTCTCCCCTGAGAAGAACTCCCCAGTGCAGCCTTTCCCCTCTGCCCTTGCTTGGGAAACCCGGATGACTTCTGTCCTACCCATCAGGGCAAGGCGACTTGCTAAAGTGCCAAGAGATTTCTGCAGAAGAGGGGCTTCTTGTTGCTAAGAATGCCGCAAAACAGAAGACTCCACCCACAAACCAAGCCCTTCATGAGTCAGTGAAATTATCATAGGGGCTTAGGGGGTGGGGGAACATAAAGGTCTAACCCCAGGTGGCCTAGGGACAAACCTGGAGTATTGACCTCCAGTCTCCCAGTGCACAGGTATTTTCTCACCTGCCCTTTGCATGTTCTGGTGACAAACTACTTTCTGCTGTTTCATGGGCCCTTTGCAATTACAAATGAGGCAACCATTATTACCCTCGCTTTAAGAAAAAGTACTAAAGACAAGAGAGGCACAGCATCTTTCCAACAATCTTTCCTTAAAAATCAAGAATGTGGTGAGTTAATTGGGGGCAGGGGAGTTGGTAATAGAAATGGTGACTTAGGAAAGCAAACCTGATGATGGAGTTCCAGGCCCATTTCAAGGCCATGAGGGACATTTGTGAAGCAGTGAGTTCAAAACATCACTATGGATAGGCTGCCTAAGACCCACTTGAGCAATTAGCATGTGTGTGTGTGTGTCTGTGTGTGTGTGTGTGTGTATGTCAAATTGAGCTTTGAGGAGAGGTCTGAGGTGGAGAGGTGGGAATATGGGGATAAAGGCCACTTAGTCGTGATTATCAAGTCAAGTATCCTGTGGGTGTCCCCTGCCTCCCAGCAGGGGAGTGGCAGCTGGTGCCTGCTCTGACTCCATCAGCCATTAATTAAAACTTGACAAGAAGATTAATATACAGGGGACAATTTTAATTAGAGACTCCTGGAACGTTAGTGCTGGCATGGCCTAAAGAGACCATGTCTTCCGGCCTCCTTATTGTATAGATGGAGAAACTGAGGTAGACACAGGGAGCAACTGGCCTAAGTTTCTTCAAGGAGTCTGGGGCTAAGTGGTCAAGGTGTCCCATGTGATTTCCTGGTCAAAACTCTTTCTCTGCCCTAGTATCACATACTTAGGGGATAGTTTTAATTAACTTATTATACCATTCAACTTGTCACTGATTCCCAGGGCCTCAGCAAAGGCTACACCTCGAGATCCCTTTTGTATACACTCTGCTTGTTTCCAGGAGGCTGATGGGATGAGGGTAAATTGAGGAACCCAGGGAAGCTGAGTCTGATCACCTCCCAGGGTTCAAGTCAGTTAGGGTGCTGAGCTGGGGGGATAGTCAGCCTGAGGACATTGCCTGGGCCTTCTTCATGAGAGGGGGTGGAAATGTCACTCATCCATTATCCCAGTCCCTCAATTTGCAAAGTGCTGTCTGAAATATTAACTGAGATCCACACTCCCAACCAAAGAGAAGGCTTTATTCCTTTTCAAAACATTTCTATTTTTCTTTCAATGAGACACATTCTTTGTAACAACATCCACAGAACACTTTAGTGCATAAGGTCAAAATCCACTTCTCCTCATCCACTCTACCAATACCCAGCAATAGTCATTGGAAAGAGTTTCTTGTCAAACCTTCTAGAGTTCTCTTTCCCCACACCTTTAGGTCTGTTGCATGTCCCCTATTTTCACATGGGGACATTGTTGCATCCCTGGTGCCTCGCTTTGGTGGGAGCACCAGGAAACAGTGGGGAGCATGAGGGAGGAGGTCCACATTGAGATCCTCCCTTCCCTATGCCCTTCTAGTTGACTGTCCTCTGTCTCAGTCGGCTGTCCAGTCAAAGCCCCAAGCTGGCCCACAAGGTGCCTAGTGCCAACTGGAAAAGCATGTCCCTCTAGGTACATAATTTAGCAGGAGGTGCCTATTCTTGAGGGTGGATGTTCCTTTCCTCTAGGTCAGTGTGAGGAACACCAGAGACCTTGCCTTCATGGCCATAATGTCTCCATCTCTGCCCTGTATGTCCACCGCCATTGTCACTGCCTTGAACCAGGTTTCCTCCCAGAGACTGCAGCGGCCCCTGTCTCCCCACCAGCGTTCCTGCTTTGCATTGTTCTCTCCAAGGCCCCCTGCTCCCTGTAGCCAGATGGATTGATGTTACAAGCAAAGTAGATTACATCCCTTCTGGGCGAAGCCCCTCAATCACTTCCTCTTGCCTCCAGTCAAGGGCACCCTCCTTGAGGATGGCACTTAAGGACCTTTACCTATGAGCACGTGACTGGACTAGGCCCAAGGCCTGTGTGCAGCAGGCTCCCTCGCTGTGTGAATTCTGCTTCTACCTCTTGCTGGTTGTGCGGCCTCTGGCAATCCAGAGAACCTGGCTGGCTCTCCACTTCCTTATCTGGAAAATGGGAATGATGATGATAACAGCATCTGCTCGCTGCATTACACAGAATAGGAAATCAGGTAATTTGGGTCAAAGAGCTCAGAACAGTACCTATGAGGTGAGGCCCTGGTGGCACATGAGCACTTGAAGATCAGTGTCCCAAAGGGCCCTCCACCTGAGACTTGAGCCCAGCTCCAGGAAAGTGGGGAACGGAAGCTGTGGGTGATAGAGACAGGGACATAGGTCACTATGAGACCGCTCACCCTGGATTCACTTCTAGGAGCTGAAAGGAAGATCTGACTGTGGCCAGTCACTTCCTGGAATGAGTCCACTGAAGGGGACAGAGCTATAAGAACACACCCCCAAGGTCCCTTTAGCTCTGTCCTAGGGCCTGGGAGAGAAGGAGGCCAGGAGACTTAGGGGACCACAGAAGCTCCTGAGCCTCAGGTCTCTCATCCACAAAATGAAGGTCTGAATGACATCACAGAGTGACTGTGGAACTTAAGGGAATAACTCTTGGAAATACCACCACAATGCCTGGAATATAGTAGGTGCTCAATAAACCCTTGGGGTAGGAAGAAAAGGGAAGACTGTGGACCCTCAGTCCAGAGTGAAGCATGAAATGCTCTGGGCCACCTGTAGCCTAGGGGGAAGCTGACAAGACAAAGACCTTCCCAGGTACTTTAGGAGTGCTGCTGGCTTTCTGTTTGAGCCTCATGGGCAAGGTGGGGTAGAGGGAATACAGCAGTACCCCGATGCCCAGGAGACATAGGGAGAGGGCAGCTGGGCTTTTCACTCGCTGCTCCTCAATGTCCATATCTGGAAAGTGGGGATCATCTTGGCAGGTGCACCAGCCTATTGTAAACCTGAACAAAGCTATTGAGTGGGAAAGTCCACCATAGTGAATGTGGACAGTTATTGGTTCCTCATCAGCCAGAGAAGCCATTTGGAGTCATGATTCACAGTGCTGCCTTTGGAGTCTGGTTGAGGTAAGTACAATTGTGGTTTCTGCTTCCTCAACCAGCAAACCTAGGAAAATAACTCAACACCTGTTAGTGACAATTTCTTTGTCTCTAGAATAGCAATAATAATAACTATACCCATTTTACAGAATTTGGAAGAAAATTCCCCAATGAGACCACTTCAGTGAAACTTCTAGCCCATGTAAATAGTTACTGTGTAGCTATTGGCTTTTTTTCCATTCTGTGGATAGAACCAAGGGCCTTATACATGCTAGACAAGCACTGTACCAGCACAGTCTCACTGCCTTGCCCAGGCCAGTCTTGAACTTGGGATCTTTCTGCCTCAGTCTTCTGAGTAGCTGGGATAACAGGTATGTGCTGGGAGCCATCAGCCAAGTAGGTATGACAAATTCCTTGCCAGCTTACTCCCATGCTGTCTAGTGGAAGGACTTCTGAAAGGTGACCTTGCTCAAGGACCAGGGCAGGATCCGTGTTTAGGGTGTTCCCCCTTTAGAATAGGGAAGTTTAGCATAATAGGAGAGTAGGGTGTTCCCCCTTTAGAATAGGGAAGTTTAGCATAATAGGAGAGTAGGGTGTTCCCCCTTTAGAATAGGGCGTATCCTGCTGCTGAGTTCCTCTTGAGTGCTTAGGTCAGACAGTATATTTTGAGAGACAGAAGCCCATGCGGGTGGATTTAGGCAGGAGTGGATTTGAGAGAGGGGATTTGGGCAGAGAACGTGGATTCCCCCAGAGCGTGTTTGTAGACGGCCGGTGTGAGTTCGGGAATAAAGAATTGCTGTTTGAATCTACAAGCTGTGTGGAGACTCGTGATTTGTGCCCAGCCGAAAGACTGCGGCATTTGGCGTTTAGTGCAGCAAATTGTGGTAATGCTGGCATATCTTTGCTGATGGTGTCACCAGTGATCTTTGCTGATGGTGTCACCAATGATGCAATTTTTCCAAAGGAACTGTCAATTGGCTTGGTGTCGTGGCATTTCTGTATCCTCCTCCCTTCTGCTAGTGATGGTCTAAATTTGGGGGCCAATGGCTATATGCTGGACCGGCAGTCAGTGACGGGTATGATCCAATTGCAATGGTATCAACCTAAGACAGGAGGCTGACGCCTAAAGGTCAGTTACCTAAAGGTCAGTTTTCCGATGACGGGTAAGAGCCATATGTTGAATTGGACAACCTACCAGGCGCGGTCCTTAAGCCACATTAACCTCACTCCCCCACTGGCACCAAGGCCAAATTTGGGGGCCAACAGAGGTGAGGCAAAGAACCTCACCCCCCCACTGGTGCATAGACCTATCCACAAGTATGGCTGTATGCTGGACCGGTAGTCAGTGACGGGTATGATCCAGTTGCATTGGTATCAACCTAAGACAGGAGGCTGACGCCTAAAGGTCAGTTTTCCAATGACGGGTAAGAGCCATATGTTGAACTGGACAACCTACCAGGCACGGTCCTTAAGCCACATTACTTGTTGTTTAATTAATCAGAAGGGGGGAGATGCTGGGAGCCATCAGCCAAGTAGGTATGACAAATTCCTTGCCAGCTTACTCCCATGCTGTCTAGTGGAAGGACTTCTGAAAGGTGACCTTGCTCAAGGACCAGGGCAGGATCCGTGTTTAGGGTGTTCCCCCTTTAGAATAGGGAAGTTTAGCATAATAGGAGAGTAGGGTGTTCCCCCTTTAGAATAGGGAAGTTTAGCATAATAGGAGAGTAGGGTGTTCCCCCTTTAGAATAGGGCGTATCCTGCTGCTGAGTTCCTCTTGAGTGCTTAGGTCAGACAGTATATTTTGAGAGACAGAAGCCCATGCGGGTGGATTTAGGCAGGAGTGGATTTGAGAGAGGGGATTTGGGCAGAGAACGTGGATTCCCCCAGAGCGTGTTTGTAGACGGCCGGTGTGAGTTCGGGAATAAAGAATTGCTGTTTGAATCTACAAGCTGTGTGGAGACTCGTGATTTGTGCCCAGCCGAAAGACTGCGGCAGGTATGCACCACTGGGCCTGGCCTAATATATAGTATTTTTTAAGATAACATTATTCTTTAAGGAGAGAGCCTGTGTCCTATCCCTATAGGCAGGTAGAGTCACATGCCTATAAACCCAGCATCTCAGGAGGCTGAGACAGGAGTATCACAAGTTTGAGGCCAGTTTCATCAATTTATCAAGGCTCTTCAGTGAGACCCTATCTCAAAATAAAAAAAAAAAAAAAAGAAGAAGGGATGGGGATGTAGCTCAGTGGCGGAGCATCCCTGGATTAAGCCCCCACTGCCAAGAAATAAATAAGTAAATAAATAGATAAATGATTCCTTCTCGTGATGCTGCTAATTAAGCCAGAGAATACATCCAATGAACACTCAAGAAATCTTCCATAGCCAAAAAAAATCTTTAGCTCTGAGTAACTTTATGGTATTATGAACTACGAACTCTGGGAGAACTGTTCAGGATTGTTTATTCCAATCACCTCATTGTACAGTTGGCCAAACTAAGACTCAGAGGGCATAACAGATGATCCCCAAAGCTCATGAATGCCGTGGCTAGACCTAGGACCACGGCCTCCTGACAGGAAACCAGTATCCCAAGTTCACCAAGGTAGTCCCTTACTTGGAGTTGCTTCTAAGGGGAAGGGATTCATTCCCAGGCAGGGGACACCTGCTATGGCCTCCCCAGAATCTCAACAGCTCAGAGCCTACTCCCCATGCTCTGCTGGCCTTGCCCCAGGCCACCCCTAGCTGGCAGCCTAGGCTGGCCTCAGCCTGTCCCCCACTCCAGGCCCCTCAGCAGCCCAAGCCGGGTGCTCTGTGATTGCTTCCTGTCCTCAGAGGCTCTGTTTGTTGGCTCTGTAGCCACTTCCTCCCACCCCAGCACACAGGAGGCACTGACCAACAGTGTTGGACTCCAGGGGCCAGCCCCCAGCCTGCTCTCAATGTTGGGCCAGCCCTCCCCAGACCCACCACCTGGAGCCCAGTAACCCAGCCAGACCCTGGAGACCCCCCCCCAGCACTCCCCCCAGTTTCCACCTCCCACCCTCACCCCCTCCACAGCAGCTGGTCCTGCCCCCCCATGGAGGAGAAGCCAAAAATTCAACAGGTGGCAGTCCCCAGTGAAGCCCTGATGGGCCTTGGGCTGAAGGGGACCCAGGCCCCCCTCGTCCCAGCCCACCCCCCTTCCCAGCCGCAGCCCAGGGGACCTTGGGCAGTGGGTCCAGATGACAGTGCCTCATGTCAGGGCTTGAAAACTGCTGAGGTTGGGATGTGTGTGGGAGGAGGGAGGTTCCTAAGTTTGTCCCTGAAGGTCTTGAGACTAGGATAAAAAGTCCAATGCAGACAGACAACAGACTGTGACTTCATACCAGCCATTCTCCACATGGTCTCTTCTGTAAATCGGGGCCTGCCTACTCTGATGGTGGCCCAGGGCTGTGTGGAGGTGTAAGGAGCTGTCCATGGGCACACTGCCTGGTGGGCAGGGTGGGCAGGGAGTTGGGCGACTCACTCATCCTAGGTCACTGGGGACTGAGGGGATTCTTAAGAAATGGAGTTTCCATTCTCCAACCTGGACAGTCTCTGGCAAACTGGAACAAACTGGTCATGCAAACAGTAGGTTCCACTGTGTGTCTCTGAAGACTCTCTCCCACCCCACATAACTCCTACAGTGTTTTGGGGTTTAGAAGACTCCCCCCACAAATCTCCCTGATTCTTCTTCAGGAAACTTCCTGGCCTTATGTCTCTTGGCATCTTCTTATCCATCCTCTTCCTCTCATACAGGTGTTCCTGCCATTCTAGGCCTTGTCCCTTCCGTCCCTCTTCCACAGGACCCATCATCTCTCCTCTGAGTTCCCTGTGTCCCTGCCACACAGCCACACATTGACCATTGCTTTTCCACTCTATCTAGGCACATGGACTCACCCCCATCACATACACACACACACACACACACACACACACACACACACACATGCACACACACACACACACACCCTGTTGACCTGAACCTCAGCAGGAAGGATTTCAGTTTGGCTTAGGCACCTGCTGACCCACAGTAGGATCAGGCCTCAGAGATAGGTGAGAGGGGAAATCACACACTTTTCCTCCTCAGGAGCAGAGCCTTTAAATCTAGAAGAGTGGTGAAGAGCAGGGTGTCATCTGGGGTAGGAGGGTCAGCTGCCATGAGTTCTTTGTAGCCCATGGTTTGCTTCAGGGGCCCCTGGGTTGTTTCCTTTCCCCAGAGCCCCTGCTCTCAAGGTCTAGGCAGGCCAGGCCAGGAGCAGCACACCCCTGAATTCCATCCCGTTGGTGCTGGACTGGAGGTGCTGGCGGAGTGTGTGCACTGTGTCTATTCTGGGGGGCATCAGTCGTAAGGAAGCAGTGGTAGGAAGCCGCCCCTTGGAGGCTGTTCATTTTCTTCAGCTGGGGACATTCCCTGAGCTGGCTGGGGCAAGGGACACAGGCATGGAAAGAACACTGCCCTGTCCTTGGGGCCCCTGGCTGCTAGTTCACACTGCCCCTCCTCAGCCCCAGAAGAAAGCTCTGTAAGCAGGATTCCTCCTATCCTGCTGCTGGGGCCATGTTGATCCAGCACAGCCAACTTCCCAGAAGTCATCCTTGTGGGGGCCTCAGGAGCACAGACTGAGGGAGGGCCAGAGAGCTGGAGTGAGGGAGAGACGGGTGACTCAGAGGCCCACAGTGCAGGAGACCCAAGAGACAGCAAAGCTGGAGAGACATGGTGCAGTTCAGAGATGGAAAGCAAGAGTCAGACGCTGGGCAGGCACCCCTGTGGGTCAGCAAGATGGCACTTCAGTAGACAGACCCAGCAAGCAGGCAGGACCCTGAGAAGAGCAAGGGTCCATGCAAGAGAGAATGGCCAAACCGAGACAGAAAGAGGCAGAAAGCAAACCTGGCTGAGAGAGAGAAGGAGGAGCAGCAGAGGGAAGAGAGACAGAGAAACAGGACTGGGGTGGTCACAGGAAAGAAGGGGCCAAGGAAGTCAGAGGCGGCAAGAGAGGCCTGGGGGCCCAGGAGGGGTGGCCGCAGTGTCCCTTGGGCTCACAAACACAGGGCCGCCCAGCTGGGCCAGTCAGGGCTGTTTGCAGAAGGAAGCCCCAGCTCTGTGGTCAGGGTGCCCCAGGCCTGGCAGGGGCCCCTTCACTTCATGACATTCTTGTTCTGAGCTGCAGGAGCTGAGGCCAGGCTGGTGGGGCCACGCAGCGCCTCTGTTCTCACCCAAAAGGGGCCTGGTCCTGGGCTGGGGCCCTGGCGGCTGAGGGGGCCATGCAGGAAGGTAGCCAAACCAAGACTGGCCACAGAGGCTGCTGGTCCTCCAGAGTACAGGGGGATGGTGGTGGCAGAGGGGACTTGGAGCCTGTGGCCAAGCTCTGGGGAGGAAGGTGAAGGGGGAAGGTTGTCCCTCTCCCTGGGGGAATCTCCAGTGAGGGACTTGATCTCCCCATTCACCCCAGGAAGAGCAAACTCAGGCAGGTAAAGGCCAAGGAGAAGCCGAGAGTGTGTGCCCTGGCTCAGGGGACAGCTGCCACTCAGCTCCAGCTGTCTATAGCCTTGTGAGTGTGAGCCCAGGATTACTGGATTACTGGATTGTCAGAGTTTTTTTTTTCGAAGTCATAAATCTGGATTTTTATGTAGAAAACTCCTGAATTTTCAATGATGGCAAATCATTTGTTCTTGATGTAGGCATGATGGGAGCCAAAGGAGACACTCAAAAGGTTCTAAGTGGCCTATAAGGTGCCTGTTTATGGCTGTCTCTGGGCCCCACCTCGGCTCTGACCATTGGCACATGGATAGCTCCACGACCATCCTGAGCAGAATCCAAAACTTGCCCAATGTCATGCCCTTGGAGAACTGGCCAAATGTTCCATCAGGAGGAAGCCATGGGTGGTGACATATGGTCTAAGATGCCAGGCCCCTGGATGGCCTGTTTACTGACCAGGAATCTTGCTCTCTCTTTTCCTTCCAAAGCCCCCACCTCCTCCTATCTCTGTTCTTCAAAGCTTTGGGGACACCCCCTGCCTGACTTGATCCAAAGGCCTGGTCCAGCCCACACATGGCCAAAGCTGCCCTGGACCCACAACCACTGGTAGTCCTGTCCTTCCTTCCTCTGGCACTTGAATTCCCAGGCCAGCACCCTGGCAGGGCCTGTTGCAGAAGGGAGGGATGGGAGAAAGTGGATAGTGTGTGCTGGTGTGTGCTGAGAGTGGCCTTCCTCAGGCCTCTTCCACCCCACCCCTTCCCACTCTACAGCCGAGCATGACCAGGGTTAACTGGATTCCCCCAGCTGGAATTACAGAATCCAAGGACTGTAACAGACCTGGGAGGTCATCGGTCAGCAGTAGAAGAGGGATTTTAATGACCCAATTCAGCTGCACTGGAAGCATCTCTCGCCCCCCACCCCCAGTCTGGGTGGGGGAAGAGGTGAGGCCATCAAGGACCGCTAGACTGGGAGCCCCTGAAGGGTACAGCCTGGCCACACAGGTCCCCTCCTTGACAGTGCCTACCCTACCCCCAGGAGTGCCAAGTGTTGGGAGGAGCACACAGCCCTTGGCTGAATAATTGACTAACAGGCAGGACTAATGGTAGCAGGAGAGACTGTTGAGTGACAGCATGCTGAACCAGGAGCCAATGACGAGGACTGGAGGCGTAGCATTGTTCAAAGTCACTAAGCTAAGGAGAGGCTTCCACTCTAGCAGACTCTGCTCTTCATTTTGTTCAACTTTTATTTTTAGTTGTAGATGGACACAATCCTTTTATTCCATTTATTGTTATGTGGTCCTGGAGATCGAACTCACTGCATCACACAAGCTAGGCAAGTGCTTTACCACTGAGAGATAGCCGCATTCCAACTCTTGAGTTTCTTTAGGCTTCCTAGTCCAGCCTATGTTTCCCAGTCTTCTCAGTTCCATTCACAGCATGATATTAAACAACAAGATTCCCTCTGACACTTCAGTGGAAAGAATGAGGAGAAAAAAAATGAGCTGGTCGCAGCAAGAAGGCTTCATGTCAGACATCAAGAAGGACTTCCAGAATGGGGGACTCCCCAGAGAGGCAGCCAGGCAAGTGCACTCTGCAGTCTCCTGGACTGAAGAGCTGGAAGCCCCATGGATAGGGAAGTAACATCAGAGCTAGGCGAAGAGAGGCTGGGGTGACATTCTTCTGTTGGCTCCCAAGATTGTGGGAGTAGCAATCCACCTAATTTCCAATCTGCTAGTCCGGAGAGAATGGAACCCAGGAATGTTCCCAGCCCAAGGTCAAAGTTGCCTATTTGAGGTGGAAGCCCATGGTCACTACTGATTTTTTTTTTCTTCCCTCAAAACCACTCAACGGGTAGAATCCAACCGTGACAGACGGAGCCAGGCTCAGCCTCTATCTCTCCTCCAGAGAAGCCCATGAATCAATGCAGACTTGTTGGCTCAGGGTCCCATAGTGGGTAGGGCTGGGCTGGAAGACAGAGAAGAAACTGGTGGGAAGGGGACTTTGCAGGAGCCACATGTCTCCATCCCGAGGCAGGGTGAAGCGAGAAAGACACGGCTGTCTCTTGGGAACTTTAAAGGGTGTTCCTAGGTACCTTGTTCTCCGCTTTAAGAGTCCTGAGGGTTTAATGACACTTTTAAGGGCCATCTTCTATGGGCTACAGGCCCAGCCTGTGTCATTTCCATTCCAGCCCTTTTCCCACAGCCATGCAGGACGTATACCCCAGTCCAGGAATCAAAGTTCAATGGCAACTGGAAGTTCCTCTTATTATCCATCCTTCCTTTTTCCTGCTGTAGTACCCCACTCTCTTTCCTTCTGGCCTATCCCAAATTTAAATGAACTCCTCTCTTGTCCCTGAAATGAAAAAAGCTCAGGTTAGCAAATGAGCCTACTGTTCAGGAGGTAATCCAGGCACCCTGCCACCCGTCCTTCCCCACCTCTTCCATCCCCAGGGTGTCTGTCTTGGGAACTGGCCTAGGCTGTGTGGATTAAAGAGAGGCCTAGGAGGAGGCAGATGGAGTGGGCCCGAGCATCTCAGGAGGAGAGGAAAGAAGTGTGGAGATGTGGGACTGGGGGGCCTTTGGGCCAAGTGGCATAATAAACCTAAACACCCTGCTGATGGAGCCCAGAGTACCGATCTTTAATCACTTGGGGGACTCGCACATCTGCTAATAAATTTCTCTCTGTTCCCAGAAGGTCCCTCCAGAACCACCCCCCCTCCGGGCCGAGCTGGCTGTTTCAGGGCTGGGGCAGCTCTCTGCATCTTCCCAGCATGTTCCTCCTACTCCCCTTTCCCCCAGGCAGCTCGCTGGGTCTTCCCGCTTATTGGGGGCGGTAGTTGGGGGGGGGAGGCTTGGGGAAAGCTGTGTGCTCCAGGTGCCCTTAGACAAGAGTGTCCAACCCCTGTAGGCTTTGGGTCATTCATCTGTAAAAGGGGACTGTCACACCTGCCTCATGGGGTTGAGGATGAAAGAGAAACATAGAAGAGAAGCACCTAACCTAAAGCCTGGCATATACTAGGTGCTCACTTTGTCCAATTTAGTCTCCTTCTCTGACTGGAATATTACCCAGAGAAAGGGGCCCAGACACTCTTGGGCCTCAAGAAGGAGTGATTAAAAATGGTCACCTAGGGCGAGAGGTGTGGCTCAGAGGTAGAACACTTGCCCCACGTGCTCAGGGGTCCTAGGTTCGATGCCCAGAGGGGGCCGGGAGGGAAAGCCATTGAATGAACTTGATGAGAAATGAAAAACCTCCTGCTTGCACTGTTCATGTGAGCAATTCCCTGCACCACCTGCGGGGACTGCAGCAGTCTGCTGGCGCCAGAAGTGGTGACTATGTAGACTGACATGTCCCGCCTTAGTGTACCTTATGGCCTAAAGAAAAAGTGCAGCTCCCCGGGCACAGTACCAGACTGCAGGGGGAGACATCTGTGTCTCCAGATGGCCACAGCTGTCAAAGCCCTATCCATGGCTCTGCCAGCGCCCTCCCCTTCCCCTGCCCTTTGACCAGCCACCCGTGGTCCATGCAGACTCTCACAATGGATGCGGAGATGCAAGGGCTTGAGGGAGATGCTAAAGAAAGTGGAAGAGTTTTTCTCAGAGAGCTGGCAGGTCAGCAGTAGGGAGACCCAAGGGGATCAACTAAAGGGCATAGTGTGCTTAGGAAAGATACCCAAAGAGGCTAATCAGTGCTTCCTTGAGAAACATGAACTCAGAGCCATACCTCAAAGTGTCTGTGGAGGACGGGCTATTTGATAATGATGCTGGAGTGGGGTTCCCTGCATTGGATTCAAGTTATGCAGTGACTGCAACTTGTTTTTAAAACTATTGCTTAGAATCTTCCTCTGGTTCTTTTCTGCAGGGACATACTAAGGTTGTATGATCGTAGAGAATTGCAGGGAAGTTCATCCTCTTATCTGAACTATATCCCATGTACCTTTTATCTACCTGTGATCTCCAGAGAAGCTAGAACAGTACTCACCTTTGCATCCTACCTGGTGACATGGAAGTGATGGTCAATGTACACTGATCCTTTCTCCTCTCCTGCCCTCAGTGTCTCTAACTGTACAATGGGAAAAATTAGACTTAACATATTCCAAGCACTCTCCCGTGTTTAAGTTCTTCTTGCAAGCCAGAGGAGGGCGAGTTTCAAAGACTGACCTTAGCACAGTTACAAGAGAAAGATCTTCGGAGAGGTGAGCTCGAAGATGATGACCCTGTTGCCTGGAAGTACTGTGATGGTTGTCTGCAGTTTTGAGGTTACTGACTAGCTGTGTGACCTTAGGGAAGTGTTTTGCTGTCTCTGAGCTCAGTTCTGTCATCTATAACATGGGAGCAGAGCTGGCAGTAATCCCTTATGAGATGTTGCCTCTATCATTATAAAGCTAAATTCAGCAACTGGTTCTGAAATGCGGTGAGGTCAACTCAGTTCTGCTCGATCCCAACCTCAGGGCCCTGGACTCCTCCTTTCCTGTAACTCTCCCAACAGGTGCCAAAATCCAATGCTTGCATTGCCCGGGGGGTTGGTGGATGAAACCCAGACCTCTCTAGAGCAGTGGAGCTCAGCCTAGCCCTTCTCTGGCCAGAGGCCCCACCACATCACTGCTGGATGACAGCCTAGATGAGCCTCTACCCCAGGGACATGGGCTGCTGGAGGCAAGGTGACCCACAAGGAGAAGGAGGAGCTGGCGGTTCCTGCATGCCTCACACCTCCATCTTTGCCCATGGCTCTCTCCCATCAGTGGACTGATACCTTCCAGTTCTGGAAGCCGGGGACTCCAGGACTATGGTGCTGACAGACCCAGTGTGCTGAGAACCTGCCTCCTGGTCTGCAGATGGTCTTCTTATGGTACCCTCACATGACTGATATCAGAGAGAGGAAGCAAGCTCCTTGGTGTGGGGTCTCTTCTTAGGAGGGTGACAATGTCCTCATGACATTGGAGGTGAAGGTTTCCACACACGGATTGGAGAGACAGGCAGAAACACTCCATCCACAGCTCCTGCCCCCCTCCTGGCTCTGTTCATGGAGATCTCGAGAACACCAGGCCTCAAAGACCGCATCCATCACAACAGCAGGAGTGAAGAAAATGAGGTGAGACAGCTGTGGGCACTGGCCAGGCCAAGCCATTCCCACAGTGAGAACAGCTGACTTCCATGGGGCCTCCCTGTGGGTTAGGTTGTGGCATGCACTAGCTAAAGCAAGGCCACACACAGGGGTCAGGAACTGGAGGGCACCATTGTCTCTGTCCTTTAGATGGGGAAACCAGGAGTCACAGGCAGACTGACTGGCCCACAGACGGGCAGCCTGCAAGTGGCAAAATCTAGACTTGAACCTCGGATTGTCTGCCACCAAAGTTAATCCTCCCAGCTTGAGTGCTCCAGAGACTGCCTTGGATTGATTTCCTCCTCTACCCCTGGCAGCCTGACACCACTGCCTCTGTGCCAGAACTGACAGAGGTGTCACAGGGCTTCTAGACTCTCAAAGTTCACATCCCTGCCTTCAGGGTGAAGGAAAGGGCAAAGAAAAAAAATGTGTGTGTGTGTGTGTGTGTGTGTGTGTGTGTGTGTGTGTGTTTTTCTGGTACAGGGAATCAAACAGAGGAGCACTCAGCCACTGAGCCACATCCCCAGCCCTTTTTAAATCTTATTTGGAGACAGGGTCTCACTAGGTTGCTTATAGCCTCACTGAGTTGCTGAGGCTGGCTTCAAACCTGCAATCCTCCTGCCTCAGCCACCTGAGTTGCTGGGATTACAGGTGTGCACCACTGTGTCCGGCAGCATTTTTGCTCTTTAGTTTTCAATTTTTTGTTCTGTGTATGTCTGATCTTAGAATCAGGATTTTAGTTTCAAAAAATGAATTCAGAAATGTTCTTTCCTCTTCTATTTCCTGGAAAGGGTTGTATAGAACCAGTATTAGTGTTTTGTTTTGTTTTTCTTTTTGGTACTCAGGGGTGCTTAAGCACTAAGCAATACACAGCCCCACTTTTTCAAAATATTTTGTTTAGACAAAGAGTCTCTCTAAGGTGCTGAGGCTGGTCTCAAACTTGCAGTCTTCCTGCCTCAGCCTCCTGAGCTGCTGCAGGGATTACCAGCATGCACCACTGTGCCCGGTCACAAAGCAAAAAATATGTGGAGAAATGTTTATGGTGGATGGCATATGGGAACCTCAGGATACAAAAGGGGGTGCCCAAAAGAAGAGAAACGAATGGCCTGCAGGTCTATGGGAAGGGAAATATTATTGAAAACCACCATCAGATACCTCCCTGCCCCTGTTCCAAGGGCCACCATCAAAATGAGCAAAAGATGACCAGCGCTGGGGAGCATGAGGAGAAAAGGGAGGGCTCGTGAGCTGTGGCTGGGAGAGTCCAAGGATGCAGTCACCCAGAAAGAGCATGGAGGTTCCATAAACAAAATTACAATGACCAGGTGATCCAGCAAGCCTGCTTTTGGATATTTCTCCAAACCTATTGAAACCCTAGATGTGGAAAGAGACTCTCTCTCTCTCTCTCTCTCTCCCTGTTTCCCTCATTCTCTCCTTCCTTCTCTCTCTCTCTCTCTCTCTCTCAAATACACACATTCACAATGCAACATTATATTATTCAACTTTAACATAGATGGAAATCCTGTCACATGCTCCAACATGAGTGAACCTTGAGGACATAGTGTCACAGCCACACACAGTACAAAACCTGCAGGATCCCACTCACATGAGGAATGTGAAACAGTCAAATTCATAGAATCAGAGAACAGGATGGCTGCAGGGACTGGAAGAGAGGGAGAATGCAGAGCTGCTCTGCAATGGGTACAGAGTTTCAGTCCTACAAGATGGAAGATTTTAGCCAGGCTCAGTGACACATGCCTGTCATCCCAGCAGCTCTAAAGGCTGAGGCAGGAGGATCACAAGTTCAAAGCCAGCCTCAGCAACAGCCAGGCCATAAGCAATTCAGTGACACCCTGTCTCTAAATAATATACAAAATAGGGCTGTGGGTGTGGCTCAATAGTCAAGTGCCCCTGGGTTCCATCCCCAGTACCAAAATAATAAAGTTAAGCTGGGTGCATTGGCACATGCCTTTATTACAGCTACTCCAGTGGCAGGAGGAGCACAAATCCAAGGACCCTATGGGCAACTTGGCACAGTCCTGTCTCAACATGAAAAGGTCTGGGGATGTAGCTCAATGGTAGTGCACTCTTGAGTACAAAGACCAATAAAAAGGAAAAAAAGTTACCAATGGCTCTTCCTGGTTAGTAGGACTCTAGGTTTTATTTTCTTGTGTGTGGTTTTCTAATCTCTATAGAAAGTGTGCATTACTTTTATCATTTCCTCTGTCCCTCAAAAAAAAAAATGAAGAAACAAAAGAAACAACCAACCAAGAAAACTGGCAGATTTGGAGTGACACAAGCAGAGGTTCTGTCCTGGCTGCAGCTCTCCCTGACTGTGTGACTGTGCACAGATCACCCTGGGCCCTGAAATACAATGTCCGAACCTCTGTGCTGTGCACTGCACTATCACATGTCTTGGTCTTGGCTGCAGAACCAACTTTTCTTTTGGATCCTCAAGGGAGATGGAGAACCAAGGTGAAGGGACTGGCACCCTTCTAGAAACAAAGCCTCTTGGGGGACAGGTATGCTCTGAGTGGGCCCCCAGGCCCACCATTACAACCTTCTCCTGCCAAGTAAAGACAAGGCTGAGAGTGGGGCTGGGATCTCTCTGTGGCCTCCGTTCATGAACCTGGAAAGTAGGAGTGTTGGATCCTCTGTCCTGGTCAGGAGCACTCCGGGACAGCTGCTGGGTTATCCTCCAGGCCTCCTTGGCAGCAGGACAACAGGGCTGGGGTTTAATTGTCAGCTTCTCCCACCTTACCCATTCTTGCCAATCACCACCAACTCTAACCATCTTCCCTTATCCTGTCGACTGACGTCAGTATGGCTAGGACAAGTGGTCAATCAGCGGGTGAAACCTTGCCCCACAGAAGCTAAGCCCTAAGCCTAGAAGAAGCCTCAGCTTGACCAGAGGGGCACCAGGTTAACTGGCAGCAGATCCCAACCCCTTTCCAGCAACCTTGAAAAAGCTTGCAAGAAGAACCAGGCACTCTGACTCAAGCTTGTAATCAGGCACTCAGGAGGCTGAGGCAGGAGGATCACAAGTTTGAGGCCAGCCTCAGCATTTTAGTGCAACCCCTAGCAACTTACTGATATCCTGTCTCAAAAAAAAAAAAGAATTAAGGATGCAGTCTGATGGTAAAGCACGCATGGATTCAATCTCCATTGCCCCATTCCCTGCAAAAAAGAGCCTGCAAGCAGAAGGGTAGGGACCTCTGCAATTGACCCTGCAGAGTCCCCTACCTGTGCCAAGCTCCACCCCCTCGACGTTCCACCTCTGTTTTCCTTTCAGCACCCTCTCCGTCTTTCACTGCAGTGGTGGGATTCAACCCCATGTCCCAGGGGCTTCTCTTGACCAGGGAGTCAGACATTTTGGAGTGTTCAACATGCCACATCCAACTCCTCACACCAACTGGCCTGGCCCTGTGCAGCCCAGGCCTGCTCCCCAGTACCCGTGCTCCTGGCCTGCACTGAGAGGCAGGCAAAAGGAATCATCATCATGGCTTTCTAACTCTGTTGTCTTTTTGTTTTGTTTTGTCTTTTCTAAGAAATGGAACACAGGAACACTTTGAAACTGAGCTACATCCCCTGCCCTTTTATTTTCTTATTTTGACACAGGCTGGAAGCTGGACTCAAACTCTTGATCCTCCTGCCTCCACCTGCTGAGTCACTGGGGTTACAGGTGAGCACAGCTGTGCCGAGCTCAGCCTTTGGTTTATGGGAACATTCACACTCATGCTCGCTCCCCATGGCACAAATGACTCGAAGGAGTTCCCATCTCTCCATCTCTCTGACACACATCAGTACATGACATTCTTCCAGATCCTTCTCTTGCCTTGATCCCTTGCTCAGTCTCCCAACTCCCCCAGTCTCTGATTGTCTCTACACCTCATGCCGTTTTTTCTCTCCTCACATCCACCCCCCACTTCTTGACCCTTCTCTGTCTCTCAGTGGCTGGGGCTTCTTCTCTCCTAAACTCTGGATCTGGCCTCCTCTCCAGGTTGCCCTCCTTTGCTCTCTGTTCTCCCTGTGAGGGCTGAGAATGACCATCACCTCCCCTCTTCTTGGAGTGAACAGGGATATCTGGAACATGCTCCAGTGACACTTTCAGGGATTTCAACCCATGTCTGGGAGCCATGCTGAGCCAGGACAGAATGGATGGTTGGCTGGTGGCACCAGGCCTGGCTCTTCTTGGGAAGTCTCCTTCCCGCTGTGCCAGATCCTTCCTGAATCTGGCCCTGAAAAAAAATTTCCCAATTAATCTTTGAGGGAGGAAAAAATTGGCTGTATATTCCCTGAGCTTCAGGAAGCCAAAGGACTTATGGCACAGGACATACCACTAGGCAAATGGCAGATCCAAAGATAGGGTTAAATCTATAGAGCAAACACCCACTGCTTTGGACTGTCTGCACTCCAGCTGCATTGGGAACCCGGGGCTCTGGACCAAGGAGCCCGGGGGTGCTGCATAAAGCAAGGATTCAGTCCCCAGAGAATTACTCCAGTCCCACTTCAAGGAAGAACCTGGGAAAATGCAAGGACAGACTCTATTAGACGCTAATGTCTGGAAGAGTTGTCATTTGCAAAGTTGTCTCTCCTACATCATGGCATTCACAATTTTCCTGACAAGCAATGTGAATAATGATCCACCTCCTGCCCCCTGTGTGCTGGGGAGTGAATGGCAGGAGGATTTAGAGTTGGCCATCTGAGCCCTCTTTCACAGTCTTCCCACCATGTCTCTCAGGCATCAGGGGCCCTAGCAGCTCAGTCCCTCTGTGACCAGGAAAGTGGGTAAAGAGCATGGGACTGACATGAGGGCCCGCTCAGAGCCACCTACCAGGGCAGCACCTCTCTTCCAAACAGGTAGAGCACCGTGGGCAGGTGAGGTACATGCTCCCAGTTCTGAAAGTGGCCATCTTTCCTTCCAGGACCCAGACACAGGGACTGGCTGGCCTAGTGTGGGCACAGGGGCTTTTGTGGGGGAAGGGCAGAGGGGCTCCCCTCTGAGAGCAATGCCCGGGAGGAGAGTACCTGGCATGATGCAGAGATGCCTGGCCTTGCTTCCTGCCATCAACCTTTACTCTGAACCCAGGGATGCTTCACCACTGAGCCACGCCACCAGCCCTTTTATTTATTTATTTATTGAGACAAGGTCTCACTAAATTGCTTAGGACTGGTGAAGGCGATCCCCCACTCACTGTCTTGATAGGATCTTAGTGAGAAAAAAGTGCTGGCAAAGCCACTCTCCCACAGTCTTGACAGGGTCACAGTGAGGATGAATGCTGTCAAAGCCGCACTGGTTGGTGGAAAACTGAAACCATGAGACTCTTTTTTATGTAATTGGGACTTTTCATTTTCATGCTTATGTTTCTGACAGGAGGCATAAGTATGTTAAATGCCAAACAAAATAAACCTCAGATGGCTAGAATATAAAAGGTAGTTCATTCCTTGAAGGCTGTTCTACTAACCCTCAGCATGTCGAGGACAAAACAGAAGGCTGCTCCTCTGTCTCAGTACATTAATGACACAACTGATAATGGACAGCAATCATTCTCCAAAAGGTCAGGAGAATTTTAGGCACCACATCAATTATATCAACTAGAACCCAAGCCCATATTTCTGCCCTCTTAGAAAACTTAATCATTATGCTTATTTTACAAAGTTCACCACATGTAGTCTCATTTTTGATTGAGGAAAGTTATATTATACATTTAGGAAAGTTAAAACATACAAAGATGTATTCTTCTCTTTTTATAAACCTTTTTTTACTTTAAATAGGGATATATGATGAGCATAGTTAATATTGGTGGAAAGTGGATTGATGTTTAGAACTTACTTTCTATTGATAAATATTATAAAGATGTGAGTACTAGTGCACCTTGACTGAGAAAAAAGGAACTCTTTGAGAAAGCAGCTCAACCACTTTTCTGAGAATAAATTTAGGAATTAATTAAAATAGCTTTATAAGACACAGTTTTAGAATAATGTAAGAAATATTATTTTATTTAGATTCTTAAGTTTAGAGATTCTTAAGTTTTTAGTTGTATGGGTTTCTGATATGTTTTAAGAATGATTTATAAACTTTAGGATGTTTTAAGTATAACATTTAAGGGAAATTTTTTAGATGGAAATTTTAGATTAGAAATAAAGTAAAAGTGTACTTTAAACTTAAAGGTTAATGATTGGTTAGGAGACTTAGAGTCTGGTTACGTAGTTTGGCATTAGTTAATTAGAAAATAGCATATCTTGGGGAAATAATAAATCTTGGGAAAATCTGAAAAATGTAAATTAGTGACGTATTTTATTAATGATTCTGTATTTTTAATAATTAAATAATTAAAGGTCATATCCTGGAAAAATGTAAATTAATGTTATATTTGTTTTTGTACTCCCAATCATGGTTAAGGAAATGTCATGTTTTGGCAAAGTTTTACATTATGTAATCAATGACGTATTCTGAATCTATAATGATGAGAAAAATTGTAATAAAAGGTGACCCAGAGAAAGCTGCATTATAGCTCTCTCTCTGGAGATTGCTTCAATAGAACGACTCCTGTCTCAGCTTTTCGCTGATGCCACTCATCCTTCAGGACTCCCTGAACCCTGCTAGGGCAGGACCCTGGTAAGGATCTTACTAACTTTCTGAGGCTAGCCTCCAGTTTGTGATCCTTTGGCTTCAGCCTCCTGAGTCACTGGGGT
Organism: Callospermophilus lateralis; assembly: GCF_048772815.1. Classification (NCBI taxonomy): domain Eukaryota; kingdom Metazoa; phylum Chordata; class Mammalia; order Rodentia; family Sciuridae; genus Callospermophilus; species Callospermophilus lateralis. Next base: position 10,160,776 of record NW_027514713.1, on the reverse strand, counting down.
TACAAGTATGCACCCCATACCCAAATGAACTGGTTTATTAAGGACGTCACCTGCTTCCTATTTCTCTGTCCCCTTTTATCTCAGTCCCATGAAGGCAAGAATTCTTGCATTTTGCTCACTCCTTGGTCTTTAGTTTCTTTAAAAATGCCTGATGCATAGAAGATACTCGATTAATAATTATTGTGTTCAATAAATGACAACATTATATGAGAAGCTCTATAAAGAGGAAGAAGACAGCTTTATAGCCTAAGATCTCCTCACCTGCTTTTCCTAAGCAGAGAGAATTCCCACTCGATGCCCAATGAAGAGCACCTGGCACAGCCCTGGAAAGCCCTGACTTATCCCAAGGGCCCTGTCAGGCCCAACGGGTGAGAAACATGGGTGCCTCCCATGTACACCATGGAGCACCGCCAACAGCACATCCTGGTCCTAAGTCACACACGTGGAGGTGATTTGGAAGGCACAGTGCCTGGAGCCCATTTCACAGCTGAGGAGACTGAGGCCCAAAGAAAAGGTGAAAAGAGCAAGGTCACCCAGCAGGTCAGTGGGGAAGCTCAGCTTGGAGGCCAGGGCTCCTGCTCTCCTGCTGGGCTCAAGCTGGGAATCAGGGAAGGGAAGCCACAAAAGACACCTTCAGGACCCCCAACCTCTGATGCCCACATCAAGCCCACCACCTTGGCACACCTGGTGTTCTGTAACCCTGGGCTTACTATCCTTTTCTTCCCCACATCACTGCTGTACCTACCTGAAGAGGAAGCACAGGCCCAAGCAGCTGTGCCCAGGGGCCTGTCACTTCTGCCTGGGTTGTTACCTCAGCCCACTCATCCTCAGATGGAAACTCTCTCTCCAGTCCCTCTTGTTCCCTTTATATCTCTCTCCTCAGTTTGATAGGGGGCTGTGGCAAGAAAGAATTGGGGGGGGGGGATGCTTCAGCCCAGAGACTGTGCTTTATCAGTTCTTTCTTTCCTGGGAAATGAGGGGCTGCAGCCCAGTGATACAGGAGGGGGAAGCTGGCCTCTGGCTGCTGGGAAGGCCAAACATCTGGGGGCAGGGGCCGGCAGGGAGGCTGAGATGCATCACCTGTGTGTGCCAGAGAGGCACTGGGCATGTGGGCATGCTGCCTGCCGTACTGGAATTATGGAGCAGGACTGGGGGCTCCAGCTGGGGACCTGGGGACAGGCAGAGACCCAGAGTGGGGGCAGGCTGTGGCAGTGCCTGGGAGAGAAAGCCCAGTCTCTCTGAAAAAAGAAGAAAGAGCTATTTTCTAACTCAGGGCAAAACAATCTCGTTCAATGGAGCCTGCCCTTCTCCACAGCAACCCCTTCTAGCCACACCGCAGAGCCACACACTAGCCACCCCTCCCAGCCATCCAGAAGCCACCTCCAGCTGGGCCTCCCTCTCTCTATCCCTCTCTACAGCTGCAGGGGCACTCCATGATGCAGCCCAGGTCCTTGTCCATGAGCACTTGCATGCGTGTTTACATAAACACACACACACACACACACACACACACACACACACACACACACATTTTCTTTTTCTCAATATCTCCCCTCCACTACACACCTCCAAGGCTATTCCAAGCAACTCATGTAGCTCTGCCACTTACTTATTGTGTGGAGCCTCTCTTTTCCTTGTCTGGAAGATGGAGCCAACAATTGCAAACAAGAATATTTGGAGTTTGGGGTTTTTTGGGGGGACAGCAGTAATAGGGATTGAACTCATGGGCACTCGACTGCTGAGCCAAATCTTCAGCCCAATTTTGTATTTTATTTAGAGAAAGGGTTTAACTGAGAGACTTAGTATCCTGCTAAGTTGCTGAGGCTGGCTTTGAACTCACGATCCTCCTACTTCAGCCTCCCAAGCTACTGGCATGCAACACCAGCTGGCCACTGTTTGGAGTTTTTGAAATCATTAATAGGTAACCCTTGGCTCTCAGCTCATGTTCATGGCCAAAGGCAGGTGGAACAGAAAAAACTTGGGGTTCGGAGTTCAAACAGGGGTTCTGTAGCTGACTAGCTGAGCAATCTAAAAGAGGTAACTTACGAGCTCCCTGAGCCTGTTTCCTCATCCGAAAAGCAAGAGTGATAGGACCCACTGTACAAAGCGACTTGGAGACCCTGCGGGGAGAAGCCAGCCCTGTGCAAGCTGTGAAGTGTGCTGCCAGGAGGTGAGAGCCATCCTGAGCCAGCCTTCCCAGCCTGAGGGCCTCCACAGGAATGCACCTCCCCAGTTCTCCAGGTGCCAGGAGAGCTAGGAGGCAGCTAGGGACAAAGAGCCAGGTGGTCTGAGTGGGGCCTAAAGGTAGCTGCTTGCCTCACTGCTGGGGACAGTGCAGACAGCCCCTCCTTCCCACACCTCCTGCCCCCCTCCCACCATGCCATTCTGCAGCCATCCGGGTCCCTTGGTCTCCAGGAGGCCACCTCCTCTCTGACATCATCTATAGTCAATTCCCCCCGAGGGCCATCCCCAATTTTCATTTCCTCTCACTAATCCTCACACACAGTCCCTCTGCACACCTGGAACTGCCTCTGTCCCGAGCTGGCTCCGCTCACCAGATCTGTGTTGCAGCTCCCAAACCCAGGTGCTCAGCTGGGACAGGCTTGCAGAGTTCATCATTTCCAGTCCCCTTCCTCTTCTGGGGCCTCGTGGTGGGGATGGGAGTGGAAATGGAGCCAGGGCCCCACCCACCCACTCAGCACCTTTGTGCTCATTAGAAAAGGGCACCCTCTGTAGGCAGAGGCCATCTCAACTAGCGTACACAGGGTTGGTAAGCAGAAGGCAGGTTGGACTTCGGCCCCCACTCGCCCTTAGCCAGGAACCTTTGCAGTTTTGAACCTGGACTGCTCTCCACAGTGGCCCTGGCTGAGCCTAGGCAGGCATGCTCAGAAAACCAGGATTGGATTCCACTTGGAGTCCCTGTGACAAAAAAAATGCAAGAAGGTTATAGTAAGTTCTGGAACAGCTCAGGAGGTGAAAAGTCACCAAAGGAAGGTGATCTTCAGGCTGTATTTGAAGCAAATGTGAAGATGGAAAGGGCCTTCCATCTCTGGAATTCCTGGAGTTAGAGAGTGGGGTCCAGGGTTGAAAACAGATCGGAGCAATGGGCAGAGATAAGGTTCACAATGAAGACCAAAGAAGACCTGGGACAAGGCACGGTGACACACACCTATGGTACTAGCAGCTCCAGAGGCTGAGGCAGGAGGATTGTGAGTTCAAAACCAACCTCAGCGTTTAGCAAGACCCTAAGCAACTCAGTGAAACTCTGTCTCTCAATCAAATGCAAAAAGGGCCCTGGGGTGTGGCTCAGGGTTTACGTGCCCCTGGGTTCAATCTCTAGTACAAACAAAAACAAAAAGAAAACCAAGGAAGACATGGGAGTCTATGCAGTGTGGAACTTGAGGTCACATCAGGTGGCTAGGGCCCAAGATGGATAAAGGGATAGGGAAGTCAGGTGCTAAACGGCTGATGGTCCTGTCTTAGGTCCCATCACTGCCCAAGGTGGTAGAAAACCGGGGTCTGAGTTCAAGTGCAGCCTCACCCATGTGCCTGGTCTGGCATGTGCCTCCTTCTGGCCCCAGGATCTCAAAGTTGTAAAGAATCACTAGAACAGCAAAACACATTACCACTTTCCCAAGGCTTGAAGGGAACCTGTTTCTATCCTCTGTCATCTACACCCGACTGATCCTTCAAGCCTAGTTCAAATATCACCTCCTCTGTGAGGCCTTCCCTGATGCCAAGCCCTGACATCTTATCAGCTCCCATGACTTCTTGGACTCCAAGTGTCACCACACAGACATGGTTTCTCTCAGTTTTTTTGACACCCCCACCAAACTAAGAGCCTCTGAGCCTGGTTCTAGAGGAGCAGGCCACGGATTGGGTGGATGAGAGAAGCTAAGTGGACACATACTGGTCTCCGAAGGACAGTAAACTGGACAACTGGGTCAAGGAGTAAAGGTTCACAGATATCCTCACAGCCAGGCCCCAGGCCATGATTGGCATCAGGGCGAGGGCTTGTCAGTGGAGACAGGGAGGCAGGCTGGGAGGACTGGCCTGTGGAGGGGGATTCCTGCCCATCTTAGGCCCCTCCTTCTGCCTGTTCCCTGTCCCCCTAAGTCTGGTGTTAAGCTCTGGATAAACTCCAGGAAGCCAAGGCAGAGGATATCCAAGGGACATCTGACCCATTCCTCTGATGGGCATCGAGCCCATGTTCTGTCTTGCTCAACATGCCAGAACAGTCCCAGCTGCCCCTTCCCTGGTCACCCTGGAGGGCTCTGCCTGACCCTCTAGGGATCCCAGACCCTGTTCTGTATATCCACCAGCCATTCCTCCCACCCACTCGGACTGGACACAGCATGGCCAAGCTGGGAGAAGGGAAGCCAGGGAGCCTGACTTCTGGGATTCTGGCCTCACCTTTGCCCTTAACCTGTGGGTTCCTGGAGTGGAGTGTGTCATCCTGGCTGACCTCAGATAGTCCTCAGGGAGGACTGGAAGGCTCCCCGAATGTGAGAGGCTCCAGAGAAGGCCAGAAGAGTGCTGACTTGGGTGCCAAAGCCTGGCCCTCACCAAAGCCTAGTCTTCACCACCCTTGACAAGCAATGTCCGGCATCTGCCCATCCGCCCACTGGCCTAAGCCTGCACCCGCCCGGCCCCAGACTGAGGAAGTATCATCCTTCTGGGCTATTGGAGACCCATCATCTCAGCCCAGCTCTGACTTCCTGAGCAGGCCCCGAGTTAGCCTGGTGCTTTGTTCTCAAGTGCATTGGTCAGATCGCTTGGCCTGTACCTCGGGGAGGAGGGAGAGGAGGGAGGGGGAGGGGGAGGGGAGAAGGAGGGAGAAGAGGGAGGGAGAGGTGGGAGCGGGGAAGGAGGGAGAGGAGGGAGGGGGAGGGGGAGGGAGGGGAGGGGGAGAGGCAGGAGGGGCGGGGCAGGGGCGGAGAGGGAGGGGGATTGGAGGGAGGGGGAGGGGGCGAGGCAGGGGCGGGAGAGAGGGGCAGGGAGGAGGAACTCAACGCTAATTAAATCTCATTTAAAAAAAGAAGACGATAATGAGGAATAAGGAGAAGAAAGAATACCAAAGTGGAGGGGGCGGGAGAGGCTTGCTGAGGAAGCAGAAAAGCCGCCAGAGAGAGAGAGAGAGAGAGAGAGAGAGACACACACACACACACACACACACACACACACACACGCAGGCACATGCACGCCCAGGAAAAGACACGCGCACACACTGCTCTCCCTCCTGGCAGGCTGCGCCCCTCTTCCCGCACTCGGCCCTGCCCTGCACCAGCCTGGCACCGTCCCACTTAGGCCCCAAAGCCTGGGCCTGCCTTCTGGGGCCCAGGGCTGTGACACTCAGGACCGAGCAGACTCAGACTCCAGTCCTGGCTCAGCGCCTCCCAAGCTCTGGGCTTTGGGCTCATCTCCTCCTGGGACCTCATATATAGAAACCTCATATATAGAAACTCATAGATATATATCTGTCCAGCCATTGTCTTAGAACTTCCTTTTGCCATTCTCTGTTCTTAGAACTCCTGTTTCCTGCATCCCATGTTTTCTTTCTTGGATCATCCCTTAATTTAAAAAAATATATATTTTTTTTTTAGTTATACATGGACACAATATCTTCATTTTGTTTATTTTTTTCTGTGGTGCTGAGGATTGAAGCCACTGACTCCCGTGTGCAAGGCAAGTACTGTGCCACTGAACCAGCCCCATCCTTTCATTTTAGTAATATTGTTAGTCTTTTGAGAAAAGATATTGAGGACATAAGATTTGGAAATCTATGTGAAAATGATTAGTTGATGAAATTTCAGGTTGAATATAATCTGAATACATTGCTTTATTTTTTTTGACAGTTTCAATATTATTCTGATTCTTAACTTTATATTTGTCTTATTCTTCCTCTTTTAGAAGCTTTTTATCTCTTATGTAACGTTGCACGATAATATATATTTAAAAATTTTCACTTATTGTGTTATATATAGTATATTTGTTTCAGTGCTTTTTTTTAAATTTATTTTCTTTTTAGTTATATATGACAGTAAAATGTATTTTGACATATTATACATATATGAAATATAACTTTCCATTCTTATGGTTGTATAGAGTATGTCCAATTAATTTTATTCTCTTCCCCTCCCTTCCTTTCATTCACCTTTGCCTAATCCAATGAACTTCTGTTGTTTCCCCTGCCCCCTATTGTGTTAGCACCCATAGAGAAGAGAACATTCAGCCTTTGGTTTTTAGGGATTGGCTCATTTCACTTAGCATGATAGTCTTCAGTTCCATTCACATACCGACAAATGCCATGATTTTATACTTTTTTATGGTTGAGTAATTGTATATTTATACCACAATTTCTTTATCCATTCATCTGTTAAAGGCATGTAGGTCGGTTCCATAGCATAGCTATTGTGAATTGGGCTGCTATAACCATTGATGTGGCGACATCACTATAGCTTGCTGATTTTAAGTTCTTTGGGTATATGCCGAGGAGGCGTGGGATTACTGGGTCAAATGGTGGTTCTATTCCAAGTTTTCTGAGAAATCTCCATGCACTAATTTGCAGTCCCACCAGCAATATATTAGTATACTTTCTCCCCACATCCATGCCAACATTTGTTATTTCTTGTATTCTTGATAATTGCCATCCTGGCTGTTCTTCAGTTCTATGAATTCTTTTAAACATTATTTATTTGATATCCCCCTCTTTGATTTTTCCCTGGTCTCCCCTTCTGGAATGATTATAATTGGATATTAGGCTTATTTATTTATTTTAATATTTGCCATCTGTTTTCCATTTTCTTTGCCTTTTGTTCTATTTTTCAGGAGAATCCTTCATTTTATCTTGATTTGTTTTCCCCTCCTGTTTTGATTGTCATCATTTCAATTTCAGTATTTTGGTCTTTAAACATTTCTTAAAATCTTTTTGCTTTGTGTATGTGATATCATCTCTAATTTTAGCAATGAAGATAACAATAGACTTTTTTTAATAGCTATACAAAAATTAAGAGCAATTATACCAGTACATCACTTAGAAAAGTCCCTGGTACACAGAAAGCACTCAGTTATGTTAGCTATTTTTTCTTTAAGGGTATCAGAGCTCTTTTGAAGTTTTGTTTTGTGTCTGTATTTTCTGTTGTGGGTGTTTTGGCATCTTTGTTTTTGTCTCTCTTGTTGGATGGAACCTTTTCTTAAGTGTCTAAGGGGTTCAATAAGTGAACAGTTTTTTAAAAGCATGACACTAAGAATGTTACCCAAAGCTCTCTAGTTGTAGTTTTGGTGGATTACCATGAACTCTTCCCTGAAGGATGTTCCAGCCTTCACTCTTGGACAGTGTGATTTAGGTGAATTTCATTTTTTTGCGGGGAGAGCCCTCGACATCAGTCATATTTAAGTGCCCCCTTCTTTGGATTTATTCACTTTTCCAGAAAAATTATTTTTCAATTACTTTCCTTGGGGAAGGAATTTAGATAATAGGTATTACTGGAATCTATGTAGATAGTAGATGATAGGTCTCACCCTCAAAACCTTTTATTTATTTATTTCTTGATAAGGTGCCTCATTCTTGTCCTATACCATACCTGACTCTGTTAAGTTGGAGCTTGTGCCTTTCAGTTTCTTCAGAGACCAAAGTCTGATGTCTTGTAGAGGGAGAATTCATAGTCCTTTAATGGCAAGGGGTAGAGAGGTAGGTTCCCTGGAGATCAGACTACTTTAACCTCTTTTCATATAAAAGTTTTAAGTCTTGTAAATACACAATTCATCTATGCATTTTATATTTCTAACTTCTAAGCTTTTAAGGCACTTTGGAGAAAATATACTAGCTTCTTTTAGGAACTCCTTGGATATCTGAGCTGCTGAGTTAGTGACCTTTTTAAAAATATTTCTGGGGCTGGGGATGTGGCTCAGTTGGTAGTGTGCTCACCTAGAGTATGTGAGGCACTGGGTTCGGTTCTCAGCACCACATAAATGTAAAATAAAGATACTGTTTCCACCTAAAAACTAAAGAAAAAATATTTAATTTTTTTTTCTTTTGTATTTCTGGGAATTGAAACCCAGGGGAGTTCTCCCACTGAGCTACATGTCCAACCTTTTTTACATTTTATTTTGAGAAGTGTCTCACAACGCTTGAACTTGCAACTCTAATTTAGCCTTTCTGGTAAACTGAGCCTCCAAGCGCAGTTTAATAACTTTTTCTGAATCTGTTTTCTACCTTCCAAAAATAGGTAGTTATCACTTGACATTTGTCTTTTTTAATATTCTCTCTTGATGTTGTGGGTTTGTTTTTTTAAAAAAAAATAATATTTGTTTTTGGTAAGTTTTTGGGAAGGGGCTGTTTTAGCATGCTTTAAAATCTAGCATGTATTTGCTTTCATCACTGTTAATTTTCCTTTTACTTTTTACTTCCTAGGATTCTTTGGATTTTCTATTTTTGTAACAGTTTTGTCATAAATCTATCAAGTTCTGTGAGTTATCCCAAAGGACTTTTAAAAAATACATAAAATAAATAAATAAAGATATTGTGTCTATCTACAACTAAAAAAAAAAAAAAAAAAAAAAAAAAAAGATTCCATCTTACCCCAGTCAGAATAGCTAGCATCAAGAATATAAAAAATAGCTGGACACTGTAGCATATGCCTGTAATCTCAGTGACTTGAGAGGTTGTGGCAGAATCTACACATTCACTTCAATGGTGCTCCCTTTTTTAAATTTTACCAATCAAGAGCGTTAGTGATCCCTTCCTTTATTTCTAAAGGAAGCTAATTTAAACTTAAATAGCTTCTATGAAGCTATTTAAGTTTAAATTAAGCAAAAGTATATAAAATAACAATTTTAGATCCTAGGATGGAGATGTAGCTCCATGGTAGAGCATTTACATGCCTATCATGTGTGAGTCTTTGGGTTCAGTCATGATACCATCAAAAGTAATAATAAAAATAATACTTAAGTTTCTGAGTATCACTAGTCACAATTTAAATACTCAGTCGCCGTCTGTGGCTAGTGGCTGTCATATTGTAAAGCATAAATAGAGCACATTCCCATTATTATAGAAAGTTGAATTAAAATTCTAGAATTTTAATATTTTCTTTAAATATATCTTTTGTTCTTGATGAAATTAATATCAGTGAATTCATTTGTTATTCATCACTACTATAAAGTATCTTAAGTGTCTAATGATAATAAATGGCATTATATGAAAAGGATATTGTAGAGAAATGTGGACAGGCCACATGTGTGATGAAGAGTTGTCGTCGCCTCCAGTTTGGTCGTTTGTTTGTCAGGTTGAAAGCTTTTATTTTATTATTTTGTCTTAAGCATTTCAGATTCTGAGGGAATTGAGTCTTATTAACTAAGCTTATAAGAGATTAAATGCTAGTTTTAATATTTATGGGTTTTTTGCCCTTTTAGTGACTAGAATATTTATAATCTATATCCAAGTACTACTGTAGAGGACCTGGGAAGTCAAATTAATCAAAAAAAAATGATATTAGAGTGAAGAGAGAGCCTGTAAAATGGAAGAAAAATTTGCCAGCTCCTTCAACAGAGGATTAATATCCATATAAAAACTTAAAATATATAAAGAACTCAAAAAACTTAGCACCTAAAAAACAAATAGCCCAATTAATGGATCGGCAAATGAACAGACACTTCTCAAAAGAGGTATAAATGTCCAATAATTACATGGAAAATGTGCATCTATATCTGTCAGGGAAATGGAAATCAAAACTACATTAAATTTCCATCTTGCAGGAGCTGGGGTTGTGGCTCAGTGGTTGAGCCCTCACCTAGCATGCATTAAGCATTGGGTTTGATTCTCAGCACCACATAAGAATAAAATAAAGGTATTGTGTTCACCTACAACTAAAAACATACATATATATATATATATATATATATATATATATATATATATATATATATATATATATTTAAACAACAATAACAACAAGATTCCATCTCCAGACTGGGGTTGGGGTTGTGGTCCAGTGGTAGAACACTTGCTTAGTATATATGAGGCACTTCAATGTTCAGCACCACACAAAAATAAATAAAAAAAGATATTGTGTCTATCTACAACTAAAAAACAAGATTCCATCTTACCCCAGTCAGAATGGCTAGCATCAAGAATATAAAAAAAATAGCTGGACACTGTAGCATATGCCTGTAATCTCAGTGACTTGAGAGGCTGAGGCAGAAGGATCACAGATTTGAGGCCAGCCTCAGCAACTTACTGAGTCCTTGTCTCAAAATAAATAAAAAAGTTAGGGGATGTAGCTCAATGGTAAAGTGCCCCTGTGTTCAATCCCCAGTACAAACACACACACACACACACAAAAACAAAAAAATAAATCCTGGTACTGACCTGCAAGAAGAGGAACCCTTATACACTGTTGATGGGAGTGTAAACTAGTACAGCCACTGTGGTAATCAGTGGGGAGTTACCTCAAAACCTAAAAATAGAAATATCATATGATCTAACTGTATTACTCCTGGGTGTATACCAGAAGGATATCTGCATACAAAAGTCAAATAATAAATGTATCTCTTGTTTGTGTGCAAGAATGTTATTGCTAATCCACTATTATAAGTGGCGTGCTTTTTGAGTGTTTTTCCATTAGCGCTGATGCATTTGGGCAGTGGCAATCACAGGATCTTGCCTGACCATACTGGTAATCAGTAGCAGGCGTCTGCAAAGGAGATAGCCAGGATTTTCTGACGTTTTCTATGGTGAAAGAAAAGGGGCAAATTTCTACTCCTAAGGAGGAGTGAGCCTATTTTCCCAACCAGCATTGTGCTTCTGCATCACACAGCACATGCTGTGACACAGATAGTGATGGAGGAGATTTGGAGGCTTAATAAGGGTCAAAGTTGAAGGGTCTGTAAGTTTTCCTACCAGGAAACCCTGTTTATTCCTGCTCAGTATTTCAAGTGCTATCTAAAGACCAAATGCAGCAGCAGGAAAAACCAGTAGCCAGTTAATGAGTTCTTTGTTCCAAACAAATAAGCCAAGCTTTTGTTTGTTTGGCTCAACAGATTGTGCTTTATTTACAGGCCATTAGCAGTTATTAATAAGTGAAGTTGGGTGTGACAAATATTTTTGAATTTCAGACAACTCATTTGATACTTGATATAATGTAAGAATATTTATTTTTGGAGAAATTTAGAACTTGACTGAGATCCTATTACCTGTGGACAGCCCAGCCTTTCTGATATACTTCAGTGGAGCAGGAGGGGGATGGATGGTGGGGCTCTGCAGACAGACTCCCTTAATTCAGCTCATGGCTCTGCTTTTACTAGAGTGGGACCTTGGGCAAGCTCAGTTCTCTGTGCCTCAGCAATCTATTTTTTTTTTTTTTTTTGTCAAATAGAGGCAATCATATTACCAACCACAAAAAGAACTTTCCAGCATTATGTGAGATAATGCACTCTGAGATTAGCAAAGAGTGAGCTCTCAAATATGTATTAACTAATAATAGAATAAACTGAAACAAAATTTAAACTCTGCCCTTGGCTATATCTTGATGCATCTCTTGTTACATTTTGTAATTATTGCATGAAATAGAGACTATGTTGGATAACTAATGAAATTTAACCAATGAATATATGAATTTTGCAATAAATACATCTATGCTTTGATTAGGAATTCAGTGGTTACCAGTACTAAATACATTAAAGATACATTTAATAAAATCAAAGACCTTTATATATGAAATCATTATTCTAGAATAAACTTTTGTCTAAATTCATGTAGAGACCGTACTAAATACTGTACTGTTTCATTGACTGTACTCATTTCTACTCTTATTATTTTTACATTTATTAATAGACTTTAGTAACTAAAAATTATCTTAATCATTCCTTCCTGTGATAATCAACCAGTATGTCAACCTACCTAACCTGGTAAACTACAATATTAATTTTATGCATTTAGACTAAACATTTCAACTCTGATTTTCTATTTCTATTCAATAGAGTTTTTTATATAGTATGCTCTTAAGAAGAATATATTTTCCCTCATGAATGAAAAATAAGTATTAAAGTTATTAAAACACAATAGTGCAATGATAATGGCATATAACAAATTACATGAGAGAATACAATACAATATTTATAATTTATTTTGAATGATCAAATTGCCTTTATTATGGTTGTTTGACCTTGGGGCTTTAGTGCACATGTATTATAGTTTGGTGAATTTTCCATTAGAAGGAATGGGTTGGGAAAATGAATGTGTTTATGGTGCCAAGAATGGATGGGTACTTAGCCAATAAAATGTTGGCTGTGCCAAACTAAAGTGACTGGCTTGATTTTGTTAGACTCTAATATTTTCCTCCTTGAGCAATTGCCAAAATGAGGATGAAAGCTGTGCTTCAGGAAGGTCTTAGACAAGAAAGGTTGAAATGGAGGGACACTAGGTTCTTGAGATGTATCTTATGACTGTGAAGTGGGAATGGTTAATGTTTGTACAGAGAAAGATGACCAACTGACTAGGCTTCAAAGTTACACTTTTATAAACTTATCATGATTTTATCTTCCAAACATCATGGCCTATGTAGTCACTCCTAATTACAGAGGCTGGTTATCATTGTTTATTTAAGTTATTTGCTTTATTCATTTCTTCATATGATTGTTTTGCCTAGTGTTTCTTCTTCTTTGCTGAAATCTTCCAGGAAAACTTTTCTCTAATAAAAGCTCCTGTAAGTCCAACTGCTATGCCCACAGCTGTATTGGGTATATTATCTATTAATTATAGCCAGGGATCTCTCTCTGCTGTAGCAGTTCTGGTTTTGTGCGGAGGGAGAGATGGGATGCAAGAGAGTTAGGCAAGAAAGATAAGGTGGTGTCAGTGGTAATATGGTGGTGAGACCCTTCTAATTGTGAAAATTTAGTATTGGTGACTTCCTGGTTGCAACGATATTCTTTGTTTGAGTCTTCCAGTTGCCATGACCAGAGAGGCCCAAGAATCAACAGGCATGAGTAAAGGAAAAAAATGGTTGAGCGAAGGGAACATTGCAGATCAGCAAGCTTTTCTGTGTCCAATTTGCTCTTCTACTTGGCTGGAGGAACTTGAGAATACCTGTGGGAGTATACTTCTAAAACTGCTTTGATATTTTTAATTTCAATGGACAATTGCAATTATTAATTGGCTGTCCCCTTTGTAGATGCCTGCTATTGGTTATTAGTGTGGTGAGGCAAGTCTCCCTCTCTGTGGTCAGTGATCAAGACCTCACTTCTGTGTTTTTTGCTTCCATGAAGAATTCTTCATAAGCTATGAATGTTCTTACAGATCACCTCTGCAAAAGTGAAATAAACATTTTCTAGCTCAATTATTCTGTGAATTTTTTTGTTAAAATTGACTCCTATTTTTATCTTAAGTGTTTTGCATATCCAGCACATAGATCTGGTCTTCCCCAATTCTGAAAGGCCTATTTCTACTGTGTCCTGTGTTGCTACATCTTGTCTCCTTTACCTCAATTAATTGCTGATGTCATCTCTTACCTATTTCCAAAAGAGTGTCTGAGTTGCTTCATTTACTTTATTACATACTAGTCTTTATGAAGTCACTTTAGACAGACCTACCATTGTCACACTATATATGCTGTATATACTAAGGTCTGTCATCTGTGTTACCTCATGTGAGTCTTCTCTCAAGGCTTCAATATAGATATTCCTTTTACTCACCATAAGAGGTTCTGAAGCTCAGAGTTTGGACCTAATATGTTTACATTTAAATATCTAGTGAACGGTAGATGCATATTCAAAACCCCTTCATGTCAACTTCAAAGACTACATTCCTTCAGTAGGTTTTGGTAACTGAGAATTTTGCCTTTGGAGGGCTGGATCACAACACTGCTTTCATGCTATTTGACTATTTGTTCTACTTTCTATTCTCCCTTTCAATTCTAACATTTTTCAGCCTCTACAAAAATCAATATTTCTTTTTCTGTATTTCAAATATATAATATTGATTCAAACTATTTTTAGCACTGTGAAAGGCACTGTATGGGATACAAAAATAAATGAGTCTGTGGATAACCTTGGGAACTTCAATTTTAATCACTACAACATGAGCTGGAAAAACCTACATACAGTTATCTACAGTAGGAGACAGAGTAAAAGTATCATTATTGAGTCCATGATAGAAATTTACAAGAAGAAGAAAGCAACCCCAGAAACCTCTCCTCTGTGGATCTTGGTTGATTTTTTTGTTTGCCATAGTGAGAGAGAGAGAGAGAGAGAGAGAGAGAGAGAGAGAGAGAGAGAGATCTTACCCTGGTTAAATTTAATCTGACAACTCAAAATCCATTTATTAAATGTAATGGTGAAAACATTAAATTATGGAGTTGGGATATACATTGACGAATGGAAATATATATACTATGGAGAAATAGGCTGTCAACATAAATATTCTATGGCAGGAAATGATAGAAAGGGATAGAAAAATTATTATGCAATATAAGAGAAGGAAGAGGCTATTTCCTCCTAGAAGCATCAGGGAAAACTATAAGAAGAAGGGGATAGTTAGTAGGAATAGCCAATTTCCATTAATTGCTAACCATATTCCAAGTTTGTGTTGTCTTAAGCCTAAATTGACTCTTGCAAAACTCTGTGAGATAACTGCTATCATTATCTCCCCTTACCTCCTCCTATTTGTCCATTAAGGAAAACCACTGCAAAGAGAAGTTAAATAACTTGCCGGTAAATAGTTTGCAGTTCAGCTCTAGAGTCTGGCCATTTAACCACACAGTGATATTCCTCAGTGGCTGTGTCCTGAAGGATGAGGGGAGTGGAGTTTGCACATGAGAACTAGCAGAGCAAGTAGAGAAATAGTAGCAGGAAAGGATGAAGGAAACATGGGGTGTCAGATCACACAATTTAGAAAGAGAGATGTCTGTGGGTGGGGATAAAGGAGGCTGCACTGAAGCCTGGGCCAAGCCCCAGATAGGAGAGTTTGAACAAGCACATTCCTTCTGCAGCCAATAAATATGTATCATTTGGAAAAAACTGATACTCTTTTGCTAACCTCCTAGCAGAGGACATTAAACGATTGGTCAGAACTGGCTATTCTAGTAAGTGCTATCAGAATCACCAAATTGGGCCGCTCAGTAATCCATGTGAATGGAGGAATGTGCATCTGCTATTAGTCTTGAATAGGTTAGAGGGTGGGTTTCACATATATGTTGGATACAGTCCTTTGCCAGATATGTATTTTGTAAATGTGTTTTCCCAGCTTATGGCTAGCCTTTTCCTCTTGACAGTGTGTTTTATAGAGCAACTTTTAACTTTTTAAAATTTAAAATTTTAACTAAGTCAGCTTGTTGATGATTTCTTTGTATCTAGGGTTTTGTCTATGTCATCTTCCAGGAGTTTTGTGTTTTGTACCTAGGTCTATATGATCCATTTTGAGTTACTGTTTTGTAAAGAGCCTGTCCTTTTCAATTTTTATTTTGGATTATGCTTTATTTCTCTTCTCTTTTATGCTGCTGTAAAGAACTATGAGATTTATTTTGTTGACATAAATCTATACATATTTGCAACTAGCTTTTGCCTGCCAGTTTTAATCAACCAGGTAATTAGAGGAGCACCCTAAGTTGCTTAAAGATACCACTTAGAGTGAAAGTTTGCTTACTGAACAATTAACAATTAAATCACAGATGGTTAATGTAGTTTCCAATGTGCCAAAAATTTATTAATGATAATAATGGATTTATATTTTTAAAGCTTTTCTGTTAAATTTATAATACACACTACACATCTCTGTCTCAGTCCCCCCCCCCCCCCCCCCCGCTGGTAGACTAAGCCTGAGAATAAAAATTTGTGTGCATTTGGTGGAAGGAATAATTTGGTGATGCATGTTTTCACTTGTGTGATGTCTTATACTCATTTATTGTCTGACTTCCTGAAATGTTCTGGAGGGATTTTTCTCCCTACGGTGTAGATGAAATAAATCACATCTACAATGCTTTGTGGAGTTCATGGTTGATGCTTGATGACTCTTGGTTTGTGTGCAATACGTGTAGATGCTCAAAAGAAAAAAAAAAGAAAAGAAAGAAGGCAATAAAATAAAAAATAATCACAATAATAAAACACAGAAACAAGAAAAAATTGACAACACATTTTTAATGAAAAAATAATTTGATACTAAGCTAAAAAATGAAACAATGCTGTGCACAGAGTGATGGTTAACTCATTGCATTAATTTGTTGGGTTATGAGACTGCCAGATTTGTTTAAACATTATTTTTGGGGTTTCTGTGAAAGTATTTTTGGTTAAGATTAGTATTTATATTTATAGACTGTGTAAAGATTATTGCCCTCCCTAATGTGGATGGGCTTCATCTAATCAATTGAAGGCCTGATTAGAACAAAAAGGCTCAGCCTTCAACTGGTGGAAAACACTTTTTTCTGTCTGACTACCTCAAACTGGGATGTTAATTTTTTTGTCTACTTTCAGACTCAAACTGAAATATGGATTCTTCTTGGATCTTGAGCCTGCTGTTTTTGGGAACATTGGCTTTCTTGGGCCTAGGCTTTTGGGTTCAGGCTATAACCCCACTATCAGCTCTCCTGGGTCTCCAGCTTGCTGACTCACCCTGAAGCTCTTGAACTATCCAGTCTGCATAATCTCATGGACGTTTCCTTATAATCAATTTCTCTGTATATATATCCTGTTGGTTCTGTTTCTCTAGAGAACCCTGGTGAATATACATGGATTTGTTCACTAGTCTTTCAACAACAATGGCTACATTTTCTTTGAAATGTATGAAATTTGCCAATTGATAATTAAAAAAAGCTCATTACCAGGCAAACACAAAAAAAGCCATTTCCCTTTGAAAGATAATATTTACATTATAGGAACACTGAAAAAGAATCTAGAAACTATTAAAAAACATAGAAATGCAAATTACTTGCAGCTAATTGGTTGTGTCTTCAAATACGTTCTAAATTATTAATTTACTAAAGAGTAAATATCTCTCTTTAAATATAACATTACTATGGTTAACATAAAAATTATAATGTTTTATTTTTCTTTAGTGTAGTTGTATTAAAAGTTTGTTGAGGGGGAAATAGAAGAAAAGCCAAAGAATCCAAATTTTTTCTGAACTTCTAAACTCTCTTTTGGAACCATTAACTACATGTTCAATTCCCAATCTCTGTATGCAGTTAAAGAACCAAGTTCATGGTGTTTATAATAAACCGTAAATTCCAACATATTATCACTTCTGCTTTTATTCACTGTGGCATTTCAAATACTTTATTTTAAAAAAAAATAAAGGCATAATATTTTTAGAGAATTTTTAGATTCACAACAAACCTAAGAGGAAGATATGGAGATTTCTCATAACATCCTTTGCCTTTGTCTTCCTTGTTAAACAATATCCCCCACCAAAATTGTCACTTATTAAAACTGATGAAGCTACATTGCTACATCATTATCACCTGAAGTCCACCATTTATATGAGGGATAACTCTTGGTGCTATATATTTTATGGGTTTGGACAAATTTAAAATAACATTGTATTATCATAGAGTGGTGATGGGCCCTAAATCCTGGGCTTCACCTGTTGATCTTCCCTCTCTCTAATCCCCAACAACCAGTGACGATTTTTTTTTATTGTGTCTATAGTTTTCCCAAATGTTTTTTTTTTTTAATTTCTGGCACAGGGATATTAAAAAAGTACTTATCAAGGTAACTGACAGTTTCCAGTTTGATAATAAATGATAAAAACCCATTTTACACCATAACTGGCACAGTTGACCAATCTTTTTCCTTTCTGAAATGCTTCCTTTTTGGTTTGACATTATTTTCTTTCTTGTTTACTGGGTATTTCTTCCCAATATTCTGGATTCTTGACCTCATTGTAATACTCTAAAGGCCTCCATCCTTGGTCCTTCATTTTTCCCTTGGATAATGACTAATCCCATTGTTTTAAATACTATCCAAATTTTGAGACTCCAGAGTTTTTTTCTCTAGATCTTAACTTTATCCTGAGGCCCAGACTTGTATATATTCTTTTCCAGCTTTACTTAAGTATGATTGACAAATGAAAATTGTATGTATTTGAGCATCTCCCATTTCCCCCAGCACCAGCCCCTGTTACCACCATTCTGTTCTCCTTTTGTAAAAATTTTCTCAAGATGGCATATTGTAGTGAGGGCACACAGTATTTGTGTTTCTGTACATTGCTTATTTCACTTAGGATAAATTTCTGCAGGTTCATCTATATAGCCATCAATGGCAGGATATCCTTCTCTTTGAAGGCTGAATAATATTTAATTTTATACCTACCTTATGGTATGGTTTAGATAGTAGGTGTCCCCAAAAGCACAGGTGTGAGACAATGCAAGTACATTCACAGGTGAAATAATTGGGTTATGAGAGCCTTAACCCAATCAGTGAATTAACTCCTTAACAGGGATTAATGGAGTGTTACCTGTAGGCTGGTAAAGTGTAGCTGGAAGACATGGGTTCCTGAGTTTTATGTTTTTGGGGTCTATATTTGGTGAGCTGAATTTAGTCTATCAGTGATTCCTGATCATCATGTGAGATGATTGCCTTCACCACACTCTTCTGACATGATGTTCTGCCTCACCTCAAGCCTGGAGGAATGGAGCTGGCTGTCTGTGGACTGAGACCTCTGAATGAGCCCCCAAATAAACTTTTTCTCTTCTAAAATGGCTCTTATCAGGTCTTTTAGTCACAGCAGTAAAAAAGCTGACTAAAACACTTCACCATTTCTTTATTTATTGATCCACTGATGTTTACTTAGTTTGATTCCATTTATTAGCTATTCTGAAAGATACTGCAGTGAGCAGGAAAGCACAGCTGTCTCCTCAACACACTTACTTCATTCCTTTTGGATATATCCAGAAGCAGAATTTCTGGATCTTGTGATGGTTCAATTTTTAACTTTTTGAGGAGCTTCCATACAATTTCCCAATAGCCACACCAATTTACATCCCCACCAAAAAGGCTTTCTCTCTTCCATATCATTCCAATGCTTATTATATTATGCAATAAGATGAATGAAAGTATTATGTTAAAGAGGCCAGAAGATGACACATTGTTTACTTACACGAGGAAATTTATTTGGTAGTCTTTTTTATTCCATTTACATGGCAAATTGTAATGATTTCTAGTGGCTTATGCAGGGAAAGACACTGACTGCAAAAATGGCTTGAGGCAACTTTTTAGAGTGATGGAAATATTTTATATCTTAATTGTGGCAGTGGGGTGGTGTTTACAAGATTATATACATTTGACAAAATTAATCACATCACATCCATACAGTGTGTCATATTTTTTGCATGTGTGCAATTTATTCTTCAATAAACCTGAATTAAAATCCTACTCAGGGGCTGGGATTGTGGCTCAGTGGTAGAATGCTTGCCTGGCACGTGTGAAGCACTGGGTTCAATCCACTGTGTATGTGTGTATAATATGTATTACACATAATTTTTAAAAATTATATATTTTTATAATTTTTAAATACATATAATTTTTAAAAATCCTTTCTCATATGTCTTCTCATTGCAATTAGATAGATTCAAAATACTTTTTCTTCTATTTGCCCTAACTTTTTGGTGTGCCTGAAAACTGCTTTCTCTAGGTATTTTAATGGCTGACTACATTTAGTTCAGAGGTCAATCTGTCAGAATCTTTTTCTCTGAGGAAAGTTTAATATAGGTTCGTTCCTCTCCTTCAAGTCAAACTCTAACCCATTCGCTGTCTTCTACAGTTAGCACTTTTGTGTCTAAAATCGTTCTTCCCTCTCCTGCAAGTCCAACTCTATTCTAATTTTCCTGTTTTATGCACTTAACACTACTCAAATGGTCTTACAGGTGCATTTATTTTCTTCTCCCTGCCCCCTGTCCTCATTCGTCTGCAAAGGACTGTAGGGGGATGGAAACTGTCAATTGGATTCACTGCTGATTCTCCCAAAGGCATATTGTAGGCACTGAATGAATAAATGAATAAATAGCAGGTGACTGGATGACTGACTAACTGAACCTTAAACCAGAATTGTAAAACACTGGCACTTCTGTTTAATTGAAGCATTATGGTGCTAAGAATGTGGATCGATGATCATAATGGAGTATGTACTTGAAACATACACATTCATCATAGGCATTTGTTAAGGTCTTTCCATGTGAATGGCACTGAGTTATATGTGGAGGTCACTTATTTTGAAGGAAACAGTCTGTCAATCATTTTCACCCAATTTTTCGAACTTTCTTGAAAAAATTTTAGGGAAAAAGTCTCTTAGTTCTAATTTCTGTCAGAAGCTTATGGAGATTGTGAGAGTAAGTCATATTTTTTTCCATTTGTTAGGAGTGATTATAGATTCTTTGATAGATTTAAGAAATTTTGAAAACATGTATTATTTTCTGTAACAAATCACAGTCAACATAGTAAAAACATATGTTGCTTTTGTAGATGTATTTTAAAAAATAATAATGTACCCAACTCTATTTTTAGAAACATGAAGGGTGGCCCTGCATTGGATATCTAAAAGTATGAGTAACTGGGCAGAAAACAATCACTTCACTGATGTTTAACCTGGTGACCATTTTGAGAAATGCTTATTAAAATATGTTACAAATGTGTGGTGTATAGTGGTTTGATATGAAGTGTCCTCTAAAAGTTTATGTGTGTGACAATGCAAGAATGTTCAGAGGTGAAATGATTAGATCATGATAACTATAACCTAATCAGTGGATTAATCCACTGATATGGATTGACTGCATGGTAACAGTAAACACCCTCTTCTTTTAGAAAGCACCCTCTTCTTTCTGATTGCTTTCCTCCTCCATGCCCTTCCACCGTGATGTTCTGCCTCAACTTAGGCCCAGTTGTCTACAGACTGAGACCTCTGAAACTATAAGCCAAAATACACTTTTCATCCTCTCATTGTTCTTGCCAGATCTTTGGTCATAAGAACAGAGACGCTAACTAAAATTATATACACACACATATAGAATGTGTGTGTGTGTGTGTGTGTGTATTTATATATGGTTTACTTTTTTTGAGAGGCTATGAATCAAACCTAGGTCTTTGCACATCCTAAACATGTGCTTTGCCACTGAGCCACATCTCCATCTCCGAGCTTGTAGGTTTTCATATGTAAAGAAATCTCAACCCAGACTACCTATGGGGACATAAGAACAGTTAATAAGAAACACACACACACACACACACACACACACACACACACACACAGGAACACAGAACTGTTCTTTATGGTGGCTATGATCTAGCACTTATTCTAGTATTTTATACATACTTTTTGTCTTTTTATATTTTATTTTTGAAGAGCTTATGAGACCAAAAAAATCAAGGAGGAAAAAGCCTCTTCCTGGATTCAGCATTGTGCTTCAGGGGCCCAAATGATTCACTGCAGTGACACCTCTCCCTTCTGGACAGTAATAGTGAGGTGGAAGCAGGGGATGCAGAGGTGGATGTGACAGCAGTTCACCATACTCTTTGTCATCTCTGTTTCAGGCCCTCTCATTCCCCTTCTTCTCAGAAGTGAATAACATATTCTTAGTATATACTTAGAGACAGTGACAATCAAACATTCCTGCTAATTATGTCTTATTAAAGTAGCACCAGATCAAGTGAAGTTACAGTAATTCTGCTCCTTCACTTATTAAATGGCATATGTTCATTAAAGTGTTCAAAGTATCAAGTCCTAATCTTGGGACTTGGGTGTAGCTCAGTGGAAAAATGTTAGTCTATTATGCCTGAGATCCAGGTTTGATCCCTAGAAGCTAAAAAGTAATCCTAATCTTAAATATTTTGCTATAATTTCTATTTTCCTGTTAGCTAGAATGTCTGGAATTTAGCTGCATTTAGTGTCACTAGGAGACCAGGACATGGTTTCATTTAATAAGTAAAATGATTATTTTGTAACTGGTAGACATCATTTTTATTTCTTTCATTGTGAATGATAAAACAGGATGTACTTACTTTGTACTTTCTTTTTTATTCCCTATTTTATTTGTTTTTCAATTCCGCATATACTCGATATAATAAATCTAGAGTGCCACTATGTACTTTATATTGAACCCTTTCTAAGGGATGTTTTAAAGATACTGTTGTCTAGTATTCTTTGATCTAGAAATTATAGTAAAAGTAATACTTTTGTGACCCTCTTCAAACAATTATCTCCTGTTTCCCGAAATCTTTTAAGTACTAAACATTATATTCTTAGCACCCCACAAAAGACCTTGGTTTGTTAGGCCACCTCTGTGGAGTAGGTATTGCTTACTTACTTTTGCTTCTTGACTTTGACCAGAGGAGTTTTTTAAACTCTGCTGTTAAGAAGAAAACATAAAGGCTATTTGAACGTGACACAGCAGAATGAGAACCATAAACAGTATCTTACTCATTCATCTCAAAGGAGTAACTAGGGCAAGAAGAGAAAGAGGAACATAATAAAAATAGGTCTTACTTGCTGTCCATTTGCAACTTGGTGGGTACCAGAGTAGAGGCTTTCAAATAAAGTAAAGTAAGTCCCACTGAGACACACACAATAGCTAGTTTCCTGTTCTCAGGATCAATAGTTAGAAAATGCCAAAGCTGGGATCTGAGCCAATTCTGTTCAGACTAGTGCACTACAATACCTCCACTTCAGGAGATGTCTGTATGATGTACAATCACATCTTTGTACTAATATTTTTGTATCTTTTCTGGTGGGGCTTGGATTTGTATCTTTGTTTAACTGACTCTGGTCTAGGGTTATGTTCAGTGTGTCTTACACCATTCTTGTCTGGTGCTTTTATGGGGCTGCTCTGTTCTCTATATCAAGGTCTTTATAATTAATTGCAAAAAATCATCAGTCTATTTATTAGTCTACAGTAACTTGAAACCCAGGTTATAAATATGCTGCTTACTGTCTTGTTGAAAGGATGCAGCCCTCCTGAACTTTCTTCCTATAACCTGAAGGCCTCCAGGTATTTAGCACTCTGGGAGTAATGTCACTGTGGGCTTTCGGGTCCTGAATTTCTGTTTCTGAGCTCTTTGCTTGCTGTGTTCGTGGTCAACATTCTCTTGTTTGAGGGGCTGGGGAGATTTTTTTGAAGGGACAGGCACTCCTGAACACTGGGTAAGAGCTGAAAACAAATAGTTGTCATACTTCTTAGGAAGTATCACGGGAAGTATGCACTTAAATCCATTGTCTGGGTAATAACAGTTCTGGTTTCTATGCTTGGATCATTTTTTGTTCAAGAATCACATCAATGTTGGTTTTAAAATATGCATGCCATCCAAACTGATTGTCTAAAATTTTTCCATTAGAAGTGTTTTTCTTAACTAAATATTTCAGCATTTCCCCTCACATAGACAACAAAAAAATGAGAAACTGAAGCTTATTATGAAAATAAACATTTAGACATCATCTGAAAAATCAAGATTAAATTCAAACCGATACAGTGAATTATACTTTGCTTTTTTGACAGATCTCCAAAAATGCATTTTTGACACATTTTGTCAGTATATTCCAATTTACTAATTATAATTCAATTTAACAATTTTTTTGAAGACTGCCTGCTATCTGCTTTGTCCTGAGCTGGAAAGCAGCATATGTAAAATACATATATAATTAATTCCCCATTAAAAGAATTCACAATCTAATGAGAATATGCTCATGTATATGTATACATGAGCATATTCACATTCATACATGAGCATATTTACATTCATACATGAGTGTATTCTCATTTATGCATGTGTGTGCATGTGGAAAAATTTGATAAAATTTGTGTGTCAAAATAAGGTATTTAGACACAAAGTATAATGGAAAGTGACAATATTGATAGCATTTTTAGCAGTTTCTTCAATGTATTGCTGTTTTTCAGACTCTTTCATCTTAGCTGTGAGGCTTTGACTTGGTTTGGAAAAAAAATAATATCCTCAACAAAACAATTTTAAACCTATGGCTTTTTGGGTATCTACTATTATTGCTTTTTTTTTTTTCTCATGCAATAAAGGGGAAACGTGTTCCTTTATCCTCTTCTTATTCTGTAGTCACTGAGCTACTTTTTCCCCCACTGTTCTTCCTGTCTTCCTGACAGTTGCATCTCATTTCTTATTTTGGTTTTCCTGACTATATTCCAAAAGCCCGACCAAAAGTCAAGTTATTCAGTTTCCTGGGAAATACAGTTTCTTTCTTATTTTTGTCACCTGGTTCTCAGGCTTCAGGCTTAAGTTTTAATTCACTAATATTTTGTATAATTTCAACATGTCCCCACTTAAGTATTTTTTTCCTCAAAATATGTCTTTGCATGTTATAATGTTAGAATTGTAAGTTGCCAACATCACCAAAATACATTTCTTAAAAACATATGTGGGGGGCTGGGGATGTGGCTAAAGTGGTAGCGCATTCACCTGACATATGCACAGTGCTGGGTTTGATCCTCAGCACCACATAAAAATAAAGATGTTGTGTCTGCTGTTGTATAAATTTATTTGTATAAAATATCCATTACAGAGTAATTTTAGAGTTAGAACTACAAGCTAACTTTGAAACAAAGTTTCCAAAAAGCAAAAGTTAATATCAAGAATCAGCAAATGGTGGCTGGTAGTTCAGTGGTAGAGTGCTTGCTTAGCATGTGTGCAGCTCTTGGTTTGATTCTCAGCACCACCCCTGAATAAATAAAGATAATGTGTCCATCTACAACTAAAAATATTTTTAAAAGCATCAATATGGGGCTGGGGCTGTAGCTCAGTGGTAGAGTGCTTGCCTTCCATGTGGAGGCATTGGGTTTGATCCTCACCACCACATAAAAATAAAGATATTGTGGTCTATATACGACTAAATTTTTTTATAAAAAGGATCAATAAATGGGTTAGTATCAAACTAAAATTTTTTTTTTCTCAGCAAAGAAAATCATCAAGAATTATGAACAGAGAGCCTTCAAAATGTGAGAAAATCTTTGCCATGTGCACCTCAGATAGAACATTAATCACCAGGATGAACAAATAATTCAAATTATTTAACACCAAAAGAACATCAACTAATAATGCAATCAATAAATGGGCAAAGAAACTGAAAAGGCATTTCCCAGAAGAACATATGCAAATGGTCAGAAAATATATGAAAAAAATATTCAACATCTCTAGCAATTAGAGAAATGCAAATGCCACTCTGAGATTCCATCTCACTCGGGTCAGAATGGGAACTGAAAAGAATAAAATGATGATAAATGTTGGTGACAGTGTGGAGAAAATGTTCACTTACACATTGCTGATGGGATTGCAAATTGGTGCAATCACTCTGGAAAGCAGTATGGAGAGTCCTCAGAAATCTTGGAATGTAACCACCACTTGACCCACTTATCCCACTCCTTGATTTACACACAAAATCCTTAAAATCATCATACTACAGTGACACAGCTACAACAATGTCTAACGTGGCTCAAATCACAATATTGAAGCTATGAAACCAACCGAGGTACCCTTCAATAGATGAATAGATTTAAAAAATGTGTCATGGACACGATAGAATATTAATCAGATATGAGAAAGAATGAAATTATGGCATTTGCCAGTAAATGGATGGAATTGAAGATTATCATCCTAAGTGAAATAAGCCAATACCCCAAATCCAAAGGCTGGAAGTTCTTTTTCATAAGAGGATGCTAACACACAGTAAGGAAAGGAGGAGGAAATAATAGAAGTTCATTGAATTAGACAAAAGGAATCGGAGTGAAAATGGAAACAGAAAAGACAGTAGAATAAATCTGACACAACTTTCCTATGTTCACATGTGAATACATGACCAGTGTAACTCCACATTATATAAAAATATAAAAATGTGAAGTTACAATCTATGAATGTAAATATTCAAATACAGTCTACTGTCATATACATCTAAAAAAAACAATAAAGAAACAGCATACTACAGGGACATAGCCACATCATTGTTTATTGCAGCACAATTCACAATAGCTAGACTGTGGAGCCAACCTAGATTCCCTTCAATGGATGAATGGATAAAAACATGTGGCATATATACTCAATGGAATATTACTCAGCACTAAAAATAAGATCATGACATTTGCAGGGAAATGAATGGCATTAGAGCAGATTATGCTAAGTGAAGTTAGCCAATCCCCAGAAAAACAAATGCCGAATGTCTTCTCTGATATAAGGGGGGTGACTCAAAATGGGGAAGAGAGGAAGAGCATGGGAAGAAGATTACCTATACGCAAGGAAGAGAGGTGGGACAGAAAAGGAGGGAGAAAGGGAATTGCATGGATGGTGGAAAGAGACCTTCATTGTTATACAAAATACATATATAAAGATGTGAGAAAAAAATAATAGTGTTACCTTAGATTAGCTAGAGAGAAGTGATGGGAAGGGAGGGGAAGGCTGGGGAGATAGGAAGGATAGTAGAATGAAACGGATATTATTATTACTATGTGTATATATGTGAATGCATGACCAATGTGATTCTGCAACCTGAGTATACAGGTTGCCGCAGTCTGGCTGGGCACAAAATAACTGAGCCACAACACCTTGTAGATTCAAACAGCAACTCTTTATTCCCAAACTCTCACTGATCTCTACACACACTTCCCGGGAATACCCTGCCTCCACCAGGCTCCACGCACCATTTCTCTCAGAACTCAAAGGGAACTCCAAAGGAGTGGGTGCCTGAGGCAGCAGGATATGCCCTAATCCCAGCAGGATCCACCCTAAACCTGGAGCCACCCTATTCCCAACAGGATCCACCCTAAACCCGGAGCCATCCTAATCCCTGAGCAGGGTCACCATTCAAAAAAAATGCCATGCATCATTCCTACTTGGCTATGGCTCTCAGAATCTTCCCCCTTCTGTTTAATTAAACAACAAGCAATTAGGGACTGTGCCTGTTAGGTTGTCCAATACAACATATGGGTCTTACCCGTCATCGGATGAGCTGACCTCTAGGCATCAGCGTACTGTCTTAGGTTGGTACAACTGCAATTGGATCATACCCATCACTGACTACCGGTCCAGCATATAGCCATACTTGTGGATAGGCCTATGCACCAGTGGGTGGGGTGAGGTTCTTTGCCTCACCTCTGTTGGCCCCCAAATTTGGCCTTTGCACCAGTGGACGGGTGAGGTTCTTTGCCCCACATCTGTTGGCCCCCAAATTTGCCCTTGGTGCCAGTGGAGGGTGAGGTTCTTTGCCTCACCTCTGTTGGCCCCCAAATTTTAGACCATCACTAGCAGAATGGAGGAGGATACAGAAATGCCATGACACCAAGCCAATTGACAGCTCCTTTGGAAAAATTGTATCACCGGTGACACCATCAGCAAAGATACACCAGCACTACCACAATTTGCTGCACAAATAGATAATTTACAATGCATGCAAGTGATACATAATCCAGGCAAGTTCTGCAAGCAGTTGAAAGCAGAGAAATCCATCAATATGTCCATTTCCTCCCAAAGTAAATCGACTTCTTGATTGAGCATTACTTGTTGAGACATTATTCATTGATGCATCAGTTTATACAGTTAGTTGTGATAACTATTGAAGAAGCATAGTTTGGTTTTATCTTCATCTTCACTGGCACTGGGATGAAGATAGGAATTCTGGCAATGATGCTAAAAAATTATGTAACATTCCAGCAGGTACTAAGAAAACAATTTTCTGAACAATTTACATTATCCTGAATAGAATTATTAAATATAATGAAAAGGAAAAGTGAAAGTAAACAAACAGATCTGTTAACTTCCTTATTTGTACATGTATTAAAACAATTCTCAACAGCTGTTTACCCAATTTAAATTAAACCATTATAATGACATGAATAAAAAAAATTTGGATCCATTTTTTCATGAGCACTCCTCATATATATATGGACATACACACACACAGACATACAACACAAAACACAAGTGTGCACACAAACATACAACGCATAAGACAATACTAAAGGCCTTGTAGCTTACACAGGTGAAATCTCCATTGTAATGTTTAAAAACTCCACAGTCAAAAAATAAATCTGATCAGCAAAACATTAACCTAGGTCTGTATGAGCTCAAAAAATAAAATAGAACTTTATGATGTTGGAAAATGTAATAATAAAATAGATATTTTAAAAAAAGCATCCTGGTTAATCACTGTCACAGATGTAAGAATAGCCAAGCTGGAGCCCTGGATATCAGCTGTTATGGATTGAAGTCAAATCATCTTCTTTTTGGTCTGTAGAAATTGCTTTGGTTAGTCTCTCTGGAATCCAAATTGGCTGCTGTTCTCCCTGTGGAAACACAGAAACAGAACCCCGACTCCAGACAATCACTGGGTCAGGACATTTCCATTGTCCTGTTAGAATATCCTTATGAAGTACCTTAGGCTTATTTACATTTTTTGGATACATATGCCTTTCCGCAGCACTAAGCCCAGATGAATCCAAATTTTAAAAGTTTAGAGTAAAAAGGCTTATTTTAAGTTTATCTTTGGGAGATATATACCCCTTTCCAATTCCCTCTTTTTGCTTTAATAAGTACATTTTAATAGTTTGATGAGTTTTTTTTTTTTAAGTATGCTTTGTCCCTGTGGATTGTATGGGATTTTTGTTATGTGAGTAAAGCAATCTTTTTTCCACCATGAAGTTATCATGACCACCTTCAATTTAAACTTTTAAAGCCTTTCAATTATCACCTATACTGTATCTATACTGTACTTTTAAATGTAGTTTTTCACCACCTACAGCTTCACTCTTTTAAACGAGTCTTAGATTCTGTTTAAATCACTTTAATGTTAGTTTACATGGCTGTCCTTCAACTAAAGCCTTTTTTTTACTCCATTAAGAAGCTTTGTCTCAATCTTCCATGTACAAATACCTTTTATTTCTTTCCTCCTTTCTCAAGCTTTTAAAGTAAGTCTAGTTTTCTCAAAATCTTTTTAAATGGCATTTTACAACTTTTTACTTTACCACACAGAGATTATCTCATGTAGAAATATTTCTTTTTTTAACCTTTATATTAAAATATATTTCCACATCTTGAATCTTTTTATATCTCTTTTGTAGCCATTAACCCTTTTTTAAAAATTTACATTGTGAAACAACCCTTATAAAATTTCTGAATTTAGATAAGTTACTCCACTTTAATAAGATGAAATATTTTTTATGGTATGATAATAATAATATAATTGAAACCCAACTGAAACTTCTTATACTCTTTGTATATAAATTATACCTGATAGAATCTTAACACTTAATAACCTTGTTTCAGCAAAGACCAGAAAAAAGCAATATTAAACATTTTTTCCAGTTACCAATTTATGAAAACACACATAATGTTTAAATATTACCTTATGGAACTTAATAAATAAGAAGTACTTGCTTTTATATTAATGGTTGATGTTTCAACACTTTAGCTTTGTAAATTAATCAGATGTCTATAAAAACCAAGATCTTAGACAAGTTAGTAAATAGAACTAGCCATCTCTTTCTTGTTGATGAAAAATCTTTTTACAGGATACCATGGTGGTCCCATTGTGATATATTCAACAACTCCTCTTTAAAAAGCCATGGGCTACATTTTTGTATTGTATCAACATATACCCTAATTTTTCTGGCCTCACTGGGGTGCCTCCTTCCTTTAACAATTTCTCTTCCTTGGGGGTGAAAAACTTCAAACCTTGAGCCAACCATTTTCCCCAGTATGCCTGAGAAATTTCTAGGGACAGGCAACTTGAAATAAAAACAAAACAAATCAAAATATGAACACATTGTTTTTTGAAATGGTCACCCATTATTATTATTATTATTATTATTATTTTTTGCTCTCCTTCAGGGGCGAGCAATTTCACTTACCCCCAAGCTTCAGGCATTTTCCGTATGGGCCACCAAATGCCACAGTCTGGCTGGGCACAAAATAACTGAGCCACAACACCTTGTAGAGTATACAGGTTGCAGAATCACATGTATCCCATGTGATTGAAATGTATGATATGTCAAGGTCATTGTACTGTCATGTGTAACTAATTAAAACAAATTTAAAAATCACATAAAAATAAAATAGAGGCTTGCCTAAAGTTAAAAAATAAATAAATAAAAGTAATATTTTTTTTTTACATTTGTAAATTACTAAAATAATATATTGGTAGTTTTCCAGGACTTTGGATGTGTAGGGATTAGAAAACTGACAGCTAAGAGGTTCCAGGTTTCTTTTCAAGAACATGAAAATGTTCTAAAATTAACTGTGTTAATGGTTACATAACTCTGTTAATGTACTAAGAGACACTGAATTTTACATGTTATATTGGTGAATTCGGTGTCAGGTGCATTACATATATCATAAAAATGCCTTTTAAAAGATGTACTGAAAAAAAATTAGCTAACATTTTTTATTGTCTACTTTGGATATCAGTCCAGACATAATACAAATACTTATATGCTTCATAATGTATCTAAAAATAAAAGAAAAAAAAATAAAGAAATAGCCTAAGTTTTTCAATAATTAAACTAAAACCTAAAACGTATCTGTATTTTGAGAAAAGCATAAAAAGGTTTGTACACATTTTTTAAAGTCAATTTAGTAATTACTTGCAGATTTTGAATAGATGCCCATAAATAAACTAAAAATAACAAAGTTTCCTGAAACATTCTATTAAATAGTACCTCTAATTCAGTTTTCCTTATTGTATCATGGAAGTAGAGACAGCATTAAAAGCTGCTGGGTTATAGAAAAAGTCTCAGCTTTTCTCAGTCGAGATATTTTAATGAAAGATGCTGATCTTGTAAGAGAAAAATTCTAAAAAAAAATTAAGTGTAAGAAATAAGTGCAGTATAAAGATCACCAATTATAATACAATAAATTATAATGAAAATGTAAAGAAAGCTATTCATTGAAATAGTATCCCAGAATAAATTTTATTACTTATGCAGGTATTGATTTACAAATGACATGTTCAATTTTCTACATACTTGACTTGTCATTTGTCTTAGTTTCTTCATTAAATCCTGTCTTTATCTTTTAAATTTATGTGAAAATGTGCTAAATCTTCTAGAGAAGTCTCTGATACACGTTGTAGTTTCAGGGTACCAGCGGGCTGTTTTTCAAGATGTCTCACAACTACCTGATAATAATTTTGTATCTCAGGTCACTTTAAAAATTTATTATTATTGTTATTATTATTATTATATAATGATGTTTACTCTGAAAAAATATCACTACATACAACAGTAAGCTGCTGATTATTTCTGAATTCCCTTAAGAAAATAGAAGATTGTGTACTCCTGCCTAGTCACTATCACATTCCTTACACAACAGGGTGAGCCCTGTATCTCTACATACTGCCCTTGATAAAGTTGCAATGTTTAACAAACTACTGAATTCTCAATCAAAAATGGTTACACAGGTCCCATTGGTAGTGGTATACAGAAATTCTTTTTTCAATATGTGTCTTTTGGGACTGGGGCTGTAGCACAGTGGTAGAGTGTTTGCCTAGAATGGGTAAGGTGCTGGGTTCGATTTTTCACATGTAAATAAAATAGAGATATATAAAAAATGTATCTTTTGTATTACAATAACAACGAACTGAGATAAATAATCTAATATGTGTTATTATCCTTTTTTATGTTTCTTTTATGGTAACACTCTCAGCTTACCTTTTTGAACCTTATGAATTTTACAAAAAACTGAAAATCCACTTTTGAACAAGATGGATCTAATATTTAATCCAATAATGAAGAGTAATGTTCTTCAACAGATGAATGGATAAAAAATATTGTGTGTGTGTGTGTGTGTGCGTGTGTGTGTGAAAACACACAATGGAATAGAAGCCATAACAAAAATAAATGTATGTAAACATATAGTCTACTGTCATGTGTACCTCAAAAACATAAAAAGTATATGTCCTTTCAATATAAAAAATATGAACACATTTATGAATGTGAATAAAAAAATATAATCTGTTTCATTTCATTTTTTAATGAATGTTAATGTTAGAAGTGTAGCCGAGGGTCTAGCTCAGCACTGGCACATCACACTAGTAACACAAAACCCTGAGTTTGATCCTAAAAATCAGCCTAAAACCTATAAATGTATAATAACATGTTGCAGGGCAGTGAAAAATGTCTCATTGGTGGAATAAAAACTTTCTTGAGAGCAATTTAAATATCCTGAAATCTTTTTAAAGTTTCCCAACTTTAACCAAATAAGTGTATATTAAAATTTTTTTCAAAGTAAACAGAAATATAGAAAGTTATTTATTTTTCTTTTCTTTTCACCCCCATCTTTGTTACCAGGGATTCAACCACAGAAGCTAAGTCACTTAGCTACATCCCAAGGCCTTTTTCCTTTTTTTAATTTGGAGACAGGGTCTCACTAATTTGCTTGGAACATTGCTGCTACGTTGATGAGGATTAGATTGAACTTTTGATTCTCCTATCTTTGCCACAAAAGCTGCTGGAATTATAGGCACATGCCATGGTATCTGAGTAGGAAATGATTTTTTTATAAATGATATTTCTTGAAATATTAATTGTAATAAAAAGTTAAATATATAAACAAATAACAATCCCAAATTATGTTTGTTAAATAAATAGATCACTAGCAGATGGGGTTCCATAGAGCCATTATAATTGTGTTGGGGAACAATATGAACTTAGTTTTTAGAAGTAATCACATTTAATAATATGCTATCATATTTGTAAGAATTTTATAATTTATTCAAGTTTTTCCCTTGAAAAGTGCTAACAGATGAGTCAGTAGTTAAAATAAATTTCTCCTTCTTATTTTACTGGATTGAAGGAAAAGCTTCCACCCCTTCTTTCAATCTAGGATATAATACCTCTAATTGTGGAGTTGTTGTTTCAATTCTATATTTTCTTGCTTAAACTCTGATACCATCGTTTTTAGCTCATGAATCTCATTTTCCAGTTGTGCATTTTTTTAACATGTAGTGAACACTGCGTGCAGTGACTTTTTTTTGCTTTTTATTATTCTTTGAAGTGATAGAACTGCTTTCTGGAATTTTGACAGAATCTGTCAGAAAAAAAGAAGATAGAAATAAAATGTTACTAATTTAAATATATGAATGCTGTATATTTTACATGCAGTATTTATACACTAAAGCAATGAGTGCATAAAACACGTGACACAATATGCTGAACTCTGAAGACATAGCACAGGAGATTAGACCCCTATTGTTCTTTAGCTTAAAGTCTAATGGAGAAAACAGGCACAAAAAAAAGATCATTATAATTTTAGACAGATGATATTAGAAAAGAGGTTTGTGATCTAATACATAAATCTGATCTATAGAAAAGATTCCCTGAGGAAAATGAAAATACACTGAGAAATGAACAGCAACCAGGTAGAATGTGAAGAACATTATTCTTTCCAACATAAAAATTCAAGTTTTCCAACTCCCCTGTGGTCTCTGCTTGTCTTGTACAGAAACTAAGAGGGACACTCCCAGTATAACCTGCTGCTATATTTGGTATTAAGAGAGACAATTCTATCGTTCTTGCTTTTTCTTTATTCCCTGTTTACTAGGTTCATTTCTCCCAATATTAGAATATATCAACACTCATGTTATAAATCAATATTCTATCCAAAGAACTCTGTAGAATATGTTGTTCTAACCATGGACATGTCCATCTTCTTTCTCTTTTGCTTTATGATGTTTCTCTCCATATGAGTGAGAAACACACATCTGTGGATGATCCTCAGAAAATACCTGCAAAATAAAGGACCCCAACGAGCTGCATAAAGTCTTCACTATCACTCTTTTAGACATCACCCAAATTTGGTCTGGAAAGCAGCTAACTAACATGTAGATAACTACAGACTGAGCAGTCATACTTTCCGCAGGGTGTCTTAGCATTGTGCTCCAGATGAAGCTGAACACTTATCTTCCAATGGCTCCTGATTTGGTAAAAGCAGGGTGGATGTCATAAAAAAGGCATTCCTTGACAACATGCTAACAAAGGTGTACACACCCCAAAGGACGGGAGGAATGATATTCATTGTAACTCATCCGACTTTGCATTCAACATCAAATGTGAGAAGGCTTTCAAGTCTTATATTAAAGAATTTCGAGGAGTATGTTTCAAATTAAATAGGATTACACTTTTTAAACAATGAACTAACAAAGTTTTTGTTTGAAAATATGAGACTTAGGTGTTCAGTTGGGGATTGGACACTGGGATATGGCCCCTGCCCAGGATACACCCCAAAGGGAAAGCTGTAAACCCAAGGACCTACATATGCCAGCCAAGTAAAATAAATCTAGATGTGGGCTAAATCTCACACCAGGATTGTTGGCAATGTGATAAAAAATATGGGACAGCATCTCTAAATTCCATCATTCCCCCATTAAAGCACACAAATACATTTATTTAATATACTAAGACATTTTGATAAAATTATTCAACATATTGACTGAATTTTCTGCAAGGATGAGAAACAAAATGAAGAGGTCACCACAGAGAAAATTGTTTAATGAATGTAAGAAGACAGAAATTGGGTCAACATACTTTATACACAACCAGAGATATAAAAAAATGTGTTGTATATGTGTAATAAGAATTATAATGCATTTTGCTGTCATTTATTTTTTTAAAGAATCAATATAAAATAAACAAAAAATAACAAATAAACATTAACCAGGATGTAAAGTTAAATATATATATTTAAACTTGTAGCACATAACTACTGATTTTCACTAGAATTTTGAGCCTTTGACAACATCACCCTTTCACATTAATGCAGTCAGTGACCATTACCATTCATAACCCAGGTGGTTATTCGTCAGTCTCAAATTTAGTCTCAACGTTTTGTTTTTAAAAATGTTTATGCAAGTGGAAGCACAATCAACATTTAGAATTGTTTTCCCTCCATTACATAGTAAATTTCACTATAAGTTGACAGGACTACTAATGCTATTTTCAGATTCTAACCAGTTCAGAGTGGTTTTAGATGTAATTAGTAATATATAATGCCTGGATTCCAAAAGACTATTTGAAAGGTATTTTCATTTGGCCTCCTTTACTTTCTTCAAGAAAGAAAAAAAAGAGGAAACAGGAAGAAATGCTTTATATGTTGACGTACCTGAGACTGGGTACATTGAGTGTCATCAAAACTTTTGTGCTCTTCCTCTAAGTCATGTCAAAATGGGTCTCTGCTGATAAATGAATACATTTACTCACATTCCTTAGAAGTGCACTAGAAAAAGTGAACATCAATCCAAAGAGAAAAGGGTAATTGTAACACCAAACAACTTAATATTCCCAAATATGATTTTCAATTAAGTTTAATATTTGGTGAATAATTACTGGTTTCAACTTTCCACAGTTTTTTTTTTCTTTCTTTGTGTATACACCTTGGGAGTGGACCCACACACTTATGCATTCTTGTCAAATACTCTACCATCCCATGGTTCTATCCCATGGCCACTTTAGTTGGCAACTGGAGTCCTCTGACTGGACTGAATACAGCCATCCTTCAAGGCTTGGACTTCCAAGTAGTTGTGAATAAAGTTTTGCCCATTTGCACCCAACAAACATTGAATTTACAGGGAGTATTTTTTCTTGATCTAAATCCTCAACACACATCTTATAGAGACATGACAGGATACAAGGTTCAGTGCAAACCATATTGCCAAGATTTGTCTACTCAAGATCAATGAAATTTGCTCAGAAACAAACTTGAAAATCCACATGATTCTGGGGAAATGTTGGTATAGAGTAAGCTGCATTCTAAGTTGCACTATTGCATGGAGACCAAAGAGTTGGTGAAGAGCTTCTCAGCAAAGTATGTGAAAGAGGGATTTTATTCAAATCCCTAAAAATTCTAAAAACTGAAAAGGTCCAGAGATTCAGTAATCTGTGTACTATAAACAAAAAAAGCCTACAACCTGCATGCAGATATCAGCGCAGATCTGTTAGAGTCTGTAAACAAGTCTGGATGGCGCCTGGCAAAATTCCAGAGGGAGTGGTTTGTGAAGTAACAAAAGCGAGCCATTAAGTATGGAGATTCCTGATTGGTTGACTGCTGTATCTAGTTTATGCTAATTAAGATAAGCTGTGCAAAATGTATAAATACCTCCGTTGTCCCACAATAAACGGCTTCCATTCCTGCTGCATCAACATACACAAGTTATTCATCACCCCCGGTTATTCTGCCGCAGCCCGGCACATGAGGGTCATGGAAGTGCCTATCAAGAGACCTAGGTTGTTCCTGATGGAAGGTAGAAAAAACTGGTGCAGGCTACACTATACCCCTGTGACTCTAGTGAGAAGGGCAAAGGAGAACCTATGTGTCTGGAAGCTAATGTGACCAGCTGAAGTGCCAGAGAAAATGACCTAAGAAGGCAGAGAAACTGTGCCCCCAGGGATGGTGTTGTTTCTAGCTACTCACCCCTCAAAAAGACAGGTGAGAGGTGAGTAGCCTGAGAGCAGGAGATGGTGAGAGTATGAAATGCTATAGGCCCACACAGAGAAAAGTATGAAATAGGTCAGGATTTGTCTCAGAATAAAGTGATAGGTGAGGCCTAATGCCAGAGGACAGTTGAGGCAGAGAAAAGGTATAAAGATACAGAATGAAGCTTGGCTCAAGTCAGGAAATATTTCTAAGAAATTTTAGAAGTTTGCCCTTTCACATTCTAAAGAGATGCTTATCACCATAAGCATTTGCATGGTAGCTAGTTCACTCCAAAGGCTGGAAATAGAGAGTATGTAACAGTATGATATGGAGGGGAAACAATTCATAATTGAGGGGACATTCCCAGAAACACAGAGGAGAGATCATTTTCTGTGACTACTGATGACATTGTGAGGAAAATCCTCCCACCTCTTTGGGAAAACAACCATACATGTGGGAACACTGGTAGCATTTCAAGTGTTTTAACATTGTGTTCCCTGGAGTGTTGTAATGCAAAACTTACCCAATTTTACTGTCTTTTCTTTCACCTTGCCTAATCCTTTCTGTGGAAGGGCCTCTTTTATTGTGATGGGATCAGTGACTTAGAAAGAAGATAGTACATAAAGAGTGTATTTTTCATTGACTACAAAGTTAATAATTTATAATAAATATAGAAATTTAATTACCTTTCTGCAATCAGATGAATCTCTAGAAGCTGAAAAACAAAAGGAGTATATACTCAAGCAAAGGTGAAGAGGACAAAACGACACATACATTACAGATGCCTCCATATACAGCTGAGGTCCATGGTTCAGCTGTGCTAAAAATTATGCTATCTCCTTGGTTTCTGTGCTGGCTTGTGTGGCTGGCAACAATAATGAGACTATTTCTGCCAAAGGAATTTTGTGAATAGGTTTTTTGAAACATGCTGTTCATTTCACAAACCTGAGATTATTTGTCCAATGACCATAAATAAAACAGACAAGGGAATATATACCAATGCAAAGATACAGATTGATGGAGAATCCAACAATCCTCTAGTGGAGAAGCAAAGAAGGTCCCTAAGAGATTCAATGGCAAAGGTGAAGTCAAAAAAAAAAAATACAAGCCATAGAACCTATCTTATTGAAATACTATTGAAAAGATTTAATCTTTATAATTTTAAGTATGTATATATTTACTATATTTGTACTTTCATTTTTGTTTAGTAAGGCCAAAGCTGTGGTCAGATCCCAGGGAAATGTTAGGTTCATTTCTCAACAAAGATATCTGAAGGAGTCACCTCAAATACATACTTTGACACTGAAAGCTATGACACCTATTGTTTATTTCTTATATACAGGTGGTATGCTGGTTCCTCTTGTGCATCCTCTATTCCTGTATTCTCTGGTTTAAATGGATTAGATTTTCATGATCCCCTTGTGTGAGAACAGATAGTTTCCACATCTAAGAAATAAGGTTTGATTGGTTTAAACTTTTGAGACATAAAATTATAAAGGGAAAGTTGAAATGGAAGAGCACAGCTTTATCTGATAACAATAATATATTATTACATACACAAACACACACATATATGACAAAGATTTTGGGTATTCAAATACTAAACTGTATAAAGATTTCAGTTTATAAATGAGTTTGTTTGAGTGTGACCTGCCAGTGTTTTAAGTGTATTCATAAAAGGCCAGGCCTATCAAAAAATTATAATTAGCTTTTGAAGTATGAGGATGTAGCTCAGTAATGAAATGAATTTCTAGAGTGCCCATGGTCAAAATTTTATTTTCAGGCAAACAGAAAAGAAATATAGAAAGTAATTATGTAAGGAAATATGAAAGGGAGGGAGTGAATGGAGAAGGAAGGAAGGAAGGAAGAAAGGAAGGAAGGAAGGAAGGAAAAGAGGAAAGAGGAGAAAGAGCAGAGCTGTCATTAAAAACCATGAATGATTCTGAAATGTAATTTTGCTTCTCAGAATGACTCAATTTAAACCACAGCAAGCAGTATGTCTGATAGGTATGGAGAAAAGATGGTCATGGCTGGAATGCTTCCCCAACTTACAAGCCCCTCATGATTCAAATGATGGACAAGTTACAATCTCTCACATATTGTGAAACATAGATACACTGATAGCCCCTGAACTGCATGTTCTCAGTTTCCCCATCATTCCCTCCAAGATTACCCAGGTAACTTATTTTGTTTCTTCCACTTTTCTCCTTCCCAGGAACTTTTCAAAAGCAACATGTTGATCTCTGGTCTTGATTCTTTATATTTGCCATTCTGTCTGTGAAATATCCCCACTCTTTCTATTTCTTTTCTTTTTTTTAGTTGTAGATGGACACAATATCTTCATTTTATCTATCTATCTATCTATCTATCTATCTATCTATCTATCTATCTATCTATCTATCTATTTATTTATTTATATGTGTTGCTGAGGATAGAACCCAGTGCCTCACGCATGCAAGGCAAACACTCTACCACTGAGCTACAACTCCAGACCACCAATCTTTCTTAATTCCCAATTTAAGGATTAGACCTAAGAAATATAAATTCTATACTTTGAGTTCTTATCACTTGCCAAGAGACAAGATCAGAATAAAAACACGATGTATGCAATAATTTTATTACATTTGATGTTCCAGTGGCACTGCATCTAGTTTTGCTAAAAGGAAATCCTTTCCTGACCTCTTTACATGGTGTCTGGCAGATAGTGATCATTGGAATCACCTTACATGGAAGAAAACATAGATGTGCAGGCCAGGTAAGTCAGAGTACGCATTTTGAATTGGGTTCCCCACAGATGATCTATTAGAGTCTGAGAGTCTGGGTCTGCACTTAGTCTGCTTCTCATTTCCCTGCCTTCAAATGCCTTACAATAATAGAGCCAGGTTTCCACCCAATGATGTTCACAAACCTGGAGAATGAGAAGAAGTCCTTTCTCCTTCATTTACTCACTGTATTATCTCTGCTTTTCTCAATGTCTATTCCCTCTTCTCCTTTCTAAATTGTCCAAAGAATTTTTAAAAAACTTATGAATTTAGGTATCAGTCCATAACAATTTGCACATTTTTCCACTTCCCATATTGCTGTGTCTGCCATCTGTGCTTCATCCCAGGTAGTGGCAAGAATGTCTATGATATAGGTCTTTTTATTTTTTATTTGTTTTAATTACAATATTGTTTTATATGAATTAATGACCATACACATGGATTTATGAACATTTCAGTTAAATAGAAAAATTAACTTCCTTTCTTCATGATCAGTTCTTCACATGTCAATTTCTTTCTAATGACAACTCAGAGATGAGTGGTGAGAAAAGATATTCACACCTTAAGTCATTTGCACCACTGGAAACTCCCATTTTCTTTCCACATTTTGAAGAGGTGTTCTTTTTATTCTGATACATGACTGAAATTTCTCTGCCTCCATGGCTTCTTTTTCCTTCATTTACTAGCTTCACTCACTCTCTCTGCCTTTACCAATGTTTATTCACCCTTATCCTCTATCCTTCACAATTTCCAACTCCCCTATGATCTATGCATGTCTTGCATAGAAACTAAGAGGAACACTCCCACTATAACCTGCTGCTGGACTTTGGTCTTCAGAGAGACAACTCATTATTTTTCTCAATTTTTCATTATTACCTGTTTACTAGGCTCATTTTTCTAAGTATTAGAATAAATCAGCACTCATGTTAGAAATCAATATTCTGTTCAAAGAAATTTGTAGAGTACGTAGTTCTTACCATGGACATGTCCAGCGGTTTTCTCTTTTGCTATATAATGTTTCTCTCCAGATGACTTAGAAATGCACATCTGAGGACCACCCTCAGAAAATACCTGCAAAATAAAGGACCCCAATGAGCTTCATGAAGACTTCACTATCACTCTTTTAGACATCACCCAAATTTTGGTCCTGAAACAAGCTAAATAAAATGTAGGTAAGTACAGTCATATTTTCCACAGGGCAACCTAGAATTTGTGCTTCAGATGAAGCTGAACTCTTGTCTTCCAGTGGCTCCTGATTTGGTAAAAGCAGGATGGATATCATAGAAAAAGTATTCCCTGAAAATTTCATAACATAAATGCATGTATTCTAAGAGTGTAAACAACCATATATCACAACCCCACAAGATGATAATGCATTAAATACTTAATTAAACATTCTTGAGAAATATAAATAATATTATGTTGCATTACATGTTTTCAATAACAGACTTACAGAATTCTTTAGTGTTAAAATATGAGACTCAGTGTGATAAGAGAGTTGGAAGTATGTGATGTTGAGCAAGAATAAGACTTTGTTGGACTTGCCTCATTTTGGTCATCACAGTCTTACAGGATCTAAAGAGCTTATAGTAAGTGTTTCACTGAGAGAAAATCCAGTTTAATAAACTGACAACGTAGTGTGAAGAAATGTTTCTATCATACTGTTAGAATTCTACACACAGGATCTGGGTAGAGTAAACAACATGTTCCTCTGAGAGAGAACTAAGAAGTACACCAATGAAGAATAATGTCAGCACAAAAATATACAGCACTTCCTGACCATTGTTCAGAGCTTGAGTCATATTGGCTCCTGTATGCATTCTGCATAAAAAATAGCAGCTATGGGAAAAAAAACCTGGAGATGCACTGTAGAGATCCTGAGACCAAATGAAACCTAGAATTTTGGCTTTTAGAAAAGTAAATGAATTCAAGGATATCACCAGCCATCCATAGGCTGTGTGTGAGCTATGCACATATCAGTGTATGAGAAAAACTGGTCTGATTAGGATCTGCATGTATGTGTGTCTTTTAACTCACTCTGCCTTTGATACCCACAGAGCACATGAGATGGGTGTGATTTTCCATGTTTATATGTAACTAAAACTGAGCCACTGGGAAGGACCATTCTTTACCATAAATGTACTCAATGGCCATCACCACTATATATGTTCATTAATTAAAAAGGTTATTTGCAAAACCACTAATTTTCACTTCTTCCTCATTTTCAGGGGTTAAAAAATGGAAAGCCAAATAATATTCAGAAAAAATTCTTCCTGAATCACAAGGATAATGTTTATCTACATGTTATCCTGAATTTTAATGCTATTTTCAGATTCATAACCAGTTAAATTCTATTAGATTTGAATATTAAATTATCATCTTTAGATTTCAAACCACTGTTATGAACGGTATTCAATTTTGCCCATATTGACTTTCTTAAAACAAGGAATACAGTAAGAAATCACAAGTTTTAAAAAATATATATGAGTGAACACACTTGTGGCTGCTTATTTTTGGTGTCATCAGACCTTCCTCCTCTTCTTCAGATGATGAGAACCAAAGTGGTTTAGCTGAAAAATGTATGAAGATTTACGTGAACTACTTAGAGCATTTAGAGAGAATGATAGTCTGCCAAAAATAAAAAATAATAATAAGCTTGAATTTTAGGTGAGATTACTTCTTTAACTTTTTATTGTTGGGGTATACTTGTGTGTACTCAGTGATTTAAACCTAGAACATTGAAACATTGGCAAGACTCTGCCAGAGTTGTATATTTATTTATTTTTGGAAACTGGGTCTCAATAAAGTGTTTGTTCTGGCCTGAGACTTGCCATGCTCTTGTCTCAGTCTTCCAAGTAGCTGTATTTACAGGTGTTCCACTGTAACCAGCAGAGAATTTTTTTCAGGGAATGTTTTTAGTAATATAAAACTTCAACAGTCTACCTGAGGAGACACTATGTATCACCAGGTTTAATAAACAAGAATATCTCAAAGGTATATCCACTCAAGATGAATGAAAATTTGCCAGAAGTAAATTTTAAAACCACTATAGAAATGTGGGGATATACACAATTTGCTATTCTCTTCCCCATAACAGTAACTTTTAAAAAACAACTATTCATCAGCAGTCATTTCCACAGTGACTTAGACTTTCTATACTGTTATCAATGAACATCTTGCATATGCAATGTTTTTCTACATTATTCTAAAAAATGTATTCTTCTGTAAGACGTAGTCTGTTCAGTCCTGCATGATTATCAATCTTCTTGTCATAAACTGTTTTATTACCCCCTTGAGGTATCTCAGCATTTCATCCACTGTTCAACTGGATATCTACCAGTTGATTTGTAAATCACTCCTTCCCCTGTCTAGCCCTTTGGCTCCTGAACTTGAGAAGACCTCTTTTACATCACCTTAGCATCAACAGTTTATTTGAACCAAGAATTATTACGTTCCCTTTGAGAATAGAGTAAAAAGGTGCCAGGAATAGTGGCTTTCCTAGAGCTAGGATTCAGCAGCGACTAAAGGAATGAGGTTACCAGTCAGCGGCAGAAAATGGGGAAAGCTTAAAAGGCTGTAGCTAGACACAGAGTGAAGCATTAAATGGGTCAGTATTTGTCTGAAAATATAGGGATTGGTGAGGAGCCATCCAGATGACAGTAAAATTAAAAGAAAGGATAAAGTGTTAGGCTGAACTCATGAAAGTTTTCTGGGTAATTTTAAAAGCTGGCGTTTTATCTTCTAGAGAGGTTCATAGTCACATTTATGTTCTAGCTAGATGGCTCCAAATACTGAAGTTAGGATGAGTGTGGCGAGCATATGCATGAGCAGAAATGAATAAGAAGGTGGCAGGAGTGCCAAATAGAAGAAAGCAGACCAGAATGGAAAAATAAATGTTCCATGAAAAATAGAGGATATATCATTTTCTGGGACCAGTGTAGAATGAAGTTTCATTAAGTCATAAAGGACAAAGCTGGGTCTCTGGAATAAGAGGCTCTGTACTGTTACACAAGGTTTCAAATGGCATGTAAAATAAAACACCTCAACTGTTTAAATTCTTTGGGTTTACCATGTAATGTTTGAATTTCTCATTTTTGTATGTTAAGGGACTCATTTTAGTGCTTGGGAGTCAGTTTCCTGAATCTTGTATTTACCCAACCTTCCAATGAATAAGAGAAAAAGCTTTGTGGCAGAGCCACTGCTTAGCATGACAAAGTATCTGTGTTCAGTACCCACCACTGAAAAGTAAACTAAAAACAAAAACAAACAAACAAACAAAATGAAAGAAAAGCATGAAGAGGGAATATATAAAGTGGTTTGTGTAAGTATTTTTGAATTTACAACTGTGGGTCAATAAAAATCATAAAAGAGTAATTTCCTAAAAATACTCTATTAGTTTTATAGAAAATGAATAATATAAAGAATACACAATAATACTTTGTATGGTTTAATACAGAGATATTCACAACTGATGATGGACATAGAATCCACAACTGTATAAAATACAACACGGGTTCAATATAATTATTCAATAAAGTGGGTATTATATTAGAATTGAAATTAAATGTTATATGGGTCCTGTTTCTCACACTATACTTAATCTCTTGGTTCAGACACATATTTTTATGTTCATCTCCCAAGATTTGAAAATTATTGGCAGCTGTGCAATAAGATTTTATAAAATCTTGGAGGAAAATAGAGCCTCATAATTCACCTAACAGGTATAAGAATTCCAGGAACTTTAATTTTAAAAATGTCTGAGATAAAGATTTTATAGAAATCATTTTTTTGTGACTTTAAAGATATAATTTTAAACTTGTATGCCAATATAGACACTGGAATGTGTATGTATGTATGTGTGTGTGTGTGTGTGTGTGTGTGTATATATATATATATATATATATATATATATATATATATAT
The DNA here is from genome assembly GCF_048772815.1 of Callospermophilus lateralis. Classification (NCBI taxonomy): domain Eukaryota; kingdom Metazoa; phylum Chordata; class Mammalia; order Rodentia; family Sciuridae; genus Callospermophilus; species Callospermophilus lateralis. The sequence continues at coordinate 10,116,711 of NW_027514713.1, read as the reverse complement.
ATCTCCTGATTTGCAAATTGTTTCTTCTGTTGTCCCCACTGTATTCTTTTAAAGAAAATACCTCCTGTCTAAGATAGGCTGTATGGGTTTGGAAAGTAGATATTAAATACATGTTGTAAATTTTATACTATACACAGTTAATAATTCAAGATAAACATAGAAGATTATAATTACCTTCACAACAGGATGTGTGAAATTCTGAAATGCTGAAAAAGCAAAAGGGATACACAATCCACAAAACATGAATATGACAAAATCACCCGCACCTTCCTGCTGAATTGATATGGAGTCAAGTTCCATGAGTTAGCTTTGATAAATAATATTTTAGCATTTGACTTCTGTGTTTGCTGGTTTTTGTTGAGTACAGCAGCATGATTCAAATATATTGAAGAAAAACATCCAATATTAGTTTAATTAAGCATAGAGTTAAGTTTTCAAAAGTGAGATTACAGTTCCAATTACATAAATATAATAAGGAATGCACCCATACCAAGTAAGGTGCGGATTGATTGAGGGAAAGGGGATATCTAATCAGAGGAACAAAGAGAAACTTTGGGGCATAAATATATAAAATGAAGAAAATAATTTAACAGCAGGTGTGTTTAATGTAGCCTATCACAATCATTTCATTAACTTTATTACAGGTATGTATCCTGTTCCTCCATTTGTTCTACAATACAGTATGTCTAATGTTGTGATAACCGTCAAGTGGAAATTATAATTCATTTGCATTGAGGAAATATCTGAGATATGATCAGCTTTGGTATACACTTATTAAAATAATCATTTTTCCATACACATGGAGGACAGTGGTGTATCTTCTTTTATTATATCCTCTGGTCTGACCCACTCAAAGTTTCTTGATTCATTCATTTGAGAAGACATAGGAATTGTATCTAATAAATAATTTTTAATAAGCGTAAAATATTAATATATGGTAATCCAAAGGGGAAAAGTGAAGTGAAATGCAAAAGTATTATCAGAAATTAATAACCTTTTATATTTCAAATTCATTGGAATATATACAAAAAATAACAGCTTTGGTATTCAACAAATTAACCTAAAGAGTCTGTGGTTTACAAAATGACCATTGTTTGATATAACTTCATAGACTTTCAAAGATTTTCATAAAATACGTGTCATATCAGAATACTAGCTATTTAGAGATGAGGACTTGGAAGAGTAATTGAGTGTATTCCTAGCATGCCCAAAGCCATGGTTTCATTAAGGAAAAAAACTGTCTTTTAAAATGTCCCATGTTTCTTAAATGGTATGTTTCTGATCTCAAATACTAATATCAATACTTCCTTATGCTTGGTAGTTTTGAAGCAAAGAAATTAAAGTGGCTGCTTGCCCTAATTCTAACAGTTTCCCCTGCTTAAAACCATCTCTGGACCAGTAATCCTCACTTTTGATTGAAGGCAAATATAGTGAAACCAGCTGAAATGCATTGTCTCAGTCTCCTTATGATTACCTTCAAAATTACATAGATATTTTTATTTCCTCCTCACTAGCCCCTCCCTTGGATTTTCAAAAGCTATCTCTAGATCTGTGGTCTTGATTTTTTTTTTTTTTTACATTTGTTGTTTAGATTATTCCCACTACTTTTTCTTCCCAATGCAGTAACTGTATCTTAAAAATACAATTTCTAGGAGCTGAGTTTTGGCTCAGTCTCAGGGTGCTTGTCTAACACATGTGAAGAACTGGGTTTAATCCTCAGCACTATATAAAATAAATAATATAAAGGTATTGTGTCAATTTACAGCTTAAAAAAATCTTTAAAAAATACAATTTTGGAGCTTGGGTTATGGCTCAGCAGTAGAGTGTTTGCCTTGCACGTGCAAGGCTCTGAATTCAATCCTCAGCACCACATAAAAATAAATAAATAAATAAATAAATAAATAAATAAATAAATAAATAAATAAATAATGTTATTCTGTACAACGAAAAAAAATTAAAAAAAAATACAATTTCTATGTGTTCTTGTTCTACCCCTTTGCCAACAAACATAATTAAAAACAAAGCACTATTTATGCTCTAATTTTATGTGGTTATGCCATGAACTAAGATGAAATGGCTCTTAAATTAGATTTTCTAAAGGGCAATTTATTCAACTGCTCTTTTAACTCAGAATGTAGTCTGTGCATCAAGGAGCATTGGAAGCATCTCTGAATGTATTCAGGATGTAGAACCAAAGACCTTCTGAGTCAGAACATAGATTTTGTACATGGTCCCCAACATATGATTCAATAAAATTTGAGAGTTCTTATGCACGCTTAATCTTTTACCAATTCCTCTAACTTAACATGCCTATTTGGTGTTTCTTTTTGCTTTGTTATTTTGTTATTGTTACTGGGGATTGAACCCATGGGTGTCTAACTACTGAGCAACATCCCCATCCCTTTTTATATTTCATTTAGAGAAAGGGTCTTGCTGAATTTCTGAGGGCCTCATTCAGTTACTGAGCTGGCTTTAAAACAAAAATTATTTCTCTGTCTTCAGCCTCCAGAGCCCCTGGGAATATAGGCATGCACCTTGTGCCTGGCCATTTATTTTACCTATTTAAAATTCTCCCTATTTTGTACTCTAATTTGTAGATGTATTAGAAGTCATAATCTTTCCAGGGAATGTTTTATCAGGCCATCATCAATGTGCATCTGCTTATTTTTTCTTTTTCTTTTTTTCTTTTGTTGTTGTTGTCTACAGTCTTTTCTCATTCTTCATTTCCAAATTCTTCTCTCCCCTTTCTTATGTCCCAACTTTCCTCTAATTTAAGCAGCTCTTGAAATGGACCTAATAACTCAGTTCCTCTAGGACCACTCAACTTACCCTGTGATTGCAACTTTATAAGATACACTATTTCAACTCCCATACTATTTATTATTTTCATTTCTTCCACTATTAAATCATACTAGTGCTCATGTATTAAACATGCATTATATCCAATAATTTTATAATGAGTGGTTCTTACCTTCTGTATGCCCATTTATACCATATTTTTCCCTTTGACGTGCATCACCAAATGAATGACCAACACTATTCTGAGGAAGAATCTGAGAGATAGTCATCTGGTAAAATTATATCACTAATGAATTATATGAATATTGCCTAATTAGTATTCTAAGGAGACACCTAATTTTCCAGATTTGAAATAAATTAGATTTAAAAACTAGAGAAGTACACATTAAAAATTGAAATAGTTTATATCAGAGTGTTATATGTCCTCTGCAAATCAGTCAAATATTATATTCATTTCTCTACTAAATCTAAAAAAACAGGATAGAAGGACAGTAGAGAACTATCAACATGAGGGCTAGGGTTGTGGATCAGTGGCAGAGTGCTTGCCATGCATGTGTGAGGAACTGGGTTTAAATCCCAGCACTGCATATAAATGAATAAAACAAAGGTCCATTGACAGCTAAAAGAAAGAGAGAGAGAGAGAGAGAGAGAGAGAGAGAGAGAGAGAGAGAGATACCAATAGTACACTAACTGATGTGCATATTTCTATCAGAAACTAACTTCATTACACCGAACACTATTCATAAATTACCAATAAAATAAGAGGACCTTCTACCATATATAACATATATACTATATGACATGTATAAAGTGTAAGTTGTATACACACACATATATATGTATATATACATTTGCTACACATCATTAAACATTTGAAACATTCTAATTATAAGCTTTTAGTGTTGAGACTGAATTATGTCACATCAAGTAGAAAAGAAGCCTTGTTCCCACTGTTTTATTCAGGGATGCAAGGGCTTACAGAAATCTAAATTTCTTTTGGTGAAACTTTTACTTATAGGAAAACTAGTTTAATAAAATGATAAACTCGTTTTGTAAAAGTTTTCTTTCTTTTTCAATACAGTTTCCACATAAGAAATAATTACAAAATATTAAACTATGGTAAAAAATATATATGTAGATATGTACAGTGGTTACTGACTGCACCCTGAATTTGAGTCAAATCAACTAGTGTGTTTGGCAAACCTGAGTAAGGACACGCAGTGGAGTGCAACTATAGAGAGCCAATGAACAGATAAGACCAAAAATATGTTTTTAGAGAAATAAAAGAGTTCAACAAAGAATTTAACTGCAGCAGTTTTCAGGGAAAAACTGGCTAGGTGGAAGCTCTTCTCTGGTAGGCTCACACCCTCTATAATTTTTTTTTTGCCATGTTTTTTATTGGTTGTTCAAAACATTACAAAGCTCATGACATATCATCTTTCATACATTTCATTCAAGTGGGTTAAGAACTCCCAGTATTACCCCAAATACAAGTTGTAGAATCACATCAGTTACACATCCACATTTTTATATATTAACATATTAATGACTGTTGTATTCTGCTACCTTTCCTAACCCCTACTATCTCCCCTCCCCTTCCCTCTCATCTTCCCTCTCTACCCCATCTGCTGTTGCTTAATTCTCTCCCTTGTTTTTTTTTCCCCTTTCCCCTCACAAACTCTTATATGTAATTTTGTGTAACAATGAGGGTCTCCTTCCATTTCCATACAGTTTCCCTTCTATCTCCCTTTCTCTCCCCCCACTCTTCTCTGTTTAATGTTAGTCTTTTCCTCATGCTCTTCTTCCCTGTTCTGTACTTAGTTGCTCTCTTTATATCAAAGAAGACATTTGGCATTTGTTTTTAAGGATTGGCTAGCTTCTCTTAGCATAATCTGCTCTAATGCCATCCATTTCCCTGCAAAATCCATGATTTTTTTTATTTTTTAGTGCTGCGTAATACTCCATTGTGTATAAATGCCACATTTTTTTTTATCCATTCATCTATTGAAGGGCATCTAGGTTGATTCCAGAGTCTAGATATTGTGAATTGTGCTGCTATGATCATTGATGTGGAAGTATCCCTATAGTATGCTATTTTAAGGTCCTAAGGGAATAGACCAAGAAGGGCGATAGCTGGGACAATTGGTGGTTCCATTCCCAGCTTTCCCAGGAATCTCCATACTGCTTTCCATATTGGCCGGACCAATTTGCAGTCCTACCAGCAATGTACAAGTGTACCCTTTTCCCCACATCCTTGCCAGCGCTTGTTGTTGTTTGACTTCATAATGGCTGCCAATCTTACTGGAGTGAGATGGTATCTTAGGGTGGTTTTGATTTGCATTTCTCTGACTGCTAGAGATGGTGAGCATTTTTTCATGTACTTGTTGATTGATTGTATGTCCTCCTCTGAGAAGTGTCTGTTCAGGTCCTTGGCCCATTTGTTGATAGGGTTATTTATTATCTTATTGTTTAATTTTTTGAGTTCTTTTATATTCTGGATATTAGGGCTCTATCTGAAGTGTGAGGAGTAAAAATTATTTCCCAGGATGTAGGTTCCCTATTTACCTCTCTTACTGTTTCTGTTGCTGAGAAAAAACTTTTTAGTTTAAGTAAGTCCCATTTGTTTATAATTGTATTTAACTCTTGGGCTATGGGCGTCCTATTAAGGAATTTGGAGCCCGACCCCACAATATGTAGATCGGAGCCAACTTATTCTTCTATCAGGCACAGAGTCTCTGATTTGATATCAAGCTCTTTGATCCAATTTGAATTAACTTTTGTGCTTGGCAAGAGAAAGGGGTTCAGCTTCATTTTGTTGCATATAGATTTCCAGTTTTCCCAGCACCATTTGTTGAAGATGCTATCCTTCCTCCATTGCATGCTTTTAGCTCCTTTATCAAATATAAGAAAGTTGTAATTTTGTGGATTGGTCTCTGTATCCTCTATTCTGTACCATTGGTCCACCTGCCTGTTTTGGTACCAGTACAATTCTGTTTTTGTTACTCTTGCTCTGTAGTACAGTTTGAAATCTGGTATCGCTATTCCTCCCGATTCACATTTCCTGCTTAGAATTGCTTTTGCTATTCTGGGTCTTTTGTTTTTCCATATGAATTTCATGATAGCTTTATCTATTTCTACAAGAAATGCCGTTGGGATTCTGATTGGCATTGCATGGAACCTGCAGAGAACTTTGGGTAATATCGCCATTTTGATGATGTTGGTTCTGCCTATCCATGAACAGGGTACATTTTTCCATCTTCTAAGATCTTCTTCAATCTCTCTCTTTAGGGTTCTGTAGTTTTCTTTTTTTCTTTTTTTTTTTTTTTAGAAAAAGTGAGAGAGAGAGTGAGAAAGAGGGAGAGAGAGAGAGAATTTTAATATTTATTTTTTTTTAGTTATCGGCGGACACAACATCTTTGTTTGTATGTGGTGCTGAGGATCGAACCCGGGCTACACGCATGCCAGGCAAACGCTCCACATCCCCAGCTTCTGTAGTTTTCATTGTATAAATCTTTCACCTCTTTTGTTAGGTTGATTCCCAAGTTTTTTTTTTTTTTTGAGGATATTGTAAATGGGGTGGTTTACCTCATTTCCATGTCAGAAGTTTTGTTGCTGATATACAGGAATGCCTTTGATTTATGCATGTTAATTTTATATCCTGCCACCTTTATTATTCATTTATTAGTTCTAGTAGTTTCTTTGTAGACCCTTTTGGGTCTTCTAGGTATAGGATCATGTCATCCGCAAATAGTGATATTTTAAGTTCTTCTTTTCCTATTTTTATGCCTTCAATTTCTTTTGTCTGTCTAATTGCTCTGGCTAGTATTTCAAGGACTAAATTAAATAGAAGTGGTGAGAGAGGGCATCCCTGTCTTGTTCCAGATTTTAGCGGGAATGCCTTCAGTTTTTCTCCATTTAGAAAGATGCTAGCCTGAGGATTAGCATATATAGCTTTTACAATGTTGAGGTAAGTTCCTGTTATCCCTAGTTTTTCTAGTGTTTTGAACATAAAGAGATGCTGTACTTTGTCAAATGCTTTTTCTGCATCTATCGAGACGATCATATGGTTCTTATCTTTAAGTCTATTGATGTGGTGAATAACATTTATTGATTTCCGTATATTGAACCAACCTTGCATTCCAGGGATGAATCCTACTTGATAATGGTGCACAATTTTTGATATGCTTTTGTATTCGATTCACCAAAATTTTATTGAGAATTTTTGCATCTATGTTTATTAGAGATATTGGTCTGTAGTTTTCTTTCTTTGAAGTGTCTTTGGTTTCGGGATCAGGGTGATGTTGGCCTCATAGAAAAAATTTGGAAGAGCTCCTTTTTCTATTTCTTGAAATAGCTTGAAAAGTAATGGTATTAATTCTTTGAAGGTTTTGTAAAAGTCCGCTGTATACCCATCTGGTCCAGGGCTTTTCTTGGTTGGTAGTCTTTTGATGGCTTCTTCTATTTCTTCTTTTGTTATTGGTCTGTTTAAATTGTGTGTGTCTTCCTGACTCAATCTGGGCAGATCATATGACTTAAGAAATTTATCGATATCTTCACTGTCTTCTATTTTATTAGAATATAGGTTTCAAAATACTTTCTCATTATCTTCTGTATTTCTGTAGTGTCTGTTGTGATATTGCCTTTTTCATCCTGTATGTTAGTAATTTGAGTTTTCTCTCTTCTTCTCTTCATTAGCATGGCTAAGGGTCTGTCGATCTTATTTATTTTTTCAAAGAACCAACTTTTAGTTTTATCTATAGTAATGAGTTTTATCCAGTTGAATTCTGCCTGAGATGTCAGTGGACGACAGGTGCCCTGCAGATTCTTTTCAGCAGAATCAGAGGGCTTACTAAAAAAACTTCTATACTTGGGGTCATTTTTCTAGACTTTCTTGATGGTTGATCAAAAACCCTGGCGTTTATGTTCTTATATTTCCAGGACCCAACAAAGACATGAATTTGGCAGGTAAAGAGTAATCAACAACACAAGTCAGGCTCTATCAACAAAGGTACCTGAGACACAGATCTGTAAGGAGCTCTGAAAAGCTGTAGTCATGGTTACATAGTTATCCAAGGGATAGAAACTGAGGTGAGTTTCAATTAAATGTGCCTGTAGGAACAATGTGAAAGAAGACAGTCAGAATTTGTTCTGAAAAAAAAAAAACTTGCTGCTACCATCTACAGAGAGGAGAGCTGATCTCCAGAGTCTGGCCATCTCACTGTTCTTAGAGGCATGTGAAGGAAGAACCTCCACTTCTTCAACTGAAGCAATTATAGTCATTCCCTTGGTGTTTCACCAAGGGGGTTCCCTCTTTAGAAAGGTCCCATTGCTGGAACTCTGTCTTTGAGATATCAGGGTCTCCTGTATGTTTTATCTCCAAGACACAAGAAATGCCTCTATTTACTGGAATTGTGGATACCCACCCTTTTGGTCCAGATTAACAGAGATATGTTGAAAACTCTGATCAGCAGGAAGTGTGGTGTGATGGTTGACTGCCTTAAAGAATGAAGGGCAGTGGGGACATCTCCCTTTTAAAACTGGTGTTTTGAGATTAGTAAAAGAAAAGAAGATGAGTTGCAAGTGATTTTGGGGGGCAGAATATTTTTGGAATGCTTTGAAAGATCTTTTGAAAAGCTTGTTTCCTGCATCTCCCCCAACCAAGCACAGACCTGCATGCAGTCCATCTCTATCATGCTTAGACAAAGTGAAACCAACCACAGAGACTTGACATCTTGCATGACCTTGAGCTCACTGAAAGAAGTGTGGAATTGGGATTTTCAGCACAGACTGACCCACAGACTCCATGTCCTAGAGTTTTTTTGATAGCTTCTTCTCTAACCAGAGCCCCATACTCAGGTACATAAAAAAAAAAAAAAAAACAAAAAAACAAAAAAACAATATTTTGACTGATTTACCTCTTCATATATAAATGGTTCTATAGTACTTCCTGGTAGGCACGAATGAAACTTTTCAACATTCAAGACTCCACAACCAGTACTGGCCTGTTCTGGCTAGAATTGAGAAGAAACAAGTACAACTATAGATGCTCCCCAAAAACACCCCCTGTGTGGGTTTGCTCTCTGACTTGACTCAGATAAACAATAAAGAAGTGGTAATAATAAACAATGTCCAAAATTTAGTCTCTGACTTCTCTTCTATCCATTGGTCTATGGGTCTTTCTTTACACCAGGACCATGGTTTTTATTACTATGTCTCTGTTTTATATTTTGAAATTGGGCATTGTGGTTTATCCATTGTTTCTCTTATGATCAGTATCACTTTGTCTAAATATTTTTTTGTTTGTTGTTTTTCTTCCATACAAACTTAGACGTAGTTATTTTCCTCCATTTCTGCAAACAATATCATTTGAATTTGAATGGGAATACATGGAATCTATAACTCATTTATGGTACTATGGCCATTTAACAATATTAATTCTGCTTCTCTATGAACATAGCAGATCTTTTTACTTCTTATTGTTTTCTTTAGTTTCCTTTTTCATCAATGTGTAATTTTTCATGAAGAGGTCATTCACTTCCTTGCTTAGGGTTATTTCTAGCTATTTTTAAAGTTATTTGAATGATCTATTACTCTTACTTTATTCTCACAAGGTTTGCTATGGTATGTAGACAAACAGTTTATTTTTATATTTTTATTTTGTATCCTATTACTCTGATGAATTCATTCATCAAAATAGAATTTCCATGATAAATTATTTATGTTCTTCTAAGAATAGACTAAATCATTTGCATATAGAAATAATTTAACATTTTAACTTTCCTACCTGAATCCCTTTTATTTCTTTCTCTTTTTCTAAAATTTTAAGTACTGTGATTAGCGAGATTGGTGGCAATGAACATCCTTGTGTTTTTTCTTATTTTAGAGAAAATGTTCCTCTTCATTTTACTATTGACTTTGGATTTGATATACTTGGTCTTTATTATCTTGTAATAAAATTCTCTTATTTCTAATTTCTCAGGGCTTTGTCATGAGGGCCATTGAATTTGTCAAAGGCTTTTCCTGTAGCTTTTTAAATGATCATGTAATTTTGCTCTTGATTCCATATGCCTTGTATTAATTTTATTGATTTGCATGGATCCTGGAGCAAAATCAGCTTTTATGAATTTTCTTGTATGTGACTAGAGACTCAAACCAGGAGCATAGTATCAAGGAGCCACATCCACAGCACCTTTTATTGTTCACTTTGATAGCAGGTCTCACTAAATTTCCCAGGCTGGCTTTGAAATTACAGTGTTCCTCAAACAACCTGATGCTTTTCTGAGAGTATAGACCTATACCACTATGCCTGATACCGTATGTTATTTTGTAATGTGTTATTGAATGTGGTTTGAAGAGGTTTTATGCGAATATTTATACTATGTTCCTCAAGGATATTGATATCTAGATTTTTCTTGTTCTGTCCAATATTCACTTTTCCAGTCAGGGTAATACTTTGCAGAATTACTTTGGAAGCATCTTTCCTTTGCTCTTAAATGTAATGGGGAATTAATATAAGTTCTTCTTTAAATATCTGATAAAATTTATCCATGTATTCACCTCTGAACCTCTGGTCCAGAAGACTTTTTATTATTGCTTCAACCTTATTGCCTGTTATTGAGCTATGTTTTTCTCTACCCATTTGATTCAATATTTTACGCCATATTTCATTAATATCACTTAGATTTATTTATCTTTCAATTTTATTCTTTAAAATAGTCTAGATTTTCCCGTTTATTGAAATATAAGCTTTTTAATAGTCTCCAGAGATCCTCTGGATTTCAGTGGTATCTGTTTTAATATTTCACTTTTTGTTTCTAGCTTTATTCATTTGTATCTTCTTTTTCCTTATAGTTCCCTTGACCAAGGGTTTATCAATTTTATTTCCCATTTTAACAACCAATTATTTGTTTCTTTATTACTATGTTTTTTTTAAATATCTATTTTATAATTTTGGCTCTGATTTTAATTAATTCTATTCTTGTATTGGTTTTAGAATAAATTTGCTGAAGTTTTTCTTAGAACTGGGGATGCATCATGAGGTTTTTAATTTGAAATATCTCAGATTTTTAAATGGAAGTAGCCCTTACTATAAACTGCCCTCATACAACTGCTTTGGTGGATTAGTTGAGGAACATCAGAAGGGATAGGAATGGTACTGGGCAGTAAGATTTATCAAAATATGTTATATGTATTTCTGTATATGTTATAATGAACCCCACTATCATATATATATATATATATATATATATATATATATATATATATATATATATATATATATATATATAATGTCTCAATAGAAGAAAAAAACACCAACAAAAAAGATCTGCTTTTACTTTATCCCATAAATGTATAGATGTTGTGTTTCAATTCTCATGTGGTTCTCAGGTTTATTTAAAACTTTTCCCCCTGATTTCATTAGTGACCTTTGATTATGCAACCGTATTATTCATTCTTCAAGTGTTCATGCAATTTCTGTAGTTTTACTTGCCTTTTGCTTCTTTTTCTTAATTAGATAATCAATTCACATATAATATTGAGGTTCATTTTAAATAATCATACAAGTATGGTATACAATTTTCCAGTTTAATCCCCAGTAATCTCTCCCATCCCTACCTCTGTTATTTCTCTTCTACTCCACTGTTCTTTCTTGTATTTATTTTTAGTTGTTTTAATTAGTGCATCATTGATATACATAAAGGTCAAATTCATTGTGTTATATTCTCAAGTGCACAAAGGAAAAAAAAAATTTAAGATTCATTTCACGACACTTCCTTTGGCAGTTCCTCCATCCCTCTCAATCTCCTTCCTATACTCCACTGACCACTCTTGTGTTTTTAGGAAATCCCTTATTTCTCCTTTATTTTTATCTATCTTCTTAACATAAGGGAAAATATTCAACCCTTGACTTTTTGAATCTGAGCAGGATATTTACATTCACTTAGTTGGACATTTTCCAGTTCCATTTATTTACTAACAAATGCCATTTTTTCTTTTAATTGATGTCTTACTGAGTAGAACTTTATTTGTGGATCAGGTGGCAAAGATCTCCTATTCTGCAGCCTCTGTCTTCATGCTTTCATTTGTTTCCTTTAGTGTTCAGAAGTTTTTAATTTTTTGCCATCCTACTTATTGTTTCTTGGTTTTATAAGATTGATTTAGGAGTTTTGTTAGGACCACTGATGATTGTGATAATATGCTGAAAAGTTCAGCTTACAATTTTATCTACCAGTTGTAGAGTTTCTTGTGTAATTCCTAAATCTTTGATTCACTTTTGAGTTGATTTTCCTCTTCATGTGTGTATGTATTTATTTCCCAGACCCACTTGTTAAAAAGGCTGTATGTGTTGTTTTCTAATTGCAACCTACTGTGATATGATAAGGGATAAATAGAATTATTTTGTTTTTGTATTTATTAAGACATGCTTTGTATTCTAATATATGATCTATTATAAAGAAAGTTTTTTTTGTATTGCTAAAAAATTATGAGTTCTGTTCGTTTCAAATGAAATAGTACCTAGACAACTATTAAGTTGTCATGATAAAAAGTAAAAGTGATATGTAGGAAAGTTATTGATGTTTTGTCCACCTAACAAGTCACTGGTGATATTAGTATTAATGTTACCCACACTTGCCGGGGTCCTGCCCTAGCGGGGTCCAGGGAGTCCTGAAGAATGAGTGGCATCGGCGAAAAGATGAGACAGGAGTTGTTCCGTTCGAGCAATCTCCAGAGAGAGAGCTAATGCAGCTTTCTCTGGGTCATCTTTTATTACAATTTTTCTCATCATTATAGATTCAGAATACGTCATTGATTATATAATTTAAAACTTTGCCAAGACATGACATTTCCTTAACCATGATTAGGGGTACAAAAAATGTAACATTAATTTACATTTTTCCGGGATATGTCCTTCAGTTATATAATTATTAAAAGTACAGAATCATTAATAAAATACGTCACTAATTTACATTTTTCAGATTTTTCCAAGATTTACTATTTTTCCCAAGATATGTTATTTTCTTATTAACTAATGCCAAGCTACATAACCAGACTCTAAGTCTCCTAACCAATAATTAACCTAAAGTATACTTGTACTTTATTTCTAATCTAAAATTCCCATCTAAAAAAGTCCCTTTAAATCTTATATTTAAAATATCCTAAAGTTTATAAATCATTCTTAAAACATATCAGAAACCTATACAACTAAAAACTTTAAGATTTCAAAACTTAAGAATCTAAATAAAATAATATTTCTAACATTATTCTAAAACTGTGTCTTATAAAGCTATTTTAATTAATTCCTAAATTTATTCTCATAAAACTGGTTGAGCTGCTTTCTCAAAGAGTTTCTTTGTTTCTCAGTCAAGGTGCACTAGTTCTCATATCTTCATAATCTTTCTCAATAGAAAGTAAGTTCTAAACATCAATCCACTTTCCACCAATATTAAGTATGCTCATCATATATCCCTATGTAAAGTAAGATAGAGTTTATAAAAAGAGAAAAAATACATATTTATATGTTTTAATTTTCCTAAATGTAAAAATGAGACTACATGTGGTGAACTTTGTAAAATAAGCATACTGATTAGGTTTTCTAAGAGGGCGGAAATATGGGCTTGGGTTCTAGTTGATTTAATCAATGTGGTGCCTAAAATTCTCATGACCTTTCAAAGGATGATTGTTGTCCATTATCAGGCTTGTCCACAATGTACTGAGATAGAAGAACAGCCTTCTGTTTTGTCCTTGATATGCTGAGGGGTAGTAGAACAGCCTCTAAGGCATGAACTACCTGTTATGTTCTAGCCATCTGAAATTTAATTTGTTTGGCATTTAACACACTCATGCCTCCTGTCAGAAACATAAGCATGAAAATGAAAAGTCCCAATTACATTAAAAAGGGTCTCATGGTTTTGGTTGCCCACCAACCAGCGTGGCTTTGCCAGCATCCATCCTCACTGTGACCCTGTCAAGACAGTGGGAGAGCGGCTTTGCCAACACTTTTTCTCACTGTGACCCTGTCAAAACAGTGAGTGGGGGATCGCCTTCACCAATTCCCCCTTTTTTATTTTTTAAATGGAGTAACTTTAGTTCCAGATGGGCTGAACGAATTCCATGACTCAGCAATCTAAACAGGACTGGAAGGACAAACATAAGGACAAGAATAATTAAAATACTTAAACAACTATTGATTAAAATAGAAAATAAAGTTTTGCTGGAGACTAAAGAATTTAATTTGGAAACAAAAGTGTCAGCTAATTCTGGAATGGTTGTTTCTGAAATATGTGCCTGGCTAATATCTTTAATTTTTTCCTGTAATTCCTCTATATCTAGAGTTAAATTAGTGTTTTTCCATAATCCTCGTAAATGACATTGTATCTGGGACCATGTTTCTTCAGAATAGTTATATGTGTGAGGAGTAACACAAATCCATTTATATTGAGAATGACATCTAGTTGTCATTCGAGTTTTTATGTTTTGAATTTGATTACCAATGTAAAGAACAGCCTCTTCTAAAGCATTAACTCTAGCTTCTAACTTCCTGTCTATATGTTCCTGAATCATAAGTGCAGTAGAAATATTTTTTGACAACTGATTTACGTGATGAGCAGTATGAACTTCTTTAACTAATGCAGTGGTGGAAGCAACTATGGACCCTATTATACCAATTAATGCTGAAATTCCTAAAATTAAGGTAGCTACAAAACGTTTAGGTCTAATTAAGGCTTGATTAACTAAGTCTAGTGCTTGTAACCCAGCATCATCATACCAAATAGAATCTAATTTAACAGGCAACATAACATAAGAAGGTTGATGTACAATTAAAATATGACTGGATGCTGATATGCTAGGATCAATACAATTTGTTAATGTACTACCTTCACAAACAACATCATAAGTTTCATCCTCTAATTTTGAAATCTTTAGTGTTCCTTGATTTTTAAGTAATATTGCATAAGGAGATCCTACACAAGCTGTAACAAAATGACTCTCATGTACTGAAGAAGGCCTAATCATATGTATTATGTCTAAAGAAGCCAATAACCTATAAAGTTCTGTATAAACCTGATAATGTTGTTTAATTTTAGTAAAATATAAAGGGGCAACCCATCCAGCTGAGAAACCATTCATTCATGGGTTCAAGTGGAATGCACCTAATAATTCATATTCGAGGAGTATTCCATGAAGGTGATGATAAAATTTTAGGAGCATTATAATCAGATTTAGAAATAGAAAAATCATATATTGGAAAAGAAGAATTTTTGGAAAGATTTTAAATCCTCTTTCAATAAACATACATTTATGCCACATTGGAAATCCAAATTGTCTATCTATTCTTACCCATGAATGATCAAGATGGGACTCAGCTTTTTCACAATCTTGAAACATAGAAGGGGGCTTTTCTGAAGGCAAATTTTCTTTAAAATCAGGAAAATTTAAAGCTAAAATAGAAAGTATCCAAAGATCCTTTATATCACTTTCCTCATTTGGAGAATTTGTCATAAAAGTTCTATAATTAAGTGATATGCAGCCCACAATTTGAATAACATTTTAACTAAAACACAGAGGAGGTAAATGACTATGACCCTTAAAACTAAAATTATGAGTTGATATAGGAGTAATAAAAGAATTAGATTCACCCCCTAGGAGATTAGTATTATTGGTAAATACCTTAATATCTCCTTTTCCCCAAGTAGTGAGATGATATAAAGGTGGATCAGGATAATATGCCCAATAATATTCAGAAGACACATTGGTTACCTGACAGGCAAAAATAGCTAGCATAGCAACAAACATTTTCTCAGGAGTGCAGGGGTTTGAATGAATAGAGATAAGTTCTCGAACTTGATGAGTCAATTGTTTTAATTGTCCCCAAGTTGGTAGTTCTGCAGATCTTGTAGAAGATGATCGTCTGAATAAGGATTGAGGATCATCAAAGTTCATTAGGGAGAAAGATGGAATCAAGGTAGTCATCAAATCTTCCTCAGGAACTGTGGTCAATGGTGAGGTATATCGGAGACTTGGAGGACACGATCTGTTCCGCTTTCTGGTCTGGAGGCTGGACATAGGGTCGAATCAGTCTGTCAGGAATCCAAATGGGGGAATCTGCGCCCTGTGGGAAGACACAAGCATATCCTTGACCACAAGTCAGGTCCTTTCCATTTACCTGTTAAAAGATCTTTCCATTTTACCAAGGGTTTTGCTGATATTTTTTCATTTTCCTAATGTCCTAACATGGGAGTTACTCCTTTATAATCACAATTAAGATGATTAATCACAAACAAAGCATGTTGTAAAACATGATGAGGAGAACTATATTTATATTCTCCTTCTTGAAGTTTAGCAATTTGAGCTTTCAATGTTTGATGAGCTCTCTCAACTATAGCTTGTCCTTGAGGATTATAAGGGATTTCTGTAGAATAAGAAAATTTAAATATATCACAAAATTTTTTAAAAGCATTTGAAGTATAAGCTGGTGCATTATCTGTTTTTAATGCTTTAGGCATTCCCAAATATGAGAAACAAATAAACAAGTGTTGCACTACGTCTTTATATGCTTCCCCAGTTCTTGCTGAGGCAATAATCACATGAGAAAAAGTATCAACAACAACATGAACATAACTTAATTTTCCAAATGAAAGAATATGAGTAACATCCATTTGCCATAGATCATTAGGTCTTAAACCACGAGGATTAACTCCCATGGGTAAAGTTGGCAATAATGATGGACAGGTTTGACAATTTCTGACAATTGTTCTAGCTGATTCCCTAGGAATATAAAATTGCTGTTGAATGGCAGAAGCATTTTGATGATGTAAAGCATGACTAGCTGTAGCTTCCTGAACAGGTAAGAATTTGGGGTCTAGTTAATGAATCTGCCAATGCATTGCCTTGTGACAATTCTCCTGGTAAGTTAGAATGTCCTCGAATATGCCCTATAAAATAAGGATGTTGTCTATCTAAAATCGAGTTCTGTAAAGAATTTAAATGATGAAAAATTGTAGTCTTATGCTGAGGAAGAGAAGCTGTCTCTATATGAGGAAAAATTTTCACAATATACTGAGAATCAGTATATAAGTTAAACATTTGATCTTTTAATTGGGTAAAAGCCATAATTACAGCTATTATTTCTGCTCTCTGAGCAGAGGTTTCCTCTGTCTGTTGAACATAGGTTTTATCATTAATAACTAAAGATGCTCGTCCATTTGAGGAGCCATCAGTGAAAACTAAAGCTGCTGGTTGAGGTAAAGGTTCAGAAGAAAACAATTTTGGAAAAATAACAGGGTGATTCTTAACTAAATATAACAAAGGGTGAGATGGCAAATGAAATTTAATATGACCACAATATCCCTGTAAAGCTATTTGCCAATCTTCAGAATGTTCCATTAGTGTATTTAATTGATCTCTAGAATAAGGAATCACCAAATTATGCATTTCTTTCCCAAATAATTCTCTACTTCTATGTCTTCCTTTTATTATTAATAAAGCAATCACAGTAGGGTATGAGCAAATAACATTTTTAGAAGTAACCGGCATATGAATCCATTCTAAAGGACCTGACTGCCATAATACTCCTGTGGGTGTATGAGGAGTAGGTACAATAAGAAAATCCCAAGTTTGAGTATAATCAACTCTTTGCAATTGTTGTTTATTAATAGCTTCTTCTACCTTATTTAAAGCCAATTTAGCTTCTTCTGTCAAAATATGAGAAGAACGTGGGTTAGAGTCTCCTTTCAAAATATCAAATAAGGGTTTAAGACCTGCAATAGTAAGTTTCAAAAATGGATGAATCCAATTAATATCTCCTAAAAGTTTTTGAAAAATCATTTAAAGTTTGTAAATGATCAATCTGTAATTTTAAATTTTGATGGGAAACAGTTTGAGTATTTATATTTCTACCCAAATAATTGTAAGGAGGTGATTGCTGAATTTTATCTGGAGCAATGATTAAACCAAAATTTTGTAAAGACTGTGTCAACATTAATAATCTATGATGAAGCAACTGGACATCTTTATGAGCAATTAATATATCATCCATATAATGAATAATATAGTCATCTTTATATTTATCTCTTATTGGTTGTATTGCTAATGCAACATATTTTTGACAAAGAGTAGGACTATTTTTCATACCTTGAGGCAACACCTTCCATTGAAAACGTTGATATGGCCGTTTTAAATTCACAGAGGGAAGGCTGAAAGCAAACCTTTTATGATGATCAGGATGTAATGGAATAGTAAAAAAGCAATCTTGTAAGTCTATTACCATAACATGAAATCCTTTAGGGACAGCTACTGGAGAGGGGAGTCCTGGTTGTAAGGAACCCATATCCTCCATGGTAGCATTTATAGCTCTTAAATCTTGTAATAATCTCCATTTACCTGATTTCTTTTTAATAACAAATATAGGAGTATTCCATGGACTATTAGAAGGTTCTATGTGTTTTAAATTAAGTTGTTCTTTAACCAACAAGTCTGCAGCCTGTAATTTTTCTGTTGTTAAGGGCCATTGTTCTATCCATACAGGCTCATCATTTTTCCAAGTCATTTTATCTACTGTTTCAACAATGGCCCCAATTAAAAATCCTGTTGAGCCTCTTCTACAAGAGTACTACAGAGAAAAACTCCCATTTTAAACATTATATCTCGGCCCCATAAAGTAAAGGGAAGTGAAGGAATAACATATGGCTGAAAAGTTCCTGAATTTTTGTCATCAGCCCATTTAAGTATTTGAGGGCTTTTTGCTACATTAGTAGCAGTTCCAAGTCCCATAAGTGTTGAGGGAGTTACTGTTGTAGGCCAGATTGAAGGCCAATCTTTTCCAGCTATACAAGTCAAATCTGCTCCTGTATCTAATAAACCATGATTTATTTTTCCCTGAATCTCTAGTTTTTTCATAGAATGAGAATTTTGAATTTTTTGAACCCAAAATGCCATATCACTAGAGCCAAATCCTTTTGTTTGTCTTTGTTCATTTGAAATAGCTCAGTTTCTGATAGATAAATAGGGGAGTAAAAAGATTTGAGCAATTCTTTGCCCTTTATGAATAATCAAAGTCTTCTGAGATGAAGGTTCTATTAAAATCTTAATTTCTCCAGTTAAAAAAAAACAAAAAAACTTCATTTTGGTATGCCATCTTAGAAGTTTACTAATGGTTTTGGGCAGAACAGGGAGCATAATGCATTTAGAATAGGCTTTGGAAAAGGCATCCTGACTACCTTATGGGTTCACTTTCATTTTTTCTGTGACCAATCCTTTTTTCTTAAAATTCAATCAGTAATCACCCCTGGGACAAAGGACGTCGTTGAAGGTGTTCCCACAAGTGGGCTTCCAAGGTCTTTTACATTTGAAATAGGCTTTAGTGGTGCTCATTAACATATCTTTCAGTTAGCAGCCAGGTGTGTTTGAGTGAGGCCCATTATCTTTATTGCATTGTCATTATACTATCTATTCTATTTTATACTTATTCACTGTGAACCAAGAACCCTAGTTTTGAATATGTGAACAGAGAGCTAGAAAACTAGGGGTTTATTCTGAGACCTTTGGAGAGCTAAACTGAAGTTCTGGATTTCAAAATGTTTTTTCTGAATTTGAGATACTGCTTTCCCTACATTTAAAAATCTCGGGACTCATGAAGAGAATGAGTTAAAAGCTAGCATCATCAAATTTGTGAGGCCATAAGAAATTCAAAGGGACCCTGTCTCTAAATAAAAATATTTAAAAAAGAGGTGGAAATGTGAATCAGCCTCTGGGTTGAATATCTGGTACCAAAAAGAAAACAACAACACACACACACACACACACACATTTAAATAAATAAACAAACAAACTCTAATGAGTAACAAGCCCTAAAGTCAACAGCCTATCACATGCATGAGTACAACAAATGGATTTGTGGTTCTCTCCTGATAATTATCTCAGTCTTCACTATGCAATCTGGTGACATGCTGGACTCATGACACATGGAAGCCCACAAAAGGCTTTAGAAAGAAGCTGAAACCACCATACAATTATGGAACAAAATGCCCAGGTTTTCAACTGCTGATCTAAGCCTCACTAGACTAGTTAGAGGCAGGTGAACACTAAACTGCCCCACAGAGACCCTCTGGCCACAAACAAGATTCTGGAGAGAACCAGGAAGAGTCCCTAGCCACGACTGCCAGTTTCCACCATTGCCATTCCTGTCAGCTTTAAGAAACCTTCCTACCCAGTCTCAAGATAACAAGGCACACATACCATTTCCTGGCTTTCGGGGTTCTCAGCGTTCTCCCTGTGATTTGTTTTCAGCTTCTGCATAACACAGAAAACTGGGCTCCAGATCCAGGACAGAAAGCCTACAAAAAGATTGAAAGAATGGTGGGCTCCAGACACCAAAAGAACAGAAGATTGTGGAAGCCCGCCTTCTCATCTCCAGCTGCGTGAGGATTGGACAGTTGTCACCTAAGAGACTGGTCAAGGCTTCAGGCACTGCCTCCAACCTGAGCCAAGTGGGCACAGAATCAAAGTCTGAATGAAAGGCTGCTCCATTGTCATTGTTAAAAGACTACAGATCAGGGCTGAGAATATAGCTTAGGCAGTAGAGTGCTTGTTTTGCTTATATAAGGACATGGATTCAATTCCCTGCACTACACACATACACTCCCGGAAAAATAAAAATAAATAAATTAGTAATGAACTTTGAGGACTAGGGTTATGGATCAGTGGTAGAGTGCTTCCCAAAAATGCAGGAGGTACTGGGTTGAACACCCAGCACCACATTAAAAAACCAACCAACCAACAAACTACTAATGGTATTATGTCCATCTACAACAAAAAATATTCAAGAAAAATAAAGACTGTGTATTTGACTTGTGCACCCCCACTACAGAACTCATAAACACTTTTTATATATAATTTATACATATATGTCTTCAGACAGTATATAAAACTTTTTGTGATTTCTTTTCAAGTAACTTATATTATAGATATGCTTCACAACCCTGAAATCATCCCCATGTCATATTATTATTATTATTTTTATTATTATTATTATTATTATTATTATTATTATTATTATTATTATTATTATTTGAGGGTCTGTGAATGCAGTTATTTTAAGGCAAAGTTTTCTTCCAATACTAAGACCTATTCCAGAGGGAAGTGCATTGACATTTATAACTGTTTATAAGTTTAAACAATTTGTGAAAAAATGTCTATATTTTTATTTATAAAAATGATATCACAATTTCTTTAATATTTTTTTATTTATCTGTTTTTTGTCTCATAAAAAAACAGTTTGAGCTTTAAACTCATTAGCAATGTCCCCATATCACTTCCCCCTAAAAAATTGACTCACAGATATAATTCAAATTATTGAGATTCATAAATCTTGGATCCTTTATTTTAACTAGTGAAGTCTATAGATTTTCTTTTTATTTTCACCCTTAAATGAAGCCCATTTTGTATAACTTTCTTGTTGTGTAACTGACCTCTAAAATTCTGCATATTTTACCCCCAAGTCTTATCACTTTGGACTATTGATGTCTTGATGCAGGGGATCTCAGAGTTGTCATACACAAGGCAGGAAATGGATATAGTAAGATGTAAGACTGGAGTTTGCTGAGTATGTAGATTTTGCATTACAAAATAAGTATTGGTGGACTATATGGGAGTAGGGAGAAAAAGAGCTATGGAAAAAAAGAACTTGAGCAGTAGAGGAGTTCATTTGCTACAAGTCTACAATGATAGTATGAATATAGAGGGGTAGTGTTCTTGGAAGCGGTAATAAAATTTGGGGGAAAAGAAAAAGGTAATTTTTTGCACAGTTCCCAAGAAAGAGAGCCAGGTGAATTTGTTCTGTGTTCAACTCTTCCCACCTAGGAGTGGAATTTATAGTTCATAGAGTATGTCTCAGTAAGTAGTAAAACACCATTTCGATGTAAATTTACACTTTGTCATGGCTACAAGCTGACTTTGACAATTCCAGTCACATTACATCTTTGTACTTGTTATTAATTAATTAATTAATTAATTAGTTCCATTATTTCTTTGTTCCTTTATTAATTCATTTTTTTTATTAGTTGTCATTGTTTTTACATTACTGGTAAATGTAAAATTGAATAAATATTATATAATTGAATAAATATTCTGAATGTTAACTTTTTCTTAAATATTGTTTTATGTGTTTATTCATACATTTACTTTTCATTTAAATGTTTTTATCCTTGGCCAGGCCTGATTTATATTAGACCTTAATCTTTGTTTTTGAAGACTAGATAAAATCACGTTATTCCAAATTACTCAAAGATCTATCATCTTGGCAGAACCCTAATCACCCACTAAAGTTGACCCAGTCTGGGTCAACTAAAAACTGTGTCAAAACTCCTCTTTTTTCTTATACAAAACTTAATAAATAATTCCTCTCTCACTTTTATATGTTGGAGAGCAGACTAACTTTCCAAAACAGCAGTTAATAACCTAGATGTGTTTTCCAACTAGCTCATTATTACTTTTAAAATATTTACATCCTTGACACTAAGAGTGTCACTAATTTCTTTTCTAAGTTTTGTAAGATCTCTCTCTCTCTCTCTCTCTCTCTCTCTCTCTCTCTCTCATATTACAAATTGAAATCAGATATGCTTTATTGCTAAGAAACACTCTCAGTCTTTAATAAAATATTCTATAAAGAAAACGGGTTTTGCTGATTTTCTTAGTCTCACTAAGTTGCTGAGGCTGACTGAATTTAATGTTTTAGAATATAATCTTATAGAAGTTAGCATTATATATATACCATTGTGTGTGTGTGTGTGTGTGTGTGTGTGTGTATGTGTATGTATCATTGAATACTCACCAGGAGTATATACACAATAACAGTAAAGCAAAAGTGAATGAAAAAAATGGAATGAATGAATGAATAAATAAATAAAACCAATAAAAAAGTACAAAGAGTTAATGTGATTAAAATTGTCAAATGTTGATTGTGGCCACACAAATTTGTAAAGCTACTTGGAAATGGTTTTATACTACCTACTGAAACATACTGTGTGAATTATCATTTCCACTCCAATGTGGGAAGAAATAAACACATAATCCATTCATCTGATTCTTTCTTTTGGGGACTGTGAAAGAGTTACCTTCTTCTTTTGCTTCTACCTCATTTCTGCCTCCAAAGAAACCACCCCTTACCCTCATGCTACTATTTATCCACCACTAGACTTTTTAAATCTGAACCCTTGAGCTTATCATTCTTTCCCTCTTTCCCTCACAGCACTTTTTTTCTCTACCCCTATCTACTCCACCAGTACTTTTTCATGAATACTCACTACTACATACTCAGCATCCACCAATCTCACATCCTGACCCATCCCAACCCTGCCTTTTCCATGGATCACTTGAGATCCCCTCCACTCAGATATCAATAGTCCAGAGTAAAGTCAGGTTAGGGTGTTATATATGCCGGGTTTTAGACATCATTTACATAACAATAAGCCTATAAAAAGTGGAATGTATTTTACCTGAAGTTAAAAAGAAAATCTACAGACTGCACTGTTAAACTGAAGTGTCTAAAATTCACTAATCTCAATAATTTGAAAAAAGAAATTCTATCAAAAGTAAAGAACATAATACATAAAGTGACAAATTTGAAGACACACCAAGTATATATATCCAATGAGTGTCATACATTGGTGCTTTCAAAAGACAAATTAATTTGAAATAAATGTGGTAATGAGAGATGTAGTAATCATTTATTAATTATATATAATGGTAGTATATATGTATATGTATAAAATGCATTTCATATAATTATGAGTATATGTTGCAAGAAATGATCTCTACAGTATTATTATTTTTTAAATTTTGCTGAAACACTATAAATACCTAAGTCTTGGTTTATGTATTACCAAATACTCAGGATACATTTTATACTTTATAAAGTTTATCACTGACCAACAGACCTTTTTTTTGCAATTTTTAAAAGGAGTAGAAATAAATACTAGAATTAGAACATAATGCCATCATTTATTTTTTATTTTTAATTATTTTTAAATTATATATGACAGCAGAATTCATTACAATTCTTATTAAACATATAGTGCTGGGAGCCATCAGCCAAGTAGGTATGACAATCTCCTTGCCAGCTTACTCCCATGCTGTCTAGTGGAAGGACTTCTGAAAGGTGACCTTGCTCAAGGACCAGGGCAGGATCCGTGTTTAGGGTGTTCCCCCTTTAGAATAGGGCGGTTTAGCATAATAGGAGATTAGGGTGTTCCCCCTTTAGAATAGGGAAGTTTAGCATAATAGGAGAGTAGGGTGTTCCCCCTTTAGAATAGGGCGTATCCTGCTGCTGAGTTCCTCTTGAGTGCTTAGGGTCAGACAGTATATATTTGGGGAGACAGAAGCCCATGCGGAATGGATTTTGGAGAGAGTGGATCAGGGCAGAGTGTGGATTTGGGCAGAGAACGTGGATTCCCCCAGAGCGTGTTTGTAGACGGCCGGTGTGAGTTTGGGAATAAAGAATTGCTGTTTGAATCTACAAGCTGTGTGGAGACTCGTGATTTGTGCCCAGCAAAAGACTGCGGCAATATAGAGCACAATTTTTCATTTCTCTGGTTTTATACAGAGTATATTTACATGAATTCACTTCTTTATACATTTACTTTTTATAATAATATACATCATATTCCACCATCATTTATTTTTTAATAAAGTTTTCTTAAAGAGAGAGAGAGAGAGAGAGAGAGAGAGAATCTTTTCTTGTAGATGAACACAACACAATGCCTTTATTTTTATGTGGTGCTGAGAATTGAACCCAAGTCACACCCGTGCTAAGTGAGCACTCTACCACTAAACCAAAATCCCAGCCCTCCACCACAATTTCTAACACCATGAACCCTCCTCTTCCCTTCCAACCCCCAACAGGTCATTTTGATACACACTGAAGTATGCTATGAAGCCATAGAAAAGAGTATATACCTTACAATATGAACAGATAAACTTTTGTAACTCATACATAGCTTAATAATAATAATAATAATAATAATAATAATAATAAACTTTCCATTTAGAAGACAATAAAGTATGCATCTGGTACTACTGATATCTTTTCCAAAATAATAAATAAATAAATAAATGACATCTTTTCCAAAAAAAGGGGGTCATTTGTGGGAAAAATAATGTTCTATGCTTTCTTAATATCAAGAATAAATTATTTTCAGAAGTAATATATATTTCAGTATAAAAATAAAATAGAACAAGGTTCCATGGCACACACTTCTAATCTCATTGGATTGGGAGGCTAAGGCAAGATAATCCTGAGTTCAAAACTAGCCTCTGAAATTTAGCAAAGCCCTAAGCAACTATGTGTGACCCAGTCTCTGTGTGCCCTGATTTAAATTTTCAGTAAGAAACAACAACAACCAAAAGAATACAGAATATTGATGAGGAAACACAACAAATTCTCAGCAAGTAAAGATGGAGTAGAAATTGCTGTTATTTCTTCATGAAAACTGTTTATGTACATATGGAGTACTCCTCTCCAAGCAGCATAGACCTATAGAAATCATAGTTTTTGTGTACCATGACAGTATACAGTTACATGATAGCATAAAGCTAGAGCTATACTTGTCAACACAGTGGAAATCTGGGGCCTAGGAGGAAAGAGGAGGTACATTCAAAAAAATTAAAAATGATAAAGTTTGAGAAAAATTGGTTTCTATTTTTTTGAGTACTGTATTTATTTATTTTATACAACTCTTACTCTTTACAAAATGGTTATAGTCATGCCCATAAAAGTGTAACGAATGGCATTTGAAAGCAAACACTTTGTAATTATTTAAAAGGGCCTTTTTAAAAATTATAATACAAAGGTCTGTGCTCTATAAGCAGTCCTCCACTGTGCATTATAACAATAAGGCTTACTTTTAATACAAAGACTAAGTGTTTGCGAGTTATGAACCACTGGATTTAACAAACATCATTTTATAATTGCTTTTTGCATCTTTTTGTTTTTGGGATCTTCCACTTCATCAGGGTGCTCAGTAGCTTGGAGTTCTTCAGCAGATTCTTCTTTTTCTGATTCTGAGTCACTTTCAGAATCATCTGGACTTTCAGGATCAGGTGAATCATCATCATCATCATCATCTCCAGCCACATCACCTTCTCCATCATGATCTTCTACCTCACTGAAGCCAAGTCCACAATGTCGTCGATATCTTCCTGATAATTTACTGTCCATACTTTGTTGATATTGAGACTCCAGTTCTTCATTAATTTTCTTGTCTTCTTCCCCTGTTCGAAAGTGAGATGTTGATTTATGATCTCCTATGACAAGACGACCAGTATGTACTTTTTTGCCTGCACCCATAAGTCTCAAGAATTTTTGTTTTCTCTCTTCATTGCCCAAGTCTGCTGCCTCCCAATTGCTAGATCCAAGATCGTCGTCTGGGGAGGCTGAACGCTTCACCCCGTGTGGGTGAGACTCCCTGGCAGCGCTCATCGTTGCGCGGATCCCGACGCGAAATGTCCAAAACACTCGTGGTTCTCCTCAGCCCGACACCAGCAGCCCGCAATCTGCCACCGGCCCAAGCAGCGCCACTCGAAAAATTGGTTTCTAGATGCCAGAAAGATTATTCATTTAATCAGAGTACAAAATACCACAGAAAAGCATTAAACTGAAGTTACATCTGTTAAATACATTACATGTATAATGGCTTTCAAGGAATATATATAATTTAAAAATAAAAACATATTTATTTGCCGAGAGACAAAAATAAAATTATATTACTTTTTTTTTCTCAAATAATTCAATGGAATACTGGTTATCCTTCAGGTTCACGTTATAACCAAATCTAAGCAGAGCCTGCCTCACCAACCAGTTGCCCCATTTTACACAAGGGAGTAATGCCAGACAGAACTCAGCAGTATGGCTTTCTCACCCCTCACTTCCCCATTTAGTACACAGTAGGAAGGAAAAATTCCATCCCATTCCAACACTCTTAGTCACCTACTGCAGGCATCCTGCAGCAGGTATGTTGGACCTGGACTCACTGCTGGGTGAAGAGGTGGAAGTACACCAGCTTAAACCTGGAAGCTGCCACATTGAACTTGTTAGAGTCTGTAAACAAGTCAGGATGGAGCCTGACATTTTGCCAGAGGGAGTGGTTTGTGAAGTAACGCCAGTGAAACATTAAGTGTGGAGATTCCTAATTGGTTGACTGCTGTATCGAGTTTATGTTAATTAGATGCTCGTCACCCCTGGTTATTTTGCTGCAGGCAGATTGCGGCAGAACTTTCCTCAGCTGGGCCTGATCAGGGTGAAGATGCTGGATTTCATACTTTCACAAAAAGCCAGAGGGAGGCAGAACAGGAAGGGCAGGGGATCATAACCAGGAAACATGCTCATCCATAGAGGGTATAACTCTTTTTCTGTACATATCTAATCCCAGCTTCAACAGTTGCCAAAAAGCTCAGACTTTGTCCCTGATGCTGACCCAATAACAAGGGCACAGTTTTGAGGAAAAGGAAAAAGCTGATTTATTACTTTGCTAGTAAAAGAGAAACACAGGAAACTCCTGTCACAAAGACTGTGATTCTGCCCATTTTCAGAAACAGGGGCTTTTATCGAGATAATGCAGAGAAAATTTTGAGATTATGAAGGAGTTATCAGGAAAAAGAAGATCAGGGAGAATAAGATCAGGGAAGAGAAGGTCAGGGAAAAGAAGATCAGAGAAGATCAGGAAAAAACATGATCAGGGAGAAAATGAGGAAGGAAGTTTAGGGAAAATAGGATCAGAGAAGATCAGGGAAAAGTTAAAGGAAAGATAAAAGAGAAGATCAGGGAGGAGTAGGTTAGGGAAAATATCAGGGAGGAGAAGATCAGAGAGAAAATCAGGAGGAGGTTAAGAAAAACATTAGAGAAGTTCAGGAAAAAAGTTTAGGAAAAAGAAAAAAACAATTTGTAAGTTTCAAAGCCACAAGGGATATAGTCAAAGCATCAAGGGAACCCCTGTTATACAGCTGCAAGGAATGGACCAAGTCATTCTGTAGAGGTAGGGGAGCCTCCCTGAGGGAATCAGGGGTCTTTCTGGAAATAACAGAGCATATATGTTGGCCATGACCACCCACGTCAGCCAACATCAGGAACTCCTTCCCCTCATGGGCAACCTGGCAATTACAGGACATTAGGGCTAGAGTTCCTACCCTATCTTTTGGCCAATAACAATGTTATTCAGAACAAAAAAATATTGGATCATAAAAATCTAGAATTAGTGTTATGCTTTTGAATACTATCAGCAATGTTACAACAACATAAAAAAAGAAAGGAGAGGGAGGAGATGAAGACCCAAATGTGATTTGTTTTACTGGGAAACTCAGGGAAAGCCCTTGCAATTCCAATATAAAGAACAGTGAAGCAAAGGCACTCACTCTGTAGGAGTTGTAATTCACTTGTTATTTTGGAAGATAGTAATTTCTGAGATCTGAAGCCATTCCCAAAGTCTGAATTATTTCATTCTTAAGGTAGGTGTGTGCTCAGAGACAGATAACTCCGCCTAGAATGGGGAAGAAAGGTAATCTTGTTTCCTTTGGGATTAGGGATTAGGGAGTAGAGATTAGGGAGGGGCTGGGAGAGAGGAAAACAAAGAAACAGGTCTGTTTTACAAATATGTTACAGTGCTAGAACAGTCAGGGTTATGTTCAAAGCACAATATGGACCACTGTTTCAAAGGAGCACGTTTTGAAAGGTTAAAGTGACAGAAAAGAACACTTACAAATAGCTTCTGGGCAGGATCTGTTCAATATTAATAATGTTCTAAGTTGATTCTAGGAACCTAAAATAAAAAGAGGGGCTCTGTCATTAGAGGAGGTCCCAGAAAGGGGAACTTGACTCAGGACAAGTGGTGTCCTTGGCATACAAGAATGAAAAAAAAAATCAGTGCATGCCAATCAGAGACAAAAATTTATTTAAAAAAGCAGATAGATATCCAAGGGAGAATGCAAGGCATTTTTGGAGGGAGAAACAGCAACCCATTGGTTGCAATAGCTAAGGGCTGAAGACAGAAGACAGAGCTGTTACACAATTTCACACCAGTTTTTCTAGCACTAGCTTATTTCCCTTGTGTCCTGTTACTTTTTGCAGGCAAGGACCTGGGTCAAGGGCATGGATGGGTTGCCCAAGTGTTTCCTGTTTTGCATGTCAAATGTTCATGGGTGTTTCCTGCATTCTAGAAGTTCTTGGGTGCTCTCTTTCTCACTCTCCTCCCCCAACCCCCCCCCCAAACCTCCAGTACTGGGGATTGAACCCAGGGGTGCTTTACCACTAAGTTGCATCCCCAGAATTTTTTATTTTCATTTTATTTTTTTAATTTGGAGACTAGGTCTCACTAAGTTGTTGAAGGTCTCCCTAAATTATTGAGGCTGCCTCAACTTTGACATTCTTCTGTTACCAAAAATTTGCTTCTTGCCCCTGTTGCCAACAGAATAATGAGACATGGTTTTAGAGGAAAAAAAGGAAAAAATAAATTTTATTGCTTTGTTAGAAAAGTAAAAACACAGGGAACTTCTGTCTCCAGAGTCTGTGATTCTACCAATCAGTGGGAACAGACGATTTTTGAAGGTGATTCAAAGGGTACATTCTAGATGTGTCCTAATAGGGGTCATAATTCACTTGTTAATTTGGGAGATTAACTGGATCTTAACTTAGATCTTAACTTAGATCTTCTGGATCCAACTCCCAAAATCTAAATTACTTTATTCCTGAGATAGATGTGTGCTCAAGAATTGATAACTGGGTTTAGGATGTGGAAGAAGGGCAATCCTGTTTTTTCCAAGATTTGGGATTAAAAAAAATGTCCATTTAAAAATAAGCCTTCAATGGCAGAGCAGCAAAGCATGAAGGGAACAATTAGACTCCTGTGTGTCTCAGTCGTCACAAGTATGTCCCACCTCTCCATTTAGGTGCTTCTCCTTTGAGACTCAGTAGTAGCACTGCAGAAAAACAAAACAAAACAAGGAGAAGAAAAAACACTTTCACTTATTTTCCAATGCACTTTGGAATAAAATCTAAATGCTTCATTATGCATTAAAATTGTACTTAAAAGCCAGCTACAGTGACACATGCCTGTAATCCCAGCAGCTTGGGAGGTTGAGGGAGGGGAATCACATAATTGAAGCCAGCTTTAGCAATTTATTTTACTTTTTTTTTTGAGAGAATTTTTTAATACTTATTTATTAGTTTTCAGCGGACACAACATCTTTGTTTGTATGTGGTGCTGAGGATCGAACCCAGACCTCACGCATGCCAGGCGAGTGTGCTACCACTTGAGCCACATCCCCAGCCCCCAGCTTTAGCAATTTAGTGAGGCTGTATGCAACCTAGTGATGCCTTGTGTCAAAATAAAAAATAAAAGGGCTGGGGATATAACTCAGTGGTTAAACACCCTTGGGTTCAACCCTTGATTTAAAGAAACAAAAAAAAAGAAAAAGAGAGATGGTACTTAAGGCCATTCATGTTCTTTCTTGCATTAACCTACTCTTTAGCACTAAGCTACTTCCCTTGCCCTTTTTGTGACAGGGTCTTGCTAAAATTGCCCAGACTGGCCTTGAACTTGTCTTTCTTCTGCCACA
The DNA here is from genome assembly GCF_048772815.1 of Callospermophilus lateralis. Taxonomy (NCBI): domain Eukaryota; kingdom Metazoa; phylum Chordata; class Mammalia; order Rodentia; family Sciuridae; genus Callospermophilus; species Callospermophilus lateralis. The sequence goes on along the minus strand of NW_027514713.1, from coordinate 10,086,312 downwards.
GCCTCTGAAGTAGCTGAGATTATAAGCATTTATCATCATGCCTGGCTGCATTTTCCCACTACTTTTGACATCTTCTTTTGCCTGTCTCCACCATAATAAAGATGCTGCAGCCTTTGTTTTTCTTTTTGTCTGTCTCTTTCTTTCTTTCTTTCTTTCTTTCTTTCTTTCTTTCTTTCTTTCTTTCTTTCTTTCTCTTCTTTTTTTTAAGCTTAGAGTTTCAGTACATTTTCTTTCCTTGAAAGGCTCTTTGCTTAGCTGGCTCTTTAAAGGTTCCATCTGAAAAATCGCACACCCCTGGGAAAATTTCCTTCACCACCCAACTGCATCTTGGTTATTCTCCATCACAGCTCTGGTCCATATTTGCAGCATAAATCACTTTTGTCAGTGGATTTCATGACATAGTTTTGTGCCATTGAAGACTGATTTAAAGATAGGTAGTCAGTGTAGTTAGGTAAATCAGGTCTAATATCGAGTAAAATCCAAAATGAAGGCCACATTGAGAATGGAGTCAGAGAAAAGCAGAACAACTCTTGGAATGTTAATGTCCCCCAAGGCCCAGAGCGGATCCCCAATAAATGTTAATGAAACAGCTCCCAGCAAACTTGGAGATGCTAATCCAAAGGTCTTTCCTGCCCAGAATACTCCTTTGGCCCACCTGTGCCCCACACTTTGGGCTTTCCCACTTACATTCCATCACTGAAAGGTAAAAGAACAGAAGACAGGAATGTGGGAAAGTTAAAAAAAGACCTTAGCTATAAAAGGGTAACACATTCTCCCTTCCATGGATTCCACCTCTTGGGTCCCCCTTCTTCCTCCAGGAGAAGTCTTTTCTTCTGTCCTTTAATAAAGCTTTTACTTTCCACTAACCTTGCCTCAGCATGCTTCTCTGGTGTTATACTTCAACATTGGGGAAGCAAGGACTCATCACCGGTAAACACCGGTAACACCATGGCTTAGAATATAATTGTTAAATGCATCATTATACTTGTCTATTTGTAACACATACTGTTTTATTGGTTTGTGTTCAACTTCAAGGCAGAGCCCTGCTGAATAATTCACATTAACTCCCATCATGGCCCAGTTCAGTATATGGTTTAACTTTGCTCAAATTTGCTTTTTTAAGTTGTATATGGACAAAATACCTTTATTTTATTTATTTACTTATTTTTTTTTTTTTTTTTGTGGGGCTGAGGATTGAACCCAGTGCCTCAGATGTGCTAGGCAAGCACTTTACCACTGGGCTACAACCACAGCCCTCAGATCTACTTTTTGAAAAACATCAACAGGTACAAGGATAAAGGTGGGTACACAAGTGCAAGAGAGGATGTAGCTAAGCAGAGTGAATTTCAAAAAAAGTCAGGCGAGAAGGAAATGAGAGAAGTCAATATTGGAAGATAGCCATCTTAAGGTACTAAAAGCCTGCACCTACTCACAAAACATCTGACTACACTTTCAGAAGATATTTCATGGGAAAAAACAAAACAAAACTCTTGAAGCAGACATCAGCCGATGCCCCGCCTTCTGTGAGCCCCACCTACTCATCGTCCTCACTCCCACCTTGAACCAGCCCCCGGCAAGTGACGTCAGAAGTCAATGTGGCCACAGCAACGCTCAGGGGTCGGCCCCAGGCACTGGAAAAGGAAGTGGTAGGGTGGTTTCTTCTTTTGCGCCTACTACAATCTCTCTGGGCTCTCTGAGGGGTGGCTGTCTCCAAGGCTTCCTCGTGCTCTTTTTCTACTTCCCTCTACGTGAACTGGCAACGCTGCTCACGCGTTGGAAGTAATGGAAGCACCTCTCAACTTGGTAAGTGGCTCACAGGGTTGTGTCCACGGTGGGTGCCTTTGCCTCAGTCGTCGGGTACAGTCCCCAGAGTTCAGGTAGACCCTTGATGCCAGGGGGCAGTCTTAGCAGTGACAGTCGCAGAAGCTGAGGGCCACCCGCAGGCCCTCAGTTTAAGGAGGCTCCAGGAAAGCCGCCTCAGAGTTTGCCCTCCTCTGAGATGGTGGGGAAGCTCCCACTGACTTTGGGCACCCCCTGTTGCAGGGCCCCTGGCGAGGGGCTGCCGCCTCCTGGGGATGCCCTCTCCTCTCCTGCAGTGGGGGAGATGCCTCCAAACGCCAGGTAGCAGCCTCTCTGAAGCCTGGGAGGCACGGAATTTGGCTAGGACAGAAATTGTGTATAATGCTGATTGTAAGTTTCAACACAGGGGGCCCGAGTCTAAGCTCCTCAACTTTGGAGAGGTGGAGTAAAACCCCTAACTCCAGTTTTCTTTTCACCTACTTACTGTATTGGTTCGCGTTCATAAATAGTCTCTCTTCTCCCCGAATAAATTAGGGATAGCTGGGGGAAGAAAACACGACCGTTCTGTTTTTAGCTCAGTTTCATCACTTTAGGCGTCATAAAGTATAAAAGCTATTTGTTGTTCTCAGAAAAAGTACTGGTAGTCTAAAGTCTTTTAAGCAATAAGAAACGGTTCTTTCCAGATTGGCCGCTGCATCTGTGAGTTTTCTAATCTAGGAGATATATAGGTATAGGTATAGGTATAGATATAGATATAGATATAGATATCTATCTATCTATAAAACTTAGAACACCTAAGGTTGCAGACAGGAGGAACTTTTTAGTCATGGGCTTGCAGTTTATTTGTGCTGGTGGAATTGGGAAAAAGGACTATGGAGGAATAATTTCTCACATTGGACTTCTCAACCCTACTGTGTTGGAAGAGCCTTGAACTGGTTCACACTATATAGAGAAGCAATGGAGCCTGGTGGTTTAGGAAAATAGTTTCTGAAGCCAGACTGCTTGGGTAAATTCTGACTTTGTCACTTAATTGATGCCTAACCTGGGGCAAATTACTTGATCTCACTGTTTCAGGTTTTTTGTTAGGGTTAAAGGAGGAAATAAGTGCAAACCACTTAGTACTGTATCTGATACATAGTAGAGTATGAGTTAGCCATTATTATAATGAGACCATAAGCCCATAACTTAAAGTCTCACTTATACAGTTTTGAATTTGGTGAGCTTTAAAGCCTAAGATTCTAACCAGTGGCTGTGGTTCAAAGTCACTGGTATCATCTGAAGTTATTATTCCAACTTAACTTTGGCAGGTTAGCTGTTCTGAGAAACTCTTGCAGTTTTATTACTTTGGCCCCTCTCCCATCCCCTCCCCCCTTTGTTTTTACCCTTAGAAACTTTGGACTACATTAGGGAGTTTTTTTAAGCCAGAAAACTGTCTTGTACCTTTCTTGTTTTAAGGTGACATAGTTTGCAATGAAACTTGGGTGACTCAATACTGAATCTTAATAGGGGTATTAGAAATAATCAGCCATTTACAAAGTGCTTCAAAGTTCAAGTGTCCTTGCAAAATGACCACTGGTTCAGTTCCAATTAGCTTCACTTTATTTGGCTACAGCCTGCCGCATAGCCCCAGTCAGCTGCTCTACAGGTGTGTCATGGCTTAGGAGAAGACTGAAACTGGTGATTGTGGTAAAAATAAAGCACAGAGTCAGCAGTTTAGGAAAAATTAGTGGGGACATGTGCCGCAGTCTGGCTGGGCACAAATCACGAGCCACTCACAGCTTTGTAGATTCAAACAGCAATTCTTTATTCCCGAACTGTCACCGGCCTCTACAAACACGTTATGGGGAAATCCACGTTCTCTGCCCAAATCCACCACCACTGGGCTTCTGTCTCCCAAATATATTCTGAATCCCGTGAGAACTCAAGGGGAACTCAGGCAGCAGGATACGCCCTATTCTAAACGGGGAACACCCTAAACCTGGATTATCCTAAACCGGGAACACCCTAAACACGGATCTGCCCAGGTCCTTGAGCAAGGTCACCTTACATGCAATGTTGCTGCAAAATATCCTATTTCCATGAGTCCTTCCACTAAAGAAACATGGGGGTATGCTGGCAAAAAAATTGTCATACCTACTTGACTGATGGCTCCCAGCAGGCATGTAACCACTGAGCCACATCCCCAGCCCTTTTTTGTAATTTCATTTAGAGACAGGGTCAATATAAGTTGCTTAGGTCCTTGCTAAGTTGCTGAGGCTAGCTTTGAACTCAAGATCTCCTGCCTCAGCCTCCCCAGCCACTGGTATTACAGGCATGCTTCAGCATGCCAGGCTTGTGTTATCTTTTGAAATAATTATATTTAAAAGATTAGTTCAATTTCATAATCCATAAACTATGTGGCAAGTAGCATGTTTGGCATCTTGAATTCTTAAATCATTTGAGATTTGAAAGATATGATTTATTAGCTAGCTACTTATTGGAAGATAATAGTGGAAGAGAGGTTAATATTTACTTGAAGGGTTTTAAAAGTGAGCCAGGTTCTGTGGCTCATAACTATAATTCCATCAGCTCTGGAGTTGGAGGCGGGAACATCGGCAATTCAAAGCCAGCCTCTGCAATTTAGTAAGGCCCTAAGCAATCTAGCAAGACCTTGTCTCAAAATAAAATAATAATAATAATAATAATAATAATAATAATAATAATAATAATAATAGCGGGGCATGGTGATGCATGCCTGTAATTCCTGCTGCTGGGTTTGGGAGGTTGAGGCAGGAGGATTGGGAGTTAAAAGCCAGTTAAAAGCTAAACAACTCATTGAGACCTGTCTCTAAATGGAATACAAAATAGGGCTGGGGATGTGGCTCAGTGGTTGAGTGTCCCTGCCTTCCATCCCCAGTACCTCCCAAAAATAAAAAGGATGTGGCTCAGTGGTTAAGTGCCCCTGTGTTCAGTCTCTGGCACCAAACAAAACAAATAATTGTGTTACTAAGTAAAATTGAGAGGCCTCTATCAAAATTTTGCTAAGCACATTCTAGTATTGTCCAAGTTCATTGTATAAGGACTTAGTACAGGATTATTATTGCATGGATTTATAATCATGTGTCCTCAGGGATTCTTGGGGTTTAGTAAGAACTTTTTCAAAGTTTTACAGATAAACCTACATTGAGAGAAATTAAGTAATTACTTAGGTATTGACCTAATATAGTCTTGGGTACTGAGTAAAATATTGCTCAAACTCATGCTTTGGATGCTTTTTTAGCAGTGCTTCTCTATTTTCTCATTTTCATTTCACCTTGGCCCTTATCTATATTGAACTGTAGATCCTATGTCAGCATGTATTGCCTCTGCTGTAGTATTGATTCCTTTATGTTAGTTTTACAGTAAGGGCCCTAAGGCTTATTTCTCACAATTAAATTTTCTAAGATATGGAAGAATTTGAAATAGTCATTCCAATGTTTAACTAGAACAAGCTGGGAGTGGTGGTGCATAACTGTAATCCAGTAGCTTGGTAGGCTAAGGCAGGAGGATCACACATTTGACACCATCCTTTGCAATTTAGAGATACTGTGTCTCAATGTTTCAGTGATAGAGTTCTCCTGATTCAATCCCCAGTATTTCCAATAAAAGGGAAATAAAGGAAATTTGTACAAATAATGCATCTTTCCCCCAAAAGTTGTTAAAAAGAAAAATAAATTTCACTTCCATTGAAGAAAAAATAGTCTTTCAACTTTGAATATGTTTGTTTCATCTGGTTATTATTATTATTTTTCCCCAAAGGGTTTCCTCTCCTTTTTGTCAACATGGAAAGATTGTAATATAAAACTTCTTAGTGTCTATTTAGGCATTTCTTTTCGTACATTTAATTTTGGTATTGTGAGCTGGTAACATATGTTAAAACTTAATGTGAGATAAATGGTGCAAAGCACATTCCTGTAATCCAAGCAATTTGAGAGGTTGAGGTTTCTTGGGCTAGGCTTGATAATTTAGGGAGACCTTGTCTTAAAATTTTACAAAATTGGGAGAAAGGACTAGTAGAATGTGTTTTAGTTTCCCAGTACTGGAAAAAAAATTATGTGAGATTATTTCTATTTCTTGGTTTGTTTGCTTCCAGTTTGGGAGATGATGTAAGGTTTTAATTTACATATGACCATTGGTCATGATTTACTCACCTGTGCTGCAAAGGCAGGTCAAAGTGTTTCCTACATGTTTGTCTCTTAAGTGTTTGGAATGTTCTTGAGTAACTGAGCTTCCCTCCAGAGTAGTCAGTTCTCTCTTTATTTGAGGTAAATGAATCCACTTGCTTTTGAGATTCTAATCCAAGAAAAATAATTATATGATGGTCCAAGGAGGAATAGCCTTGTATTTTCCTGGAGTCTTTGTGACTTTCTTATATTATATGCAGTGAAATTTTTTAAGGTAAAGAGGGCTATTTGAATCCTTTCGTTGTTGCCCTGAAAATTTTAGGGAAAAGTAACCTTCTGTCACAAATGAGGCTGGGCTTAATGAAAATACTCTAGGAAAAGGCAGTGGAGCACTAAAATATTTCCAGCAATTACTAAGTGATGGGATTAGCATTATTTATATTATTTATCTTGTCTTCCTAATAACTATATGAGGTATTTCACATTTTACAGATGAAAACATGGAAATTTAGAGTGGATAGTGTTTGTGAGATTGAAACCACCACTCCTGACTTGAGTATCTTAAATGTAATTTTAGTAGTCTTTTCAATGCTTACTGGTTGTAGACACTACTTGCTAGTTGTTTGTAGTTTACTCTATTGATTAAGAAAGGAAGGGGGAAGTGGATGACTCCCAACAGACAACCCTACTATAAAGTCAGGAGTATGGTACATTTTCCTCTGTGTACTTTTTGGCATTTTGTTTCTTTTCATTTGTCTTACAGCTCTCCCCTAAATGCACTAATAAATAGAAGGTTATAGAAGATAATACTTTTTTCCTTTGGGTAAGAGTGCAGTGTGGAATGTGTATTTTAAAAGTGGCCTATAGCCAGGTGCACATTCTTGTAAATCCCAGTAACTTGGGATGCTAAGGTAGTAAAATTCTAGGTTCTAGACCAGCCTCAGGAAATTTTGAGACCCTGTCTCAAAATTTAAAAAGATAGTGAAAAGAGTTGAGGCTGTAGCTCAGTGGTAAAGTGCTCCTGGGTCCAATCCTCAGTTCCAAAAACAAAGCCGGTAGAGGTAGAAAAAAATATTTGTTAGTGACATCAGCCACTTAGTAACAGGTTATATTTGTTAGGTTTTTGTTGGTTGCAAATGAGGAAAACCCATTTGAAATCAGCTTAAGCAAAAAGAGATGATTTATTGGACTCTAAACAAAGGAGCAGGAAAAAAAGCAGGGGTATAGTATACATGTGTCTAAGAACATAGGGAGCCTCAGATTCAGACAGGAGTCTCTGACTCTTTAGGCTGACTGTTTCACTTCTCTTTACAGAACTGTTTCTACCTGTGTTTCCAAGTTTCTGAATGTCACATTATTTACAACCTCTTGAGACATTATTAACTTAGTATCTGATTCTAAGATTGAAATTTGGGGGCTGGGGATGTAGCTCAGTTTGTAGAGTGCTTGCCTCTCGTGCACAAGGCCCTGAGTTCAATCTCTAGCACCACATAAAACAAACAAAAATACCCAACAAAAATCTGGAAGGGATTCTTTATGTGTCTAATGGACAAGGCATTATGATTATTGTAAGATAGGACTCATGGATTATAAAATTTTCATAATTTTTACTTTGAAATAACAGAAATTTATACATGTACTACTTTTCTTTTTCTTTTTCTTTTCTTTTCTTTTTTTTTTTTTTGAGATTGGGCCTTTCTACATTGCTGAGACTTGGATTACAGTTCAGGCTCAACTGGGATTACAGGTTTTCGTCATCACACCATAGCTACTGTTAATGACTTGATTCTATTAAGAACAGTATTTAAGGAGATCAGTTTTAAAATGGGAAATCTTTAATGATTTTTTTAAAAATAAGAAAATTACTACCAAAATAGGTTTCCTGAAGTATCTTTAATTATTAAAATATGTACTTTAGTGTAGTCTGTTATCACTTTTTGAGGAGGGGGTACATGGGATTAAACCCAGTGGTGTTTTCCATGGAGCCGCATCTCCTTGGTCTTTTTAAAATATTTTATTTAGAAAGAGGATTTCCCTGAGTTTCTTTGGGCCTCGCTAAATTGCTGAGGCTGACTTTGAACTCAGATCCTCCTGCCTCAGCCTCCTGCACTGTTGAGATTACACATGTGCACCACACCACCCAGAGGTTTTTATTTTTTATTTTTATTTTTTAATTTTGATTACTGGGGATTAACTCCGCGGAACTCAGCCTCTGAGCCACATCCCCAGCCCTGTTTTGTAATTTATTTAGAGACAGGGTCTCACTGATATACTGAGTGCCTTACCATTGCTGAGGCTGGCTCTGAATTTGTGATCCTCCTTTTTCAGCCTCCCTAACCTCTGGGATTATAGGCATGTGCCACCATGTCTGGCTTATTTTTTAACCGCCCCCCCCCCCGCCCCAGTTTTGAAACAGGATTCTCTTAAATTGCTTAGGGCCTCCCTAAATTTTGGAGGCTGATAATAAACTTGTGCCCCTCCTGCCTCAGCCTGCCAAGTCACTGGGATTACAGGTGTGTCCCACTGTTCATTGTCAACCTCTTGGTGAAAAAAAAAAAAAAACATTCCAATTTCATTGTCTATCATGGTACTTAGTATGAAAAACCACTTAGGGCGTGCTAATTAGTTTAATTTTCACAATAACACTCTTTTTATAGATAAGAAAATTGAAACAGATAGTTAAAGCCAAGTTCATGTGTTTATACAAGTGTTCAAGCTGGAACCTCGGCTCTACCCTTCGGCACTTGGTAGATGTTTAATAAGAATTTAATAGTAACTATACTTTAAAAAAAGGAATTTGCTGTGGTTTGAAATAACCTAAATTGATGAGTGTGTTTATTAGAAAGTGTTATATCTGAGTCTATATTGAGAGGAAAATCCTGAATGGGCAGAGTTGGAGATTAGATTTTTCCATGGGGAAGTTTTAGGGAAGATGGGAGAGCTAAGAAGTCCTGACTTCACCTATTGGGAACTTTTTGTTCTTGTTCAGAAATTCAAGTAACCATTTATTTTGTCATCAGAGCTTGAAGTTTAATTATGGAGGCAAACAAATACCCATAGCACAAGGTGGAAAGTGATTGGAGTCCCCAAAGGCACAAAGATTATAGAGACAGTACTAGAGTGCAGTAATTTCAAATACCATCTTGTTTTTGCCTCTTAAAATGTGTCTGTGATCCAGCAGCTATAAAACTAGCTATATACCTTTGTAAAATCTTAAGCCTTATTCCAAACCTAATGACCCAGAATTTACATCTTCACCTAGTTCTCATGATTTGAATTCCATTTAAAACTTCAGGACCATGGATCTAGTCCAAATTCATCATTTTATAGGTCAGCAAATGGGCCCTGAGGGTTGGAATAAATTAACTTTTTCAGTGGGAGAGCAATAATTTGATACCAGAGTCCCTGATTCTTGGTAGGGGTAGGTATACACTGTGCCACTCCTTGTTATGATGGTCTGTGGAATTTCAAGGAAAAGCCTTAACAATAATATCAGAATATATTCATTAGAAAAATAATGTTAATCATAACTTCTTGTATCTACTACTTTTCTTCATTATGTATATTCTCTTTCCCCAGAGTTTGTCATTTCTAGGTACCTGAAAACATTTATGTGTTTTGAACATATTTTTTGCTTAGTCTGACTCTGTGGTTAAAATTCATACAATAGCCAGACATGATGGCACATGCCTATAATCTCAGTAATTTAGGAGGCATAGACCAGAGGATTACAACTTACTGAGGCCCTAAAACAAATTAGCAAGGCCCTAACATAGAACTTTAAAAGGACTGGGGGATGTGGCTCAGAGGTAAAGTGCTCCTAGGTTTGATCCCTAGTACCATGAAAATATATAGATAAATAAAAGGCCAGTATTGCTTATTTAATCTGTTTACCTTTAAATGTAGGGATCCTTAAGTCATTTGCTTATAGAATTTTGTAGTTACCCTTTGTTCTTTTGGTGAGTTGTATCTGATTTAAAAAAAAAAATCATTTTAATACTACGTATTGGTATCATAATGCCTCAAGTGCAAACATTTTTTTCTTTAATTTTTAAAATGGTACCAGGAATTGAACCCAGTGGTGCTTTAGCACTGAACTACATCCCCAGTTCTTTTTATTTTATTTTTTTGAAATAGCATCTCATTAAGTTTCTGAGGCTGACCTTGAGCTTGTTATTCTCCTGCCTCAGCCTCCTGAGGAGCTAAGATTATAGGCAAATACCACCATGCCCAGTACAGGTTTCTCATTTCTGAGACAAATAGCAGCTTTATGTTGAAATGGAAGAATGAACTGATAATAATAAAAGTTAAATTTTACCATATGATAAGTGGTTCTCTGATAATAGCTTTTTATAATTGTTATTTTTTATTTGTATATGACAACAGAACACATTATAGTTTTTGTTACATATATAGAGCACAATTTTTCATATCTCTGGTTGTATACAAAGTATATTCACATCAGTTTGTGTCTTCATACATGTACTTTGGATAATAATGACCATCACATTCCACCATCATTTGTAACCCCATGTCCCCTCCCTTCCCCTCCAACCCCTCTGCCCTATCTAGAGTTTGTCTATTCATTCCATGCTCACTCTCCCTACCCTAAGACTAATGGAATTGTCTATGAAATAACTCTTATTTTGAAAGAAGTTTGAAAAATTAAAAAAAAAAACATTTTGAGTAACAGACTATAATTGTGACTCTTTCTAGTTAACTTCTGGAGTTGAAGAATGTGGGTCATTGAAGTGCCTCATGTTAACTGGGAGAGGGTTTATTTAGATGCAGTAGTTTTAGGTTCGATCTACTCTTTTCATAGATCCTGATATAGATACAGCTGTAATGATGACTTGAGGTGTGACAACAAATAATATCATTTATCTTGTTAAAAGGTTGGTTTGTTTTGGGGGCAGTTGCTAGTGATAGAACCCAAAGCCTTACAGTAAGTAGGTATTCCAACTCAACCTCTATTGTTGTTTTCTAAAGTCATGTTTTGTACTTAATAGTAATTTATAGATGTTTGTCTTCTAGGCTTTTCAGCAGAGCAGACGAGCAGACCGTTTATTAGCTGCAGGGAAATATGAAGAGGCTATTTCTTGTCACAAGAAGGCTGTGGGTAAGTTGTCTTTTTAAGAAATATTGATTGTAAAAATGAGAGCAATTTGTTTTTCCCAGTATCTCTGACCACTTTATTTAGAATGGAAATCACAACAGTAGTGTTTGTTATCCTGCATATGCATGTTAGATCATTCTGCTGATCACCCAGAAAATTAGCTTAAGAGTATTTTTCAAATATGATGGATTTCCCAGCTTCTCCTAAACCAGTCTTCTGTCTGAAACATGAACATGGCATAAATGGCACCTTGGTATATAGTTCTTATACACAGCTGTATTCCTAAAGACTTATGAGCCAATTCCAAGAAGTCTGCCAATTCATAGTAAATATTGTTTAAAGGAGTCTGAATTTCAAATACTTGACATTTGTGCTGCAAGATGGGCACATGGCAGGTACCACATAAATCTGTATATTTTATGGTGAGTTTTATACAATATTAACTCTTGTGAGTTCAGTATTGTTAAATATTTCCTAAACTATATTTTGTTATCCATTGAATTATTAAATTTTAGTCATTACAAAAGCAACATATTGTTTAACTATTTAAGTCATGTTACATATGAGTTCCATAAGCACACATCCATAATCCCAGCAATTTGGTAGATTGAGGGCCAGCCTCAGCAACATGGTAAGGCCCTAAGCAACTTCAACCCTGTCTCAAAATAAAAATTAAGAAAGCACTGGGGATGTAGCTCAGTGGTTGAGATGCTTCTGGGTTTACTTCCCAGTACCAAAACAACAACAACAAAACCAAAGATTCCAGCTAACTGAATAAATAAAGTGAAAAGACTTGCATTCATCTTAATCTGATATTTGAATAATTGAAACCGCTTTAGGGCTTCAAATATCACCCTGACCTGGCCTAAATTCTGTGACATTCTTAGGTTAGAAAAGATGATAGCTTGTTAAATCATTAGGTTTAAATCATGGAGATAGAACTTAATGTGATTAGTAAATCCAACTGGGCTGATTTGGAGTTTAGACTTGGTTTTATGGCCCAGGGGTAGCACACTCCTCTGGCATGTGTGATGCACTGGGTTCGATCCTAGGCACCACATTAAAATAAACAAGTAAAATAAAGGTATTGTGTCCAACTAAAATTAATATATATATATATATATATTTGAAAAATAGCCATGTATTAGAGTTGCAAAATTGATGTGTTGGAATGAGCTCATTGTATTCTAAATTGACTTATTCACAATAGGTTTTTTTGTTTATTTTGATACCTGGGATTGAAGTTGCCTATGAACTACTGAGCCACATCCCATCCCTTTTCATAGTTTTCGCCAGAGTCTCCCTGAGTTGCTTAGGGCCTCACTAAGTTGCTGGGGCTGGCTTTGAACTTGTGAGCCTCCTGCCTCAGCCTCCCCAATCTCTGGGATTATAGGCGTGCAATACCATGCCTTGCTCGAAGAAGTAGTAGGTTCTTCAGATTTTCTTAGTTCCTGTCCCCATCATTTCTTAATATCTACTTTAAATATTTGCTTTGTTTCCTATTTGGAGGAAGCAATTTAATCAGAATTGTTAGTTTTCTTTTTTCCTGAGATGCCTATTCTTTTACCAAATTTCCCTTGGTGAGCATTTGTTCCTGTTTTGAAATTGTGGAGGAAATCTATTATGATGCAATCAGATTGAAAGTTTTTTTTTTAATCCTTCTAAAATAACCTTTAAAAATTCCAAATAAAAAACAGGCATGTGTGGGCTGGGGATGTGGCTCGAGTGGTAGTGCGCTCACCTGGCATGCTTGCGTCCCGGGTTCGATCCTCAGCACCACATACAAACAGATGTTGTGTCTGTCAAATACTAAAAAATAAATATTAAAAAATTCTCTCTCTCTCTTTCTTACTCTCTCTAAAAAAAAAAAAACAGGCATGTGGCACATGCTTGTAATCCCAGTGACTTGGGTGGCTTACTCGAGGATTGCAAATTCTAATCTGGCCTCAGCAACTGAGGAAGGCCCTAGGTAAATTAGCAAGGCCCTGTATCAAAATTAAAAATTAAAATGCTGGGGATGTGGCTCAATGGTTAAGTGCCCCAGATTTCAATATCTTATACCCCATGTGGCCCCTGCCCCAACTCCCAGTTGTGAGATTTATTTATTTATTTTTTATTTTTTTATTACTTGGGACTTAACCTAGGGGCACTTCATCACTTGGTTACATCCTTAGCCATTGTTTAAATTGAAACAGGGTTTCACAGAGTTTCTTAGGGCCTTATACTAAATTGCTGAGGCTACTAACTCTGATCTCCTGATTCTTCTGCCTCAGCCTCCCTAGCTGGTGGAATTATAGGTATGCACTACTGCATTATACTGTTTTAAGGCTCTACAAAGGGAGGCATTTCTTGAGTTTTGCAAAAGCTATTCTATTTGATAAGAAAGTAGATAAAACAGCTTATGCTGAGGCATACTGCTGTAATTCCAGCAGCTCATAAGGCTGAGATAGGAGGATTGTGAGTTCAAAGTCAGCCTCAGCAAAAGTAAGGCCCTAAGCAACTTAGCAAGGTCTTTTCTCTAAATAAAATAAAAAAAAAAGAGCTGGGGATGTGATTCAGTAGTTAAGTGCCCTTTGGTTTGAAACCTGGTACCAAAAAAAAAAAAAAGGAGTGGGTAAAGCAAAGTGTAGTTCGGACAAGGAGAAAAAATTTATGCAGGTAGGTGGTAATAACTAAGAAAATTCATCCACAATGTATCTGAACAGTTGCAGAGCAGATAGAACATCTCAATAAATTTAAATGATAATGAAGAAAAATACACAAGCTATGCAAAATTAATACAGGAACAAAGTGAAGAAAAATGTAAATCTGGCATGTAAGGCTCGATCAAAACTATAATCACCTAGTTTTCTTTGGACAAGAACGTCTAATTAATTTGCTTCTTAGGAATGGTAGAACCTAGCAGACACTTCTAAGCATGAAATCAGAAAATCATTAAAATACAAATAAAGATCAGGCAACAAAATATAAGAAATAGATCCACTATTAATGTTATTTATATCCCATCTTGTTCAAAAACATATTTAAAATGTCTCACAGAGAAACAAAATGAAATACAGAATGTAAGTAAAAATAAGTAAATGAAGAAATCTATAGCAGCACAAAATGAAAAACAGATTGATATTATAATCCTCAAAATTTACCATGAGTTTGAATATTTATAGAACTTATGATTAGTTCTTTGTGTTGTTTTTGACATTGTCAAAATTCCTGAGAAAATCAATGTAGAAGGAGAAAAAGTGAATTTTTTTTAACAATTTCAGAGGTTTCAGTCCATGGTCATTCAGACCCATCATTTTTTTGTGTCACGTGTCTTGGGTGGCTGAGTTGAGGATTGCAAATTCAAATCCAGCCTCAGCAACTGAGGAAGGCCCTAGGTAAATTAACAAGGCCCTGTATCAAAATTAATGGTAGGGAGTGTGTAGTGAAGAAAACTGCTCATCTCATGGCCTTGAGAAGCAGAGGGAGAGGAAGAAGATGGGGCCAGTATCCCCTTCATGGTCATGCCTTCCATGGCCTAACTTCCTTCTGTTACACATCCCCTTCCACAGAGTTTTTTACCTCCCTCCCCATAATGCTATCAGTTGGGGATCAAACTGTCAACACATGAGCCTTCAAGGGGGCATTCAAGTTCTAAACCATAACATTCTGCTGCTGGTCCCAGAAGCTTATGTCCATCTTGTGAAACAAAATGCATTTATTCTATCTTAAAGAGTCTCCAAAGTCCTAACAGTTCCTTTATTACTCAAATGTCCAAATCCGAAGTCTACTCTGAGACTCAAGGCAAACTTGGTTTTGAGCCATTGGAATATTTAACAAGTTATATACTTGTAACATTCAGTGGCATAGAATAAACATTCCCATTCCAAATGTGAGGAATAGGACTGCAGAAAGAAGAAAGGGATTTGACCAAATCAAGATGGAAACCCAGCAGGGCAAATACTGAGTTCTGTAGCTTCGTGTGCTGCTTTTGGGACACAGTGAAATGATGTGAACTCCAAAGGGTTTAGGCAGTCCTGTTTCTGGATTTGCCAACTGTAGTGCATGTGGCCACTCACTTTGGCTGGCTCTACTCTCTGCCTGTTACTTCCCTTGGCAAGCATTCTACATTCCTGGCATCTCTGACTTACTGGGGTCTCCATTGCATCTTTAGCTTCACTCTCACAGCTTCACACATTGCCTTCTCAGGGGCTACTTGGCAGGGGCTTTGACTGCCATATGCTGATTGAAGTTTTGATTGGATTCCCCCAGGATCCCATGTAATAACTCCTGTATTCTTCATGTTAGCAAAAGCACCGTTGTATGGATGACAAATCTGCTACCAGCTGGAGCAGTAAAAGACCTGCTTCAACAACAGCTATGGCAGAGTCTGATTCCTTTGAAAGATGAACACAAGGAAAACAATTCCCTGGTTCTGTGGGTGTAGGGCTCCCCTGGGCTCTCTTATCAAATAAAAGTCTTTGAGTCTATGATGGGCCTTGCTGATTCCTGAGGTGCAAAGTCCTTAGCTTCTTTTTAATGGCATTGATCTCTTTAGCACTGGTACCTTACTTGGCCACAACTTTAAAAGTTCTACTTTTCTGTCTAAACTAAAGTTTTTCAAATCTTTCTTTTCTCTTTTTTGTTCCCATTCTCAATGGTATATTAATTGAAAGCTAAACACAGACCACTGCCTTGAAATTTCCTCCACCAAGTTAATTAGTCCATCGCTTTCAAATTCAGCCTTACAGAATCTTGGCATACATAAAATGAATACTAGTTCTTTTTCAGAATGTAACATGAATGGCCTCTAGTCCAGTTCTCAATAGGGTCCTTATTTCTGTTTGAAACCTCATGAGCTTGGCCTTTAGTTTACACATTCTTATCAGCATTCTGGTCTTCTTAGTTCCCACCAGAATTGCACTTTAAGCTGTTTACAACATTACAAGCTTTCTGTAGTCAACATCTCTAAGCCATGACACCTCCTCCATCTCAATTTAAAAGATTTCTCAGCCACTATCAGGTATAGTGATAGCAAAGACTTTGCTGCTTTTTGTTACCAATTTTCTGTTGTAGATTTTCATAACTGAGATTCAACTTGAAAGGAGGAAAGGTTTCATGTGTTCATGGTTTCAGTTCATGTTTTATTAGCCCTGTTGTTTTGGGTCCTGTGGCAAGGTAGAACATCATGGTTAAATATGTGGTAGAGCAAAGCTGCTCACTTCATGGTTATGGAAAGCAGAGAGGGAAAGGGGATGGGGACACATATGCCTTTCATGTTAAACCCTGAGTCACCCAATTTCCTTTAACTAAGCCCGACCCCTTACAGATTCCAATACCTTCCCATGATGCCAGGAGCTGGGGAACAAACCTTCAACACTTGCGCTTGCTTCCTGGGGCATTTAAGATTCAAACCATAGCAGACTCTTAGCAATCTTCCAAAAGAGGAAAAGTAAGAATTTACTTCAAAGTAAGTCACCCAGAGTTTGATCCTGAGATTAGAGGGTTGTGGTTATTGTTGTTTTTGGTACCTGGGATTGAACTCGGGGTACTTAACCACTGAGCAACATCCCTAGCCCTTTTTTTATTTTTAGAGACAGTGCCTTGCTAAGTTGATGAAGTTGGCTGTGGACTTCAGATCCTCCTGCATCAGCTTCCAGAGCTGCTGGTATTATAGGTGCTTGTCATTGCACCTGGTCTGAAAGGTTTTTTAGGGTAGATGGGGCAAATATCCATGGGACATACATCTTAGTTTAAGCAAAGGTTTATTGACAGAGACTATCTACTAGACTGCCCTTCTGTAAGGTGCTGCAGCCTGCTGGAGAAAAATGTCTTTTAAATATATAGTCAGGTACAAGGGAGTAGTTAAAAAAACACTGTGATTGTTATTTGGTACCATTGCTATAGTTTTGGTAGTTAGGGAGTCTTTGGGGGTGGGCCTAAAAGGAAGGTCATGCTTCATTGCCAGGTGCTAATTTTCAAAATGGGAGTTATTTTGGACTAAGTACCTAATAGGTTCTTGTTAATTTTTTTTAAGTACTGGGAATTGAACCCAGCCAGGCATGCTTTACCACTGAGCAATATCTCCAGCTATTTTTATATTTTTTGAGACAAAGTCTAAGTTGTCTAGGCTTGGCTCAGACTTCCAATCCTCCTGCCTCAGCCTTCTGAGTTGCTGGGATTACAGGTATATACTACTATACCTGCCTGGTTCTTATTACTTTTTAATCCTTCCTTAACATTATTTTTCAAATGAAATCATCTTCAGTTCTTTAATTGTAAAATCTGTAGGGTTTCTGTTTTTGTTTGATGGTGGGGATCAAATGTAGGTCTCCACATGCTTGGCAAGTATTCTACCACTCAGCCACATCCCCAGCCCTTCCATAGGGATTTTAAAGCATAGAACCTGCCAGTTAAGTTATCGAATGCCTGTAATCCCAAAGACTGGGGAAGCTGAGGCAGGGGGATCACAAGTTCCAGGCCAATCACAGAAATTTAGCAAGACTCTATCTCAAAGTATAAAGGGCTATGGATGTAGCTCAGTGGAAGAGCTTTAACCCTTATTTAGTCACTGGGATCATTCACCAGTATTGAAGCAAAAAAAAAATCCCTCCAAAACCTAATCATAGTATTACTGCTTGTAAGATCATTTTTTTCTGTATGAGAAGTATTAAAACTTCTTTTACCCAGTAATTATAGGATGATACTCATATATTAATGTTCCTCTTTCTTTGGCCAGCATATCTTTCTGATGCTATGAAGCTGACCAAGTCTGAGCAGGTAAGACATGTTCTTAAGTTTTACAGAAAAATTTTAAAAAGATTTTTTAATGGAGACTTGAATTGTGTGTAAAAAAAGCATTTTACCCCTTTTTAAGTTCTTTAATTGTAAAATTTGCAGGGTTTCTGTTTTTGTTTGATGGTGGGGGATCAAATGTAGGTCTTTAAGTGCTATATTATAAATGTGTAAAATGTGAAAACTAAGTGAACTGTTGATATAATGGCATACAGAAACAACCTTCTCCCCCAGCTTCATTCTTGCTCTTTTAGACATGCCAAAACTTGCATCCTGTTAGTAGCTCATATTTGAACATCGTTGGGCTGTTTATTTTAGTGCCTGGCATTGAACCCAGGGGAGCTTAACCACTAAGCCATATCCCAAGCTCTTTTTATTTTTTTTATTTAGAGACCGGGTCTTGCTAAGTTGTTGTGGCCTCCCTAAGTTGCTGTGGCTCGCTTTGAAACTGTGGTCCTCCTGCCTCAGGTTCCTGAGCTGCTGGGATTGCAGGTGTGCACCACCATGACTGGATTCAATTGGATAAATCTGCTTGTTGAAGATTTTTTAAATATGAAGTCTCCCATTTGTCTGTTCTTGAATTCTTAGACAATTCTTTCTTTATTTTTGACTTCCTTCCTCCCTCTACTGGTGATTGAACCTAGGGGATGCTCTACCTGTGGACCACATCCTTCCAGCCCTTTTTGTTTATTTTTTTTGTGACCAGGGTCTGGTTAATTTTCCCAAGTTTGCTTTGAACTTTTAATCTTTCTAAGCCTCCCAAATGTTTGGAGTTACAGGCTTCTTGTACCACTATGCGCCCTGCCTTATGTTAAAAAGTTCTTAACTTCAAAATTTGTTTCACCAGTGACTTTATTTCTTATGCTAGGGGAAGGCTTGTTGAGGTTTAAAAAATACCTTTATCTAAATATCTTTTTTTAACAGGGGTCTGAGTTGAATTCAGGGCCTTATACATGCTAGACAGGTGCTCTACCATTGAGCTACATCACCAGCCCTATTTTAAATTTTGAGACAGGGTCTTGGTAAGTTCCCCAGGCTAGCCTTGAATTTGTGATTCTCCTGCCTTAGCCTCCTAAGTAGCAGGGGTTATAAACATGTGTCACCCAACCTGGCTTCTGATTTCTTGATTGTAAAATTTCAGGTACCTAGGAAGTACTTAGTACATATATATCTAATTGAAATAAGGAGATAATTTCTGAGAGGGATATCAGTGGCATTGAAAACCCACTTACTTCTTAACACTGAATCATAGGATATTTTAACTTTGTGTTTTTGATACTATAGAACCTGCTATTGGTATCTGCCTGCATTGAGCTTTCTAAATCTCTCTTAACAGGAAGACTTTTCATTTTGGTTACTATAGAATTGAGTTCTAAAGAGAAAGAATTTCTCCAATTCTAAGATGATTACAAATGGCATGGCATTGCAGATGGAGGAAGTTGCAGATGCCTGCATTGAGCTTTCTAAATCTCTCTTAACAGGAAGACTTTTCATTTTGGTTACTATAGAACTGAGTTCTAAAGAGAAAGAATTTCTCCAATTCTAAGATGATTACAAATGGCATGGCATTGCAGATGTAAGGCACAGTCAGAAAAAGTCTGAATTATTGAGATTAGGACTTTAACTTAATGAATGGTGCTTTCACTTAAGTAAAAAAAAATACACCATTCTCTAATTTATATTATTTTGATATTGTTATTGAATCTTTATTAAATCACAAACAGTATAAAAATTTTAAGTGTTAAGTCAGAAAGGCTCTTGGAATAGCATATATTAACAGTAAAAAGACTTCCAATATTTAACTCTGCAAATTGTAATTTTCCTTTTGTGAAATAGGCTCATTTATCACTGGAATTAAAAAGGGATAGCCACATAAAACAGTCCCTCCTCATCCAGGAGAAGTGGAAAAGGGCAAAGTGTGAAGAACGATCAAAAGCTCAGAACACAGACAAGGATGTAGCTACCCAACTTCAGGCATCTCACACACCCTCTGCTGAGGATGCAGAGGGTCAGAGTCCCCTTCTTTCTCAGAACTACAGCCCTTGTACAGAAAAACACCTTTCTGAGATTCATGGAGTCTTTGACAGAAATTCAGAAACACTATTATTTTTACTTCAGCAAAAGAGTGAGCCAACACAACCATGTATTGGAAGCAAAGCCCCGAAGGATGATAAAACAATTATTGAGAAGCAGGCAACCAAAATTGCAGATTTGAAAAGGCATGTGGAGTTCCTTGTGGCTGAGAATGAAAGATTAAGGAAAGAAAATAAAGCACTAAAAGCTGAAAAAGCAAGACTTGTACAAGGTCCAGTAGATAAGGAGCTGGATGTGGATGCTGATTCTATAGAAAAGTCAGCGTTATAGAGCTTGCCACTACATTCGGACACTGCTACACCTTCTTCAACCTGGCACAAATTTGCAGCAAATATTGGGAAAGCCAAGGATATTCCAATACCCAATCTTCCTCCCTTGGATTTTCCATCTCCACAACTTCCACTTATGGAGCTGTCTAAGGATTTTCTGAAAGGACTGATGAATAATTGAAATGGAAGGCTTTTGGAGAGATCAGAAGAAATACAGCAACACAGTTAATCCAGAAAAGAAGGAACAATAAAAAAGGGAAAACCACATACAAGAGTAATTCCAGATGTGATTTACCATCTGGCTGATTGGCAGGAGCAGCATTGCCAGGATGTGAGAATCAGTCACTATGAAATATATTAAGTAGCTGATCTACCCACTAGAGCTAATGGTTCCCACCTTACAGACAGTAAACTCTTGGAGATTCACTTTCTCCCGATGCAAACCAAATGGCTACCTAGAATAATTTTCTCAATCACCAATTATTTCTCTTCAGGGTTAAAATGTATAAAAGTGTGTTATGTATAATTAATCTATAATGCCATAAATGATAATGTAAAACCTAAATAATATGGTGGCCTGAGGGCCTGCCATATATTTGAAACATGCTTTCTATCATGCATTGACTGTATGCATTTTGTTATGCACATTTTGTTTGTTTAAGTAAGGTGTATAGGATACACACTTTTCTAGATGAAACTAATACCCACATTTTGCACTAATAACATAATGCTGACCTCAAGACTATCAGGAGAAATATTTAAATTTCCATTTTATGAAGAAAGGAACCAAATTATTCGTTATGCTTTTTTAAAAAAAATTACCAGTTTACATAATTAATCAGGGTGCATTTTAAGTTCTAACTTTGTTATATAATTCATCATTAAAAATACTAAGGAATGATCCTTTGTTTTTAATGATGCATAAGTAGAAGTAATGCTAGTTGGCAGTATTTGATTGTAAGAAATCAAAAAAATAATTGTTTTATACCCTTGTTGACTGGTTGGTGGTTGAAAAGCAAGGAACTGTATGGCATCTGGCTATTGTAAACTTTGAATAGGAATTTAAGCAGATGCTATCAAATTATTATTTTGGTGTGTTAAAGATTTTCCCCTATTATTTTGCAATCCCTTTCCTCTTTAAAGGTGTTGAAGGGGAATGTAGAATTTCCTGAGGAAATTTTGGAAAAAATCAAGTGAAAATCCCCAAGAGCTAAATGTTCCAAGTCTTTCTTTGGTGGAACTCACCTGGAAAGTGCCCAGGGCTGCTCTAAGCAGCTTGCAGCCATTCTTGTAGCACCTTTACCCAGTGGAGCACAGTGAGTGAGTGGTTTTTTTCTAGGAGAAGGGGTTGGAGAAGAAGAGGATCTTAACAAAACATTTCTTTGCAGATCACTAGGTATGTTAAAGCATGGACTTCCTGTGTGGAATTGTGGGACTGAGGCACATACTGCTTCCTGAGGGAGTGAGGACTTCATTGGGTTCAGTGGGTAGGGTTAGGCTCCCATGTTCCATGAGGAAAGTAGCCTAAGTAGGAAGGGTGAAGAGATCATGCAGAAGTCAGATTTTTCCTGTCTTATTGTGTTGCAGATGAAACCATCTTAAAAGTTATTCTAATTAATTTGTTCATCTCAGTGTTATAACATCCCAGATTTTGTAAACCTAGCCTCATAATTGTTTTTCCCTTTTACAGGGTCTTGCCAAATTGCCCAGGCTGACCTGAAGCAATTCTCAGCTTCCTGAGTTGTTGGGATTGCAGGCACATGCCACTGCATCTGGTTTATGTGTGTTTTGACTAGGACTGCGATGGTTCCTTTGCAGCAGAATACATTCCAAAGTAGATTTAAATAATGTTTATTTTCTTTATTACATTGTAGTCTCTGGACATTTCCTGGCTAGGATTGCTAGGTGTTCTTATATCTTTTCTGTTTATTATGAGGCACTTAAAGGGATTTAGAATAGCTTACTTCCCCCAAATCATTTGTTCTGTATGAGTAAGGTGGGTCTTGTGTCTTCTTAGTGGTGCTCTCTCGCTGTACTGTTCCTTTTTGGGGGTACCAGGGATTGAACCTGGCTGTTGAACCACTGAGCCACATCCCCACCCCTTTTAAAAATAGAGTCTTGGCTAAGTTGCTGAGCCTGGCCTGGGAACTTGATCCTCCTGCCTCTGCCTCCTGATCTATTGGCTTGCATCAAGCTTGGAAGTCCTCCTGGACTTACCTGTTGAATCCAGAGAAGTAACTGGGTGTTAACGCCTGATCCCAAGTTCTCATTTTCATCTTTTCAGAAAACATTTCTTTGAAAAACCCAATAGTATGGAGTAATACTTCTAGATCATAGTGCCATGGTAATTCATACAACCTGGAAATCTTGTTTAAAAGAAACATAATAGGAGGATGTTATTTGCAAAATAATCAGTTTCTTGCCGGGCGCAGTGGCACATGCCTGTAATCACAGCAGCTTGGGAGGCTGAGAAAAGAGAATATTTAAGTCAAAGCCAGCCTCAGCAATGGTGAAGTTCTAAACAACTCAGTGAGACCCTGTCTCTAAATAAGATGTAACAATAGGGCTGATGATGGGGCACAGTATTTGAGTGCTCTGAGTTCAATCCTGGGTACCAAAAAAAATAATAATTTTTTTTTCAAAATTGTTTTCTTCTCTAGAAGATTAACATTAAATAGGGATGAGGGGTGGGAGGTAAAGGGAGAGAGAAGGGAAATTGCATGGAAATGGAAGGAGACCCTCAGGGGTATACAAAATTACATACAAAAGGAAGTGAGGGGAAAGGGGAAAAAATATAAGGGGGAGAAATGAATTACAGTAGAGGGGGTAGAGAGAGAAGAGGAGAGGGGAGGGGGGAGGGGGGATAGTAGAGGATAGGAAAGGCAGCAGAATACAACAGACACTAGTATGGCAATATGTAAATCAACGGATGTGCAACTGATGTGATTCTGCAATCTGTATACGGGGTAAAAATGGGAGTTCATATCCCACTTGAATCAAAGTGTGAAATATGATATACCAAGAACTATATAATGTTTTGAACAACCAACAATAAAAATTAATTTAAAAAAATTGTTTTCTTCTCTAGTGTTTTATCAGGATTATTGAAATGCACATATTTTTTCAAGTGAGTTCAAGATATTAAAATACTGGAACTTATTGCTTTTTACAATGGGTACTTTTGTGTCTCACATACAAATATATTATTTACATATTATTTACATAGAATATTTACATATTCTATGTGTATATGTGTGAATATACATACATACATTTTTTTTTGTACTTGGGATTGAAATTGGGAGCACTCCACCACTGAGCCACATCCCCAGCCCTATCTTGTATTTTTTTTTAAATTTAGATACAGGGTCTCACTGAGTTGTTTTCCTTATTCACAGGTCAACTGGATAACCTTGAATGTGTGTTTAACTTAAATGCCTTGTCTTTCTTTCTTTTCTTTTATTTATTTATTTATTTTTTTGGTACTGGGGATTGAACTCAGGGGTACTTAATCATTAAGTCACATCCCAAGCATCTTTGTATATTTTATTAGAGAGAGGGTATCCCAAAGTTTCTTTTCCTCAATAATTTGCTGAGGCTGACTTTGAACTCAGGTTCCTACTGTCTCAGTCCATAGGCTGAACCGCCTGGAGTCACTGGGAGTACAGTATTGTGCCACTGCTGTCTTTGTTGTTTGGTAGTAGGTATTGAACACAGGGCCTCATGCATGGTATGCAAGCTTATTACCACCAAGGGGCATCCACAGCCCTTTTGAGACAGGGTTTCCTAAATGACCCAGATTGGCTTTGAACTTGGAATCTTAGTGCTTCAGATTCAGGGACACTCAACTACTGAACCGCAGCCTCAGCCCTATTTTGTATTTTATTTAGACATAGGGTTTCACTAGGTTGCTGAGGCTGGCTTTGAACTTGTGATTCTCAGTCTTAAAAGCTGCTGCACCTGGATTTTTCTTTTTTTTCTTTTTTTTAAAGGGTATTTTCACCTTAAAGTGGGAAGTGTGCCTCCTTTTATAAAAGCCATTAAGAACTGGGCCAACTTAGCTCAGGGATGAGAGGCTTGCCCACTTATTTTCTGTCTGCTCATACTTTTCATGTTTTGCTGCTAGGGTTTACTCAAGGCTGACCTGTGCCAGGTTCAGTGTCACAGACCTGTAATCCCAGTGAATTCAGAGGTTGAGGTATAGGGTCCCATTCAAGACCAGCATCAACAATTTAGTGATATCCTATCAAAAAATAAAATGGGGACCTTGGGCATGGTGGCCCATGCCTATAATCCCAGCAACTACTGGAGGCCATGGCAGGAGGATTACAAATTCAAAGCCAGCTTCAGCAATTTAGTGAGGCTCTGATCAAAAATTAAAAAGATCTTGTGATGTGGCTCAGTGGTAAAGTCCACCAGTATACCCCTCTCCCTCTCAAAAAAAGTAAAGAAGTCTTAAGTGGATTATCCTTCCATTTTTCTAAAAGTGAGGGGGGCACAGTTAGGTACTGGGTCTGGAGAATCAAAAAATATTTGGAATAGTCTTGTTTATTAGGATTTTTCAGTAGTCATGAATTGGAGTGAAGGTTGGGTAAATCTTTGCAGTTCTTAGCCTGCTTCTCTAACATAGTACTAAATCAGGAATAGAATTAAAAAGGGTGGGGCATTACAGGTATGATAGGATTAAGGGTGAAGGAACCAAGGATACAATTAAAAATGAGAATCTTTCTTGGTACTAGGATTGAATCTAGGGCATCACACGTTAGGCAACCACTCTACATTGAGTCATGCCCCGTAGCCCTCTACCTTTGAATCAAATCCCTCCCCAAAGTTTAGTTGACAATACTGGCTCCTGGCCCACTGAGCACTGTGGAATATGCGTTCAAATACTGGAACACACTAGATTGACTCTGAAAAATTTAACTACTTAAGTTTGAGAGATGTGAATGGAATACTTCTAACAAAGTCATCCCTAACTCTGAATATGTGAAAGTAACAAATATTCTGTAGCTTGTATTGTACTTAGAAGATATGTGACACTGGCACTTGACTTAATCTAAAAGGGTTGAATTGCTACTCATATCTCATGGGAGGTAATGTGAAAATGATAGATTATATTATATGATGACCACTAAATAGATGTGCAAAATTTCTAATGTTTGAGATCCTATGGCTTCATCGGCTTTGAAGGCTTTGACTCAAAGAATCTCCTGTTGTATAGTCAGGCCATGGTTTAGTTTGAACATGCAAAATTGGTTCCAATATGATTAATATATAAGGGGACAACTTTAGCAGAATGTGAATTGTTTACTTGGCAATTTCTCCTTCAAGAAAAACTGAAACGAATGCACAAAACTATTTCCTAGTTATGGTGGTAGTAGTGATCTGTACCCAATTATGTCTGCTATTACCTTTCCCTTTAATCTCACATAACCATCCTCCTACTAGTTACTTCATGACTCAAAACAAACCCTTTCTACTTCCATAAGAAAACTTTAGGTCTTCAAGGTAGGAAGCCTGTATTTGTAGTATTTATAATTTTTAAACATTCGATGCACATTGTGGCTTACATGGAAGTTGTTCCCCAAAAATCTCACATGTGAGAGGTGAAATGACTGGGTTTATGAGAGCTTACACATAACTAGTGTGTTAATTCACTGATATGGTTAACTGTGGGCAGGCAGGGTGTGACTGTAAAGCTGCTTTTCTGTCACATGTTCTGTCTCAACTGGGCCCAGAGCAATTGAGATAGCCATCTATGGACTGAGACCTCTGAAACTTTTGAGCCCCAAATAAACTTTTTTCTCTAAAATTGTTCTTGTAGTGCCTTCCTCTTATAGTGGTGAAAATCTAAAATATTATAGGACTGGGAGTGTAGCTTAACAGAAGAGAGCTTCCTTAGTATGCTTCACAGCCTGGATTCAACCCCTAGTATCACCAAAAGTGTAATCCCAGGTTTTTTTTCTTTTATAATGTATCATTGTTGAAGTTTTTTGAGTGTCATTGTTGAAGTTTTATGAGTGTTATGCCCTAAAGCTTTATTCCTTATAAGTTTTGTAGTTTTCACTGTGAACTTCAGATGGTGCAGTGATTTTTAGGAACTGTTCCTTTTCTTCCCTCTTCTGGAACAGTGTGACAGACCTGAGAGGGAGTCACCATCCTCTGTGATGGCAGAGAAGATCACACAGCTCTTCTTGGGAAAGAAGTCAGTTCTATCTGGCTTGTACTTCTCATTTGTATTTGTTGACATCCACCCCCCCCCCTGCTGTTTACATCATCCATACCTGTCAAATTTAGGGTCAAAGACTAGAGAGCTGGAAAACACCATTTAACTCCTCACTTGTCCTTAGAATGCATCTCCTCAAGGTATTCCAGCTCTGATCCCCATATATAGCACATCCTTGACATCCCTTCATTGGCTACAGAGCTGAGGTATTTTCAAAGACAAAAACCACAATAGGGCAATCCTCCAATTCTGACTGCATTTTGGATGGCTCATTTACACTGAGTTGACTTTTGATTTAGATGGTTCTGGGGATTGAACCCAGGGTCTTATGCATAGTAAGCAAGTACTGTACCACTGATCTACATCCCAAGCCTACTGAGCTTATGTAAAAGCTGAGTCTGCTCTGAAAACCACCCTATTAACAAAAGGGAACTCAACTTCCTATACAGCTAGTGTGACCTGGATATAGCCTGCCAACATTTTTCATTTTTAAGTAACAACTTTCATTTAAAATGTTAGCTGGGATGGGTCCGGTGGTGCACACCTGTTATCCCAGTGGCTTGGGAGGTTGAGACAGAAGAATTGCAAGTTCAAAGCCAGCCTCAGCAAAAGTGAGATTTGGTAAGACTCTGTGTCTAAATAAAATACAAAATAGGTCTGGGGATGTGGCTCAGTGGAGTGCCCCTGAGTTCAATCCCTGGTACCAAAACAAAACAAAAAAAACAGGTACCTGGGTGTGGAAGTGCATGCCTGTAATCCCAGCAGCTCTGGAGGGTAAGGCAGGAGGCTCACAAGTTCAAGTCCAATCTTAGTAATTTAGAGAGGCCCTGGGTTTGGTTCTTAGCACTGCATATAAACATGAATAAAATAAAGGACCAACAACATGTAAAAAAAAACTATTAAAGAATTGGAGATGTAGCTCAGTAGTAAAGTACCTCTGGGTTCCACCCCTTGTACCAATAAATAAATACAAAATAGGTTACTGTGGGAATCTAAGTATTTTCACACTTCCCATGTGACTTCAAGGTATAATTACCTAGGTAAACCTATTAAGGAACCAAGGTTTTAATAATTTCACAATTAGGAAACTTCCAAGTCTGACTCTTGGTAACATGAGAATGGTATAAGCTTTGTATTTTGGTCAATGTGCTACACCTTAATTCATAATGCACAGTGTATTGAATGTTAACTAAACCACTTTCTCTTTTTTCCTCCCCAAGGATGAAAGTGCTTATCTAATCAGGTCTTCAGAATATTTTTGATAGGTCGGAATCTAGAACAGAACATACTGAATCTATCTATCTCTATATATTCAATATATGCATATAGAGTAAAATAAAGGTATGAGAGCACTTTTCTTCGTTCACCAATATTTTTTATCTCATGATTAAACCCATACCCCCAAAATGGAAGTAACATACTGATTTCTAATGTGTTTAAATTCCCACATTAGAAAAGAAATGGATTTCAATACTTGTAAATTCATTAATCAGAAAAAGAAATCCATAAAACATTATATACTAAAATGGGAAGGTCCAAACTATTCAGCACAAGTTTCACTCTGAACATTTCCTTGATCTTGATTTTTCTGTTTTACACATTTAGCCAGGCAAGGTAGCACATGCCTGCAAATCCAGTGACTTGGAATGCTGAGGAAGGAGGACCACAAATTTGAGGCCAGCCTCAAAATAAAAAAAAAATCAAAGGGGCAAGGATATACCTGCAATTCCCCAGCCTTCCAAAGTTTACAAATATCTTTTATGATATAAGCACAACAGTGTTCTCTCTCCACCATAGACTTAGCACAATTTAGTTCACTAGCATGAATTTCAGAGCATGGCAACTTTTTTCAGACTATAGATAGAATAATCTCATCAATCAAGTTTTCAGCCTCTGCCTGGCCAGAAATTCCTTGGCTTCAGATATATGAAAGGGGTTGTAGTATGGTTAAAATGTGGCTTAAGCAATACTGAAAGAGGCAAATGCTTTTGGGGAGAAAAATCATCATAGACAATTGGGTCTTGGCAGACCAGGGGACCAGCATGTGGTAATATCCAGAATTGTCTTGCCTTTAATTTCATATCAAAACTTAAATCAGATATCACATACAAAAGCATCAGGCAAAAGAAACTACAATCGGTTGAGGCATATTTGAAAAAAATGGTTATTAAAAAGTCAAAGCTCATGGGGCTTGGGATGTAGCTCGGGGTTAAAGGCCCTCGGTTCAATCCCCAGCAGCACAAAAATAAATGTGTAAAAATAAGTGAATCAACAGGGAAGTCTTGTTTTTGTGGTGCTGGGGATTGAACCTACCTAAGGCCTCACACATGCTAGGTAAATGCTCTTCCACTGGGCTACATCTCTTGTTCATCAACAGGGTAATCTTTAAAAAGTCATAGCTCACCAAATCATATTAAGTATTAATTAGCCCAATTTCCTTTTTCAGAGAATTTTCTTTCCTGGCCAGTTAGCTATCTCATTAGTCCTTGTGCCAAGTGTTGGGAGTTCACATGAAAGGTATTTGCTCACAATCCTGGCTGAACTTTGGGGTAAACAGTGACAAAATAGTCTATGTGGAGATAAAAATGGTAGGGGAAAAAACCCACCCACACAAACAAACAAAAGAAAACAAACAGAAAAATAGCCAGAACTTGGGCGGTTCCCACCCTACCCCACCCCCTTTCTTCTACAGGGGATTAAACCCAGGGCCACTAACCCTCCCATCCATATCCCAAAGCCTTTTTATTTTGAGACAGGGTCTTGCTAAGTTTCTGAGACTGGCCTTGAACTAGTGATCCTTCCAAGTCACTATGATTACAAATGTGCACCACTGCACCTGGAACTGTTTTTTAATAATATTTTGCATAGTTAGTCCTATACACACCTCAAGTAGACAGCTGATAATAGTCATCAGCTATTAAAATCAAGATTCTAAATTAATGCTACTTACTGGGGCCACACAGTTTTTTATTATGCATATCCAAACTCTCAACGCCAAGCTCTTTTCTGTTCCAGCAGTATGTATGTCAAAAGAGGACAAACTAAGTAATCCAATTTCTGATAAAGTCTGCTTAATGGAAAATGTAAAACCCCTTTTAACTTTAATGTACAAAGCCATATGTAACACTTGCACTTTAACAAAAGCAAGCTAATGTTTTAAAAAAATACACCATTAAATGTATATATGTATATATTTATATAGCATATTAAGTTTAATATTTAGCTTTTAAACTTCACATAATTTTTACCAAAATAAGACAATTTTAAATAAATTACACCTTTTGAAAATGTTTAATTATACAGTCAATAGCTTCAACAAAATATTGAAGTGTCTATAGTTAGTATCTACTTTATATACTTTATATCTTACAAAATTTACAATTATTTGGCAGTAATTTTCTGATTATGACATGACTGCTGAGCGATTCAGCAATTCCCCAAATGCAGGCAATAGCTGGTGTTCGTGTCCTATTCTCAAAGCAACTATCTCAATGTACTGAAAACTATCAGTTATCTTATAAAACTGTACAAGGGCACATTTACACTTGATCAACAATATAGCATAGAATTTTATACCAAAAATAAATACATCATTTTAAATCTGACATTTTCACAAACATCATATACACTATGATACAGAAACAGCTCAGAATTGCTGTTTTAAAATTTACCTTGTTTCATGACATTTAATCACAGGAGCTGTGACATATGCTATAGTGCTCTGGTGTCAGTAACAAGTAATCACTACGAAGAGAATTTCTTGGCACTGAAGGTTTTGTGAAGCTTAAATTAGTGTGCACACATGTCATTATTCAAGGGGAGGTAATCCGGTCTAAAATTATCCAACAGGACACACTTAATTTTCTTCCATATCCTCTACTTCATCTTCATGTACCTTCAAAGCTCTCACCATTTCTCTGACTGCATAATACAAGATATTTTTAACCTGAAAGAGATATTGACATTTCTCATCACTTAAGCTGGAGAGAAACTGACAAATGACAATTACCATGCTAAAAATATTAATAATTTTAATGGGGACCTAGGAAAGCCAAATTCAATAAGAAAAATGTCAAAATCTAAAAGTGATTCTAAGCCAAAAGTTATAATAAGGGTCATTAAAATTCAAACAATTAAATATACATTAATATTAACCTTCAGTTACCTTGTTGTGACAAACCAGAAAATGACTGCCTAAAGTATTATGCATATATTTTAATTTCTGAATATAAAAGGATTGAACATTCATTTCTTACCTGGAGCCTATCATAATTGATTTCTTCCTTCAAAAGTCTCAGTTCCTGTGTTAAGTGAAATGACTGTACAAGATGTTCTGGGGACACAAAGTCTTCAGTTACCTGAATAAGCTGTGAAAATTCTTTACCTATTTCCAAAAGAAAACTTGTGTAATATAAATCTAATGAGGTAGGAGCAAAGAAAAGCCACAGTCTGAAACCAATAGAGATTTAATTTTAACCAGAGATTTAATTTTTAACTAGATTTAATTTTTCCCAAGTATCAAATGGATTTTGAGGCAGAACACCACACTTTCCATTGAAAATCTTCATTGAAAGTGACTTGGTAAAAGAAATATTTTTAATTGATAAAAAACAAACAACAACAACAAAAAGAACTTTAGAAACCCTTTGGAAAACCTGATAATTGGATCCTAAATTTTGTTAAGATGGACTTTTTAGACTGACAACTAGAAAGAATCAACAAAGCAATCAAAATCTGAGTATGTTTGATGCTGTTTCTTTGGCTTTTACTGTTAACTTATAGCAGAGCATAAAGAAAAAGAAATGTGGTTCAGTTTTTTTTTTTTAGGAATGAGTAAGAAAACTGACCACAAATGAGTTTCAAATTTGTACTATAATTTTGGTTATTTGCATCTTTCTTTCAAATTAGCCAATGAAATAGATTCCAATTTTCTGTGACTTTAGTACAACAGTTTTTCAAAACAGCTTTCTCTTTCCTGATTAAAAAGTTTTAATAAGAAACCAGCCAATATAGTGCATTGTGGATGATTGACAGTTTTATCTGTTATATACAGTTTTACTGACTCTTCATTTGTTCATACAACAGATAATCTGTTTCACAGAACAGCCTACTATGGGTGAGATGTTCAGTTCTTGTTTTAAGACAAATCAGCCAGTGAAAAGCAAGTCAACAGAAGCCAAACTTCTCTGAAATCTTGTCTAATAGATGTTTTATATTAGATATTATTGACATCAACTTTCATTAAGTGTCTAATTCCATCACAGAGCTTCTAAATGCTCTTTCTCTTTTTACTTACTTGAACAAGCTGCAAGGAGGGTAAAGAGTATGTCCTTAAAAAGTTTTAGTATAGGGGCTGGAGATGTGGTTCAAGTGGTAACGCAGTCACCTGGCATGCGTGCGGCCCCCGTTGGATCCTCAGCACCACATACAAACAAAGATGTTTTTTCCGCCAAAAACTGAAATAAATAAATAAATATTTAAAAATTCTCTCTCTCTCTCTCTCTCTCTCTCTCTCTCTCTCTCTCTCTCTCTCTCTCCCTTTCTTTAAAAAACAAGTTTTAGTATATACCTTTGGTTTTTGGTACTGGGGATTGAATCCAGGATTCTGTGCATGCTAAGCAAGTGCTCTACCAGTGAGCTACTTCCATGGCCCTTTTTAAAATGTTAATTTTGAGGTAGGGTCTAAGTTGCTCAGGTTGGCCTCACACTTGTGATCTTCTTGCCTCATGAGTACCTGAGTAGCTAGGAATACAGGTGTGTATTACCCACGCATGGTTCAGTATATGCCTTTTGGTAGGTCTAGTTCTAGTATGTCTTAAAATCACTTATAGTCCCAAAATTTCTAGTAGGTTATACAAATTCTTTATTTGTATTCTCATTTTGATCATCCATCATTCTCCTGGTTTCCTTTAGTTCTTTATTTATTCAGACTTTCCTTAAGCTTTTTGAGTATATTTGACTGTTGTCTAACTTCAATATCTGGAATCCTCAGGAAATATTTCTGTCAATATATCTTTCTCCTTTGAATGAGACACTTTCCTTTTTTTGTGTGCATGCCTTGTATTTTTTTTTAAATTGGGTATCTGAACTTTGTAAATGTGTTAACTGTAATAATCAGATTCTCCCCTGCCTCAGAGTTTGTTGTTGTTTATCAATGAGGACCACAGTCATTGTTTAGTAAGTTGTACCAATTTCTCCTCAAAGGCTGAATTTCTTGTTTGGTGTAGTCATTGAAGTTTGTATTCCATTATTTTAGTGGTCATCAGTGCCTAAAAAGATATCCCTTGATATAAAAAATTAGCTGCCCTTTTCTTCATTAGTCTCTTGGTTATTAAAAGTTTTGGATTAAATTCCAGATTCTAAAAAAAAGTTGATTCTGTCCATTTTTGACAGTTTATGGTTATTTAAAAATGATTTTCAGAATGTCGAGTTTTAGCTGGGTGTTGTGGCATACAGCTGTAATTCAAGTTTGAGGCCAATGGCAGCAACTCTGAGGTCCTGAGCAACTTGGTGAGAGAGACACTATCTCAAAATTTAAAAGAATGAAAAGAGTTGTGGATGTGGCTCAGGGGTTAAGTGCCTATGGGTTCTAATTTCTGGTACCCGGCCCCCATAACAAACAAAATCCAAATCCCAGAATGTTGAGTTCTATTAGCACTTACAGGATGCTACTGTGTTTTCACATGATATATTTCCTTAAAGGACTGAGGGTTAGTTTTAAGAGGTAAGGGTTAAGTTTTAAAGACATCAAACCTTTCCATTCCATTTATTCCCCACCTCTTTGTTGTATTGGGGATTTATAGCTTCCTTTACTACTGAGCTACATTCCCAGCTCTTAACTTTTGAGATGAGGTCTCATTAAGTTTCTCAGTCCTCACCAAGTTGTTGGGGCTGACCTTAATTGTGATCCTCCTGCCTTAGACTCCCAAGATGCCAGGATTATAGGCATGTTCCTCTAAAGATGGCTACTCATCCCTCTTCTCTGCCATGTCTTGAGTAATTTATACTTCACTTCCTAGACACTTTCTTATACTTCTCTTAAGGAATCAGTTGTAATTATATGTAACTGGTCATATAAATGCAAAAAATATACATCTTTAAAATATTATAAATTCATTATGAATAGCTTTTAAAACTTCACATAATTTTTTTCCAAAATGAGACAATTTTAAATAAATTACACGTTTTGAAAATGTTTAATTATACAGGCAATAGCTTCAACAAAATATTTAAGTGTCTGTATTTAGTATCTACTTTATATCTTACAACTTATAATTATTTGGCAGTAATTTTCTGATTACAACATGACTATTGCACAATTCAGCAATTTAAGCAATTTAGGGAAAATTTATCATTAAAGATGTAAAATCACATGGTTTGAGGTCACAAATTCATTACTTATTTTTTGTAACATAATTTAATCCTCTATAAAATTGGAAGAATTTTACTTTTTTACCTTATAGGTTCCTCAGAAAATAAAAGAGAAATGCATGGGAAAAAAGATGTATCTATCTATCTATCTATATATCTATCTAGTTTGCCAAGGACTGTGTTAGAGCACTGACTGTACCACTCCCAGCTTGAGGTTTAATTGTTGCAGTTTAAATAAAGGTCACTCAGAAGCTTTGGCTGTGACAAAGTAAACATTGGAGGTCAAAGTCTAGCTGTTCTTTCTAGGGATGTAAAGGAAGAATTTCACAAATTGTGTTGTTGACCAAAAAAAGATTTGGGCTGGGTTTTGATACTGGGAATTGAACCCAGGGGCACTTTAGCCCTGGCTACAGTTTTTTTTTTTTTTTTAATTTTGAGATATGGTCTCTTTAAGTAGCTTAAGGCCTTTCTAATTTGCTGAGACTTGCTTGAGACTTGAAATTGCCTCAGCTTCCTGAGTCCCTGGGATAACAGGCATGTGCCATCATGCATAGCCCTACAAAATATTTTTAAGTTTGCCATTTTACAGTGGTTCATACAATGATAGTGCTGTGGCTACAAGACACACACCAGAACTCCTCTCTTAGTTTAGCTTCTGGAAGCACTTACTTTTTACAGGCAAAAGAATGGTGCTTCTTTCCTAGCATTACTGGATCTTGTCATGAATATCACTTGGTTGAAAGTTTTTTGATGGGTACGTTGGGCTTACAAGGGCTTCTAATTTGAATGGTTTTTCAAAGTGTAGTGCCTGACAATAACATTAAGCATTCCTTGGGAAAAATTTCTTTCTTCGCTAGATCTAATTAATTAGAAACTCAGGGTGGTGTATAGAAATCTGTGTCTGATAAAGCTGCCCAGGAAATTCCAATGTATGCTATAGAATAAGAAATATTTATTTAGAGTCTGTACTATTTTGAGGACCACCTGTAGTATATAAGTTTTGAACCATCAATGAACATTTGCAGTACTGCTAAGACCCTAATAGGCTGGAAATAATGTATATCAAATCAAAATTAATATTGTAAACAGAGTTCTTATCACTTTCCTTGAATTCTCTCTAAAAATAACATTACTATTGCACGGCCTGGTGGCATATTCCTGTATTATCAGCAATTTAGGAGGCTAAGTCAGGAGGACTCGTGTTTGAGACCAGCCTGGGCAATTTAGTGAGACCCTGATTCAAAATAAAAAAGGGCTGGAGCCAGGTGCAGTGGCTAATGCCTGTAATCCCAGTGACTCTGGAGCTGAGGCAGGAGGATTGCAAGTTTAAGGCCAACCTAAAAGACTTAAAGTTAGTGACACCCTATCTGTAAATAAAAAAAAATAATAAAAAGAGTTGGTGATGTGGCGCAGTGGTTAAGTACCCTTGGGTTCAATCATATGTATGAAAAAAAAAGTGTCTCTGGGTTCAATCCTTACTTCTGCCAAAACAAACAAAATACAACAACAAAACAAAATACGTTACCACTATATTAAATAAAGGACAACAACCTCTCAACTTGTGACTGTGCTGTCATTATCATACTACATAGGAAAGGGAAAGTAGAATCTCCTGCTTTTATAGCCAATTTTTTGCCAAAATCTGGAGCACAGAATTAAAAGTTTGATCATTCATCACTTTAGTGGCAGACATGAGAAAAATATAAAATTTGCTTTCTACAAATTATCTGGCTTTTCTATACATTTCCAAAGAAACTATGTCTTTTGATATTTATTTGTACCTAGTGAAAATTAAAATTAAGTTCCAACTCAGGTGAATTTTCCACAGTACCCAGAGAAAATACAGGAAGAAGTATAACTCTGCGTGTGTATACAAAGAACACTACACATACACACACACACACACACACACACACACACACACAAACACACACACACGAATGTGCATGTTTATACATATATACAAATTTTATAAAAAAGTACAATTTTGTTGAAAAATATGTTGTATATGACAATATATCTTTCAAGTCTTTACAAACAGAGTTACTAATATTTATTTTAAATGTATTATTCTAAGTATGGCAAAGGGACATTGAAAAACACAAATGTTATGGCTGGGGTTGTTGCTCAGTGTAGAAAGTTTGCCTAGCATGTGTGAAGTCCTGGGTTTGATCCCTATCCCTTGTATTGCAAAAAATAAAAGGTCAAAACCAAACCAAAACCAAAATTCTCTGACTTTATGAAACTTAAATTATATTTAGACATTAAGAAAGTACAAATTGCTGGGTGTGGTGGCACTCACCTATAATCCTAGTTGACTAGGGAGTCTGAGGCAGGAGAACTTCAAGTTTAAGGCTAGCCTCAGTTACTTAGTAAGACCCTGTCTCAAAATAAAAAATAAAAAGGCTGAGTATTTAATTTAGTGGTCAAGTACCCATGGGTTCAATCCCCATACCAAGGGTGGAAATACAAATTTAAACCACAATGAAATGGTGCTACAAAGTTATAAGATCAGTTTTGAAACAAAACTGATAGTAACAAGCATTGAGAGAAGACATAGAGGAACTAAAATGCATATAGCACTACTTTGGAGAAAGAAAATGGTATAACTACTTTAAAGAATAACCTGGCAGTTTATAATTCACATTTCTAGGAATCTCACTAAGCACTAACAGAAATGAAAAGCTGTGTTCACCCACAAGCTATACACAAATGTGGCTTTATTTTCTGTAGCCTCAAACTGAAAATATTACAAATATACTTCAGTTAGTAAAGAGATTTAAAAAAACAGCCTTTCAAATATGGAAAAATAAATAAAAGAAACAAATACCCAGCTATGAAAAGGAACCAAATATTACATACATAACATGGCTGAATCTCAAATGCATTTGTTAAGTAAGAAAATCTAGAATAAAAGAATACAAAGTACCACTATAAAAACCTCAAAATAAACAGGCCTTTAAAAGAAGCAAGACAAAGGAGCTTTTCATTTTCAACAAAAATTCCATCCCTTCAAACTAAAAATCACTGAGCCCTTGCTCAAAGTGAAGAAATATATTGTCTGCAACATAAATTATACCATTTGAAGAAACTCTCTTATCTTTTCCCACATCTTTTCAAGCATAAATATGCCACAGGGCTCCAGGAATTTTACTTGAGTCCTTCAATCTTTTCCTTTAAATGTCATCCAAATCTTCTTCCACAATCTTCTTGAGTATTCCTAAAATATAGAAGAGCATTTTCAAATTAGTCATTGAAGACTATCAGAAAGCCAAATCTTTTAAAATTGATTTATGAGAATAGCAGAATGCCTGACTTGATCAGTATTCTTGAAGGAGTCAAACCCAGCTTTTTATTCAAAACTGTTAAAGAGCAGAAAACTGGGAATGTTTCCTGTGTGCTAGAGGAAAGTTTAATAGTGATTTTCCTGGTGTGTTTTCTGTAAAACAAGGGAAAGGAAACAGAAAATTTAAGAGTTTTTACTCAATCAGCATTCTCCCTGTCCTCAAAGCGGTGATCCTAACAATGGTTTGGACTCATAGCATTTCATAATTTATAAAGAACTTTTATGACCATTATCATTCAGTTGGTTCCTATAACTATAGAGTATGGTTGTCAGGAATCATAACCTCTATTTTACACTTGAGTAAAAAGTTTCAGTGAGATGAAGGGATTTGCTTATTTTTTTTTTTAAAGAGAGAGTGAGAGAGGAGAGAGAAAGAGAGAGAGAGAGAGAATTTTTTTAATATTTATTTTTTAGTTTTCGGCGGACACAACATCTTTGTTTGTATGTGGTGCTGAGAATCGAACCCGGGCCGCACGCATGCCAGGCGAGTGCGCTACCACTTGAGCCACATCCCCAGCCCCGGATTTGCTTATTTTTGTGACTAATGAAAAACATTCTGATTAATTCCTATGGGATCTCATATTCTATTATGGTCAATATGTAATAAAAAAAAATCTTTATCAACAAAGCTGTAGTTTTGAAGAAACAAGGTCATTGTTCTAAAATGCTGACAAACCAAAAACCTTATATTTATGTGTAAGCACAAAAAATTTTGGAAGCATGCAAACTTTTGATTTCAATATGGTAAATATTTTTTCTTCCTTTTTTTCAGTATTACTGAGAATTGAATCAAGGGGTGTTCTATCACTGATAATGCTGGGCCTGTAATATTTTTTATTTTGAAGCATGGTCTCATGATGTTGCCCAGAATGGCCTTAAGTTTGTGATCATCCTGCCTCAGCTTCTGAAGCAGAACAGCTGGCATTACAGGCATGTATCAGTGTGCCTGACTTATTACAATGAGTATTTTAAAAAAAATCTTATTCCCTTATTTTTGTCCTGGGGATTGAACCCAGGGGAACTTTACTGCTGAACTACATCCCTAGCCTATTTTTTAAGAAAATTATTTGAGACAAGATCTTGTTAAGTGGCTTAGCGATTCACTAAGTTGATAAGGCTGACCTTGAACTTTTAATCCTCCACCTCAGCCTCCCAAGTTACTGTGATTACAGGTGAGCACCTAATCATCTTTTAAGAGAAAAAGAAAGCAAGTCTTTATTACAAAGAATATAACAAATGTCTACTAACATCTACGATGGTGAAACATTTAAAATATTCAAACCTGACTACAAAGATTTTTTTATGTGTTCATTTATGTTTTATTTATTAGAGCATGAAAATTATACATAGTATTTGAGATTATATATATATATATATATATATATTTTTTGTCAATGGAATTTTATTTATTTATATGTGGTGCTGAAAATTGAACCTAGTGCCTCACACAGGCTAGGCAAATGCTCTACCACTGAGTCACAACCCCAGCCCTGTATTTGGGGTTCTTATGGTAAAAAATCATACATACTATAAATCTGATTTCAATTTCCATTTCCCCCACTTTCCTTCCCCTTTTCCCCCTCCTCTACTTATCTTAGTTTTACTCCTTTGCTTAATACTTTCTACTTATACAGAAATTCCCTCAGTATATTTATCTATGTATATGATTCTGTTAAGTTTAATTTCATTTGTCTTTCCCTTCCCCTTACATTTTTTCTCCCTATCATTCTCCCACTTCTACTATACTGATCTTGCCTGACTATATCTTTATCATATCTTATCCCCTCCCCCACTCTCTTTCCCCCTCATTTTGCTTTAGCTTCCTCATATGAGGCAGAAGATTCGACTCTTGGTTTTCTGAGTTTGGTTTATTTCCCTTAGCATGATTTCCAACCATTTATCAGCAAATGCCATGATTTCACTCTTCTGGATATTTGAGTTAATTCCATAATTTGGCTGTTGTGAATTGTGCTGCTATAAATACTGAAGTGACTATATCACTATAATTTGTTGATTTTTGTTCTTTTGGGACAGCTGGGTCATATGATCATTCCATTCCTAGTTTGCTAAGGAATCTCAACATTGCTTTCCAAAGTGGTTGTACAATTTTCAGTAGGATTTATTAATTCAAATGTGTATTAACTTTTTAACTGTTTACTATGTGTCAAACGCAGTTAAGATGAGAATTAAAAAAGATCTAGCAAGACTTCTTGGAGTTAAGAAGGGTCTTAATAAATTCACATGTATACCATACCTGGTAAAAGAATGCTCACAGACTAGTTCAGTCCTCAAGTGTTATTTGGGACAAAGTTTTTCTCATTTCATGATAAA
This sequence comes from Callospermophilus lateralis, assembly GCF_048772815.1. Lineage (NCBI taxonomy): Eukaryota > Metazoa > Chordata > Mammalia > Rodentia > Sciuridae > Callospermophilus > Callospermophilus lateralis. The sequence goes on along the minus strand of NW_027514713.1, from coordinate 10,046,843 downwards.
ACAAGAAAATAAAGAACAATGTTAAAAGTTTATCATAAGCCAGGTGTGGCAGCACACACCTATAATCTCAGGAATTCAAGAAGCTAAGTCAGGAGGATCCTAATTTAAGGCCAGTCTCAGCAACTTAGTGAGACATTGTCTAAAATAAAAAATGAAATAAAATGAGCTAAAAGTGAAGATTAAAGTTTAAGCACTCCTTGGTTTAAATCCCCAGTACTGGAGTGAGAAAGATTTCATCATAAAGATTATTCTTTAATTAAAAAAATAGCTGATAGTTTAAAAATGTGTTTTCTTAACAAATTATAAGTTGCAAATCTTGGATTATTTTCCACTGTTTCTTCCTTTAAACTTTACTGCTCAATAAACTCAAGAAAGTATAGAGATTTATCATATAAAATAGAATGGCAGACTAAATTTACTTTTTAAGTTTATACCTCTTGGGTGAATTTATAATCTAAATTATATTCTGAAGTATGAATACAGTAATTTGCTAGGAAGACAAGGAGGAGGTCATAAAGGCTTTGTAGGTAGAGGAAAAAGCATGTGATTCAAACAAGCTAGTATTTCTTGATATTTAAGTATTCTTTTTCTGTACTGGGGAATGAACCCAAGGATGTTTTCCCACTAAGCTACATTCTTATTCTTTCTTTATTTTTGAGAAAGGGTCTTGATAAGTTGCTGAGGCTGGCCCTCAAGCTTATGATCTTCCTGATTCAGCCTCCCAAAAGTTGCTGGGATTACAGGTGTGCACCACCACACCTGGCTGTTAAGTATTACTATAAATTTAAAATACTGCTCTCTATGTGACACCTACATCATAATGACAAAATTTTTAGATAAATACAGCAAAAAGAATTATTTAGAATTTTAAAGTTTTGTCAAAAGACTGATTATTATTACTAGGTACCAGAGGTAGGCAATACACAGGAACAAATATGAATAAGAAGGCTGAGGCTATAGCTCAGTGGTAAAGCACTTGCACAGCATGCACAAGGCCCTGGGTTCAATCCTCAGTACTGAAAAAGAAGTGAAGATGAATTAGAAAGTTCCAGTAGTTAAGTACATGAATTAATAGTAGTGGGAAAAGCAGGTGTAATTTCTAACCTTTAGAATACATACAGGGGATGATTTTAGTATAATATAACGATACAAAAAATAGTAATTATTTATCTACACCATCATAGGCTCAGAAAGGACAAATAATGTTTACATTATTTGCAATAATGTCTCTGGTAGAGCTGGGAAAACTCATGTGTGCCAATGACTCTCAAATTCTTAGAGTAGAGGTAGAAAGCAAAGTAACCAATTAATTCTATAGTTCTGAAGAAATTTAGGTTGTGTATTAAAGAAATTGTCAAATGTACATAAAATACAGTGAATATTATAATAAATCCCTATGTCCCCAGCACCTTGCCACTAAGTCATAAATTCATCCTAAGTTCTGGATACAGAATGTTGTCATCTAAAGGCTGGCTACAAGTCATATATAATTATATCACAGAAAGTGCAGGAAAAGCAAAACAGAGAACATTTGTAACTCTAGACAAGTCTGTCCATGAGATTGGGGTTGTAGCTCAGTGGTTGATCAGTTGCCTTGCATGCCTGAGGCACTGGGTTGAGATCATAGTACCACATAAAAATAAATAAATAAAGATATTGTTGTGTCCATCTACAACTAAATACACACACACACACATGCACACACATAAATAAATAAACAAATAAATAAATAACAGTCTGTCCATAAGGTGTCAAAATTAAGTGGTGTCAGAAGCAAAAGCAAAAAGTATTTGAAAAGATAGCAATTAGCAGTGTAACTTATTACTGAGGGCAGAGAGTAATAAACAAACCAGAGTGAAATCCCTGAATTACTACCCAAATGTATGTCAATCAAAGCAACTGCAACAATAATTTCACCCAGGAATTATAGGTTGAAATGTGACATCGACAGGAAAAAAATCTGTTTAAGAGTGCTAGAGTAATAGATTCAAAGGGGGCATACTTTTTTGTTTTTGTTTTTTGCATGGTTGGGGATTGAACCCAAGACCTCACTTCTGCTAAGCAAGCACTCTACCACTGGGTGATACCCCCAGCCCCTAGATTAAGCTCCTATTCAAGAAACCAGTAGAGTGGTAAAGGTTAAAGACCTATGAGTATATATTTATAAAGGAGGAAATAGGTGATGATGGACAAAAGTTTTAGAGGAAAAATCCTGAGCATGGAAACTAAAACCAATATACTAGACAGAAATGCCACTTTTATTTAAGGAGGAAAAGCCCCTTTCTTCTTTTGATACTGGGAAAGTAAAAAGGAAGAAGACAGATGCTGGGGTTGAAGCTCAGTGATAGAATGATTGCCTATCATGCTTGAGGCCATGGGTTCAATCAATCAAAAACCAATAAAAAACCTAAGAACATTAAAACATTAAAAGTCCCAAAACCTAGTTTCTATTCTTAAACATAAACATGTATTGAACAATATATTTTCATAAACACATTATTTAATAAGAGGAAAGGAGCAAAACAAAAGAACCTTTTAAAATTAAAATTTCTTTTATATAATAGGAAAATTAATCTTCAAGTAATAAAGTTCAAAATATTCTCATATACATTGGAATTCTTTCTGGAGCCTCTGTTAACTGGGAGGCTGACATTCTGCATGAGACTAGTGTATATGGTGTATTCAACTGCAATACCACTACTCGTAGTTCCTTTACCTGCTTTTGAGAGAATGCCTTTTTTTTTTTGCTATTCCAGTATAGACTAGGATATTTACAACATCAGAAACTGCAATATGGAGATTTGTTGTTCCTATATTATGATCTTTAGCAGCAGCTACACCTGTGTAAAATAAAATTTGACAAAATATTTTATGTTTTTTAATAATGTATCAGAGTGTCCCCCCAATCAGCACTATTAGAATTAAATTTGACATTAGTCTTGCTGTACAAAACTACTTTTAATTCACAATCTGTAAAAATGCCCTATTATAATGCAAATTAATAAAAATATAAATATCTTAAAGAAATTAGCAGAACTTCAATAGATATTCACTCTTAATTTATAACCGATTATTAATATGTAAAAGGATTTCAGGAGATTTAATATTAAAAGAACAGATAAGAGTAGAAACTAAAAACTGTTAGAAAATCTAATTAAACTTTGGACATAAGTTTGTTAAAATCCCACACAGAATTCCACCTTGGAAGAAATATGAGTATATACTTACCATAGGCACTACATAACCTGGAGAAAAAAGAGTCTCTTTCCAGCTGTGTTTTTTAAAATTCCAAGAGCACTCTTTTTTTTTTTAATTTATAATTTTTTTTAGTTGATGAACTTTATTTTATTTATATTTATGTGGTGCTGAGAATCAAACCTGGTGCCTCACACATGCTAGGCCATTGCTTACCACTGAGCCACAAACTCAGACCCCAAGAGCACTCTTAGCCTTGGGTTTTGTGCCCCCTGCTCAGGCAGAAGCTTTGCTGGGAGATCCGTGCCCTCATCACTAGCATTCCCAAAAGCAGGGAAGGATTCTGGAGCAGAGCCATCTATTCCTCTTTGGTTATTCAAGTTGGCTTGGGCAGATGTTAAGATCTAAAGGGGAAGGTTGGGAATGCCTCAGAAGTTTGTGGCCTGGGTAGACCATGATGACAGCATTTCTGTGCAAGAACAAGGTTCACAAGTGAGTAGACTAGAATGCAGGAAGTAAACAGAGTTCACTTTTAGACCAGCTTAGTTTGGGATGTGACTGTCAAGATGTTATGTTTCTGTGACAGTTCACTTGACTTCATTCACTAATAGAAGCCTCTCTAGGGATTGGTTAATTTCTTTGCTATGACATTCCAGAGACTAGCATGGATTTTTAGAGGTACCTTTATTAGCTCTTAGATAAAGTAATTATAATTTATTTTATACAGTGTAGCTTATTCTGTTTTTATGTTTTCTGACTTTATTTGTACCAGGAATTGAGCTCAGGGTGCTCAATCACTGAGCCACATCCACAACTATTTTTTTCTTTTTCTTTTTTGAGACAGAGTTCGCTTAAGTTGCTTAAAGCCTCACTAAATTGCTAAGGCTGGGTTTGAACTTGCAATCCTCCTACTTCATATTTACAAGCCTCTGGAATTATAGGTGTGTGACACCAACCTGGCTGAGCAATCTTTTTTAATGGACAAAGAACAGTAGATGCTGTTTAACTGTTCTTGCTCCTATGTTAATGAAGTCTGAATTGAAATTTCTTTCTGCATCTCAAAGAGTACAATATAGTGTACAGCAATTCTAAAAGGGTGGAAGTTATATGGTTTCTGTAAACTTCTTTTCTGGATGTAATCCATGAAACATCAGTGTGTGTAGCAGTTAAATAGGAATTTTGGTCAGAGGACAATGGAAGGCTGGCCTGGAACTACAGTGTCACTCCAACAGCATCATTCAAACACCAGCATTTTGGCCTGGGCATGTGGCTTGCCTCTCATGTGGAGGCCTAGGGTTTGATACTCAGTTCCACAGACAACTCATTGTTCTGTTTTCATTAATGAAATACAAAGTCATTTTGGGGGGAATGAAGGATAAATTACTCATTTATATATCTTATATGTTATAACATGACACAAATCATTTGTTTATGTGATAAACACTGCTACATTTAAGATCAGAATTGTTTTTAATATTTAAAGTCACTTTAAACATGGTCAGGATTGAAAATAGCATTGCTGGTAAGGCCATTCCATAGATGTCATTTTACTAAAGATACCTTGATCTTTCCTAGCTTTGCAAGATATGACAATGAAGGCTAGCTGAATGCCAAAACTTGAAAGTTAAATTGTTGCCCACACCAGCTCTGCCACTATGTTGTTTCTCCTCCATGCCAAGGCAGATGGTCTGATTAAGGTGAATTCGTGAAAAATAAATTTGCTGAGATTAAATGGGAGGTACTCATGGTGGGATGAATCCATATTCTCTTGCAGGTGTGGTCCTATTTGGGGCTCTCTTGATAAAAGATTCAAGATATACTCTGTGCTGTTATTAATGGGAAGTAGCTCAGTGACCCTGGACAAGTATATTAAGGTCAGTGACACTCTACCTCTCTATAATATTCTCTATCATAGCATTGTTGTGAGGATGAGCAGAGTTGCTGCATATCAACTGGTGCCAAGAACATTTCAAATTACAAGTACATCTTACTCCACACAACACTGTTTTTCTTCAAAGTATAATGCAACAGGAGGGCACTAATTGACAGCAGACATATCAGAAGGAACCACAAATTGGCTCTTAGATTCAATGGAACTCAAGATGTAGCAGGTGTTATTTCATAATTTTAATTAAAATCAGTATCAGAGGTGAGATGTAAATTTTCATAATTTTAACTATAAGCAGTTAAATTTCTGTGCATTTTTCACCAATTTACCAAAAGAATGCCATTTTCATTTGTAAAACTCCAAAAATCAATAAATAGAAGATGAAATAACTGAATACAATGGTTGGTTTCACCTTTTGTTTAGTGGATACTACTTCTCAGTGAAGATGAGAATACTTGGATATTGTGCTTGCAGAGCTCATGGTCTAGATTCCATGGTTACTGAACACTCAGGATTAGTAGTGTTTAATGTAGATACGAATCTGGGTATGATGTGTTTGGAACACGTACAGAGTAATCATGTCAGTTAAAATTCACTAAAAGCTTATGGTTTAGCAAAATTGTACCTTTGAGAACACAAAACATGACAATTGTGAAGAACCTGAAAAAAATTAGAAGAGTAACTTTCTAAGGGAATTCGAAGCACATGCCATCCACAGTAATCACTGACAAGTGATTTTTATAGATTTTGGTGGACATGGCATGAGTTTGTTGGGTTCTTTTTAAAAAAAAATGTTCACTAGTTCTAATCAGTTATACATGAGAGTAGAAAATGCTTCAATTCATTGTACACAAATGTAGCAGGTGTTGGGTTCTTTTAGAGAAACCACCTTAAAGGGTAGTATCATTGCAAGGGAAAAAGATAGTGGATGGTTTTCAAAGGGATATCCTTACTAAGCTGTAAAATGTCTTGAATATTGTGGCAGAGCTATGGATGGTTATATTTATGATGAATAATTAAGGTTTTGTCTTCTATAAGATATAGTAATTTCCAGTCTTGGTCCAATTAGCTGAGTTCAGTAATGAAGAATATGCTGTTAGAGTGTTATATTTAATACCAGCTGTTAGAATATTTACTTAAAATTTCCTGTTTGTTATTGGTATTAAAAAAAAAGTCATTTGGGGTCAGTCTTCACATCCTTTTATATTTCTAAGCCAGAATGACCTCTTAGAGCTGGTAGACTCCAGACTTGCTGTGTGTGGGATAATTTTTAATCTTTTTTCTGAGTTCACTTAAGATATGAGAGATACTTGTCATTTTGGAATTCTAAGCTGTTAGGATACAGTTCTCCGGTCATGTTATCATTGAAATTTAATATTTTAACCTTTAATTAGAAGAGTTGGTGTTCTAGGCTGTGGCATGTTTCCATTGCTATTCTTTCATCATGTGATTTAAGTGTTGCTAAACTTTACAAATTATTCCAAATGAAGACACGGAATAACTTTGTAATTTGGTACTGTCCATATTCTGCATGAAATCCAGCACTTTCAACAGTACCATACAGAGTGCACATGTACAGTAAATATTTATTTGAATTATAGAATTGCTTTAGGGCAACTTTCAAAAGTAATGTTTTCAATATTCAGTGACTGAGACTTCAGTACTGGTAGTTTAGCTAAATATTCAGACTTCATTTGAAGCTAGTAAACAGACAACTGTGCAATCCAGGGAGACCAATTTCTTCAATTTTCTATCCAATAGTAATTTTCTTTTACAGTCATGTTTATATAGAGTAAAGGTCAAAGGAAAAGGTGTATTTGGAGCAGTTACATGAGCTAGTTTGGTACAGTGAAAGATTTTCGGTATGCTGATTAGTAACAGGAGGCAGGAATCCACTAGGCAGCTCTTTGGTCAGTCATATTTCTTAGAATGCTGCTGCTCTTTTTTTTCATTCAAAGCAAGCTGTGGTTAGGTGCTGAGCAACTTGTTGAGGCAGCTTGTCTTCCCAGCCTCGTTATGATGCACCTGCAATACTCACTATTCCTCCTGCTGACTGACAAGGAATTCTGCCAGCCCTAGCCTCATGTGCTACTGGTGTGTTGCAGGCTCTTCAGGTAACTGGGAAGGTGAGGAAGGATGGCCATGCCTGATGCAGGCACTCTGTGCTTGTGGATGCCTTTGTTCCACTAGGCTGCACTTTCAGAACACAGGTTCAAGGAGGAAATTGTTGAGGATTTCAAGATGGTGAGCACAGCACAGCAGAACAACTGGAGGCCCTTCTGGGCATGGGACCTTTGGTACTTGTGAGGCTGGCACTGTCTGCCCAGAGTCAGAAGAAGGAATACTGTTGGTATTTCATGAAAATATCACCTTGGGCAAAGTTCACTTGGAGTGGAGGAAGGCTCTGTTTGGGAACTCAGTGGTCAGAGACCTGCTGAGAGGATCACAAGCCCAGTGCTCTTGCCTGAATTTACCTGGAAAAGATGAAGGAGGCATCTTTGAGGTTCCATGTATTGTGGATAAGAAGTGTGACTATCAATCTGGATTTGGTCCTTAAACAGTGCTACGTGTGGGAGGGGGGGGCCTGACCTCTTGGACTCGTGTCTCCATTTCTTTATGGAAAGAACAAATGTGACTTCACAGCTGCTGCTGAGATCAGGCAGTGTGTGTGTTGGGGGGGGAGGGAGCTGGTGCTTTGTGGTCCTGTACTCAGGTCATTAAGAAGTGAGGTTTAGTCCACTCACCAATGGTGGAATCCTGGCTCACCAAATGCTTGAGACCCAGGCCCTCAATGCTGAGGAGCCTTGGACCAATTCCATGTGGCAAAACTGCACTCAACTTCACATGATCTGTGTCTCACTGGCACACCTAGGCAGTCATATCCAGTTTTGAACATCTGAACACCAAGGTAATTTTCATGGAAAAACTGCCCTGCCTGTGTCAACTGCATCATCCTGGCTGATGGATCCTCTTCTCATTTTAGTTTGAGGAGATTGAGGCATGGACAGTAAAACAAAATGCAGAGGCCATGTGAAAAGAGAGCTGTGATTTGAGCCATGAATCCTATGGAGCCCATTCTCTTTCTCCTGTGTCACCCTGTCACCATGTTTCTCCTTGGTTTTGGGAAAGCCTACTTATTGCCGAATCTATAAGAGGGTGGAGTGACATATGGCAGTCTCACAAAGCATTTCATGTGATGTCTCTTCCTGCAGAATTTGGTGGTGGGGGGCAAAGCCATCTTCCTAATAGCCAGGGAAAGTATGAACTTCACTATCACTTGGCAGGGGCCTCTGCCCACTGGAGGCCAAAGAGAAATGAAGGACAGAAACTTAAAAGACAAAGTGATCTTTTCCAAACCATGACCCATTCAGAGGATTCTCCAGGCAGCATCTTTGAGGAGCACCTCTGTTGTGTACAGTGAGTCTAATTCTGTGTTTGGTCCACAGACATCTGATGTCCCATTATTCTTTCTCCTGACCATCACTTTGACTCACTACTGGGCATCTAATCCAAGACAGCTAGAGATGTCATCTCTTGAAATAGAGATGACAGCCATTATTCCAGGATATCATGTTAAAAACATTCTTAGGAAACATGCAACCTTGTTAATTATGTTATGTTTTTCTTCAAACTGGAGTGAATAACAGAGTGAAGTTTACTGCCTGACACTAAATTTGTTACTGCTCTGCTCTTCACAATCTCACATTTGTATTTTACCCATAATGTGCATTTATCTTCCTCAGGCTGATTGATTTTCATGTGACAAAGATACTTGCCTCAGTGTGCACAGTAGGTCAATCTCAGGCTTTATCATGATGTGCTCACCAGGCCCTCATGTGCTCAAACATGAACTTCACACCCATCTTTCCTGGATGTACAAAACCACATCATCACTAGATTCTTAACCATGAAAATTTCTTGTGCCACCTTTGCTTATGAGCTTGATGGAAGGGGCTGACTCTATGAATTGTTGTCTCTCCTCAGAGATTCTGGTGATTCTGACTATGGTAATGATGGTGATGACAATAATGTTGATGGTGATGATGGTGATGATAATGATGGTGGTGATAATGGTAGTGGTGGTGGTGGTGATTATGGTGGTGGTGGTGGTGGTGGTGATGATGATGATGGCAGTGGCAAGAATGATGACAATGATTATGATGGTGATGACAGCAATGGTTATGCCAATGATAGTGACATAATGTTGATGGGAATGATGTCATGAAGAGGAAGATGACCATGTGATGATAATGAATGTTAGCAGCTGACATAAATTAGATTATTTTATCTTTTCCATTGGGCAGAGTCCAGCCTAGATTCTGATGCCCTCAGACTTGGTCATGTGATCTATTTCACCAGTGAGAGGAGAGTGGACAGTGGATTCTTTGGGAGGCATGATGAGATTCCACATACACATTACAGTTTCTGTTGGAAACATGGCCTCACCTCTCAGCTCTTCAGAAACAGGTTTAGGAGGAGAAAGGGTCTTTGAAATTGGGTGGTGTATGCTGAGTTCCTGTGGCAGATGTTGATTCAGGATTTGTCTGAACAAACATTTATTGAGCATCTTTGTTCTAGGCATTGGGGATAGAATGTAAATGGAGCTTATAATTTTGAGAGAGGAGAGAGAGAAAAGTAAATATTGAGTAGATCAGGAAAGGTAAAGGGCAATGGGCACAATGTGGGGGCACAGATATTGTCTGTTGGAGACGGGGATGAGAGGGGAAGCTCCAGACTGTTGAAAAGCTCATGTCCAAGCAAAATCCAGAGGGAGTGAGTCAGTAGTCTTTGTGATAAGTGGGGACAGGAAAGTTCTAGAGAGAGAAGTAGAATGGCAAGGGCCCTGGTGATAACATAGAAAGCTAACCAAGGGGGGCAGTCCTGGATGAGGAGGCCAGGAAGTCCAGGAAGGGGCTCCATGGGATTTCCAGGGCCAGAGACCCTGCCACCCTGGACAGCACTTATCCATATTCATGAGCCCAAGAAAATGATCAAAATGTCAATCCACAGGGAGCCCTTCAAATTCAGCTAATCCCACTCCACTGTGCATACATAAGCTGCCACTAGTACCCCAGATTTCTATGTCCCAGCCTGTGGGTGCAGCCCTGTGTGTCCCTGCTGGGCACCTTCTCTCCCTTGAGGCTCTAACTCACATGTCCCAAATGTCCCTGTGGTGTGTCATGTCCTATCATCCAAGGACCCTAGAATCTTGCAAAATAACTGCCAGCATTCCAGCAGGCCTTTGTCACCCTGCTTAGCAGGTCTCTTCCTTGTTCTGATTTTTAATTTTTCCTGTTCTTGTGTAGCATCACATAACTCCGTGGTTGCTCCATGTGTTTGCTCCTAAATTACACCTTCACTACAGATTGAATACCATAGTTCAAAAACTCATGAATGCCAAATCCAAACTTATTTACCACTAATTATTTTTAAAATATAGATGAAAGTTGAAAAATTCTCACCATTCACATCCCACCTGCTTTGGGCACCTAGGATCTAATGTCCAATTAAAAAAGACTGTGGTTAAGAGACCTAAAGGTGATACCACCCTTCAGATTTTTATAGTATCTGCCATACTACTAGCTATATTACCTGGGCAAATAATTTCCAGAGATACTTTCTCTGACTCTCTTTTTCCTCATGAGTTCACTTGAAATTCTCATCTTTTGGATGATGGCTCTTTGTCATAATTCCCAGGTCAGTTTCGGGCTGTGAGGGGTGTTATTTTTTTCTTTTTCTTTTCTTCTTCTCTTCTCTTCCTTCTTTCTTTCTTTCTTTCTTTCTTTCTTTCTTTCTTTCTTTCTTTCTTTCTTTCTTTCTTTAACTAGGAATTTAACTCAAGGTCATGCTTAACCTTGAAGCCACATCCCCAGCTTTTTTTATTTGTTTGTTTGTTTGTTTTTTAACATGGACCCTCTAGGGTTGCTTACAACTTTACTAAGTTGATGAGTCTGGTTTCAAATATGTGATTCTCCTGCCTCATTCACCCAAGCTGCTAGAATTACAGGCTTGAACCACCACACACACTGAAAAAGTGTTTTTCTTTGTTGTTGTTGTTGTGTTTTTTTATTGAGACCCTCTCCCATAATTGTATTTTTATGCTTTATAAGCATACAAAACCCACAAATTTCTTACAATAGTCAATTTCAACTCCATCAGTCCAGAAGCAATCACTATTTTTGTATTTTCCCAACTGCTGATAGTCTGTGCTAGAATTTTATATAAAACACAGAGTTTATGTATTTTTATTTAAATAAACTTTAGTTATCTTGTTTTATTATTAATTCATAGTACATCTAACAGTAAGGCATTGAAGGACTCTACTAAATGCTATTCAATATATAGGTAAATTGGCCTAAGTGCATTTAAATTTCTATTTGTAGACTCCAAACTACAAATATTAGGTATTAAGAATAAAATGTTACTAAATGCTACTTTTGTGATATATGTCTTCACTTCTTTTGGGTAAAACTTAAGAGTGGAGGTTTTGGGACTCACATTTGGTGTCTATGTTCAATTTCAGAAACAAAAATGGAAAATAAAGGTTTATTTTTCAAAATGTCGGGTCCATTATATATACTTAGTAATATCACAGAGGATTTCCAGTTGCTCTGCAATCTTGCTTACATGAGGGCCTATTAGCCTTTTGTATTTTAACCAGTCTAATAAATATTTAACAATATGTCATTTAGATTTTAATTTGCATTTATCTGAAGACTGGTTTCTTTTTTGTTCTTAATGATATTTTGTACATTTTCTTTTATGAACCATTTTCTAATCTTTTGTGCACCTCTAGGAAATGGGTTATGCCTCTTTATCATTGAATTTACCAGAACTTTGCAAAATATTTGTTTTGTAACATATTGTCTGTATGTGAGTCAAACAAAGTATGACTGTGAGATATATATTTCCACTTCTGCCGCAGTCTGGCTGGGTACAAATCACGAGTCTCCACACAGCTTGTAGATTCAAACAGCAATTCTTTATTCCCGAACTCACACCAGCCGTCTACAAACACGTTCTGGGGGAATCCATGTTCTCTGCCCAAAATCCACTCTCTGCCCAAATCCACTCTCTGCCCAAATCCACTCTCTGCCCAAATCCACTACTCCCTCGGCTTCTGTCTCCCAATCTCCCAAAATATACTGTCTGACCCTAAGAACTCAAGAGGAACTCAGCAGCAGGATACGCCCTATTCTAAAGGGGGAACACCCTAATCTCCTATTATGCTAAACGGCCCTATTCTAAAGGGGGAACACCCTACTCTCCTATTATGCTAAACCGCCCTATTCTAAAGGGGAACACGGATCCGCCCTGGTCCTTGAGCAAGGTCACCTTTCAGAAGTCCTTCCACTAGACAGCATGGGAGTAGCTGGGAAGGAAATTGTCATACCTACTTGGCTGATGGCTCCCAGCATCTCCCCCCTTCTGATTAATTAAACAACAAGTAATGTGGCTTAAGGACCGTGCCTGGTAGGTTGTCCAGTTCAACATATGGCTCTTACCCGTCATTGGAAAACTGACCTTTAGGCGTCAGCCTCCTGTCTTAGGTTGATACCACTGCAACTGGATCATACCCGTCACTGACTACCGGTCCAGCATACAGCCATACTTGTGGATAGGTCTATGCACCAGTGGGGGAGTGAGGTTCTTTGCCTCACCTCTGTTGGCCCCCAAATTTGGCCTTGGTGCCAGTGGGGGAGTGAGGTTAATGTGGCTTAAGGACCGTGCCTGGTAGGTTGTCCAATTCAACATATGGTTCTTACCCGTCATGGGAAAACTGACCTTTAGGCAACTGACCTTTAGGCGTCAGCCTCCTGTCTTAGGTTGATACCACTGCAATTGGATCATACCCGTCACTGACTGCCGGTCCAGCATATAGCCATTGGCCCCCAAATTTAGACCATCACTAGCAGAAGGGAAGAGGATACAGAAATGCCACGACACCAAGGCAATTGACAGTTCCTTGGAAAAATTGCATCATTGGTGACACCATCAGCAAAGATATGCCAGCATTACCACAGCTCCCAGCACACTTCAAAATTCAATTTGTGTCTTACTTTTTTGATAAATTTATTGTTTTACCATACAAAATTTTACTTATTTTAGGAAAACAAAAGCAATTACATGAACAAGCAGCTGTAGTCTTAGAGAGGTCTGCCTTAAACATATCACAAGTGCTTCATGCCAACCTCTGTTGGAACATCTAATCGAATCTTGAAACTGACCCTTTAAAAAAATCAAATTTAACATAGTTTCCCTATCAAACAAAAGTAAATGAAAGCCTTAATATTAAAACTAGATAGAAAATATACAATAAATGTTGGTAACATGAACTGTGCTAAAGAACTTTTAAAGAGAAAATGAAACCAATTTTATATTTACTATTGTATAGGAAATTATTTTTCAATTATTAACCTTTTCACCTGGTGTGGTCACCATTGGTATGAATATTTCAATGACATAATATAAAAAATATTTAAAAGGCCTGGGATTTTAAACCAATCTTTTGACTCTGAATGGTATTAATCATGAACCCAGCCTAATTCCAGTATAAGATTGGGAGACAAATTGTCAAAAAGCTATAAAAAGTTTATGTTTATTTTCTGTAAGAAAACTAAAATTTCTCTTTGGTATGACAATATTTTGGTGTTTTAAACTTGTTTGGAATTTCTACCTGTGATTTGAATTCACCTATGCCTGGCTATCCCTGACCAGATAACAACCGTCTCTAAAACCTTACTGGTGACTCATAAATCCTGGCCCTGACTGATCAAATAACAACTCTCTCTAAATCTCAGTGGCAGCTCCTATGTTCTAATGTCTGGAGTTGAATTTATTACCTACTTTGAAATGTTGAGACATGTAGATCCTTAACCTGCTATCTGCCTTTGTTTTATGCTTGTCAAAATCTTATTAGCTGTATAGTACCCAAGACACCCACCTTCTTTGTAACATTTTGTGCTGTAAAAACTTCTTCCTGAAGATCAGGGGGTGATCTCTAGCATGGAGTTTTGTTAGAGACAGTTCTGGCCAGCTTTTATGTACACAATACAATCTTGATTTAATTTGATTTCAAATTGGAGTTGATGGTCTTTTCTTTGTGTTTTGTTTCAACACTAACGTTTTTTAACTTCACTGTAAATAAAACCAAAGAACAAAACAAAACTCCTGTAAATGAACCAGGTGCCTAATAATAGCCATTCTTTACTGAAAGCACTGTATTTATTATAGAAATGATATAAGCTTAAAAATTAAAAAATAGCTAAAATATCAACAAAGTTTAGAAGTTAGAAATTTATTCTTTCAGAATATAGGTGGTAAAATAGGTAGATGGAACATGTGCTGGGAGAAATCAAAAGTCTTTGCAGAGGAGGCAGCAGAGATTTGAGTCTTTCTCAGTTCTACATTTTACACAGAAGAGAAAATGTGAAGCATATCAAGTAATGTGCAAAAAAATCACAAAATATTTATTATAAAAAATCATATCAACAGAAATGGTTCAAAATAAGCAGTTTTTTGTCAGAAATAAACATTTGGACACGAATGGAAGTTTTGGTACTATTTTTAAGTAGTTTTACTCACAGAAAATAATCTTTATACCATTTCTCCAATTTACTGGTTGGAAATAATTACAATTTATAATCTGGCAAAAAAAGGTACTGAGCGAAGAAAAATATTAATTGCTCATGTTTAAATCACCTACATTATTTGATCTTTCCCTTTTTAAACCAGAAATATACATAAAACATCTCTTAATAAATATCTCTATCTCTCTATATTAGCAGCAACACAGTCATAAGATATACTATGATAACTTGTCTCTTCATGTACTTATAGACTATGAATTTGCTGCTTAGCATGTAGGTATAATTTTTTATGGTGTTCTCTAGTTTTTTATATCTCTATGCCAAGTTTTATACGAAGCTCTTAGTATGTGCCTTAATTACTCTGTGTAGCAATGTAGGATCTATGTCTTATTTGTGATGTTTTGTTTCTGCTTTCTATCTTGATCATTAGAAACATACCTTTATATTCACATGGAATATTTTTGGAATTCTGTTATGTTAGTTTTTCTAAAAAAATTCAATGAAAGTGAAAAAGAATGCAGGAAAGATAAATAATTAATTTCAAACAATTCCTTTTTAAAATATTGTTTTTTCAAATTACCAAAAATTCTGAAAAGTTAAAAAAGTTAAAAGCTTTAGAAATAATCTAAGCAATTTTTTCTTTTGCTCAGGACAGTAGACTATATCTCCAACTCATTCCTCTCTAGAATTGTACTGTGTGCAAATATGAAAAAAAATGTGCTGAGGTGCCCCACATGGCTTATAAGCTTTAAAATCTTCACAGGGGCTCAAATGTGCCATTTTTCTACTTTACGAATTACAAAATCTGAAAATTGTATACTTCACAAACATTTACAAAATTGTAATTCATAATGACCTAAAAAATAAAAAAATATATAAATTAAAGAACTTACCCACTGAACATTAATCATAGGGACTTATAATATTGAAACCATTATATTAAATGTCTTCTTATCATTGTTACAATTTTCCTTGTTTATATCATCAATATATTAATCAAAATTTTTACCCACTTAATAACAAATATCTTAGTTTTGTATTTTAATTTTTTAAGAAAAAATTAGTAGTAATTCATATTAATAATTAAATGTTCATACTTGTTAAAGCATGAAATATATACTTTAAAAGCTATGGTTATATCAAGTGAAAAATCCAGCCTAAATTCCTCTTAAGATTGGGAGCCATCTCATCATAAATGCATGAAAAGTTAATTTCTGCTTCATTATAAATTACTGTGATTTCTAAACTTGCTTGAAATGCCTACCAGTGCTTTGAATGCACCCATGTCTGTTTTTCCCTGATGAGATAACAACCCTCCCTGAAACTTTAGTGATGACTCATAAATTCTGGCTTTCCCTGACCAAATGACAACCCTCTCTGAAACCTTAGTAGTGCCTCATAAATTCTGATGTTGTGATCTAAACTTACTCCCTAAGTGATGAACAATTTTAAACCATTAACCTTGTACCAGTCTTTGTATTATACTTGTCAAAATCAGGGTTGTTTTCCCTGATAACAACCCTCCCTGAAACTTGAGTGATGACTCACCAAGGGCTCTTTTGTCTCAGATTCAATATACATGATCTGAAGCCCCTTCCAATCAAGAGCATTTTGTGGGAACTGTCTAATCCTGTGTGTCATCAGGGAGGAGGAGGGTGGGATTACACAGTTACTTCTTATCTCCGAAGTTCTCCAATTTTGCCAGTTGGCTGGCTTTTCCTGACCAATAACAACCCTCTCTGAAACCTAGTGGTGTCTCATAAATTCTGATGTTGTGATCTAAAATTACTTCCTAAGTGCTGAACCATTTAGACCATTAACCTACTGTCTGCCGTTGTATTGTTTGTCAAAATCCTGTAATCCATTTAAGTTCTCAAGACACCCCCCTTTTGCAACTTTTTGTGGTATAAAACTGCAGTCCTAAAGAAAGAGTTGGAGTGCTGTCTTCTATTCCCATGGGTTTCAGGAGGGACTGTTATCCTCAAATTTGGGACCCCCAAAAGACCATCAGAGACCAAGATCGATGTAAGCAGCAAAGATGTATTTATTGATGTTATGCTCAAATTCGGGACCCCCAAAAGACCACCAGAGAGCAAAGAGGTGTTTATTGCGAGCAAGCTCGGTCCTTCACACGCACACAGAGCAACTGGTGACACTGAGAGGCCCCAAACCCAGGGTTTGCAGCACTTTTATACATTCTTTGGAGAAGGCAGGGACCCCCACATACATCATAGCATCTCTTAGTAAATCATCACACACCTCGGGAAAATCAAATAACAAATCTAAAACATGATTAGCACATTCACTGGAAGGAACAAGTTGGGTAAGGGTGATTGGTCAGTACAAAAGGGGTATTCATTTGAACTGATTGGCTTAAGCCAAGAGGGGTGTTCCTGCTGAACTACATGGTTTCTCAACACCATAAACTACTGAAAGGGTCATCTGGTATCTTAGGTATTTCCCTATCTCATGCTGATTGGTGGCTGCTAGGGTGTTTCTATGGATCCTCACCTAGCCTGACTGAGTCAGGGACACCTGACACAGCAAATCTCTGCTGTTATTTGTAGATAAACCGCTTAGCAGGGTGGGAATGTACCTAGGAGTGCTCCATGGGTCTTTCCAAGGACAAAGGTCATGTCCCTTCCTTTGACAGGGTGTGCTCTGAGATAGAGGCTGGTTTTTCATTGTGAGCTAGCTCAGTCCTCCACACACACATCAACTGGTGACACTGAGAGGCCCTGAGCACAGGGTTTGCAGTAGTTTTATACACTCTCTGGGGAAGCCATGGACCCCACATACATCATAGCATCTCTTAACAAATCATCACACACCACGGGAAAATCATGAGTCTAAAACATGATTAGCACATTCACTGGCGGGAACAAGTTGGGTAAGGGTGATTGGTTAGTACAAAAGGGGTATTCAGATGAACTCATTGTTTAGGCAATGAGGGACGTACCTGCTGGACTATGTGGTCTTCTAACATGTTTTCAACAACCTTAAACTACTGGGAGGGTCATCTGGCATTCCAGATACTTTCCCTATCTCATGCTGATTGGTGGTTGCTAGGGGGTTGCTATTGGTCCCCACCCAGCCTGACTGAGTCAGGGACACCTGGCTCAGCAGATCTCTCCTGTTATTTGTAGATAAACAACTCAGCAGGGTGGGTATATGCCTAGGAGTGCTCTGTGTGTCTTTCCAAGGACAAGGGTCATGCCCCCTTCCTTGGGCAGGCTTTCCTCTGAGATAGAGGCTGGTTTCTCACCTTGTATCTTATGTTTTTTATGTATTTTTTTAGCTAGAGCTGGAAACAATACTTTTATTTCACTTATTTATTTTTATTTGTGATGCTGAGGGTCTTGCACATGCGAGGTGAGTGCTCTACCCCTGAGCCAAAACCCCAGCATCTTATGTGTTGTTTTTTTTTTTTTGGCATTTTTACTTCAGGGGGTTTCTTTGCAGTTCAAAATTCAATCTGTCACCTAAAAAGAACAAAGATCAAATAAATTTAAATATAATTTGATAGTGATTTTCACTATTTTATATTAATTCCTGAATAATATACAAGCATATATAATTCACAAACTGAAATAACTTTATATGTAAGTTTAAATTAAAATGATCTGTTGGTTGAGCTAGGATCTCACTTCTGGGAAAAAAAAAAAAAAAAAAAAACTTTCCTTAAAGTAACAGCAGCCTGAGGTATATTTTCCAGTTTCTGGGGTATATTTTCCAGTTTCTGCTTTGCAGAAACTGAGGATCCCAAGCAGGCCCAACTCCAGAGAACCAGGAAATAGTGAGTATGCATTGGCCTAGTGAGGGAGGCAGGGGGAGAAATACTATTTATTGGAACCACAAGACTGGCTGTGGTGAAAACAGGAGCTAGCAGATTGGTACACTGGGCAGTCTCTGCAGGCTTAAGTCCTCCACTGGGCCATTATGTTCTCAGTCGTACTGGCCAACCGGGTGGGGAACATATAAGTAGAAGAGACTCTTTGCTGCCTTTCTTATGCTCAGTGTCTGCCTAAAATACTATGTGGCAGGTGTGTTCCTGGAGCCCAGTGTCTTACCAGATGCTGGGAGATTGACCGGTGAAATGATTATCAAAATCAAATATCCACAGGCCATTTTCTTGAAGGAAAGGAGCTGTTGTTTTGGGGCATCTAATTTCCTCTTGAGCCAGCTAATTTTTATTTTGACTTTCTTTTATTTTGACTTTTATTATTATTATTATTATTATTATTATTATTATTATTATTATCATCATCAAAGGACAGAAATGCGATAGGAATGCGGGAAAGCTGAAGGAAAAACTTAGTTATAAAAAAGAAAACATCTTGCCCTTTCATGGATTCCTCCTCTTGGGTCCCCTTCTTCCTCTGGAGAGAAGTCTTTTCTACTATCCTTTAATAAAGCTTCAACGTTCCACTCTAAACTTGCCTTGGCATGCTTCTCTGATATTATACTTCAGCATTGTGGAGACAAGGACTTGTCACTGGTAAAAAACCCTAATAGTAGATTTAAATTTATTTTGAGAAAGGTCATAGCTAAATTGCTGAGATTATTTTTATTATGATTGATTTATCTAGACTTTGCTATCACAATAAAGCATACAGCTTTTACATACAAATGTATTCATATGGGGATTTTATTTATATTGTGATACTTTGATGATTATTGTAATATTATGATTTATCAAAATATATGAATAGTAGGCCATGATAAGTATTTTTTTGGTCTTCTAATTGAAAATGTTTTTGGCTAAAGTTACATATAATTTTGTAGATAAATTTTAAAATTTATAATTCGGTTTCTTATTTCATTTAAAGTAAATCTTTTTGATTTTTTTAATTATTGCATTATTGTTGTATTTAAGAGTCAGGATTATTTTGGCATAACCATAAAACATGGAATAAAATTGCTACCTGTCAGTATCCAGTAGTTCCCCTTTCCCTATTCTACTTTCTTCTATTGTATATTTTTTTATAGTTTTTTTTTAAATTTTGCATTATAGAATACACATAAAAGTAGACTTCACTGTGATATATTTATGTTTGTACATAGCAATTTTGGTGAGATTTATTGGGGATTAATTTGGGGGAAAATTATCACCTTTATAATGATGAGTTTTATCATCTATACATGGGATGTATATATAATTCAGTCTTTTATGTGCTTCTCATAATTTTTATTTTCTTATAAGTTCTTCATATTTTGTTTCTAAAAATTTACATAGGTAAAATACCACTTTCATAAGTCACCTATGTAAAATTTATACATAGTGTTTTATGTTTTTTTTTTTTTAACCTGGATAGCTTATGAAGTGTGACTGGCCTAGTGACCATTTTTCCTACAAATTATTATTTATCTCTTCCAAGATGTGTATTGTATTGAGCCATGCCCTTGGACTTCAAGTATTTGGATGAGTACCATTGCGTAGTTATATGTTATCATGGTCACATATGCTCTAAGTTCACTAAGTCTCTATGATGGGGAGTATCATGTATATTCAATAGCAAAATATTTTCCACAAATAGATACTAATTTAAACTCCTTTTGAGTTAAATATTATTCATTTGTTTTAAACGTTCATCAATATTATTAATTTTTCCCAAAATGGGTTTTTATTTTGAATTTCTTTAATTTCTAAAAATTTTGAATTTTTAAATCTAATAAAAATAACTCATGTATAAATTTGCAGTTATATTTCTGGCCTTTATATCTTTTATGATTTCTGACTTAAAAGATGAGAAAATGGCTCCAAAAATGAAGCTAGAGTTTGATTTCAACAAAAAGAAAAAGGTTTAAATCATTTTTTTAAATTGCCTTTTTTTATCCTCATCATTTATTATAGGTTTTTTGTGTGGTTGTAAGTGTAGGTTATTTAAAGTGAATTCTAGGGCTTATCTTTGAAAGTTACTACAGGAAAATAAATAAGAAATATCTCAACACTATGGCTGCAGAAAAATGAGTAAATTTCCTCAAAATCATATGGTAATTAAATTGTTAAACGACATATTTACTAAACATCCACTCCTTAAAGAATTTTTTTCTTAAATATTTTTTGGCAGAGAATCATGAATTCTATTATCTGGATTTTGGTGTTTAATATTAAATCATATAGAATAAAATTTGGCCAATCCTAGAAATATTCATACATAATTTGTTGTTTACTTAATGACATGCTGTGGAGATAGCAACTAATGAGCATATTTATTTTTAGAAATAGTTACTTTTTTGCATTTCAGTTTCTAATAAGTGTTTTAGATTTATTTCCTTACTGAGTCACTCTGGGCCACTGATTTTTTTTTTTTTTTTATTTTGTAATCTCCAGGCATTTACCCTTCTAAGAAATCTGTCTTGGGAGCTCTGTTTCTGACGAGTTTCTTAACATGAAAAAAAAAAGTGTTTGTGTTGCCCCTGAAATGTATTCTCAATGCACTCTCTTCAAAATGGAGAGAAAATAATATTTCACCAGGCTTACATCCCTGTGTCAGGAGCTAACAATACATTGATGGTCTTTGAAGAAATTTCATACAGTTCTGTCTCTGGGTAGTTTGATATGGGCTGCTGAGTTGCCATTTACTATACAAATACCCAAATTTTTTTTTTTTTATCTGTACTGTGGGAATAATTTTAGAGGACACAAATGAATAATGCTCTTCATGGAGGCTATGAATACCTGTATGTTCTGTAATGCACAGCTGACAAAGCCCCTGGAAGACACTGTGCAGATACTAATTGGTTAATAATTATCTGCTGCTCACATAAAATTTATTTCAAAAGCTTGTAATAACATTTTCACTTTAGGCATCCATGTCATCCACATTCCTGAGTATAAAAGTATGAATCTTTCTTTTCTGTATTCCAGGTTCCATTTCTCTTGTGCTTCAAAGTGGTGCAAATAATTATGATTTTTCTTTTATCTTTCTTTTACACCATGTTTCTAATAAAAATGTTTTCTGCTCCAAGTCTTTATTTCCCATGCCCACCTATGTTTAGAAAATGACACAGAAAATTGTATTTGAAAATTTATAAAGGAGAGCTGAGAATACCTCTAGTTCATGTTTTCCTTCCTTAGAAACTGAACCAGAACTATGCTTGGTCCTAAAAAGGGAGCAGCATAACCTATCAGATATATATATAAAAATTGTTGATTGATTGTATATTCTCTTCTAAGAATTGTCTGTTCAGATCCTTGGTCCATTTGTTGACTGGGTTGTTGTTGTTCTTGTTGTTGTTGTTATTATTATTATTATTATTATTATTATTATTATTATTTGCTTAGCTTTTTGAGTTCTTTATGTACCCTAGAGATTAGTACATTTTCTGATGTGTGAGGAGTAAAAAATTCCTCCTAGGATGTAGGCTCTCTCTTAACCTCACAGATTGTTTTTTTTTGTTTTTGTTTTTTTTTTTTTTTTTTTTGCTGAGAATAAAATTTTAGTTTGATTTCATCCCATTTATTGATTATTTGTTTTAATTCCTGTGCTATAGGTGTCTTGTAAAGGAAATTGGGGCCTAATCCTACATGATGAAGATTAGAGCCTGCATTTTATTCTATTAGATGTAGAGTCTCTGGTTTAATTCCTAGGTTCTTGATACACTTTGCATTGAGTTTTGTGCATGGTGAGAGATAGGGCTTGTTGAAGAGGCTATATTTTCTCCAGTGCATGTTTTTGGCACCTTTGTCTAATATATGATCTTGTAATTTTGTAGGTTAGTCTCTCTGTCCTCTATTCTGTACCATTCATCTTCCAGTCTGTTTTTTTTTTCTTTTTCTTCTTTTGTTTTTTTTTTTTTTTTTTTTTTTTTGCCAATGCCATGCTGTTTTTCTTACCATTGCTCTATAATCTAGTTTAAGGTCTGGTATAGTGATGCCACCTGCTTCACTCTTCCTGCTAAGGATTGCTTTAGGTATTCTTGGTCTCTTATTTTTCCAGATAAATTTCATGGTTGCTTTTTCTATTTCTATGAGGAATGCCATTGGGATTTTGAACAGAATTGCAGTAAATCAGTATAGTGCTTTTGATAGCATAGTCATTTTGATAATATTAATTCTGCCTATTCATGAGCAAGGTAGATCTTTCCACCTTCTAAGGTCTTTTCTGATTTTTTTTCTTTAGGGTTCTGTAGTTCTTCTTGTATAGATCTTTCACCTCTTTCATTAGGTTGATTCCCAAGTATCTTATTTTTTTTTGAAGTTATTGTAAATGGAGTAGTTTTCTTCACCATCATATATACCCTATCTTTTGTATGTAAATTTTTAAGCTTTGTACTTTTTATATATTTCAGTATTATTTATTAATAATTTATATTCAACAATTAATGTGTCAATATATTGTTATGTTTTATAAGAAAAGGGATAAAATAGCATTTTATTATCACACTGTTTTCCCAATATCCTATCATCATTCTTTGGAATGAATGCCATTTTTCCTCTTCCCTGCACTGTAATTTTCATTATGTATCACTGCCTAAATAACAAGAGGCTTATTAAGAGTTTTATTTTTCTTGTTGTTTTCTGTAGTTCCACCATTTTTTTTAATTATGACGTTTATCCTGATTGATTTAACTTCATAGCATCAATCATGCGGCATCATGATATTTTAATCAGCAGTAGACTTTATGAACAACAGTGAATATAGCAAATATCTTAGCCATGAACTTGTCTATACCATCTATATTCTTGTCCTTATACTCAGAGAAATGAAAAATTGCAGAATATTCTTAGGATAAAATTTTCATCAGAGTGTAATTCCATCAAGTGAGAAATCATTATATATGCATATATTATCAATTATATACTATATAATTAAAACAATTATTATTTGTTGAATTTTCAAATTTGCTACTGCTTTTTTAATTGTATCTGCTTTTTTTTATTTGTACTGTAAATTGAACCCAGGGGTGCTTATCCATGAAGCCACATCCTCAATCCTTTCTATATTTTATTTTATCAGTCTTGCTGAGTTGCTAAATGCCTCACTCAGTTGCTCAATACAATATATATAAGGAAATATTATATATAATATTGTCTTCAAATTTATGATCCTTTTTCCTCATCCTCCTCAGTCAGTGGAACTACAGTTGTCCATCACTAGACCTTTCTCATTTGCTTTTTAGAAGCACCAACATTGATATTAATAACTCTCTCTGTGTTATGTTCATCTTTAATAGCTTCTAATTTTGTTCTTTTGCTTAAGATTTTCTTTTTTTGGGGGTATCTTTTTTTTATTGGTTGTTCAAAACATTAAAAAGCCCATGATATATCATCTTTCATACATTTGACTCAATTGGGTTATGAACTCCCATTTTTACCCCAAATACATATTGCAGAATCACATCGGTTACACACTCACCTTTTTACATAATGGCATATTCTTTAATTTTAGTTTATAAAATTTACTTATTATTGGGATCTAGAATTTGGTAATAAATTCTTAGTCATTTTATGGATTACTAATTATTTTCTGTATGTTTTATTTTCAACCTCAGGTTTAGTTGAATTTTAATTTTTGCAGCTGTATAGAGGTCTAAGTGAAACATAATAACCTGTATGGATATTTTTAAAAGAAATGGAAAGACAATTTAACCTAGGTTTTTTTACTGTACTGTATATACCCGAAGGACATAAAATCAGAATATTACATTGACTAAGCCACATTAATGTTTATAGCAGCACAATTTACAATAGCTAAGACACAAAACCAAACATTCAATGAGGAATGGATCCATTCAATGATGACAAGATAAAAAATTATTGTATATTTACACAATAAACTATTAATCAGCCATAAAGAAGATTAACTTTAAGACATTTGCCAGTAAATGGATGGATCTGGAGATGTTATGCTTAGTAAAACAAACCATTTATTTAAAACTGAATGTTGAAATTTTTTGATGATATGTGAAATCTAAAGTTCATAAAGTGGGGAAGGGTAAGAAAAAAGAACAGTAGATTGCACAGTGGTAATAATAAATAAATAAATAAAAGGGAATATATATATATATATATATATATATATATATATATATATATATATATATATATTAAAGATATATATAAATTCTACCATCATAGTCACCAACAAGAACAGGATTCTAATTAGGATAAGATATATCCCATGCTTGCATAATACCATAAAAATTGATTCTACTATCAGGTAGAACTAAAAAGAACCAATAAAATATAAAGAAACAAATTATATTTTTTGAAAAGCTATATGTATATTCTATTATGAACATCATACAATATATGCATCAATCAAATTATATATATATATATATATATGCATATTTTATTTTGTATGTAAACAATTGTTAAAATAATTAAACAGAAAATGCAAACAGGATTGTTCTTGCTATTTTTTATATTAATAACATACATAAACACCATAAAATGTTTGAACTTAAATTCAATATTAAATATTTCCATTAAGTGGTCTGTCTACTTTGTTACATTTCAAAATTTCTCTTATACCATTGGTATTGGGATTACTAGAAATCTCACTACATATTCAAAAAGCCAGCTCTATAAAAGAAATAACAAATAAGATTTTACACTTTAGTAAATCTCTGATTAGTGGTTGTACAATTAAAATTTGAGGATTCCCTTTTTTAATTACAATAATTTTCTCATCTGAGCAAAATATACGTAATTTAGATCATGATATAAAAAATTACAAAATATATATTTTTGTGGTAATGCCTGAGTTTTATATTGTGTTTCAAGAATGTGGAATATATATACTTTTTTGAACTTAGATCACTTTTTCTGCAGAAGTAGATAATAGTATTATTTTGTTCCAAAACTCCACCTACATGATAGTATACTAACTCTCATTTTAACTTCAATTACCTTACAGACTGTGCAAATGTTCATGTGGTCAATGTGTTATTCATTACAGATACTCTTATCATTCAGGGATATAGCCATTGATTTTACTGAAGAGGAGTGTGAATGCCTTCAGTCTGCTCAGAA
Source organism: Callospermophilus lateralis (assembly GCF_048772815.1). Classification (NCBI taxonomy): domain Eukaryota; kingdom Metazoa; phylum Chordata; class Mammalia; order Rodentia; family Sciuridae; genus Callospermophilus; species Callospermophilus lateralis. The sequence continues at coordinate 10,021,186 of NW_027514713.1, read as the reverse complement.
AAACTTATATAAAGATATGATGTTAGAGAACTATAGAAACTTTGCCATCCTTGGTAAGTTTAATTTCCTTTTAAAATTTATAATTAGTAGTTATTATTTAATGTACTTCTGTTGTATCTTCTGGGAACTTCTCTGTAAGAATGAGTTTCAGATTTTTGTTTCAAAGGAAAAGGGCATTTTTAGTAAAGATAATTTACTCTTTAATATATATTATGTTACTCATTAATCTCTCTCTTTCTTGGTATGTTATACATTCTCCACTTTAGATAAGTAGTTCCTAGCATACTTTAGTGATGTAAACTCTTGTAGCCTACACAGAGCAGGGGACACAGCGAGACATTCAAATGCAGAAAAACAATCTAAAAAATGTTGGTAGAGTAGTTATTTAGCAGAAAAAAAAAACATTTCAGAAGCTTAGGTTTATTTCTTTGATTTTAATCATTGAACATATACTGCCCTACAATTATCACATTTTCACATTCTTTGTGATCCTCCATTTTTTTCTTTAGTGATGTCCCAGTTTATTCAGGTTAACTATAAAAACTTACGTTTTATTGTGAGGGCTAGCATGATGTGTTACAAATCATCTTGTGAGGAAACCTGTAAAGAAGCAAACAGAAGAGAGAGACTCAATCTCAGTGAAAAGGAAAAAAAAAAACTGGCCACTCCTCTTCATGGCTGTACATAATATACCCCAAAATTACATAGCTTCTGTTGCCATGACTACATTCTTACATAGTATTATTTTAACCCCAAGTGCTAGCTAATCAAGATAATGTACAGTTAATACAAACACAGAGTCTCTTCTCCCAAAGGGCATTACCACAGAAACTAGATAGTGCACCTGTAGAGTTGTCTTAATAGCTTCAGAGAGAATCTGCTGGGAATTACACTTGTGGGACTCAGGGTGGCATTTTCCATCACCTCCACACTTTCTATTTCCAAGGTCAGAATACCTAAACCCCCCCACTCTTTTTTTAAGGCCTTTTGAATAAATAATATTATTTATTTATCTCCTTAATGCTGGTGGGGGCAAAAATAGGGCAGCCATAGACCTCAGGAAGTGGCAACATCAGTAAAAATCCACCTATGAATATTTTTTGACGCAGATAAAATTGAGTAAACATGAAGTTACCAATCCAACAAGTCAATCATCAATCATCTTGTTGTACCTAATTAATTATATCTTTTAGGTAATCTAACTCTTTTTTTAAATTGGTTGTTCAAAACATTACAAAGCTCATGACATATCATCTTTCATACATTTGATTCAAGTGGGTTAAGAACTCCCATTATTACCCCAAATACAAGTTGCAGAATCACATTGGTTACACATCCACATTTTTACATATTACCATATTAATGACTGTTGTATTCTGGTACCTTTCCTAACCCCTACTATCCCCCTCCCCTTCCCTCTCATCTTCCCTCTCTACCCCATCTGCTGTTGCTTAATTCTCTCCCTTGTTTTTTCCCCTTTCCCCTCACAAACTCTTATATGTAATTTTGTGTAACAATGAGGGTCTCCTTCCATTTCTATACAGTATCCCTTCTCTCTCCCTTTCTCTCCCCCCACTCGTTTCTGTTTCATGTTAGTCTTTTCCTCATGCTCTTCTTCTCTGTTCTGTTCTTAGTTGCTCTCTTTATATCAAAGAAGACATTTGGCATTTGTTTTTTTAAGGATTGGCTAGCTTCACTTAGCATAATCTGCTCCAAAGCCATCCATTTCCCTGTAAAATCCATGATTTTTTCATTTTTTAGTGCTGTGTACTACTCCATTGTGTATAAATGCCACATTTTTTTATTCATTCATCTATTGAAGGGCATCTAGGTTTATAACAGAGTCTAGCTATTGTGAATTGTGTGGCTATGATCATTGATGTGGCAGTATCCCTATAGTATGCTCTTTTAAGGTCTCAGGAAATAGACCAAGAAGGGTGATAGCTGGGTCAAATGGTGGTTCCATTCCCAGCTTTCCCAGGAATCTCCATACTGCTTTCCATATTGGCCGCACCAATTTGCAGTCCCACCAGCAATGTACAAGTGTACCCTTTTCCCCACATCCTCGCCAGCACTTATTGTTGTTTGACTTCATAATGGTTGCCAAATCCACAAAATTACAACTTTCTTACATTTGATAAAGGTGCTAAAAGCATGTAATGGAGAAAGGATAGCATCTTCAACAAATGGTGCTGGGAAAACTGGAAATCCATATGCAACAAAATGAAGCTGAACCCCTTTCTCTCGCCATGCACAAAAGTTAATTCAAAATGGATCAAAGAGCTTGACATCAAATAAGAGACTCTGCACCTGATAGAAGAAAAAGTTGGTTCTGATCTACATATTGTGGGGTCAGGCTCCAAATTCCTTAATAGGACGCCCATAGCCCAAGAGTTAAATACAAGAATAAACAAATGGGACTTACTTAAACTAAAAAGTTTTTTTTTTCTCAGCAAGAGAAACAATAAGAGAGGTAAATAGGAAACCTACATCCTGGGAACAAATTTTTACTCCTCACACTTCAGATAGAGCCCTAATAACCAGAATATACAAAGAACTCAAAAAATTAGACAATAAGATAACAAATAACCCAATCAACAAATGGGCCAAGGACCTGAACATACATTTCTCAGAGGAGGACATACAATCAATCAATAAGTACATGAAAAAATGCTCACCATCTCTAGCAGTCAGAGAAATGCAAATCAAAACCACCCTAAGATACCATCTCACTCCAGTAATCTAACTCTTTTAAAATAAAATTACTATTATCACTTAAATTGAAGGAACACATGTTATTAAACTTCTGATATTCATTATGATATAACAATACCAGACAATCAATTGCAATCATGAATTTTAAGTATTGCTTGACAATGTTGTTTTCGTTCTTCATTAAGCATATTAACAGCCATGGAGGCATGACTAATACTTTTTATGATAGCATAGGTGAGTTTCATTGTAGTTTTGTAAGCCCAGAGCTAGTCAGGGAAACCCACTAAGGAAAACATCAGAGCATCAAATTCTGCCTTAGAGAGAAGGTTCACTGAATTATCACATTTTTTATAAAGAGGAATAGACCTTTTATGAATAAATTGTGCAGGATTGTGACATATTAAATTAAAATGTAGATGATAAGGACACAATTATTCTGCTAACACAACAGTGAATACCATGAGATTTTTTTTTCAGGTATATAATCCAAGTGAGTCAAGATATTGTAATGGGTTGTAGAAGTCCAGGATCTGACAGTACTGAATTTCCCACAAGTGGTGTACAAAAAAAGAGCAACATTGTTATTAAGACCAAAGCATTAACAGAGTTTTGTGTGAGTTTAGCAACCAAAGCAGTAACTAAGTTATCCATAGTACATTCTAATCTATTTGAGCAAACACCTTTTGAGCTCAGGTTATTAATGGTTTTATATCCCCCCAAGTATCTGGAATTATACTATCTTGGGTTCCTCTTTTAATGTTTCTCCTCTTTTGAGAAGAATGATTATTCTCTTGTTTGGAGGGACTCTTCTTTTCCAGGGTTAATGAATTTTATGAATCAGCTTGTCAAGTCCCTGATGTACATTTATAAGTGCTATATTTCATGCATCAAGCTAGAGTCAAAAAGAACATGTTAGCATAAGTTTAACAGTCTATGCTTTTCCCCATGTGATCAAAAGCATAGTATCTTGCCATGCTGATAAGATGGAATATTATATTATATTATATTATATATATATATATATATATATATATATATATATATATATATATATATATAAAATGCCTGTTTGAGAATAAAATGTCTATTCAATGCAGATGGCCAATTTTGAGTATTAACTTTATGTTGCATATTGAGCACATCAAGTTTAATAAAACATTATTTAATGTACATTAATATGAGAGAGGCTAGATCTTTGTTTGTTTGTTTCTGTTTAAAAAGGTAAGGATCAGGATATAATTTACTCACTCAACAAAAGCTTGTCCAAAATGATTATGAGAAATTTCATAATTTAAAACTATATCTCATTGATTAAAAATTGTGCAAAAGGATGAGATGTAAAGGCAGAGGCATTATCCATCTTTAAACAAATAGGCCCTCTAGGAGCAGATCATACTTGGTTTCTTTTCATGCTCTCTGCTGGTACTGACTTGGAAGTTTCTTTTTTTAGATTCAATTCTGTTAGTAAACTTTTTAATTGTGTTTTGTAATAATGCATTAATAATCATAAATATTTTGAAGTGAATAACTCATTGTCCTTCTGCTTTTTAAGCTATTTTACATATTTCTTATTTTTTCTATTTTGATTAATGATTTAATTTCTAGATCATTGCTTTTTATTGTGGCATGCTTGGATTTTTTACAAATATATACATATAATATATATCTATATCTATCTATCTATCTATCTATCTATCTATCTATCTATCTATCTATCTATCTATCTATCTATATTACCCCAAGTGTAATATATGTGTTTGTGTATGTATATATATCTCACTTATCTTTGTATATCCTATAGGTTTTTAATTTAAACAATGTTTCACAAGTTGCTTAGACTTGTCTTAAACTTGGTCCTTCTTGATAAGCCTCTCCCATATTGGTAGAATTTAGCTTTGCACACTAGGAATGCCCCTCTCATTTTTTTTTCTTAAAGAATTGTTCACATACACAATATGTGCTTATTTATATTTATATTTATATTTTTCATCTCAATTTCACTCTTCAAACATTTTTTAAATTGTTATTTTGTGTTCTTTAAGTAATTTATAACTGTCAGTATCCTGATGTTTAATTCTTAATGTTTTTTTTTCTTTTTTTGTCACTTGGATTAAGCCATGCTTCTCTTTGTTTATGTTTGCTGTTCTATTTTTTATTTGTTCATTAAAGGAGCCAACAGTTGATTATGTAGTCCATTTTGGGGAAAAATGTATAAAATATTTTAAATAAATAAAAATAGGCAAGAACAGTGCTGCATCCTTGTAATATTTGCTAATTGGGAAGCCATGCAAAAGTACTTCATGTTTAGGGAAGTCAAAGATATTTAGAAACAGCATGACTCAAACAATTCTAAAAAGACTTGTGTTGTTATTAATTGATGTAGAATTTTTACAGCTAATCTCAAGCACCACACATGAAAAATTAAAAGTTGGATTACCTAAAGATTCAGAAATGCCAGTACTAAATATGATTCTATAAACAATTGAATCTGAAAACTGAAGAGATACCTCTGCTTTTTTTATTATTTCAACATAGTTCTCAGTTTTAAAGCTAGGGACTCAATATATGTGCCTATCAATGGTCAAATGTTTAAAAATATTGTACTTATATACTATTATTAATTAGTTATAAAATATTTTGTCTCTTAAAGTGTTATAAGAAATATATGCAGGACTTTGCATTAAGTGAAATGTGGCAGGCAGAGATTAAGTTGCAGGAGCATTTGATTCACATGTGACAGTCAGACATTTAGTGAGTAAAATTCTGCTCAACCGGTACTGGGTTTTGTGTAGGGTTTATATTATATAGTCAAAGTCTCCATATTTTTATTTTATTGAGCATAAGAGGGTCAAGATTTTTGTTTTACTACATAGTGAGTGTATTATGTTCTTTTTTTTAAAGAGAGTGAGAGAGGAGAGAGAGAGAGAGAGAGAGAGAGAGAGAGAGAGAGAGAGAGAGAGAGAATTTTTAATATTTATTTTTTTAGTTATCGGCGGATACAACATCTTTGTTTGTATGTGGTGCTGAGGATCGAACCCGGGCAGCACGCATGACAGGCGAGCGCACTACCGCTTGAGCCACATCCCCAGCCCTGTATTATGTTCTTCATAAATATTAGTAGAAGGAATACAATACTTGTAAGAAAAAAACTGATAATTATATGAAATAATGATTGTGTTAATTCATTCTATTTACTCATTTTACCTTGTATGTACAGTATGAAATACCATGATATATTTAGTAAATAAACAAAGTGGTATTTGTCAATGAAAGAAATCATCATATCACACCAATTTAAAAATATAAAAATCAATTTATTATACTTGATTGTCATGTGTTGACTTTATCCAAGTATTATGGCTATAGGCTATGCAAGGTTTTTATAGTCTTTTAAAATGTTTTTATGGAAAATTTTATAGACATATGTGTATATTTCTTAGTAAACATTTTGTTCATATTTCTTTTTAAGAGTCCATAGCCTCTTTACCCTTGTTGAATATTTGTGATATTATCACTCAAAATCTACTAGATATTTTTATCTCACTTTGTCATGGTAGACAAAAACCAGTTTTTGGATGCCCTTTGAAAAAGCCACAAATATTTGTAGATGTTTTAAATTTCTTTTATTTTACTGACAGTGAAGGTAGCTGATAGATATTTCCTAAATACACAATGATATCTTATGGAGGACAAAAGGCTGTTGATGATAAAAGTGATACACTTTCCTTCTCTTTATTAAATTACTCTTCTTAATGATTTACTCCTCTTTGATACTGTGATCCCTACAAAATTTGAGTAATATTCTCAAGGTAATTTTGTCTATACATTTTCATTCAACTGATATATTTTTGGACTTATGATGTCTTTGGACTTACTAATCTGCTACACTTTTTATGTGCTTATTTTAACTTAATTTCATGTTATGTATGCAAAATATATTCTCTCATAGAAGCACCTATCCCCAGATGACAACCTGTTTTTCCCCAACCAGACTGCAAATGGAACTGACTTCTATAAAGGAACTCACATCCCCCACATTGCCCCCCATGTCTTCAAGCCATTTAATGTTTGACACCCCTTTTCAGCTCTGAAGCAGCCAGAATGAGCCATCACCCATTATTCTTACAGCAATAAAGAGTTCCTAAAATTAGGGGGAATGAAGCCAGAAATGGATAGACAGTTTAGATAGGTAAATCGAGTCAGGTTGCATGGATATAGGAGGCCCATTTTTAGTGAGTCTGGGAAGTTGAAGACGATCTCCTGAGATTACTGTTTACCAAGATGAAGAGCTTGGCCAAATAGGCCTTCGACTTAGGGAACCATGATTGTTTCCCAAGTTTCCAGACAAAGGGGGGAATGAAAAACCAGCCTCTATCTCAGAGCAAAGCCTGTCCAAGGAAGGGACATGATCTTTGTCCTTGGAAAGACCCACAGAGCACTCCTAGGCACATTCCCACCCTTCTAAGTTGTTTATATACAAATAACAGGAGACATCTGCTGGGCCAGGTGTCCCTGACTCAGTCAGGCTAGGTGGGGATCCATAGCAACCTCCTAGCAGCCACCAATCAGCATGAGACAGGAAAATACCTGGGATGACAGATGACCCTCCCAGTAGTTTATGGTGGTTGATAACATGTTGGGAAACCATGTAATTCAGAATGACCACCCCCTCTTGTCTTAAACCAATCAGTTCAAATGAATATCCCTTTTGTAGTAACCAATCATCCCTACCCAACTTGATCCCGCCAGTAAAAGTGCTAATCATGTTTTAGAGTTGTTGTTTGATTTTCCCATGTTGTGTGATGATATGCTAAGAGATGCTATGATGTATGTGGGGGTCCCTGCCTTCTCCAAAGAATGTATAAAACTGCTGAAAACCCTGGGCTCGGGGCCTCTCATCATCACCAGTTGCTATGTGTGCGCGCGGAGGACTGAGCTAGCTCACAATAAACACCTCTTTGCTGTCTACATCTATCTTGGTCTTTGGTGGTCTTTTGGGGGTCCCAAATTCGAGCATAATAAGATCATTAGCCATGATGAGATTCCTCTGTGCCCTGTCAAGTGGCTTTACAAGGATCCTAGTGAAAGGTTCTTGTGAACATGGCTAGGGGAAAAACAGTTACTCCCCATGTGAGGCAAGCTGGTGTGCAGCTCAGTGGTAGAGTGACCCTGAGTTCAATCCCCAGTGTTGCAAAACAAAACCCTCTCCTCAAACCCCAAATAAACATGAGATCAGGCAGACAATGAAGACAATGCCTAGCATTTAGGAAGTGGTAGGTGCCCCATGTTGGCTGGCCCACTCACACTGGTCGCTGGTCAATATAAAGATTTGGGGAAGGAGGTAGCTTTTTCTCTCTGACCTTGAGACTGCCAGGACAGCCATACCTGCTGGCAGCCATACTGTCATTCTTAATTAGGTCTAGTTGGAGAGGGTAGAAGGTACCTAAGACATTTGACTTGAAACTCTGTCTCTGCAAGATTGAGACTCTCACCCACCACCATCCCTTGAACGGCCTTCTGCCCCAGTAGAAAGCCCACCATTCAGAGTTGGAAATCTGGACTGGGGTGCAGCTCAGAGATAGAGCACTTGCTTATAAAGGGATGGAGGTGGGAGAGTGAGCCACAAACCTGCCTGACATGTCGAGTGTCTTTTGTTCCTGATGACACCTCTGAGCATCATCCACTTCTCAACTCTCAGATGTCTTGAAGGGGGCCAACAGAACCCCAGCACCCCTGAGGATCAGATGGAGCTGCAGATCAGCAGGGCCTGCAGCCTTCTCTCCTGGAGGCTCAGCATATCCTCCTGGTCTCTTCACTCTTGCCAAGAGCTTTGACCTCCTTCCTACCAAGGGGCCACTTCCTTCTGACAACCACTATTCCAAGAAAAGCAGTGCATAAAAGGAAGGCAGAGCCAAGCGCAGATCTGTAATCTCAGAGGCTGAGGATGGATGGCGAGGCACTAAGCACCTCAGTGAGATTGGGTCTCTAAATGAAATGCAAAATAGGGCTGGGGATGTGTCTCAGTGGTCCAGTGCCCCTAAGTTCAATGCTTGGTACACCCTCTCAAAATCTTTCCACTAGGGGCTGTGGGTGTAGCTCAATGGTAAAGCACTTGCCTAGCACATGTGAAGCACTGGGTTTCAATCCTCAGCACCAGATAAAATTAAATAAATTAAATAAAGGTATTGTGTCTATCTACATTTAAATTTTTTTTAAATTTTTTTTTTACTTGAACAAAAGGTTTTGGGGATTGATGGAGATTTGAGAAAAGGGTATCTGCCCCTATCCCATTGACACCTGATACAATTGTCAGTGGTTCTAAGATACCATCTTTATCTCCATCTCTAGCTTAACCTCCACATCTATCTAGCGGTTTATGTATCCATCCATCTAAATCAATACATCAATGCTATGCTTCAGGCAAAGTGTAGAAGCTGGAATTAACAAGCTGGAGAGGGGAAATTTTCCAATTTTGGAGGGAGATTCATTTGGATTTCAATTCTGTCTTTATCCTTTAAGGGCTGTGTGACTTTGGATTAGGGACATAATCAGCCTTTCTGAGACTCAGTTTTATTACATGTAAAACGGAATTTATAACAGCACATGGACATCAGCTTAGTTGTGTAGGGAGAGCTCTCTCTAGGGCATCAGGTGGGGCACCGGGAGAAAAGTATGGAGAGGAAGAGGTTGTCTTTCCCTAGCCCAGGGGATGCTGCCTAACAATTTACCCACTTCAGACCCAGGCGAGGTTTCTGTGAAACAAGGGGTGGGGGAGTTCTGTTGGCTTTTTGAGAAAGGCTTGGTGCTTCACAAGTAGTCAGTGTCCCCTTGGGCCACTGTGGGGAGCCTGAGCTGGGAGGCGCACTGGGTAGGGAGAGCGCATTGGCCTTGGCCTTCGAGTACAAGGTGGGGCTGTGGCTCTGGCCCCACCCCATGTTCACAGGCCTCACCCCTACCCCCGCCCCTCAGGTCACAGCCCTGGCTGGGCTCCAGTTCTGGGAGGTCGCTGGTTGCGCCTTGGGCAGTAAGGAATACTGTGAGCGAAAAGGTGGGGGGCTTAGAACCCCTTGATGGATGCGATGGACAAAGGCTCCCATTTCCTCAGGACCAGCCTGCATCTCAGGCATAGAAACAAGGACCCAAGCGCTGAGAGCTCTGAGGCTGAACCAGATGAACCAGGATGGGGAGGTGGCAAGTTGTTGGCCTGGGGCCCTCTTTCACTTAAAAACAATTAAAGTGCAAAAACTGGTTTGAATAATTTTCTGTCTCCTTTTGCAAGGGAAGAAGCGCCCTTGCCTTCTCCCATCTGATCAGTTTGGCGCTGAGTCCAGAAAGTTTCTGACCCCCACCACCTTAATCCAGGAGAAGAGAGATCTAGAATGTGCCTTGAAGCAGTGTATCTAGTGAATCCACTGTGTCCCTTAGCTTGCCCCCTCCCCCACTGGAAGTTCCACCAGGCAGGAGACCTTTTTGCTTTGACCAGCTGCATCCCCCAGCACCTGGCCCAGGGCCTGTCCTAGAAGAGGTCAGTAAACATTCCTTAGGTAAAGAACACAAACTTTACATTTACAGAGGATAAAAGGTGATTTTTTTTTAAATCACTGTTCTATGTCCTTTACCTATTGGATCCTATGCTCCTCACAGCTGCCCTACAAGGTGGGTACAAGCATGTCCTCATTTTCAAAGATAAGGGAACTGAGTCACAGAAAAATAAACTTACTGGAAGGCAGAGAAGCTGAGAAAGGAATGACATCCAGTCTCATTCAGCAAACTCAGGATGCCAGGGCTCCTCCTTGGACCCCTCTTCTGACATTTCTTTGGTACCTGATATTGGACTCGAGAATGTAGTCTTCAAAGATCAGCTCTGCCATTTGTTGATACTGTGACCTTCTGCAACACTTCCCCAGACATCAGTTTCCCCATGGGCCCTGGTGGGGGGGTGCCTGATTTTTCCTTCTCTGCCCACAAGCTTTTTAGGAATCTTTTACTTGGCTGGATGGCAGCTCTGCTCCCAGGGGCAGGAGAAGGTTTGGGGTGGAAACAGAGACTTCCTTAATCCTCCCCTCACTCCTGCTGTGGCTTTGGTTCTGGGCAGGGGCTCCAGGGCCTCTCCCAGTGGGTGCCAAAGGCCAGAGCTGCCTTTTTCTGTCCCAGGAGGCCAGCCAGCCCCTGCCCAGGCCCGGGAAATGTTTTTTTTTCCCCTTTGTGTTGTAGCTGGGACCCTTTATACTAGGAAAAAAAGAGAATCACCAGGCCAGCTGTTTGGAAAATAAAGAGACTTAAAAAGAAAAGGGCTAGGCCTGTTCTCTTGTGGAGGCTTTGGTTAAGCAGAAAGTTTTAGTTCTTTTCTGAAAGGCATTTGGGCTTTTGAAGTCCCCTGCAGGAGCTCCCTCTGGCCCCTGGGAAGCCAGGCCCTGGCATGTCCCAATATGCATGACTAGGATGGGGCCAGGCCACTCAGAGAAGGCAGCAGCAGGTCCTGGGAAATTTAGCACCAGGCTGGGTCCATTGGGGCTTTGGTCCCCACCCACTCTGCTCCTCTCCCAGTGTGGCCCAAGCCCCATAACCTCCCTTTAGTGGGCACTTGCCTGAATTTCCTCTGCTCCCTCTGGCTTTAAATACTGGCTGGGTGCCATTTGGGCCAGAGGGTGGGAATGGACTGCTTCTTCATTCAGAGAACCAGAAAGATTTTGCAAACAGGTAGACTGAGGCAGAGAGGGCTTACCCCAGGCCATTCAGGAAACGTAAACATTCTGAGTTGTCATTGTCCTGTAAATGTGAACAACAGCTGCCATTTCTTAAGCACATAAAATATGGAAGGATGCAGTTGATGAATCCAGGAATTCACCTGGCAGAGGAAACCCAGCGACCTGTCTCTCAAGGACACTGCCTGACTAGCTCTCTTCATTTCTTATTTAGTTCCAGTTCTTGCAAATGAGCCTCTTCTCTGTGTGGCCACCCCTTGCTAGGGTCTCAGCTACATCTATTACCGTTTAAGGAGCACTATCAAAATATATCTAATTGCTGGGCATGGTGGTGCACACCTACCCAATTAATTGGGAGGCTGAGGTAGGAGGATTGCAAGTTCAAGCCCAGTTTCAGCATCTTAGTTGAGATCCTGTTTCAAAAAAAAAGGGCTGGAGATGTGGCTCAGTGACAGAGTGCCCGTAGGTACCACAAAATTAAAAGGGCTGGAGATGTAGCTCACTGGTAAAGCACTATAATTACCAGTACTGCAAAAAAAAAAATAGCAGCAAAAACCTACTAGGTGCAAAGTGTCGTGTGCTAGACTAGACATGTTCCAGCTTTAACCCCCTCTCTGCTCTCCACACAGCAATGAGCCCCGTCACTGTGGTGCTACCCTTCCAGGACACCCCCCCCATGACCTACTTGCTCCAACAAGGCAACTAGGCCCTACCTCCTATAGTGTCCACTACCTCCTGATGGTTTGTTCCAATATGTAGATTGATTCACTGATGAAGACAGAGCCCTCATGATCCAATCACTCCCCCAAGCCCTGCCTCTGAACATTGCTGCTCTGGGGACCAAGCCATCAAGATAGTAGCCTCTGGGAAAGGTTTCAGGTACAAAGCACAAAAGATGGTAAACAGCACGGCTGGGATTCAAATTCATCCCTGCCTGGTTCTTTATGCGATATGAGCCTCTGTGCTACGTGGTGGCCCTCTCTGTCCAGTGCCCACCTCTGATCTCTGGGCATTGCCCTGACAGCTACTCCAGTTACACTTCATTCACTGGGCAGAAAGTAGGCACCATGATGAGATGGGAGTATATATCAAAATCTAGGCCTCTGTCCCTGAAAGAGCTTTTGGTTTACTTGGGTGGGCCAAGATTTCTACCCCTGGTCCTCTTGTCCACTAGAGAGCCTTTAGGTGACAGTAGTTGAGTGTACTGTATATGTATCCCTCCTCTATATGCCAGCCAGGATGCTGGTCTTTCTCTTGATGAAATCACAGCATTCTGAGCATCCATAGGACACAGGGGATGTAAAGGGAGCAGTAGACCCAGAGTGGATGACAGAGTTTCCCTCATTTCTGCCGGTGGGTATTGGGTCCTCAAAAGCATTCCATGTGTTCAGCTGAGATAGGGACCACAAATGTTGACACTTCCCTAATATTTCTTCTGGGCCTGTGTACCTAGGAGATTCTTTCTATGACAGTAGAAGTGGAGGTGCAGAAAAGGGCTACGTACACAGGGGAAAAAAAAGTACCCATGCCGGGTGTAGGGGTACACACCAGTAATCACAGCTACATGGGAGGTTGAGGCAGGAAGACTGCAAGATTGAGGCCAGTCTAGGTAATTTAGGGAGACACTACTTCAGAATAAAAGGAAACAAACAAACATTTTAATTTTTTTCAAAATGATTTGAGCCAGTTTGTTGCTTTTTGGTAGATTCAGATAACAGTGTCATAAGAGAGGTTAGAGTCAGCTGTGGTCTCCTGCTGCCCTACAACCTCTCTAGCAGTTGTTAGTGAAGGCAAATGTTACACCAAATTTGCTACACAAATTGACAGTCATCACATAGACATTCAGCAGCAAAGTGGGTTTTTTATTTTTTATTTTTGGTGTGTGTGTGTGTGTGTGTGTGTGTGTGTGTGTTGGGAATTGAACTCAGGGCCTCTTAACCACTGAGCCACATCCCCAGCCCTATTTTGTATTTTACTTACAGAGAGGGTCTCACTGAGTTGCTTAGTGCCTCGACATTGCTGAGGCTGGCTTTTTGAACTCACAATCCTTTTGCCTCAGCCTTTTGAGCTGCTGGAATTACAGGCATGTGCCTCTGTGCCTGGCAAAAGTGGGGTCATTTTAAAGACAAAACAGGCCCTATAAAGTAGTTTCAACAGCTCAATGAAGTCCCAGCTCCATCTTTCAGACTATCTGCCCACTCCCCAAAATGAGGAGCCCATCACATTCCTAGGCAGGCTTTGGTGTCCTCAGAATTTCCACTCATAGCTGGACACAGGATGGCCTTGGGGTGGAGCTGTGTGTGTAGGGGGTGGGTAGTTACCCCAGCCTCACCTGCATGCAAGGTAGAGAGCATTCTAAACTCTGTTTGTTAAACCATACCTCAAAGGCCTTGGATGTCACCAATGAGAGCACATTTTTAAATCTACCACGTTTTTGTTTGTTTGTTTTCTAATGTGATAATTAAATTTATTGGTGGCTGCCTGATCTACTCAAGACCAAAGGATGTGTTACTAGTCCTGGAATGTGCCCACTGCCTGCTGGGGCTGTCTACCTGTGCATTCTGAGTCAAAGCTTATAAAACCAGGCCTTATATCACATTTATTATATTGAATTTTTTTAAAAAAATTGTTTTAAAATTAAAGAAAATACTGCCAGGTGCATGGGTACATACTTGGGAGGCTGAGGCAGGAGGATTGTAAGTTTGAGGCCAGTGAGGGCAATTAGGGAGATGCTGTTTTAGAATAAAAGATAAAAAGGATGGGGGAATGTAGCTGAGTGTAGCGTGCCCCGGGGTCTGATCCCTAGAACTGGGGGAAAAAATGAAAGCCAGTCACCAACCTTGTAACAGAGAACAAAGCCACAAGTGAACCAGAGTCCAGCACCGGAAGGCTCCAGTGTGCAGAAGCACACCAAGGGCAGCTGGAGGTGGTCTGGGGGGAGGCTCCTGGCACCAGGACAGGAGTTTCAAGCTTTCTGAGGGTGTCAATACACCAGGGACCCTCCCAAGGAGTTTTCTTGCTGCCTTGTGGGTGTTCCCTGCAAAGACTGCTGATGCTTGAAGAACTAAATAATTATAATAATGATGATAAAATAGAGATGGCTCTCCCAGCTGAACAGAAACTGGAGAAGACAAGGAGGATCCCACACCCGACTTATCCTTTTTGGCACCAGACGCCTGCAGCCCCAGGGAGGCAGATGTCTGGGTCTGCTGCTGGCCTCTTTGAGTTGTTTTCTTCTCAGGATTTGTTCAAAACTGTTTAAATCATTATTCTCATAATCTTCTATTAAAAGTTAGCCTGGGAAAGAGCCAGGAAGGAGGGACCCAATTAGCCTCCCCCCACACCCCCACCTGCGGTGCCTGGCATTGAGGCCCCCCCGTAGAGAGGCTGACAGGCGGCAGATGGCACACACTGTGGGAGGCAGCGATTGGCCTCAGCTCTGCGGTGCCCTGTCGCGGGCTGCCTCTCCTGGGGACGGAGGAGAACAAACCCCAGCTCTCCCGCCAGGGCTCTGGGGGTGGGGGTGGGGTGGGGGTGGAAACTGCGGATCACACCCATCCAGGAGACAGGGGGCCAAACAAAAGGAGCGAGGTGGGGATGGGTTGTGTTGGACGAAAGGAGGGGGTCATCTGGTGGGAAGGGGCACCAGAGAAGTGCCTCTGCCCTTTCTCTGTCCTAAAGGAACTGCAGGAGGCTCAGAGGCCGGAGGTGGAGGTAACAGAATTGACTGGGCAGGAGGAGGGGGGAATTGCGGAGGGTGGGGAGGTGGCAGGGATTACCAAAGACCTTTTGGAACTAATCCTCAAGGATGAGGGTCCTGGAGCACACAAAGTTTATTTTTGGGATGAGTTGCGTGCACAGCTGTGAAGCATGTTTGCGACTAAACCCTCACCCCGCCCCCACTCCAGACCTGACTGCTGTGTCCCTGTCAGCTACAGTCAGGGTGCGTCAGGGTGCGGAGGGAGCTTGACCTCCTCAGGCCTTGTTTCTCCTGTTTCCTCTAAAGCTTGTTTCATTTTAAACTCCTTCCAGAAAAATGTTGTTATAAGGGAAATCTCAGAGCTGCCAAAAACCTGTACTGTCCCCCTTACTACCCTAGCCCTGTTGAGCTCGGATTCACACCAGAATGGTCTCAAGGGACATTTGTTGAAGCCTGGGCCTTGCTTCTCACCAATCTGCTGACTCTGTACCAGAAAGTCATTTTCAGGTGATGTATTTTACACCATCTGCCTACCTCCAGCAGGGAATCCAGGGTTTAGGGTCCCTCCCTTGTTAAAAAAAAAAAAAAGGTCCTTTGGCCCAAGGTGCATGCCTGTTATTCCAACAACTGAGGAGGCTGAGGCAAGAAGATCTCAAGTTTGAGCCAGCCTGTGCAATCTATTAGGGCCCTATCTCAAAAATAAAAAATGAAAAAGACTATGTATGTAGCTTGGTGGT
This sequence comes from Callospermophilus lateralis, assembly GCF_048772815.1. Taxonomy (NCBI): domain Eukaryota; kingdom Metazoa; phylum Chordata; class Mammalia; order Rodentia; family Sciuridae; genus Callospermophilus; species Callospermophilus lateralis. The sequence continues at coordinate 10,005,329 of NW_027514713.1, read as the reverse complement.
AGAGTGCTCCTGCCTTCAAACCACAATGCTAATAACTATTTTTGTACTGGAAATTGAACCCAGGGGCACTCTACCACTGAGTCACATCCCCAGCCCTATTTTATATTTTCTTTAGAGACAGGGTCTCACTGAGTTGCTTAGTGCCTCGCTTTTACTGAGGCTCTTTGAACCTGTGATCCTCCTGCCTCAGCCTCCTGAGGTGCTAGGATTACTGGTCTGCTAGGATTCAAGTTTGTGCCACCGCACATGGCAATTATAACACTTTAAAAGCATTTTCTGACCTCAATTTCATCTGCTTTAGGTGGACCAAGATTTAGAGGAGGCAATTTCTTCTGCCCTGCTCAGAGAAGTTGTTGGGAAACCCAGAGTAAACTGTAAGAAACCAACATCATAAATGCAAGAAAGATTACAAGTTGATGATTTTTGAAAACAAAGAAGACTTGCTCACATAAATAGGCATTTTCCCTCAGTCATCATGTGGCTGGAGGAGGGGAAGCCAAAGAGCTGCCATTCTCCCAAATGATGCATCTTGAGAATGTGTCTCTGAACACGGAGCAAGTGAGGCTGCTGCTCTGAATTTCCAAGAAGAGGCAATGTATCGTGCAGAGCGTGAATGAGGGCCTAGCGGACTCTGCCCTTGCATGGCTGCAGGAGGTGGCTCCTTGGGGATGTTGAACATTCTTGGACTCACGAACTGGGGAGGGTGGTGGCTGAAGGTGGCAACCCTATTCCGAAGAAGGGGAGGACCTCAGGGCCTAGGTCTTACTTAGTGGATGATCTGGCCTTAGCCTGTCCGGGTATCCTTGTTACTGCTGTTGACTGGTGACCATTCCTTGCTTCCCCAATGTTGAAGAATAACACCAGAGAAGCACACCAAGGCAAGGTCAGAGTAGAAATTAGAAGTTTATTAAAGGACAACAGAAAAGACTTCTCCCGGAGGAAGAAGGGAACCCAAGAGGTGGAATCCCTGGAAGTGTGGTTGTTTCCCCTTTTTGTAGTTCTTTCAGTGATGGAATGTAGGTTGGAAGGCCTGAGGGGTGGGACACAGGTGGGCCAAAGAAGTAATCTGGGCAGGAAGGACTTCATTAACATTCCTTTGGGATGGGCTATCTTTAAATCTGCTGGGGCTGTTCATTAACATTTCTTTGGGATGGCCTTTGGGCCTAGGGCTTTTTCGGGACTTCATTAACATTCCATGAGTTGTCCTGGGTTTCCCTGAATTCCTTCAACATGGCCTCCATTTTAGATCTTACTCGATATTAGACCCGATTTACCTAACTGCATTGACTACCTAACTTTAAATTTGGCTTCATCCTCACACGCTGGGTCTCTGTTGTTGGCGTGTTTGCCTGGGCATTGCATTTCTCCAGTCACCTGACTGTACCTCAGAGATGGCCTTGGGCCCCCGTACATGGCCCCCCTGCCTAAGGCCTTTATCCGCATCCCTGGCCTGCTCTCCCTAGCAGCAGGGGTGTGGGGGTGGCGTCTACCTCGGCAATCAGCTCATTATGGGGTTGGCAAGCAGGGCCCAGCGGGAATGCTAAACTAGCTGAGGTGGGTGGGACCAGGCTGGCGGGCAGGCGGGAAGGCGGGGGGGGGGGGGGGGGGGGGGGGGGGGTGTGAACTGCGGCCTGGTGCCACTGCTGGGCTGGCCCAGCACTGCTCTCAGAAGGCAGCGGGTTTTTCCGTGAATGGTTGCCTTGTGCCTGTGTCTCCGAGGGGACACAGCCCTCCTCTCTCCACGTGGCAACTTATCAGTTCCTGAGATTGATAAACCCCAGCGCCCGCTGGGCACCCGCTCCGCTCTGGAGGCCCAAGGTGGCTTCACTTGTCTGGAAGGGGGAGATGTGGGGGCCTCTCTCCTACCCGGGACTGCAGCTGGTGGGAAAGGGGAACGCTTCAAAGTAACAGTTTAGGGGAGCCGCCCAGGGAAGACTTTCCTTAAGCATGTGCCCTTCCAGGCCCCCAGGAACTGCTAGGAGATCTGAGCCTCACCTAGTTCAAGAACTACAAGGACATGAGGCGCCCCCTGGCAAAACTCTCTGGAAAGTAGCAACTTGTTTATTTTTGCCAACCTCAGAGGGAAGGGGTGCTACTGCAGTTTTCTGGAGATAAGGTGTTAGAGTCACAGCCTGGAAGTGCGCACCAGGCTCAAGAACCCTACAAATGAGGGTATAGGGCAGCCGAGTGGTGTAAGCGTTTGTTGGATGTGGGGTAAGAGTGGTCTTGGAACACCAACCCATCCTCAAAAGTCAATGGAGAGGGAACAGCTAGGTCTGAGGATAATTCTAGTGCGTGGGGCACAAGAAGCAATGCTAGGGTAGCTAACCTGTTTGCTCCCCCATTCTTTTAATTTTTGCAGTTTGTAAAGCTAATGCATCTGGGTGAGCTTGACAGCCCTAGTGGGCCTTCTATTTCCTCCTCCCGCCCCCATGCAGCCAGAGCCCGGTCCGCAAGCCAGTTCAGTGCCCACGATCCCGCGGTGCCTGCTGAGCCGTGCCACAGTCCAGTTTTGCTGGCTGCGGAGCCAGCGCTGTCCATCGCTCAGTGCTGTTGGCCCTCTCTCCATCTGATCCGAGTTGGAGCAGTGCAGGGCGCCCCATGGGATCAGAGCGCTCCACTGCGGGGCCTCTGCTCCTTACATCCTCCTGCTGGGGACCCGGCTACATTTCCAGCCAAGCCTGGCTTTATTATGTGTCTCCGCAACGCAGACCTAGCAGCCGGATCAGGAGGAGAGCCAGCTACCACAAAGAAGACAGGAGCATGAGGGAGGCTGGCGGGCAGGACAGCGCAGGCTGGAGCATCGAGGAGCCGGGAGGAAGCCGCCTCTGCTGCTGCCCGGGAGGTAGGGAGCCCAGCCGCCACCACCTGCTCCTCTTCCTCCGCCAATGCAGCCACCGCCTCCCACCTCTCCGAGTCCCTGGCCCATGGAGGCAGCTAGCTGGGCGGCAACTTGACGCCGGCCTGGGAATCAGCTGCACGCCATGAGCTGTGCATTGCAGAACGCAAGCAGGCAGCATCGGCCTGGCACACCAGCTGAGCAATGCCTGGGGCACAGGCGCGCCTGCCTGGCGCTGCCTGAGCTCCCCCGTGTGCCCCTTCCTCCTCTGGGGGGCCGAAGCCTGACCCCGCCTAGAGCCAGAGAAGGGGGCGTGAACCAGGGGCCCCAAGCTGCGGTTTCCAAGCCACTAAGGCCATTTTGACCCCCCACGCCCAAGTAGGCTGAGTTGAGGTACCCCCTCGCCATCCATCATAATCTCCAAATTGGGCCTTTGGGCATTTTTTGAGCCATTAATATTTATTTATTTATTTTTCTTTGTGCAGCAGGGGACATTTGAAGCCTTTTTTCTTTTTTTTTCCCAGGGTGTACTGAGCTTCCGAGCTCCTGACTGCCTCCCGGTCTCCTCCCCTTCTAAGACCGTCTTGACTCCAGCCCAGTTCCCCCTTTTCAGATGGGTTCATTGTGAGCTCCCAAATGGGCTGCGTGGCCGAATGCCTGCAAACTTTGCACAAAAATCTGCCAAGGGGCGGAAGAGGAGGAGAAGGAGGTGGAGGGTGAGAGTGGCGGTGCCGTGGAGGAGAGAGAGAGGGGCTGGAGGGTCGCGGCCGCAGGGGGTGGGGAGGAGGAGAGGGGCGGCTTTTTTTTTTTTTTTTTGCATAACTCTTCTAGGCCCAATGGCCTCAGGACTTCCCACACCTCTGGTTGCTCCATTGCAACAGGCAGGGCCCCAGCGTGCCTCCCGGGCCTCCCCCCAAGCGGCCTCAGCCGGCCTGGGCTGCTCCCTCCCAGGGAGGCCATCCTGGACCTGTGGTAGGCTCCCGGAAGCCGCCGACCCAGCTGCAAAAAACAAAAACAAACAAACAAAAAAAGTTTCCGAGAGGTTGGTGGAGAAGGGGGAGAAGGGCTACCCCAAGCTGCGGGGGAGCCAGCCGCGGATAGCCACAGAGCACCAGAAGCCCTGATATGTCCAGTCGGAAGCAGGTGAAGCCGCGCTAGGTGAAAGGTGTGCGAGCTAGTGAGGCCCGGTGGAGGCGCCATCGAGCGAGGAGGGAGGGAGAGAGGGATGAGGGACCCGTGAGAGGGCGGGCGCCAGGACCTGTGTGAACCAGCAGAGAGGAGGAGGAAGAGGCTGAAGAGGCGGGGGAGGAGGAAGCCAGGAGCAGGAAGTGGAGGCGGTGGAGGGGGCACGCCATGGACACCCTACCCGCCTGGACCCTGTCCGGGTCAGAGCCACCGCTCGCCAGGGACCTGAGCCTACAAGGGGCCCTCCTCGCTCCCTCCTTTCGGCCCCTGCCATGATTGGCCGGCCAATCAAGGAGTGCAGGCCCGGCTTGGCGGGAATTGCGAATCTCGGTGGTGGAGAGAGGAAGGAAGAGGCGGGAAGGACGGGCGCCGGGGGGCTGGCAGCTTGGAGGCCGCCCTTGCTGGCCCCTGGCCTTCTCCAGCCCCCTCCTTGTCGCCTAGGATGTGGAGAGCGGCGGGAGCTGCCTGTGCACTTCCGGAGCAGCATCTGGGCCCGGCCACCCAGAGACCCCTCCCCGCCCCCTGCACAGGCCGCGCTCAGGCTCAGCCCCCTCACTTCCTGCCTGCTCCGCAGAGGCCACCAGGAGTTCATTGTCTGCGCTGGGCCGGCGGGACACAGGACCCCCTGGGAGCAGTGGGGCCATCAGGAGGCCCCTCCACGCAATGTGCCGGGTACCCCACCCCCGGAACACTCATCTTCAGCACCCTGGCCAGCTTTCTGCACCGAGTCCCCAGGGTGTGCATTTTTGTGATGAGATATGGATGTATAGGTACACACACACATACACACACACACACACACACACGCACCCCTCCTTGCTTTCCTTTCTATTTACACAGGATCCCCAGCTCTAGGGGCCCCTGGAGAGCAGAGGCCCTGGGGAGAGGCAATGCTGGGGCTGACCCACTCTCCTGCCCCTTTTCCCTAACAGGCCGCCTTCTCCTGGCCTGGCTTGCTGCTTTGTCCCAATTCCAGCCCCTCTGATGAGTGCTTAGCCACCTAGACACACCGAGGGATGACTGAGGAACAGGATGAGAGTGGCTATATGCCTCTGGAGCCTTAATGTCCTGAGGCCCTTGTCCTCTCCCAACTCCCTTGATGACCTCTGGCAGCAGCCCAGTTCTGCTCTGAAAAGTTCATTTCCTGAAGGCCTGCACAGGAAGGCGCTGGGGTTCCAGCTCTCTTCCTGCCAGCCTTGCTCTTGGCTGGAGTGGTTGAGACTGAATCTGGCAACTGATACACTAGCCACATCCCGCCTCCTAAAGTCCCAGGGAAGCTAGTGACGGCTGGCCTGAAGAGACACTCCCTGTCATATTAGAAGAAAACCAACTCAGTTCAACTTTCAGCAGTGGGACTGCACCTCTATTACGCTTTGGGAGAAGTTAGTCTTACTTCTGCTCCTTGTTCTATATCCCAATTCAGAATAGGCTGTTCTGTCCAACAGAGGTGGGGGTAACAAGGGTGTTCTGATCAAGAGAAGGAAACCAGAAGAGAGACTCCCAGAACAGAAGAGGGAAGAAGGGTTGATGTTTGTCCTTTTGCTGAATAGAAGGGCACCTACAGCTTTAAGTAATATTTGATTTCTTTTCTCTTTTCCTGGCTCATTGCTCACTCCTTCTAGAGCCACTTAAGAAGAAGATATTGGAATTGGAACTACTGGATGCAAAAAGAGTTTTCTTTAAATCAGGCAGTTGATTTTGGGTTAAATTTGCAGATTTTTTTTTTTTTTTGGTAAAGATGCAAAGCTTGCTTACCTATAATATGGTAATATGTCTTCAGATCTCCTTATTTTAGAAGGCAAGCCACAGAAAGGAAAGGTAGAACAGTTTGAAGGGAACAGATGGGTGGGTGTTTCAGAGTTGCTTGAGCCGAATTCTAAAACCACTCTGTGGATCTCAGAGAAAGACTCAGGAATTGGTCTTTAGCCTTTTACGAAATGAGCCTTGAAATGATTTTAAATGAATATACATGTACATGTGTGTATATGTAGCTGAAAATTCAAGCAAATTGAGGAAGGAAGATAACTAGGTGGGAGAAGACTAGTGAAGGCATTTTGAGAAGTGTTGTATATACCAGCCACACAATCTTTCTGCAGAACCTTGGCATTGGAAGCCCCCTGATTTTTCCCATGGAGGTTTACATTGTCTAAAAGCAGCCACAACCTTTGTCTCTCACCATTTTGCCTTTTATTCAGTTTACTAGAGTGCATAGGGTGGAGATGTGGCCACTTATCAAGGGAGGAATTAATAGAGTAGATAATTTGAATAGATAAGAGTTACCACAGGTGAGGGATTAATTACTTTTCAAGAACTGCCCCCCTTCTCCCAAGCAATATTGAAAAGTGTGTGCTTAAGTTTGGACAGCTCCGCACCAAGTGTTTGAAATGGCAAGGTCTTCACCTTTAAAGATGCTTGAAGGTGCTTCTTAAGGAACAGTGGTGCCTTTTACATTTTATTTTATTTTATTTTGCCTCCACTGCTGTGTGTCAGGGCTAATGTAGAGGCATTGTGGACTTCCCCAGCTCCATGTCTTCTGCAGTGCAAGTCTCTTGACCATAATTCGTAATTGATTTTGGAAATATGAAAGCCCATAGCAGGAAGGAAAGACAGAAATGTAACAATTTTGAATGGATACTCAGAGAGTGTGATTTGAAAGCATAGGCATTGCTGCTTTAAAAATCAAACAGGCCTCAGAGGGGGGCTCACTTCCCACTTCAGGGACACAGCCTCCCTCTGGAGTGGGGGGTCATTTCCCCCTAGGATGTTTGTCCTTCTTTGGAAAACCCAGATTTACCAGAGGGAGGATACCCAACAAATAGAGCAGGGGGCTGGGGTGGTAGGGCAGGAAGTAAGCAGCCTCATTGGTTTTCTAAAGCCTTGTGATTTTGTTAAAAAAAATCCATGAATGTTACAAAAGTCACATTTTCTAACTGATTTTCCTACACCCCTTTCCTCTTTTTTTGAGTCCTGGTGGTGCGGAGTGGTAGTTCAAATGATTTGTTCCCTTTGATAATTTTGGCTTCATTCTCCAGGCTGTTCCCATCTCGCTCACTGATGTTATTTCGGCTGATGATATCAGATGGTTTGGTAATGATTACCAAGCAGTTCCCTCTGTCACTCAATATTAAGGAGCCCTGTCTCCCTTTACCCTACGGCTGGCTGCTGCTGGCTTTCTCAGATCCACGCAACAGCTTCTCTTTTTTCCCAGCCTCAGTTTAAACTTTTGAATAATTTGTACTACTATCAGTTTTCCTCCATCTAGCAACTGCCTGTTAATTACAGTTCTTAATATTAATTAGCACTCAGGCTATATCCACATACCCCAACCCCAACATCCAAAACTACCCCCAGTGACTTTTCTCTCCTTCCCTCCCCTTCTTTGTCTTCTTCTGCCAGCCCCGAGCTCCTCCAAAGTCCATTTGATAAATTTGGCAGTCTAGGGACCTGGGAACAGTGTATCTCACCATTGCTAGTGTTTCATGGAAATAACTGAGATGTAATAAATAGAGGCATTTTGAGGTTACAGGTTTCTTGATTCATCTGAGACCACATACAAGTGTAAACGGTCGACATTTGTTTGGCTAAATGTACATGATCTTGCAGGAAGGGCAAAACAAATCCTTTGTACATTCTATAGCTTTCTATGTGGATTGGGGTAACTGATATTTAATCCTAATATTTAATCCCCCCAATTAAATTACCTATTCTTAGCTTTGGAAGGGCCTATTTCATTCTAGAAAACATTCTTTATGTCTAGTAATTGCTGTTTAGATTCTTACACCTGTTTCTTTGCAAAAACTTAATAAGCAATAAAATAAGATAACTATGTTCCTCTGACAGGAGAATCCAGCTAAACGTTTAACCATAAGGTGTCGAGTGTGCATTAATAATGAAAGGTGCAAAATGCTGATGACTTAACAGTCATAAAGTAATTCCACAGAACCCGCCAGCCCTGGCAAATGTTGTGGCCTGTTACAGCGCAGCGTGTTCACAGAGGAGGAGGAGGGGGAACCATGCAAGGAGGAAACTGGAGCTAGGCATCTTGGAGTATATCTCTCCTGGCTGGATTTGGAAGACTGGGGATCTGGTCAATCTAATACAAAGTTTTAATAATTGCCATATTGGTAGCCAACTCTTAAGCTGGTGGCTGTGGAATTCTTCCCCTGATGTAGGATTTAATAGTCTGGCAATTAGATGCATTGATTTCTCTTAACTGTTCATTTGAATGTGTAAACAAAAGGAACTCACCACTGAGTCCAGGGTGCAGACTTGCTGCCTGGCTCTGGAAAAGACTTATTTAGGTGGCAGTGGTGGGAGAGTATGTTTTCGAGGCAGCATTAGGACCAGCTTCCTCTTCTTTCAACATTTCTACCCATTTTAGCAATGAAATGAAAGGATCCTGTTGTTCAAACACTGTTTAAAAAGACACAACAGTGTCTACTTCTGTCTGAAAAAATAAAAGCAACCATTGCTGCCTCTGGTGCTTCAAGAGTAACATCTTTGTCTCAGGGTGACTCGACTTGGTTGCATACTTTTGGCAAATGGTCTGTTGGATATCAGAGGGACAAAACACTTTGTCTGGGCTCTTCAGCAGAGTGTCTTTCTTTCTCAACTTCTTCACAACATTCTAGGACATGGAGCTACCTGTACCAGGAGCTCTGTCAAGCCCTGAGTGGGGGTGACCTCCTTTGGGTGTTAAGGCCATCATCTTGGACCTTTTGGAAGGCTGGTGGCTGGATACATAAATGGTTCTGAAAGTGTGTAGATTATAAACTCTCTTGAACATTAGTTCCCCCTTACTTCGTGCTCCAGGACCTGCAGTTTTCCTTAAGTGTCACTAACTTATGGCATGCAGGCATCTTAACTGTTTCAAGGTAATCTAGTGATGGATGGCTAGGTTTCCTGATGGCCCCATCTATTTTGCAAGGTGGGTGGGTTGCTTTAGGTGCTTGCTTGTCCTGAAACCTGGCTGAAGTAAAGTCCAGACTTGTCTATGCATGGTACACTGATGTTTGCGAAGAGTATCATCTTTATTTCTTGAAAATATTTGTATAAATATGAGGGTTTCTTCCTATCTGAGTGTCTAGAGTAATTAAAACAGAAGAGTACCTTGGAAACTCTTAGTGCCTGGTTATAATAGGTAAACTCAATAGGTGTGGTTGGGCCAATTTGTCAATTTCTGCAAATTCCCATTGGCTTACAAGGGCGTTTTGTTTGTAGATATATTAGTCTGCAATCAGAGTAGTTTTGCACCCAAAATGGACTAGTGAAGCCTGGATTGGTTATATATCCCACTTGAAGTTTTCAGCGCTGGCTGTCAGTTCCCTTAGCCTGCTGTGAGCATCAGGCAGGGTGAAGTGAGTGGGGGAGTTAAAGATGGAAACTTTTGATTCATAGCTTACCTGCCAGGATGGGGTGGCAGCCAGTGACTGGGGTTGTACACTCAGTAAATAAAAATACTTTACTGCTTTCAAGGATCACCAATTATCTGATTTCTCCACATGGCTGTCTTTAAGGAGAGTGCTGTTTTACCCATCTTCTTGTACAAAGGTTTGATTTTTAATGTCTTGTGAAAAGGATTCTCTTTGTCTTCATTGATGTCAGGAATAAAAGCATGATGGTAATATCCCTTTGAAAGCTATTGTATTGTCAGACCTGCCTGACAGCAGGAGGGCCTCCCAGCATTATAGATTAGTGCTATGAAAACACTGATATTTTCTTTGTTATGTTGCTGTTGTTCTACTTGCAAAGTCAATTACACAATGCCGCAGCTCAGTTACCCAGTTGACTTTGAAAGTAGCAGTGTCTTTCATTGTCTTCTTAAAGATATAATTTCATATTGTTATTGTTGCTTTGTTTTCTCCTTTAACTTTTGAACCTACCTCCCTCCCTGGTTACCTCCCCTTCCTTGTGCTAACCGCCCCCTCCCACGCCCCACCATAGTCTGAACTTGTGAGCAAAGCAAACACTCTGGTTTCAATTGTGACCATCCAAATTTAAAGACTGATACATCATTATCTCTGAATTCTTCTGCTCATTCACATCTCAGTGGCTTTTTATTGATATAGTGACTACAGCAGCCAAGATTCATAAAAAACCCATCCAATGAGATTATAGTGTTGATAATCTCTTATCAAGTAGGTTGTTCTCTGTATTGGAGGTCACTAAGAATGGCAAATTCAGAGCTTGCTTTTTAATTTTTTTCCTCTTCCCACTTCCTAGAGTTTGCAATTCGAGCTGAACTAGGTTCCTTGGTAGATGGGACCCTGGCAAACAGTTTATTGTTGTTGTTGTTATTATTATTATTATTATTATTATTACAGATGTAGCATTCAGCTAGAGCTGTTGAGTTTGGGATTTAGGATCCTGGATGGCCTTTTTTCATGGGTGGAAAGGGTCTCATAGGAGAAGCATGCAGTCCATTCTCCCACTGCAGATGACAAATCGGGTTATAAGGAGTTGTTTACTGCCTTGTTGGGCACACTTGGGCTTGGGAAGGATTTACATCCCTGTGTGAAATCTTGCTACTGAATGGAAGGAAGCCTCGACATGTCTAAAGCTGAAAATGGCTCCAGAGGGTGGAACCATCCCTCCCTTCTCCAGAAAAATCTGAAAGTCCTGAGTTCCCTAACCTGGTCACGGAAGAGGCGGTCACCTGGAGCAGGGGCTCACAGAACCGTCTCTCTCGCCCCACAGAACAGGGTATAGGAGATACGCTGGTGCTGCCCACCACCACCGCAGACTGCAGATGATGGGCTCCATCAGGAAACTCCATCCAAGGACACTAATTGTGGGCCCCCGAAGTTATTATTATGAACCACCAGACAAGAGCCTGTGTTTGCCAACAATTTGTCAGGATGTGGGTTGCTTGGCCTATGTCACCTAAGTCCAGGGATTGGGAGCTGAGAAAAGGGGGCCTGGGTGGCACTCCTTGTGCTCCTTAGGGGTTTGTTTGGGAGGGAGACTGTGCCAATAAAAATCTTTTTGTTTGAGCTCTGGAATGTGGAGAGTTCATTGTTGAAGATGTTCAGTCGCTGGAGACATATTTGCTGAGATAATTCAAAACATTGTGCTAGGATAGGTAAGGGGAGCCCTGGCAGGGGGAGAGTTGCTTCCTACAGATGTGTGGGTCCCCAACTGTCATGTCCTTTCACTGTTGCATGGTGAAGCTGCTTAAAGTCACACATTCCTAGGCCTGGATCCCAGAGACCTCTGCTCACCTGGCTGACCTGAGCAGGGGCTCAGAACTCTGTGTCTCTCCTTTTTAAAAATGGGGGTAAAATACACATAATATAAAGTTTACATCTTAACCATTTTTAAGTAGTATTTAAATACCCAACACTGCAGCTGGCACCACCTCCAAGTAGTGTTGTTTGGTGGAAGGCCATCAGTTCAAACTTCAGTCTTCCAGGGCAGATGTGAAAAAACTGGCTCAGAAGATGATGTGGGGTCTCAAAAGCTCATGGTTCTTTTTCTTACTCCAAAGTGAGAGGTGAGTCAGATCTGCCTGCTGCTAAAGGAGAGCAGGAGCCTAGCCCCATCACGGCCAGTGGGACTGGGGTGCCAGGGACAAGGACAGGAACTTTCTAGTGATCTGGTGACCATTCCCAGGAGTAGAACATTTGCCCTCTCTTTGCGGGGTGCCATTATCCTGGAGACTAAGCCTGGCTGTGTGTGAGCTCCCCTAGTTGCCCCCATAGGCCAGATCTCGAGTGGCTCCCGCACTTGCCTGCCAGGGCCAAGGCAGCATCGGCTTACCCAGTCCAGTGCACTTGGGGCAGGTTTGTTTGTGATGGGGAGAAGGGAGTAGCAGCTGTTACAGGATGGCCACCTGGCTTCCTTGATTTGTGGTGTACTTGAAGCCCCATGTTGGGCCTGTAGGTCTGGGCTTTGCCTCAGCGTGCGGTCTCCTCCTCTTCTGCCTCCTCCAAAGTGCTGGGAAACTTTTTCCTCCCCTGATTTCCCTGTAATTGAGATTTTCCTTTGCATTACCTGGGCATGAATTATTTTGTGCAGCATTGTTATTCCCTGTCCTGCTGTGAGGTTTATCTCTTCTGTTTATCCTAATTAAATAAAACATACTGTTCACCTAACTCCTGTTGCACCAAATTTTACCTGCCTGAAGGCAGAGTGATGGCCATATGAGCCTGGTCAGGGAGCAGGTCATTCCTAGAGATAGAAGGGGGTGGGGTTGTGTGGGGGGATTGCAGGCAAGGAGCTGTGCCCCTTGGCTTGGGTGCGGTGGGTCTATGGAGCACCAGCAGCATACAGTGTGTTTCTGCTTTTTGAACAAGAGGTTTGGTTTTGTCCTTAGCCCCCATGGGGCTGTAGGTTTAAATCTGGGGAGACATTAGACAATCACCAGCTCCAAGGACTCTCCAGGGAGAGGACAAGGGAGGAGAGCAGGCTGGGAGCCTGGTGGTGGGAAGATGGAAAAAAGGGACAGTTTCCCGTCACCTGAGATGGAGGTTGCAGAGAGCGCTGGGGATCCGCAAGCAGTATACCTGTTCTTGCTGTCCCAAGAGAGTGTCTGCAGATGCCCTGTGCCCCCGAGAGGGACAGTGGTTAGCCAGGTCCCTGGGAATGTACATTGGGAAGATTCAGACCTTTACTGTTGTTGCCTTTGAATATCTCAGAATCCTGAAAACCACAGAAAAGGGACCCTGGAGTTCCTTCATTCAGATGTCTGTGTGTGTGTGTGTGTGTGTGTGTGTGTGTGTGTGTGCCTGGACCTGCACACTGCTGTTCTCAGGGAGCTCTCTCTCTCTGTGCCACATCTGTGCATCTTTAATTTCACACATCCATCTGCAATCTGGCTCCCACAATTTAGGAACGTGGGTACTCGTTCCACCTGTTGGGGCCAAAGAAAACCACTCAGATTCCCAGTCCTCAGAGCAACCCTGTGGAGAGATGATCAGGCTGGTCCTGCCTTCCTCAAGGGAGAGCACCTTGCCTGGCACGGGGCAGCCCGAGGGGGCCTCCAGGACCTCATGCTCCATCGCAGATGAGGACCCAAGCTGGGATTCTGGACTACTGTGTTTAAAAATAAAAGGACTTCTGAACTGAATGAGTGAAGTTGTAAACTGTTGAGGGAATGAACCTGTGAGCAAGTGAATATGTGAATGAATGGCCAGGTCATGGCTAATGAATTCCTAAAGGAAACAGCTAGTGGGTGAGCTCCCAGGCAGGACTTGGGCTCCCGTGGGTGTTACTCTCTCTGATCTCTTCTGCCCTCCTGGTCTCCCTCTGCCTTTTTTTCTGCTCAGGAGGTGAGACTGCAGCCCTTTTGCCCTGGAGCTGGGGGTGGCTTTTGCCAACCTCTTCCTTCTCAGGTGCTCCATGCGGTGAGATGGTAGTTGCTGCTCACAGAGGGCCTGTGCCCTGTATGGTCCTAGGTTTGAAAAATCGTCTTTTAAAAATGATAAAAGCAATATGAGATTTTTATATTAATTTAAAATAAAACAGAATGTTTGACTCAATAAATTCCCATCCTGCTGCTTATGGTCATCCTGCCACAGAGATTCAGGGGTCAGACAGGACATCCTTAACTGGCTTGGTGCTGGCCAGTGCTGGGCAGTTCAGCTACCATTGAGTGGCCTTCAGGACCCTCCTCACCTTTCAGGGAGGGTTTGCTCCAGGATTAGCACTAAGAGTGAGGGTTAGGGTCGGGAGAAGGAAGCAGGAGGGAGGAAATTGGCAGTGCTCACAGGGAAACTTGCTGCCCAGAGTAGAAAACCAAGGCCCACTCTGAGCTGGCAGAGTGTTGCATGTGTGTGATCCCAGCAAATGATCTCAAGAGTCTGAGGCAGGAGTTTGCCAATTTGAGGCCAGCCTTGGCATTTTAGTGATGCCCTTAACAATTTAGTCAGATCCTATCTAAAAATACAAAAAATAAAAAGGGCTGGGGATGTAGCTAGGTGGAAAAGCACCTCTGCATTCAATAATCCTCAGTTCTGTAAAAACAAACAAACAACCTTATCTCCAAGGTGAGGCTCAAAATGCTTTATTTTTCTTGTGGGGAATGGGTGTGGGTTGGAAGCAATGTGTTCCATGATCTGGGGGAAGATAGTGTCCTCTTTCAGTCTTAGTTACCCTATCTATGAAATGGACTGGAACCAGTTTGATCAGCTGCATGTCTTAGGTGGTATAGGATTTTAATTTCTGGAACACAAGAAGATGCAAATACAAAACTTGGGTTTTAAAATAATGCAGGCTAAGCTGGGTGCAGTGGTGCAGGCCTGTAATCTCAGCGACTCAGGAGGCTGAGGTGGGAGGATCTCAAGTTCAAAGCCAGCCTCAACAATGGCGAGGCACTAAACAACTAAGTGAGGCCCTGTCTCTAAATAAAATATAAAATGTGGCTGGGGATGTGACTCAGATGTTGAGTGCCCTTGAGTTTAATCCCCAGTGCCAAAAAAAGTTTCTTTTCCAAGTGCTGGGGCCACAGTGGATACATCTGAGTTGACTGCTCTAGGGAATCTGCTGCAGGGCAGCTGGGTCCTTTCTAGACCTTTATAAGGTTTAGGGTAAGCAACAGATTGGGAGAGGCTTGAGGCCTGACGGTGATGGGCATCTTTCGTCCCAGCTGGGGGTGTCCCAGGCTCTTTGGGTCCAGGTGTTCTGCAAAGCATTGCTGGTCATCTGGGTGATGCTGTAATCCAGTGGTGACCAGGCCAGACACATATCCATCCAAAGTCACCAGCCCTGATCCGTGGGGAAGATACATGAAGGGACAGTCAGGACCTGGCTCTTTGGACACTATGGGGCTCTGTCTTCCTTTCATCCCCCATTTCTCCATGAGATTCTCATAGCAGCTTTCTGATTTACTTATCTCCATTTCACAGGTGTGCAGACTGAGGGACAGAAGTCCCTTGCCCAAGGTCATACTGCTGGAAGTAGCAGAGATAGGATTTGAAGCCAGGCCTTATCTAGGTCCAGAGCCTGAGTCAGTCACCACCACCTTTATTTATAACTACCTCTGCAGCTGTGAAGGACAGCAGAGGCCACCTCTGGTCTGGGTGAGACAGCGATGAATAAAGACACCCAGGGGGAGCCCTCCTTCTCACCCATCTGTCCATCCGTGGAGTTCTGCCTTTAGGGCTTTCCATGTTCCAATCTGCGGGGGGGGGGGGGGATGAGATCTTAAAAAACAGTCCCACTCCTTTCCCAACATCCTGGGTGCCCCCTTCACCAGGGCCTTTTCAGTGGTGCCTTTACACTAGATCTGGGTGTGTACACCTGTATGTGTCAGTTTAAACACAGATTATGCCTGCTACTCCCTGGCTACACTGACTCTCATTCCATTTTTTAACATTGCAGACATTTCAGTTTTGGTTGGACAATTAACATCATTGTAGGCACTCAAAAAAAATAAATAACTTGACCTGGGCCCAGTGTCTGGAGTCTTTGAGGAGGGGTTCCAGGTCAGTGTTTCTTTGAAAACTTCCTGGGAAACTTGAATGTGCAACCAGGGTTAAGGATTTTTGGTGAAGAAGTTAGCACCACCTTTGCATCACACATATCCACGTTACAGCCAGAGGGGCTCTATGGAGAGGATGCACCAGAGTTATTGATTGTTTTTATGGAGTTGGGGATCAGACCCAGGACCTTCAGTACCCTAGGCAAGAACTGGACCACTGAGCTACGTTCTCAGCCCTCTAGAACAGTCCTCTAGTGGTAGACATACAGTTGCTTTCTAGTGTTTTGCTGTTATTGACAGTGCTGCAGTGAGCATCCTCAGGTATCCATTTTTGTGTTCTTGTTTGAGTATTTCTTAGGCTGGACTCCTAGAAGTGGAATTGTTGAGTCTAAGGGTATCACTCAAAAATTTGATACTTTTTTTTTTTGTACTATGGATTGACCTCAGGGGGTACTTGGCCACTGAGCCATATCCCCAACCCTATTTTGTATTGTGTTTGGAGACAGGGTCTCATTGAGTTGCTAAGTGCCTCGAGTTTCTGAGACTGGCTTTGAACTTGTGATCCTCCTGTCTTAGTCTTCTGAGCTTCCGGGATTACAGGCTTGCGCCACTGCACCCAGCAATTTGGTAGATCTTTCTGAGTCATCTTGTGCAAAGGCTGTGCTGGGGAACTCTTCAACGACAGGGCCCAGGTGCATTTCACGTTCCTCTGAACCCTTGCCCACCTAGGAGGTTTTTTTTCTTCCCTTTGTTTCTATCATCCCCCCCCTGCCCTTTTTTCTTTTTGCCCATTAGGCAAGCAAGACATTGCACATTGTTTTTGTTTGTACTTTTTTTATTATTATTAGCAAAGTTGACCACTTTGGTTTCATTTCTTCTCCGGGCAGCTTGGCTGCACTGGGTGCAGGGCAGGATGCACCCAGTAGGCATCTCTTTCCTTCAATGAGTCCTTAAGTCCTTCCCCCACCTCCCTTCCATATATCCATTTTTCCATCTAAATCCAGAGCATCTTACCAGCTAAGCTTAGCCTGGACTCCCAGGAAGATGCTTGAGAACCAAGAGGAAGCCATGTGTTCAGGGAGCCCGTAGACTGGAAGGGTATGAGGCCTCAATCCCCAGACCAGACAGGACAGTCCAGCATTGAGGTCCAGACTTAGGGCTGGGGGGGTGGGGGGGTTGGGGGAGATTCTTTTTGATAGTGGAAATCAGGCAAAGCATAGGGAATGACATTTTGTTTGGACCCTGAAGGGTGAAATCAGACCACCAGGAGCAGCTGACATCAGAAGAGCCCCCTTGGGTACAGGTGCTGGCCTGTGTTCTTTACAGGCAGGGTCTCATTTAATATTGGCACTAATTGACGCTTAGGTGGGGGCCTCAGGCTTTCTTTTTCATGAGCAACAATGGATCTTGGAGAATCTTCAGCTGAGCATTCTTCTCATATGGATGGTCAGACTTGCCCAGAGAGATGCAAGTCATGTGTTCAAGGTTATACAGTGACCTTGTGGCAGAACTGTGCCTAGGGAAGGGCAAGATCTGCTGGGGGATCTTGCTGCAGCCACTGACCCAGGCTAGGACCCACTTTGGAGACAGCCTGGAGACCCCTAAGCTTCTGGAGTGTGGGAAAATGCTGAGCAGTTGGGTATGGGTTCCCAACCCTGCTCCCACACACCCTTGCTGGGTTACTGCTAGTCTTAGTTTATTTTCTCCCTACCAGGGGAAGTGTGAAGACGGCTCCCTGGCATGCGGTGGTGCAGACCTGTAATCCCAGTGATTCAGGAGGCTGAAGCAGGAGGATCACAAGATCAATGCCAGCCTCAGCAACTTATTGAGGTCCTAAGCAACTCAAAAAGACCCTGTGTCGGAATAAAAAAATAAAAGGGCTAGGGATGTGGCTCAGTGATTAAGCATCCCTGGGCTCAACCCATAGTTCAAAAGATAGAAAGAAATCTTAAGGGAGAGAGAACTGTAAGTTGAGTAGCCATACAGAGGAGAGTTAGTTATTTCTTCTGGTGGAATCCCACTGCAGACTCTCCCTTCCCTCTCATCTATATCTATGCTCAAAATGCAGCGCTGGAGATAATGGGCAGGAAACAACAACAAACTTTTAATCTGTCACCTGCTGGGTGACACCTAGCCCTCTTGGTGATGCCAGATTGTGCATCCCTCCTTATGTCAATCCTCTCACCCCACCAGAGGAATGCTGCCCATCTCAGGAGCATCCTGAGTCAGACACAGTGAAGCTGGCTGTGTGGGAGGGCAGGGGTATGCCCCAGAATGGGTTGCCCATGTGTCTGTGTGTGCACGAGTCCATGTGCTTGTGGGTATGTGTACTTGTATGTGAGTGTGTTTGTGCTGGTGTGCTCATGTGTGCTCACACATGCATCTGTACATGTGTGCATGAGTCAATGTGAATGAATGTATGTGAATGGCCTTGTATGTCTGCAGCTGGGGGAAAGGACTTTTGTCATTGCTTGCCTGGTTCAGAATCTCAGTACAGGGGCTGTGTTACTTTCGGTACCATTTTTACCCAAAGTTTGGAACTCCTAGGTTCATAGGTTTGCACCCAGAGAGAATGCACATGGGTGAATTTACTTTATATGCATTCATTCAAATAATTGGAGCATCTTCCATGTGTGGAGCACTGTGCTAGACTCAGTCCTTAAAAAAACAAATAAGCAAGTTCTTTCTTCTAAGAATCAGTTGACCATTTATAAAGCTGTAGTCATGAGGGTGGTTAAAAAGTATTTTCTATGGCCAAATGCATTTGGCAAATGCTGGAATAAACAGTTAAAAAGTTTTTGAGACCTTTAGGGCTTCTCTGAGCCTTTAAAATGCTAATGTAGGACTCAGATATTTTTAATAGTTTGTGATTTCCAAACTTATTAGATTACTCTTTGTGGAATCGTCTTATCTTCGACACAGTTTGGGTTTCAAGGCTTTTAGGGTTGACATTATTTACTGGCTCTTCATTTGTTCATTCATTCAGCCAAAGTGTTTACTGAGCAGCTATTATATGCCAGGTATGCTAAAGGTGCTGAAACTCCACAGGTGAGAAGACAAACGTATATTCTAGTAAGATTGAGGTGCCCATCTACAAGTATATGGGTCCATTCACCCTGGAAAGGCAACCCTGGAATAGACAGGGAATGGTGTGGGAGGTTTTCTGGTTAGGGCCATCCTGGAGGTGACACTTGAGCTCAGATGACAGGGGGATTCATGAGGGGATTTGGGGACCCGAAAGTCTTTGCATTTGATGATTCGGAGGGGCTGGGAGGGGCTGGGAGTTTTTGGGAAAGTCTGGAGAGAGGGCTCTCTGAATCTTGCCCTCAACTTCTGGGAGCACCTGCTACCAACTCAGTACTCTTTTGGTTTCCCTGGTGCAGTCCAGAAACCAGAGAGAGGCTTCCCCTGGTGTTGAGTCAGTTAAATGGGATTGTTGCAGGCACAGGTGTTTCAGGGTTCCAATCTTGTCCTAGGAACCTCAGTGGCTTGGACCCTTTCTCTGTCCCAGACCTATCTCGATATAACTCTCACCATGAAAGGAGGAGAATGACTCCTCCCTGGGTCTGCCTGCTGTGCACACCACCCGGCCAAGCACCTTGCTTGTGCGCGCATGCAATGTCCCCAGCGCCTGGCACTGGACTCACATTCCCCCATCCCCCATCTGACAGATGGGGAAATGAGGCCAGGAGACTCCCCAGCATATTCCTGCAGAGGCCTGGCCCAGAATCCAACCTTTTTCCAAGCCAAGCTCTGACCCGAGGGTGGTGGTGTGTAGGGGGTGTGCCTCAGAGTTGGGACAGAGGTGGGTAAGGCAGGGGAGGGGCCCTGGGGCCTCTTCCCACCCCTCGACCTGGGCGAGCCTGGCCCATGCTTGGAAAAGCAGCCCCTCCTGGGCCCTTGTCTGCCAGGATCTGGGGTGGGGGCAGCCCGTGACCACTTTGAGGTCGCTGTCCTGGGAACGCATCAGGCCACCCCCCCTTCCCACGCAAGGGCTCCAAGGCTGAGGCACAATAACTCAGGGCCAGGCACAAAGTGGCCCGGCAGGGGTCTCGCTTGCTTGCTCGCTTGCGCTGCCCTGGTGGGGATGGCTTGTTCCGAGCTGCGGGCTGCCTGCTCCTCAGAGTCTGGCACCCCCAGGACTGCGAAGTCCAAGGCACTGGGCTGAGGGGCTCCGGCTAAAGCGGCATGTCACCCTCAGCTGGGCGGCCGCCGTGGGTGGGCTGATGGCCCCCCCTGGCCAAATGTGCGCGTTGGGGGAGCCCTGGAGTCCCTGAGCACTGATTGGCCCTCAGATTTAGGGAGGGGTTAAAGGAGGCAGGGAGTGTAGCCTGGACCCATCGGAATGTATGGCAATAAAAATAAATGCACTTTCCAGGTCCTAGGGACTGTTCTGCGCACTCACTTCATTCATTCCTTAACATGCGCTTCACAGTATCTATGAGTAAGGCCATGATTATCCCTGTTTTTCAGATGAGGAAACTGAGACACAGCTAGGACCAGATAGGATCTGAATATAGGCCTCTCTGACTCCAGAACATTGTCATCCCTGTAGGGTTTCCAGGTGTGCATGGATGGGCTGGGCATCTGGGCATGGGGGCCGTTCTGAGTGCATTTGCACATGTCCAAGATATTAAAGATAGGTTAGCAGGCAGATCATAGTCATCATTCTGGGTTTTCCATTTCAAATTCATGCACAGGCTCCTTCCTCTGAGGGATATTCTGAGTCTGGGCCAGGCCTTTTGCTGTTGTGGGGGTCTCTCTAACTTGGGGGAGGAGACAGTCGGTGGGGTGGGGTATGTGGCAGTGAGACATCAGTAAAGTGTAAATAGTTCCACCAAGAGGCAATTTCTTGCTGAGAGACTGCTCTGCTTATCTGACTTAGACAGGGTCCTTGGGGAGGACATTGCAGAGGAGGTGACATGACAGCTGGTGCAGGATGAAGAGAGGTGGCTGCTGAGGAAGATGTGTAGTCTCTTCTGGCTCTGAGTGCCTTCCCCAGGATTGCAAATGAGGAAGGAGAAGAGGAGGCTGTGGCCCCTGCCTGTAAGGACCTGAAAGGATGAAATCTGGGTAATCTTGGGCACGTATGTCTGGAAGGGCAGGGACAAGTGCTGACTGGCTCTCCTGAGATGATTGGAGCCCAGATGAAGAAGAGCCAGGGCAGGACAGTGGTAGAGACTGCCTGGCATGGGTGGCATTGTGGGGTGTCCATCAGTGCATGCACATAGGGTCTGTCTGAAGAGTCCCCAGGGCAGGCCACCTGGACCTCGAGCTTTGAACCTCAAGGTTCCCAGAGGTTCTCATTGGTACCTCTGAGTACCAGGGAGTAGGTTGTAGGATCCTTTCTTGTTTGTGTAATGAGGAAAGGAGGGCCACAGAGGCCAGTAGCCTTGTCCTGCTGCACCTGCAGCAGGGCTTGTGACCATCTGTCAGTTGGGATGTTTGTTTCCTGGGTCTCCAGATCCCATTAAGGGGAGTTTACCAAGGCCTGCCTCCCCCTCACCCCGATGTTAGGGTTGGAGGTGGAAAGGAGATGCTGGTGGGTGCCCGGTTACTACCACCTGAGTCCCTGAGCCTGTTCTAGACTGAGCTACCCCCGTCCAACCAGGATATAGCTAGTTCAATTAGAAAACAGCTGCCCCCATGTGCCCATTGTATCCCCAAGTCTACTTTCACTGGGTATCCAAACGGGCTTTATTCTGAATTTCCTATCTGGCTCCAAATACCCATTGCTCAGGCTCTTCTAGGGGAATGGAGATTGCTGTGGATTCCCAGGACTGAGTTTGTTTTCCCACTTGGATTTTCTGGGCGAGTCCCAGAACTTCTCTGTGCCTCTTGTTTTGCTTTATTTTTCTTAGGAGTGTTCCAAGTCTGCTTCCGAGGAGAGAGGTTTGACTTGAGATGAAGGGGACAGGATATTTATCTAGTGCTTACTAAGGTGTACTCTGGGCCAGCTGCATTTTTGAGTGCTTGATGAGCCATTTCTCATGAGCCCTATCAACAGCTCTGTGAAGTTGGCACAATTATGCTCAGCTGTCAGCAGTTGAGGCAGCTTTGAGGGACAGCCAGGGATCCAACGTCATATAGGTGGCATGATGCTACCCAGCATGACTGCCTGAGTCACTCCCAGGACAGCTTCTATATACCTAGTGAACCACTGACATCATGGTCCCCCTCCCCCAGGAGCTTGTCTCGGGGAAAGATGGGCAAACAGTTATGAACTCTGAGGCTGGAGACACTGTTGCCACAGTCCTGCTGCAGCAAAATAACCGGGGGGTGACGAGCAATTTGTGTACATTTATACAGCAGGAGTGGGAGCCGTTTATTGTAGGACAGAAGGGGCATATATAATTCCACAAAGCTTATCTTAATTAACATAAACTAGATACAGCAGTCAACCAATAAGGAATCTCTACACTTAATGGCTCGCTGGCGTTACTTCATAAACCACTCCCTATGGCAAAATGCCAGGCACCATCCTAACTTGTTTACAGACCCTAACACACTGTGTTCCCCCTGAGGACCCAGCTGTGGCCAGCCCCACCCTACCCCCTACCCTGAGCCTGGCAAGCTGCTGAAGTTCAAGTGGGGGAGAAGTAGCTTGGACTGGTCAGGGGTGGGAAGACGAGGCCAGGTCCTGGAACATTTGAGTGGGTACTGGGCTGAGCTTTACCTGCTTCTTGGTTTCTTGGCTACTACAACATAGCAGTGTCCATCGCTGGGCCCAGCTGGGCCAGCAACTCTGTCCTGCCATGTGGGAGGTGCTTACCTCTTTTAGGGACTTGGGAGTCCTCTCTTTTATTCTGTTCCTTCCTATCCCATCCCCCAGTCCTCAGAGCTCCACTGGCTCAACTTGGAAACTTGGATGTGCTTGTTGGGAGTGTGTGGCCTTGCTGAGGGACTCAAATTGGGTCCCTGACCTCTGGACCTCTTTCTGCCTCCACCCAAACTGCCCTCTGGCCCTGGGCCTGGCCTGTAAGTCTGCATCATCTTCACTATGACATCTCTGCAGAACTGGTGGGTGTGTGCCCCCACCCAAGGCTGTTTTCTCAGTCTGCCCTTTTGGGGGCACCCGTGCTGGCTGAGGGGCTCTGAGCTGCAGCCCTTCTCCCTCCTGAAGTCTAGCTAATCGGCCACTGAATCAACCCTCTGCATTCTCTGCCCTCTGCCCGCTCCTTTGCTGGCTCCTGGAACCCAGAGACCCTGGAGGTTTCTGGACGATATTGAGTTGCCTGGGTGTTGTTTCTTTTTTGGGGGGCCATGCTGGGTGGAGGAGCTGGGAGCTGGGAGAAAGGTCGATGACTTGGTCAGGGCCAGCCAGGGGTGGAGGCTGACCACCAGCCCGTGTGTTCAAGAATCAAACTGTGATCCCCAGTCCTTTCCTCTGGGTGTCAGGCCTGGCTTCCCTGCCAGCTGGGGAGCAGCCCTCTTTGGCATTTCCTGTCTGCCTCCCTTTCATTTTTCACCCAGGCTCCCCAGGGGTTCCTCTGGGGGGGGGACAAGAGCCTACTCTAACCTTTCTCCCTGGTGACAGGACCTGACTTGGCCTGGCATGGCTGTTGTCCCACTGAGCCTGGGGTTTGGCTGGACCTCGTCTCCCTACATTTCTTCGCACCAACCTTCTGGCTGTGCAGCAGGGTCCCAGCTGGGACCCCTCCAGATCTGAGCCAGAGAGCCACAGTCTGAGATGCTCCTCAGAGACCCCTGGGCTGGGGCCAGTCATGCCTGTGGGCTCCGGAAGAGGCTTAAGGGTTGGGAATGAGGAGAGGCAAGCACTGGCCTTTTGGGGTAGGAGCCAGGACCGAGGCCTCTCTGGACTTAATTCTGAGGCGGTTTTGAGGACCTCCAAAGCCACAGCACCTCGCTGCTCTCCCCGCCCCCCAGGCCCACCCCACACATAGGTTTGCCTTTCCAGGCATCCTCTCCTGCTCCCCTCCCCCTGGGTTCCTTCTTGAGCACCTTGGGCCCCTCCCCCAGGCCTCCTGGGCCCCCTCTTTCCTCCTTGACCCACTTTAGTCCCCTGTTGCTGGGGGAGGGGAACACACAACTGGTGGCTGTGATCCTGACTGCCTCCCCCAGCATCCCTTGGGGCGGGCTCTGGATGGAGCCAGCAGGCTGAGCCGGCCTGGCCCCAGGGACTGGCATACTGCGTGCTCTTAGTGGCAGCCTCCCTACCCCCTCCATGGACAGACAGTTCTGGACAGCTGCCCCTGCCCAGGCCCTGGGGAGGCCCTGCCAGGACCCAGCTCCAGTTCCCCCCAGCCCAAGGGAGCAGTGGCTTCAGAGGTTCCTCCTACCTT
Organism: Callospermophilus lateralis; assembly: GCF_048772815.1. Taxonomy (NCBI): domain Eukaryota; kingdom Metazoa; phylum Chordata; class Mammalia; order Rodentia; family Sciuridae; genus Callospermophilus; species Callospermophilus lateralis. The sequence goes on along the minus strand of NW_027514713.1, from coordinate 9,981,583 downwards.
CTTGCCAAGCACCATTCCCAGAGGGGAGGGGGGGCAGGGCCAGGTCCTGGACTCCACACATCCTTCCCCTAAGTCTCTGCTGGACAGCCTGAAGCTCCAGTCAAGTCCTGTATCTGCTGTTAATCTGTGTGACTAGGGGAGCCTCACCAGCCCTCTCTCGGGCTCATCTGTGCATTTAGGGAATGGAGCAGATCACTGACGTTTACCAAGCCTCACTGTGTTCCAGGGACTCAGCTAACTGCTGTACTTTGATGACCTGATGGTCCCGTGGGAATGCCATGAGCACACTTTCCTATTCGGAACTTGAGGCAACTGAGGCACAGGAAGGGGAAGGAACATACTTTTGAGGTCACTCATATGTGGGGTCCCAAGCAGCCTGATGGGTGACTTGTATTCACTCTGCCATTCTCTAATTGACCCTGGCACTGGGGCTATTAACTCTTCAGGGACAAGGAGAGGTTCCTTTGAGGACTTTAGATGAGGGCTTCTCCTTGGGGGGCCATTTATTCTGTCCTGCTCAGGTGGCCTGCCGCCCTGCCACATGACAGACTGTGGGAAGATAAGTCCCCAGATATCCCAGCTGGAGGCACCCCCCCCATTCTGAGTCCTAGTCCTGGGGTTCAACGACCTGACTCCAGCCTGACTGTGCCCTCGAATGAACATCACCCCCAGCACAGTGGGGGGTCCCCCTCCCAGCATGCCAGCTGCAGGGTCAGGAGCAGACAGTATTGCCTGTTAGGACCCCAGCAACTCTCCCTCCCATTTCCTTGCCAATGAGAAATGCAAAAAATAGGGTGGGTGGGCTGGGCCCTAAGGGGCAGTTTGAATTTTGGAATCTGCACTCCCCTCATTTACACATTTGCCTTGACATGTGTCCTGCCTCTGGGAAACTTTTCATGTCACCTCATTGTCTTGCTGAATAAAAGAGGGGGTGGGAGGTGGGAGAAGGCTCTGGGGCCTTCAGGAAGTCAGGAAATTTTTTCTTATTTGCCTAATTTCCTCACTCAAATGTGTCTTGTGATTAAATATTGCTTATTCTATCCTGTGTGCTTAGGTCAGTGGCCAGGTTTTTTTTTTATGAACAGGAAATTAATAGTATCTGGCCTTTCCATCTTGAGAATTCTCACTCCATTCTTGCTCTTTTTTATCTCCCACTACTGGAAAACCCATGGTCTTCCCTTCTGGAACCTATGTCCACTAGAGAGAGCACATGGGTGGTGCCAAGTGTAAGTCAAAGGCAGTGACCCTTACAGTGCTCACTCAGTGGAAAAGACTGCAATGACTTGGTCATGCTGCCCTCCTTGGCCCAGGGTAAAGCACCGAGCAGAGTGGACAGTGGATATATAACAACAAGTTCTGTGGTCTTGGTCCTGGTCCTTCTGGCCTTGCCTGAGCCTGCACTCCATCACTGTGATCTCTCAGTGGCCCTTTACATGCCTGCCCTCGGGGTGATTAATATACTGTCTGTCCTGAGCCTCCTAGCCATGGCCTCCTCTCCTTTTCTACCTTTCCCAGGTTCATTTTGCAGTTACTCTTATTCAGGAACCTCCATGGCTCCTGTTACAGCTGGGTTAGGGATGGTCAGGGTGAGTCCACTCTTCTAAAAGTAGAAAGAGAAGATATCAGGATGTTACTGTCTATGGAGGAAGAAAAATTTTAAATTGTATTCTAAAATAGAGATAAAATTTACAGAGCTTACTGTATGCCAGACATGGGGCTCGATCCTTTGTCCACCCGTATCTCTCAGTCTTCCTGAAAATTCCATGAGGTGGGTCCTATTCTTCCCATTTATTAATAAGGAATCAGCATAAAGAAGTTAACCTTGCTAAGTACATGTGGTCTGGGTGTATACCACGGCCTTATCATTTTTCTTGCCCCTTTGTCTCTCTATGAGTTTATTGGCACCAAAACAAGCATGTTAAATGCAAAGTCGGTTTCCTGCTAAATTCCCCCAGAAGCCAGTCGGGCCAGGCATTGCAAACTAATGTCTCTCCGGCCCAAAATGCAGTCCCATGGCTCCTAGGCATACCTTGGTTTTACAAGGCTTCCAGTTATGTGGAGTCTCCCATTCATCCCCACAACCTGTTCTTTGATCCCCAATACCACCATAGGATCCAGAACTGCATAAGTCCCACTTTGCAGATGTGGAATGAGCAGGGGGGTTGCTGGAACAATTAGCCAAGGCTGTGGGGTGTGTATGTGGCTGGAATGGAAAACAGACCCATGTTCTCAGTGTTTCTGAAAGCCTGCAAGAGTCACTCACAGGGTACAAAACACTGGAAAGTCACATTATTTTTTCAGCAAAAATAGCCATTGGAGATCTAAATCCTGAGCTTATAATGAAACAGTGAGAACTCCATCTTTTCTTTTTCTGCCCATATCTTTCCCAGGAAGTGATTTGAGTGCAGAGTCCCACTTTTAATAAACACAGAATGATGGAAGTTGGAATTGCAATGCATATGTATATATAATTAGAGGAACCACCTTCATTCTTGCATTTTAGTCAATATTTAGATTCAATATATCTCAGAGCATTTGAAAGCCTACAGTGACTATTAGAAACAACTGGGACAATGTAACAGAATTAGTTCATTGGGACTTACATGCAAGACAAATTTATAAATGTCTCAACACTATCATACCACTTGATTTTGATTATATTATCATTTCAATCCCTGGGTACCTTGCAAACAATTTGGTCTTAACCAGATGTAATTCAACTATGGTCACTGTTGGTGGTTATGGAACAATGCAACAAACCACAATGAGAAGTGACTTTTGGGCATATGTGAAGTCCAGACTTTGGCCAATGGAATGGATGATTCACAGTGCCAAGCTTAGGCACCCCTTCCCCAGGATGTACAATGTGAATCAAGTGGGTGAATGCTGAGAATGGCCTTAGGCCTGAGCCTAAGCAACTCCATTTTAAAAACTCCAGTTTGAAACCTGCAGTCTCACCAGGAAAACCCACAGATCCCTCAAGTATGACCTCAGACAATTACTTCCCCTTACTCTGATAAACAGAGTGAAGACTCTGGCAGGCTGTCCTCTCCTGATAAGAAGATAAAGTGAGAAGATAAGGGTGGAGACCACCAGACCAGATGTTTCTGATCCCTGGGTAAATGATATCCTGGAGAAATCTGGTGGTAGTTGCGAAGGATTGCAAGGGGGCTCATAAAGCCCCAAAATTTATTGTAAAATTAGAGCTAATGAACAGGGATTCAGCCAACTGAAACAAGGATGCACTCAGGCTGGAAAGCCTGGTGAGGAACTGGACTGACATTTCATTACTTATCATCATTCTCCTGATGAAATCCTCATCACTCTCCAACTCTATAACCTCATCTGGACAGTGAGAGCCTCAACTTCTTTCTATGTCCCTCTCCTCAAAAGGTCATCCACTCCATGCCAGGAAAAACCTGCCTTGGTTCTGGACCTGATTACTGTGAATCTTCTTCACATGATATCTCAGAATCAAATAAATTATGGTGAACTTGTTGTCATCAAGGAGTCAGTATTCTAAAAGGAAAAGCAGAATCATTAAAAAACATTTCCTGACTAGGTTCCTGACAAGTACTCTTTTATAGCCACACATTTATATAAGCCATAAAAAATAAGAAGATTCCTGACCCAAAGTTTTGAGAATACATTCTGCATTGGCTCACAACAACACACTTTTTTTTTCTCATCACAATATCATATATGTATTCTGTACAACAATGAGGTCCTCCTTCCATCTTCCGTGCAACTCCCCTTCTCCCTCTTTTCCCCTCCCACCTGTCTTCCCTATTTAGTGGTAGTCTTCTTCTCATGCTCTTCCCCCCTATCCCATTTTGAGTCACCCTCCCTTATATCAGAGAAGACATTCGGCATTTGTTTTTTAGGATTGGCTAATTTCCCTTAGCATAATCTGCTCTAATGCCATCCATTTGCCTGCAAATTCTTGTTATTTTTTAGTGTGGAGTAATATTCCATTGTGTATAAAAGCCACATTTTTTTATTTTTTATTTTTTATTTTTATTTTTTAATTAATTTTTATTGTTGGTTATTCAAAACATTACATAGTTCTTGATATATTATATTTCACACTTTGATTCAAGTGGGTTATGAACTCCCATTTTTACCCTATATACAGATTGCAGAATCACATCAGTTACACTTCCATTGATCTACATATTGCCATACTAGTGTCTGTTGTATTCTGCTGCCTTTCCTATCCTCTACTATCCCCCCTCCCTCCTCCTCTCTTCTCTCTCTACCCCCTCTACTGTTATTCATTTCTCCCCCTTATATTTTTTCCCCTTTCCCCTCACTTCCTCTTGTATGTAATTTTGTATAACCCTGAGGGTCTCCTTCCATTTCCATACAATTTCCCTTCTCTCTCCCTTTCCCTCCCACCTCTCATCCCTGTTAAATGTTAATCTTCTTCTCATGCTCTTCGTCCCTACTCTGTTCTTAGTTACTCTCCTTATAACAAAGCAGACATTTGGCATTTGTTTTTAAGAGATTGGCTAGCTTCACTTAGCATAATCTGCTCTAATGCCATCCATTTCCCTGCAAATTCTATGATTTTGTCATTTTTCAATGCAGAGTAATACTCCATTTTGTATAAATGCCACATTTTTTAAAATCCATTCGTCTATTGAAGGGCATCTAGGTTGGTTCCACAGTCTTGCTATTGTGAATTGTGCTGCTATGAACATCGATGTAGCAGTGTCCCCATAGTGTGCTCTTTTTAGGTCTTTAGGGAATAGACCAAGTAGGGGAATAGCTGGGTCAAATGGTAGTTCCATTCCGAGCTTTCCAAGAAATCTCCATACTGCTTTCCAAATTGGCCGCACCAATTTGCAGTCCCACCAGCAATGTACAAGTGAACCCTTTCCCCCACATCCTCGCCAGCACTTGTTGTTTGACTTCCTAATGGCTGCCAATCTTAGTGGAGTAAGATGGTATCTTAGGGTGGTTTTGATTTGCATTTCTCTGACTGCTAGAGATGGTGAGCATTTTTTCATGTACTTGTTGATTGATTGTATGTCCTCATCTGAGAAATGTATGTTCAGGTCCTTGGCCCATTTGTTGATTGGGTTATTTGTTATCTTATTGTCTAATTTTTTTAGTTCTTTGTATATTCTGGATATTAGGGCTCTGTCTGAAGTGTGAGGAGTAAAGATTTGTTCCCAGGACGTAGGCTCCCTATTTAGCTCTCTTATTGTTTCTTTTGCTGAGAAAAAAGTTTTTAGTTTGAGTAAGTCCCATTTGTTGATTCTAGTTATTAACTCTTGTGCTATGGGTGTCCTATTGAGGAATTTGGAGCCCGAGCCCACAGTATGTAGATCATAGCCAACTTTTTCTTCTATCAGATGCCATGTCTCTGATTTGATATCAAGTTCCTTGATCCACTTTGAGTTAACTTTTGTGCATGGTGAGAGAAAGGGATTCAGTTTTATTTTGTTGCATATGGATTTCCAGTTTTCCCAGCACCATTTGTTGAAGATGCTATCTTTCCTCCATTGCATGCTTTTAGCCCCTTTATCAAATATAAGATAGTTGTAATTTTGTGTATTGGTTTCTGTGTCCTCTATTCTGTACCATTGGTCCACCCGCCTGTTTTGGTACCAGTACCATGCTGTTTTTGTTACTATTGCTCTGTAGTATAGTTTGAAGTCTGGTATAGCTATACCGCCTGATTCACACTTCCTGCTTAGCATTGTTTTTGCTATTCTGGGTCTTTTATTTTTCCATATGAATTTCATGATTGCTTTCTCTATTTCTACAAGAAATGCCGTTGGGATTTTGATTGGCATTGCATTAAACCTATAGAGAACTTTTGGTAATATCGCCATTTTAATGATGTTAGTTCTACCTATCCATGAACAGGGTATATTTTTCCATCTTCTAAGATCTTCTTCTATTTCTTTCTTTAGGGTTCTGTAGTTCTCATTGTATAAGTCTTTCACCTCTTTTGTTAGGTTGATTCCCAAGTATTTTATTTTTTTTGAGGATATTGTGAATGGAGTAGTTGTCCTCATTTCCATTTCAGAGGATTTGTCGCTGATATACAGGAATGCCTTTGATTTATGTGTGTTGATTTTATATCCTGCCACTTTGCTGAATTCATTTATTAGCTCTAATAGTTTCTTTGTACACCCTTTTGGGTCTGCTAGGTATAGAATCATGTCATCTGCAAATAGTGATAATTGGAGTTGTTCTTTTCCTATTTTTATGCCTTTAATTTCTTTTGTCTGTCTTATTGCTCTGGCCAGTGATTCGAGAACTATGTTGAACAGAAGTGGTGAGAGAGGGCATCCCTGTCTTGTTCCAGATTTTAGAGGGAATGCCTTCAGTTTTTCTCCATTCAGAATGATGCTAGCCTGAGGCTTAGCATATATTGCTTTTACAATATTGAGGTATGTTCCTGTTATCCCTAGTTTTTCTAGAGTTTTGAACATAAAGGGATGCTGTACTTTGTCGAATGCTTTTTCTGCATCTATCAAGATGATCATATGGTTCTTATTTTTAAGCCTATTGATGTGGTGAATAACATTTATTGATTTCTGTGTATTGAACCAACCTTGCATCCCAGGAATAAATCCTACCTGATCATGGTGCACAATTTTTTTGATATGTTTTTGTATCCGATTCGCCAGAATTTTATTGAGGATTTTTGCATCTAGGTTCATTAGAGATATTGGTCTGTAGTTTTCTTTCTTTGAAGTGTCTTTGTCTGGTTTAGGAATCCGGGTGATGTTGGCCTCGTAGAATGAATTTGGAAGTTCTTCCTCTTTTTCTATTTCCTGAAATAGCTTGAAAAGTATTGGTATTAGTTCCTCTTTAAAGGTTTTGTAAAACTCTGCTGTATACCCATCAGGTCCTGGGCTTTTCTTAATTGATAGTCTTTTTATGGTTTCTTCTATTTCCTCAATTGATATTGGTCGGTTTAGGTTGTCAATATCCTCCTGACTCAATCTGGGCAGATCATATGACTTAAGAAATTTATCGATGCCTTCACTATCTTCTATTTTATTGGAGTATAAGGATTCAAAATAATTTCTGATAATCTTCTGTATTTCTGAAGTGTCTGCTGTGATATTGCCTTTTTCATCCTGTATGCTAGTAATTTGAGTTCTCTCTCTTCTTCTCTTCGTTAGCGTGGCTAAGAGTCTGTCAATTTTATTTATTTTTTCAAAGAACCAACTTTTAGTTTTGTCAATTTTTTCAATTGTATCTTTTGTTTCGATTTCATTAATTTCAGCTCTGATTTTAATTATTTCTTGCCTTCTACTGCTTTTGCTGTTGTTTTGCTCTTCTTTTTCTAGGATTTTGAGATGAAGTATTAGATCATTTATTTGTTGGTTTTTTTCTTTTTTTAAGGAATGAACTCCAAGCAATGAATTTTCCTCTTAGAGCTGCTTTCAATGTGTCCCATAGATTCCGATATGTTGTGTCTGTGTTTTCATTTATCTCTAAGAATTTTTTAATTTCCTCCTTGATGTCTTCTGTAACCCATTGATCATTCAGTAACCTATTGTTCATTCTCCAAGTGATGCATGATTTTTCCTTACTTCTTTTATCGTTGATTTTCTATTTCATTCCATTATGATCAGATAAGATGCATGGTATTATCTCTACTCCTTTATATTGTCTAAGAGTTGCCCTGTGACATAATATATGATCTATTTTTGAGAAGGATCCATGTGCTGCTGAGAAAAAAGTGTAACTGCTTGATGTTGGGTGGTATATTCCATATATGTCAATTAAGTCTAGGTTATTAATTATGTTATTAAGTTCTATAGTTTCCTTATTCAACTTTTGTTTGGAAGATCTGTCCAGTGGTGAGAGAGGTGTGTTGAAGTCTCCCATGATTATTGTATGGTGTCTATTAGACTCTTGAACTTAAGAAGAGTTTGTTTGATGAACATAGCTGCACCATTGTTTGGGGCATATATATTTATGATTGTTATGTCTTGTTGGTGTATGGTTCCCTTGAGCAGTATGTAGTGTCCCTCTTTATCCCTTTTGATTAACTTTGGCTTGAAATCTATTTTATTTGATATGAGTATGGACACTCCTGCTTGTTTCTGAAGTCCATATGAGTGATATGATTTTTCCCAGCCTTTCACCTTCAGTCTATGTATGTCTTTTCCTATCAAATGCGTCTCCTGAAGGCAGCATATTGTTGGGTCTTGTTTTGTGATCCATTCGACTAGCCTGTGTCTCTTAATTGGTGAGTTTAAGCCATTAACATTTAGGGTTATTATTGAGATATGGGTTGTTCTTCCAGCCATATTTGTTTATTTATGTTACTAAACATGGTTTGTTTTCCTCTTTGATTATCCCCCCCCCCCCCCCGCTTTACTGTACTACCTTCCGCTGCTGGTTTTCATTGATATTTTCCATTTCGTATTCCTGTAATATTTTGCGGAGGATGTTTTGAAGAGATGGTTTTCTAGCTGCAAATTCTTTTAACTTTGGTTTTTCATAGAAGGTTTTAATTTCATCTTCCATCCTGAAGCTTAATTTCGCTGGATACACAATTCTTGGTTGGAACCCATTTTCTTTCAGTGTTTGAAATATGTTATTCCAGGATCTTCTAGCTTTCAGAGTCTGTGTTGAAAGATCAGCTGTTATCCTGAATGGTTTACCCCTAAATGTAATCTGCTTCCTTTCTCTTGTAGCTTTTAAAATTCTCTCCTTATTCTGTATGTTGGGCATCTTCATTATAATGTGTCTAGGTGTGGATCTCTTATGATTTTGCACATTTGGCGTCATGTATGCTTCTAGGATTTGGGATTCTGTCTCATTCTTCAAGTCTGGGAAGTTTTCTTGTATTATTTCATTGAATACATTGCTCATTCCTTTGGTTTGGACCTCTATACCTTCCTGTATCCCAATGACTCTTAAGTTTGGGCTCTTTATGTTATCCCATATTTCTTGAATTTTCTGCTCATGGTTTCTTAACAGTTTTGCTGAGCTGTCTGTGTTCTTCTCCAGTTGAAATACTTTGTCTTCATTGTCTGAAGGGGAGGAAATCAATAACACAACTGTTTCACCAAGCAGAAAGAAACGTGATCAGTATGAAAAGACAAGGAAAGAAAGGACCACAAGCAATGCAGGTGAACTCAACTTTAGAAGAGGTAATATCTGCAGCAGATGGAATGTCAGATAAAGAATTCAGGATATACATGCTTCAGATAATCTGGAGTCTCAAGGAAAACATTAGACAGCAAAATCAGACAATAAAAGACCACTTCGACCACTTCGACAATGAATTACATAAACAAATCCAAGAAGCAAAAGATCAATTATACAGGGAGATAGAGGTTATAAAAAAGAAACAAACAGAAATCTTAGAAATGCAGGAAGCAATAAACCAACTTAAAAACTCAATTGAGAATACTACCAGCAGAGTAGAACACTTAGAAGATAGAACATCAGACAATGAAGACAAAGTATTTCAATTGGAGAAGAACATAGACAGCTCAGCAAAACTGTTATGAAACCATGAGCAGAACATTCAAGAAATATGGGATAACATAAAGGACCAAACTTAAGAGTCATTGGGATACAGTAAGGTATAGAGGTCCAAACCAAAGGAATGTGCAATCTATTCAATGAAATAATACTAGAAAACTTCCCAGACTTGAAGAATGAGCCACATTTTTTTAGTCCATTCATTTATTAAAGGGCATCTAGTTTGATTACACATTCTAGTTATTGTGAATTTTGCTACTATAAACATTGATGTGGCTGTGTCCCTGTAGTATGCGCTTTTAAAGTCTTTTGTGTATAGTCTGAGAAGGGGAATAGCTGGGTTAAATGGTGGTTCCATTTCCAGCCTTCCAAGAAATCTCCATACTGCTTTCCAAATTGGCTGCACCAATTTGCAGTCCCACGAACAATGTATGAGTGTACCTTCACCCCCCCCCAATCCTCGCCAGCAGTTATTGTTGTTCGACTTCATAATGGCTGCCATTCTTATTGGAGTGAGATGGTATCTTATAGTAGTTTTAATCTGTTTTTTTTTTAAGTTTTATTGTTGGTTGTTCAAAATGAGTAGTTTTAATTTGCATTTCTCTGATTGCTAGAGATGGTGAGCATTTTTTTATGTATTTGTTGATGGATTGTATTTCCTCTTCTGAGAAGTTTCTTTTCAAGTCCTTGACCCATTTGTTGATTGGGTTATTTGCTTTTTTGTTGTTTAACTTGTTGGGTTCTTTGTATACTCTAGAGATTAGAGCTTTATCTGATGTTTGAGGGGTAAAAATTTGTTTCCAGGGTGTAGGCTCCCTATTCACCAGATGTGAGAAACCTTTGAGATGGTAGGCTTGCTACTTCTGAAGGCAGCAATAGCCCATAACCAGCCTCATGCTTCTATCTCTCAGCCTGCAAAGTTATTAAATAGAAACTTTTTTATGCAGATCAGACAAAGAAGCCACATCAACATCATTTGACTGATGGAAGGGCATGTTCACAAACAAATGTTTTTGACCTTGAGTACATACAATGAATCTGAGTGTTTATGACCTTGGCTACTTGCTAAAAACATAGCCCTCTATAAGCTATACTAGCACACTTGGTCCTTTTGAACTTTTTTTGGCCTTAAATGCCTCATAGAATTGAGCATTTTACAACTTCTACTGTAAGGAGCAATGCTAACCTCACCATTTTAGGGTGCAACACAGAATGCTGTTTATCTCTAATTCTTACAGACGAAAAATAATAATCTTGCTCTCTTAACACCTGTGTAAACTATTTTTTAAGTCAATCAGTTCTGCTTAATAGGTAAAATAGTTTAAACTTGGATACCTGGGCTGGCCATGCCAGTTGTTCACTGGAGCCATTGACTGCTGGTGTTTCATTTTATGCATCATCCAATGACTGGACTTGAAGGCCTTTATCCTTCTTCTTCTCTACAGACTCAACATCACAATGGGAAAGGTTGATAGGTATTTTCAAAATACAGAGATCTTACTCTCCTGGATGTATTTTGGATTCCTAGACCTCTTGATTATCTTGCAATTCCTCATTCTGGTAGTCTCTCATATACTTGCATCAGTTTTTGCTGTCAGATCTATAGAAACCATTCATACCATGGCCAGAGCAGCTGCACATGATTCCTTTGACTACTTCTCCAAATCATATATGCCACTGCTGCCACTTTTTTCTTTGGCCAGGGGCTGGGGCCTAGGCTTCAACACTTCATTGACACTTCAACTTGCAGGGTTCATGTTTGCCCACAGTGCAGTTAGAATCCTTATTTCTTCTTACAAGGAACTAATGCCATTATATCACAACTCTTCGTAGGAGTCCACTATAATAGGACTGAGGGAAGTAAGTATTGTATGCTTCTTGTTGTCCATAGGTGCCACCACTTCCCTAACAACCTCTATTAATCTATCAGGACTGAGATATCTCTCACCTGCAAATATCCTAAAGACTTTGCCAGTTGCTGTGTAGATGTTGAGACCCAGGATGTAAAACTCGGGTCTTTATCAATTGAAAGATGTGAGGCAGAGTTGGCAGTGTAGTCATGCTTATGCAAAAAAGCACAGTAGCTTCCAGACAGTCCAGATCCTTCAGCCCTTAGATTCCTGCCTCATTTCGTAGGTCTTTTTATATATAGGACAGAAAACAAAGTGAATGGTCAATATTTTACATAATGAACACATGCTCAAAAGAAAATGTTTATAACAATGAATGAATACACTAAATCAGGGTATTTATTACTTCAATAAACAATAATAATAATAGTAATAACAACAACAACCTATTGGAAGCATCAACAACAGAGTAGCTATAGCCATGTTTGGCCTTTCCAATGATCCACCCTTTTAGGATTCATCATCAAAAAATCTACACACCTGAAGTCCTCTGCAATGATCTATTAGCAAGGAAGTAAGAGCTCTGCATCCACAGGCCACACACAAAAAAATACACTGTATTGTGATATGACTAGAATACAATCCCCCTGCCTAGGATTACTAAAAGTGATCTCCAGATGGTATCCTGCAAGCTCACCATTCTTTCAACTTATCATTGATCAACTGCTGTGTGGCTAAAACTAAAGATGTAATATGTTTTAAAGTAATACTGATATTATTTTGATGATCCAGAATACACATACAACTGAATATGGCAGAAATCCATTCCTGTGCTGCTATTAACAAACCAAGTGCCATGTGATTTTGCAACACAACTTTTTGTATTTGATATTTTTCTTTATTAACTAGAGATAGAGTCTGATTTGTATGATTTAAGATTTGACTGTGTACTCTATCTTATTCACCAAGGATACGTTAAAAAAAACAAAACAAAGAAAATACCTCATCCTTTTGAGTTTAAAATGTTATTTATCATATAGTCGTCTCTTTAGCTATAACCACACCTTAATTTTCCATAGGCTGTATGGTTTGAACCTAGTATCCTAATAATGCCAGAAGAAAAACCAGAAGTTCAAATATATTGAGTAACCTTTTCAAATTAAATAAAAATTTAGGCAGTAAAAAAATGTCTGGATAGAATCAGACTGTTGACTATAATAGATAATGTTACCTTCAATATACATTGAAATATTGGTTTCAATATTTAAACCTTTGGAAATAAGCCAGAATTAACAAAGGGCTTATTATAACAGCTGTTTCTCTGCTTAGCATTTCAATTTTGCCTGTTCATAAACAAGAGCCAATATTGTAATGCATGTCTATAATTTCAGTGACTCAAGAGGATGAAGAAGAAGGATTTTAAGCTCAAGGCTAGACTGAGCAAATCAGTGGGGCCTTAAGCATCTTAGTGAGAACTTGGCTTGTCTTTAAAAACAAATGGGCTTGAGATGTGATTTGTGATAAAGTGTTCTGAGTCCAGTCCTTGGTACAAAAAGAAGTATTCTTTTTTGTACCACTATCTAACTTCTAAGACAATAATGAAAGATTGGTAATTCATGTAGTCTAGAGGATGTGAGTTGTGGCTTTGGGATCACATAGAATTGATCCTAAATTCCAGTAAAGTTGCTTAATATTCATGAGACATTTCAAATATTCTTTCACAGTGAACAGCTATGTAAACCTCATTCATTATAAAAAGCAGAATGATACTGAGTGTCAACATATTAGCAATTATTTAGCCCTATCTGTACACATAAAGTTGACAATGTGTTTTTACTCCTCTTGTAGCCAAAGTGCAGAGAATATTTCCCAAACTTTGGATCTGAGCTCTTATTTTATGTGTGTGACTTATGTAAATCTGTGACTATGAAAGTGTATTAGTCAGGAAACATTCTGATACTTTGTTTTTGGTTTCATAACACTGTCACCTCCATGAGAATAAGCCCACCTTAATTTATTTGATTCTGAGAAGAAGGGTGCTTTTTTTTGGCAACCATATCTCCCTCTGAAGTTCAGTAACCTTATGAACTATCACCTTATGCAGTAAAAAGATCCCATATGAACCCAGCCTTAATTGAAGATAAGCCCACACTTGAAACAATTTTTATATAGTTTCTTCTAATTCAGTGGTAGATATCTAATTCACTAAATAGGCTGAAAGTCAGGATTCAATCACATGTGGAACAGAAGTTATGTGAAAAATATATTGTGCCTTATAGATACTGGTTAAATTTTTATTAATTCAAATTTAAACATTAATCTCTTGACAGGTTTTATTGAATTATATGGAAATATGTGTAGACTTCTATGCCTTTAATGTTTGATGATATTCTCAGAGTACCCCATACTAAAGAAGAAAATTGAAATCACAACCCTGCATTAGGCTAAAGACAAAAATGCAAAATAATTTTTTTAAAAAAAAATGTTTAGACTCTAGTTTCTGGGTTACTGATGATCTGATGACCTAGAGTCTTCTCTCCAGTGATACCAATCTCTTTTGGTTAAAGTATGATATGTAAAATGAAAATAGATCTGTGCCCAGAATCCTGTTTGAAACAGTGTCCAGTTTTGTACACTTCTGAGATGTAGATGGCTGCTCTCTCAAAGTGCAGAGTCTCTCCTGTTCTTTGGCCCTGAGACAATGTTGTTTGGTATGTTTATTCCATTACCTATGACACAGAACTGAGTTGTTCATTTTTTTTCACCTTGCTGAGGTCAGGGTATTTATAGATCTCAAACATGGAATATAGCTGTGGTGTACATACATATTCCTGAGAGGTCAAGAGTGAATTTTAGGATGAAACTTGAAAAATGCATTTATTTATTAGTCAATTTATATTTTCAAAATAATAATATTTTGGATATAGTGGTTTAAGTTATTAAATTGATTTAAACTGTCCTTCTTAATTTTTATTATGAATACTAGAAATTTTTAAATTATACTAGTGCATTATATTGTTTTTCCCTCTGGAAAAATATTAATGCCTTAGGACATTGCTTAGAAGTTTAAATAAAATTTGCTTTCTCATAAGACCAGACAGCACAAAAGTTAAATAAAATTTTAAAGTAATTTTGATAAAATTTTTATTCATATTTTGGGTGTGTGGGAAATCTTGCCTCTTGTTATATTTTCCCCATTGGGTTTCTCCCCACTGAAATTAAGTTTTTATCACATGAGAAGAACATCACATAATCTTTTACCTTTCTCCCTCTCACTAAGGTGTGGCTGTAGAGTTTAAGAGTGTTGAGGATAATACAAATGATGAGAAGTGATGAGATGTCATTCCAAGCCCTCATCAGCCTCCCAAGCTCAAGTGCATTTTTTATTGAGCTGGCTATACATCTGTTTATTTGCTCTACTATTTATACTAAATTTTGCAGGTTTTTTACCCTTTTTTCAATCCTTGTTAGTTACCACCAGATTTTTCCATGGCATCATTTACTCTAGTGCCAGAAACATCTGGTCTGGTGGTCTTCACCTTGGTCTTCTCACCCTTCCCTCTTATTAGGTGAGGATAACCTGCCAGAGGCCTCACTCTGTTTATCAAGGTGAGGGGAAATGATTTGTTTATGTCTGAGGGCAATACTGCAGGGCTTCTTTAGGCATGCCTGGTGAGACTGCATGTTTCAAACTGAAGTTTTTAAAATGGAGTTTTTTAGCCCAGGCCTAAGGACATCCTCACAAAAGTATAGTTAATTTTCCAAAATTAAGGGTGTTTTTTTTTTGTTGTTGTTTGTTTTTTTAATGTATTTGTCCTCAATTGAATTTTTTTTTCTTTCTTTTTTTTTTTGTACCAAGTATTTAACTCAGGGGCACTGTGACACATCCCCAGTCTTTTTTTGTATTTATTTATAGAGAGGGTCTCACTTAGTTGCTTAGTGACTTGCTTTTGCTGAGGGTACCTTTGAACTAATTATACCTATGTATAATTCTTCTGAGCTGCAGGGGTTATGGCCTGTGCCACCAAGTTTGCTTTCAACTGAATATTTAAATATGTAAGACAACTTTATTAAAATTACATTTAGAAGCATTCCAAATATTCAAGCAAACTCCTTTGTCCTGGTGTGGCATGAAATAAAAGTGGAACTGGACTTTAATTTAAATAACAAGTTCAATTGCAAGGGCTTAATTAGAACACAGATAATTAGAAGGTTACAGGCCATCGCACTGTTGTACTTTTTTAAAATAATTTTTTCTTAGTTGTAGATGAACAAAGTATCTTTATTATTATTATTATTATTATTATTATTATTATTAATGTGGGTACAGTATCAAACAGATTGCCTTATGCATACTAGCCAAGCACTCTACTACTGAGCAACAACCCTAAATCCTTACCTGGTATATTGTTTAATATTTATTTATATTTTATTTATAATTTGTGGTGCTGAGAATTAAGCTCAGGGGCTCATATATGCTAGGCAAGCACTGTACCACTGAGCCACACCTTCAGCTCTTTCCTGGCACTTTTTAAATACCTGTTTTACATAAATTTTAATTAGTAACTTTAACCGTTTTTTGAATATCTGTTTGGATTAAATCAATAACCTAGAAATCAGTGAAGCAAAGTCTAGCTTTATATCAAACTCTGATTTTACTTCCTCTTTCTTCCCCAGACTCAGACACCTTATCACAGTGTCTGAATTAAGATTCCCCCTTGAGGAATTTACTGTATGTTGTCCACATTCCAAACTCCCAAATTTACCTATTCCTTAGTTTTAAAAAGGCTTACACAATTTGTCCAGAGGTACCAAAATCTCTTGGAGTACTCAGAAAAATCTATATCTGAGTCTTGACTTTTAGGGAGAAGTTTGAATTATAAGTATGCAGCCTTTAAGGCAAGTAGATGGATGATCTGCAGCTGGAAGGAACCTTTTTATCAATACCTTGCATCTAAAAGGCACTTCATTTGATTCCTTTTATTAGATACTGTGAATAAACCTACAATGAAAATGGAAGTGAAGTAATTTCTTTCACAAAAGTGTTCCAATTTCTTTAGATATTTATCCATAATTATAATCACTGGGTTATAGGGCATTTTTTAAACCAAGAACTGCTATTTATTTTTATTTATTTAGGCACTTTACCACTGTGTTACATCCCTATTTTTTTTAATAAGACAGGATATCACTGAATTACTTAAGGCATTGCCAAATTTCTGAGGGTGGTCCTGCATTTAAGTTCCTCCTGTTTCATCCTCCCAGCCACTGAGAGTGCAGATATTCACAATAATACCCGGCTTCAAAAAATTATTATTTGTGGATTATATGGCATTTTTATTTTGAGCCCTTAAGAACCATGATAGGGGCTGGGAATGTGGCTCAAGTGGTAGTGCGCTTGCCTGGCATGTGTGCGGCACTGGGTTTTATCCTTAGCACCACGTATAAATAAAGATATTGTATCTGCCGAAAACTAAAATGAATAAATAAATATTAAAATTCTCTATTTAAAAAAAAAACTATGAAATTTTTTTCAAAAGTATCTTTATTAACTTTATATTGTAACCAAAATTTTTATCTATATATATACACCTATACTCTGGAGTCCCTACTGTCTTTCAGATATTTGTTTAGTTTGGTGTGGTTTGGTGCTAGGAATTAAACTCCTGGGGGTGGTTACCACTGAGTTAGGTCACCAGTCCTTTTTTCTAAGACAGGTGATATATAACTAATATCTCAATAAGTTTCTTATAGCCTTGCTATGTTGTTAAGGCTGTCTTTCAATTCACAATCGTCCTGACTTGCCTCTCCAACCTCTAGTATATTTGCCACCACACCTAGCTCTTTCAGATTATTATAATAACCTTTTCAACAACACTGCCCAGGCTACAGAGAATCTCTTTGACTGATGCATTTTATCCCTGTGAAAAGTTTATATGAAATAGACAATGTAGGACTATTCTGTAAAGATTTGTTGGAATAAACAGGAATCATTGTTTTAACCTCCTTTCTGAACTGCTGTTTGGTATCATAGTTCATAAAAGTGCTGGGAAAAGAATGTAAATTCATTTGTTTGAAATCTACAGAGATTTACATAAGCTCAATCACCTTTTGTTCTAGAGTTTGGAACTTCAGAACATAGTATCGTAATAAAATATGTTAAAGTTGAGATATTCAGTACACACATGGACACACACATCCACACACACACACGCACACACACACACACACACAAACCTTCTAGGAGCAATTGGTAGTTCTGGCATTATTACTAGTGTATCAGGGACATAGTAACATAAACAAAATGCGTTAAATTTAAAACATTCAATACACACATACACACCCACAAAAAAAAACAAAAACGTTTTCTAGGAGGAATTGGTAGTTCTGGCCTTATTACTAGTAAATCAGGGTTGGGGCAGGATTCAGAAAGTGCTACACTCTCACTCAAGCTAAGAGTAGTTTACTGGATTCCTCCCTATTTCACCTATAATACAAGCTAGAGTGAACTTCATCTGTCAGCAAAGCAATTGGGAAAATATGCTGGCCGATTTTTTTTGAGATAAATTGACAGCTTTGATATTTGGGTATTTTTGTGTCTTGGTCACAGCTGATGAAACACTTGTGAAGGCTTTTTATGGTTCCTAGATATTACCATTTTTTTGTATCATTTCTTTCATATTTTCTTCTTTTTTGTGTGTGTGGTGCTAGAGATTGAACCCAGGGCCTTGTGAATACAAGGCAAGAACTCTAAAAACTGAGCTACATCCTCAGCCCCTCTCTCACATTTCTGTTCACTAGAGGTGATGATGGTAATTGGGGATTTTGTCCCAAATGTGGTACATTTCTTAAAACCAGACTAATATCCAGTGAATCTAAATCTCTCTACTCATTCATGATTTTGCCAAAGAGACACTCACAGTAGGTTTTTCCTTAAATGTATCTATAGATGAAGGGAGAGTGTCTGATTTAATATTCTGCTTTATTTTCAACATCATTCCCTCTTAATATTTGCTTTTTATAGTGTTGCTAAGGTTACAGCCGACTATCCTGCACATTCTGCACACACACTCTAACAGTGAACTTTGCCACTATATCCCAATTCTAACTTTAGGTTGGATAGATTCATTCATTCACGTATAATGTTATTTTTCATATGGTCAGTTTTACATATGCCTTTCTATTGCTCTTAACAATACTATTGATCTACATATGGTTTCATATTTGATTCATATTATGATATATTGGTCTGTATTATTGCAATATAGTTTCATAATATATATTAAATGTGTCTCATAACAATAACTATATTATTTGTTTTTTTATTAAAGGTTTTGGGGTATTTTACATATATTTTATTTCTAAGATAATATTTTTTGGTCCCTTCTTTTCTTTTCTTTTATTTGGTACTTGGAATTAAACTCAGGGGAATTGAGCCACATCCCCAAACCTATTTTGTATGAAATTTAAAGACAGTGTCTCACTGAGTTGCTTAGGTCCTCACTTTTGCTGATGCTGCCTTTGAGCTCACAATACACCTATCTCAGCCTCCCAAGGTACTGGGATTACAATTGTGCACCAACAAGTCCAGCTCTCTTCTTGTATTTAAAGAAAAACATGCTAAAATATTGATAGGAAAATATTATATATTAAATTAAGTTAAAATAGTTGTCTTTGTAATGATTAGTTTTATTTACACACATGCTGTTTTATGTGCTTTTGTAAATTTTTACTTAGTTTGTCATAAGTTCTACATATTTTCCTTGAAATACATTATACATGTGATGTATTTAACAGATGTAACTTCAATATAATACTTATGTGGTATTTTGTACTCTAATTAAACCAAAAACCTTTCTGGGCTCCAGAAATCATTTTTTCCTCAAACTTTATTATTTTTATATATATAATCAGTTTTCATGATGAGATAACAGCAATTTCTACTCCATCTTTAGTTCATGAGAATTTGTTTTGTGTCCTTATCAATACTCTGCATTCTTTTTGTTGTTGTTGTTTCTTACTGGAAATTTAAATCAGGGGCACACAAAGACTGGGTCACACATAGTTGCTTAGGGCCTTCTAAGTTTCTGAGGCTGGCTTTAAACTCAGGATTATCTTGCCTTAGCCTCACAATCCAATGGGATTAGAGGTGTGTGCCATGGAAACTAGTTCTATTTTATTTTTTTTATTGAAATATATATTACTTCTGAAAATAATTTATTTTTGATATTAAGAAAGCATAGAATACCATTTTCCCCCAAAATTAACCCCCCATTTTTTGGAAAAAATGTCAATTCTTTTGGAAAAGTTGTCAGGAGTGCTAGATGTATAATTTATTAATGTCTAAATGGAAAGTTTATTATTATTATTATTATGCTATGTATTCATTACAAAACTTTATCTGTTCATATTATTATAAGGTATATAGTCTTTTCTATAACTTCATAGCATAAATCAGTGTGTATCAAAATGAACTTTTGGTGGTTGGGAGGTGAGGGGAGGGATCATGGGGTTAGAAATGATGGTGGAATATGATATATATTCTTATATAAAGTACACATATAAAGTGAATTCATGTAAATATAATTTGTATAAAACCAGAATAATTAAAAATTGTGCTCTATATGTGTAATAAGAATTGTAATGCATTCCGTTGTCATGTATAATTAAAAATATTTAAAAATTAAAGATAAATGATGGTTTTATATTCTAACTGAAAATATGTACTACTCCTTTTAAAAACTGGAAAAAAAAAGTTCTGTTGGTCAGTTGTAAACTTTATAAAGTACAAAATGTGTCCTGAACATTTGTTAATACATAAACCTAGATGTAGGTATTTATAGTGTTGTCAGCAAAATTTAAAAAAAAAATTACTGTAGAGGTCATTTTTTGCAATGTATACTCATAATTATATGAGATGCATTTTGTACATACACATGTATACTACCATTATATATAATTAATAAATGATTACTACATCTCACATTAACTACATTTATTTCAAATTAATTTGTCTTTTGAAAGCACCGATATATGACACTCTTTGATATGTACACTTGGTGTATCTTCAAATTTGTCACTTTTATGTATTATGTTCTTTTATAGAATTTCTTTTTCCAAATTATTGAGATTAATGAATTTTAAACAATTTGGTTTAACAGTGCAGTGTGTAGATTTTCTTTTTTAACCTAAGACAAAATACATTCCAATTTTAATTGGCTTATTGTTATGTAAATGACTTTTAAAAATCTGCATATATAACACCCTTACCTGACCTTACTATGGACTATTGATATATGGGTGGAGGAGATCACAAAGTGATCCATGGAAAAGGCAGAACAAGGATGGGTCAGGATGTGAGATTGGTGGATACTGAGTATGTAGTAGTGAGTATTCATGAAAAAGTATTGGTGGAATAGATACGGGTAGAGAAAAAATTTCTGTGAAAGAAAGAGGGAAAGAATGACAAGTGCTGGGAACCATCAGCCAAGTAGGTATGACAAATTCCTTGCCAGCTTACTCCCATGCTGTCTAGTGGAAGGACTTCTGAAAGGTGACCTTGCTCAAGGACCAGGGCAGGATCCGTGTTTAGGGTGTTCCCCCTTTAGAATAGGGCGGTTTAGCATAATAGGAGATTAGGGTGTTCCCCCTTTAGAATAGGGCAGTTTAGCATAATAGGAGATTAGGGTGTTCCCCCTTTAGAATAGGGCGTATCCTGCTGCTGAGTTCCTCTTGAGTGCTTAGGGTCAGACAGT
Organism: Callospermophilus lateralis; assembly: GCF_048772815.1. Taxonomy (NCBI): domain Eukaryota; kingdom Metazoa; phylum Chordata; class Mammalia; order Rodentia; family Sciuridae; genus Callospermophilus; species Callospermophilus lateralis. Next base: position 9,960,507 of record NW_027514713.1, on the reverse strand, counting down.
ATATTTTGGGAGACAGAAGCCCATGTGGGTGGATTTGGGCAGAGTAGTGGATTAGGGCAGAGTAGTGGATTTGAGAGAGTGGATTTGGGCAGAGAACGTGGATTCCCCCAGAGCGTGTTTGTAGACGGCGGGTGTGAGTTCGGGAATAAAGAATTGCTGTTTGAATCTACAAGCTGTGTGGAGACTCGTGATTTGTGCCCAGCCAGAGACTGCGGCACTAGCCCCTATAATTTCTGAAACTCCTAAAATAACTATTTTTCATTTAGAAAGACTCACTGTGATCCCTGCTTTTGTCACTTCTGTCATCTAAGTGATTTCTTACTTCCATTTTCACATTCTACTGTTTCCTTTATGTTTTAATTCTATAAAGCATAAACTAAAACATTTCTTCATGTGATTTAATACTACCCCTTGTAAACTGATAAAAGTGGCCAACTCTTTGATAACAGGATGAAAAGTAATTTAATAATCTCAACCAAAATTAAGCTAAAGGGCCTGCATTTTAAGAAAAATCACACACACACACACACACACACACACACACACTTTTTTTTTAGGTTTTGGCAAATAAATGCTGTTTGGCAAATAAATGTTTTCTATGTGCTAGCATCATAATATTTTATATTTAACTAATTAGTACCTAAGAAAAATAAATTTTCATCTTATAACTATTTTCACTATGGTGTGTATTCCTAGATATTCTTAGCAGAATCATACATTCATTTACCAGGTACTGTCTGCTGGTTTCATGTGCCAGGTATTGCATATAGTTTTACTGAAATTTAACTTTTTTCCTTTCCTCTTTTGTCAAAATGGAATAGATGAAAAAGTATTATCAGTAGAAATGCCCAAGACATATTTCTTGATGGAAATAATTCTTCTGAGTTTGAAAATTATAGGATTCTTTTTACCATGTATTATAGAACAACAAAGAGGATTTCTTCCATCTCCTAATTAATGATAATAGAAAATAACCATGATTCCAACACTTATAGAAAATTTTTTTGGACTTCATTAAAGCATTTCTCATATTTACCTTCCTGAAGAGTGAAATTTTAACCTACCCTTTTTCAAAAAAATAAAAAGAAAAGCTAGAACTATAGAATGAGCTGGATTTTTAATATTAAATAAATAAAAATAAGATGGTTAATATTTTCTATTATACTAAGGTGTTTAAATTTCATCCATTTGAAGTTTGTTCAAAGAACACCAAATTTAAATTAAATCTAATTATTAAATAGACTGAAATTTTTGAGAACTTACTTATTTAATAAATCTTGACCACTCCAAATATAACCAAATATGTTCCTCAGAAGAATTTAGCAAATTTAGAATCTGAGACCCAGTTTTATTTAAATATACATTCTGTATTTAATTAGATATTTTAATGCAAGTAGATAATTAAGTCAAATGATAAAGCTGATCAGTGTTCAAGATATCCACTTTTCCTCATTTATCATTAATTCAAACCACATAATTCAAATCATGTGGCTTTAAAAAGTATTTTTCCTTTTGTAACTTTAAATTATATTGCCAAGATAAAGGCAATTCTTCATAATAATATTATTTACTAACAAACTGAACATCTTCAGAGATGATACTTTTATGTCAAATTAGTTACAGTATCAGTATGTTTTTACTAGTCTGTAATAAAAATTGACTTAGATGTGTCATTTTTAAAGATGTATCAGTTTTCTTAATCAGTGCATCTAAACAAAGCATGACAAAAAAAGAAATTATAAACATTAAGTGGCTTTAAGTTGGCAGTGACATTATGCTGCCAAGCACTTCACTCACATTGCTTATTTATTTTTCACCATACCCAAAATGCTAACCATCTTGGTACCCTACACCAAACAGAAGTCACATTCAATATTGGAGGCAGCCACACCTCAGAGTGACTACCAAACATAACAATCAGAAACAAAGGGAACCTAATGTTTACATTAAATAGACAAATGACCTAAGAATGATATGATATGGGATAAATTAGGATAGCAGCAAAGAGTTCAGTGCGTGTTGGCAATCTCAGATGGTCCCACTGTAAACTATGTTGAAACTAACAGGTGGTCAATATCATGAGTACTCTCAAATCAAAAACATCCAGTGATCTTTACTAATTTTATAAATACATATAGGTTTAATTTTTAATGTCTTCAAATTTTACTTATAATTATTTTTATGGTTATTTTTTATATTTTTTTTCAATTGACACAAAATATTTGTGCATATTTGTGGGGGTATAGTGTGACTTTCATTAAATGTATATAATGTGTAATGATCAGATTGGAGTAATTGGCATTAGTCATTTCTTTGTGCTGGAAACATTAAAAATCCTTTCTATTAGCTATTTGGAAATAGTTAATTAATTGCTGTTAACTATAGTTAACCTATATAAAATGTTACATAGGTGTTATAAAACGTTAGAAGTTACACCTCTTATCAAGCTCCACTCCTGTTCTGATTAACCAACCTCTCTTCATCTCCATCTCCCCCCACAACTTTCTCTGTCCCTAGTAACAACTATTCTATTCTCTGTTTTTAGCTTTCACAAATAAGTGAGACTATATGGCATTTGTCTTTCTGTGACTGTATAACTATAAATCTCATAAAGCTTTCCTGCTTTACATTGGAAGCAGCAATAACACAGATTCATAGATCTTACAATAATTCATTTGAGATTTAATTATCAAGAACCTATTAAGTGTCAGAGTCTGTGCTAACCTTGGGACTATAGCAGTAGCCAAAAAAGAAAACTCCTGGTGTCCTTACAGGGCTTCCATTCTAGAAGGGGGGCAGTGGGGTAGTGAACAAGGAATATAAATATTAAGTAAATCTTAAGTAGAGAGTAATTAGAACTACAGAAAAAGAGAAAGTATAGCAACATCCAACGTGGAGTGGGGATGAGCAGACTGTAGCATTAAAAGTAAGCTTAAAGTAAGTGTGGTTGAGAAGTTAACATGTGAGCAATTAACTTAAAGGAGGTAAGAGGGTTAGCCATGGGCATACTGGGGAATTGTGCTCTAGGCAGAGGAACTGGGTAGAGCAGGCTTCCTAAGATGGGAATAGGACTGCACCCTGAGAAACTATTTTCAGGATTTGTACCAGGGAATAACATGTGCCAGGCAAGTTCAAAGTGTTTAATGTGTACATGTAACCTCTAAACAACCTTATGACGTCAGTGTCATTGTAAATTCTTTTCTAACAAGTGAGAAACTTAAGCACAAAGAAGTTGAACGATTATATAATTTGGAATTGGTAGAATTAGGATCCAGTTCTCAGAGTCTGATTCCACAGGAGCACTGGATAGTTAGAGCTTTAGATGTGATTTGAACAGGCCACACATATGCATTCATGCTCACAGGTCTGCAGATACACCCACACGCCCACAGTGCTGTGTACACACTCAGTGAAAGGGAGCTGACAGGCGAGAGGAAGACAGTCTGCTGTCCACATTCTATTCCTCCTATTTCATGTTGGATATTGTTTTCTTTTGTAAATTTCACTTCTTAACCTTCAGATTGAAATGTTTATATGAAAGATGTTTAAATTGTTTGAAAACAACTGGAGTTATTTTCAAAATAGCAAAACTAAATTAAAAATTCTTATTGTGTAACATAAATATTATGGAGATATATACAATTTATTTTAAATAAAGAGAACAAAACCAAAGTGCTCTCACTGAAATGAAACAAAGTGCCCTAAGAAATTTTTATTAGTCTACAGAAAAAATGAGAACATTTTCCAAAAAAATACAACAAGCTTTCATCTAAACTATTTACTTCAGAGAAATCAATACAAAGGCATCATAAATCATGATTTATGACTCATGCCTCCAGAAAATGAAGATAAATGTGTCACTGAGATATTTTTCTGCATTAATTCTCTTGGTTTTAACACAAAAATACTACATTTCTTTCCCATGCATGTTATCACTATGAACTTTTGAAAAATTCCTTAATTATATTGTTACAGATAATTCTACATAAATTATAATTCTTGGACTAATTCAGTATACACCAAATATATATGAATGAGACTATATATTAATACCTGAAATATAACATTCTTCAAAATGTATAATAAATTGTATAAAAACTGACTTTGAATTCCTTTATATCAGGGTCATGAGTACTGCATTCAGTAAAGTGAGCACCACACAAACCTATTAAATATCAGTTAAAAAGCAGCTTAATCCTATTTATTCGAAGAAAAATTATCCAAATGTTTAGTTCCACCTTAAAGTATATTGATGAAAAGAATACTTTTCATAAAATCTTGCATTAAAAACAAAATATCTTTCCCTAAAATAGTGTAAAATCTCTAACTATAATATCTTAAAATATCTTACAATTTCATAATAGCCAGAGAGATAGGAAAGGAAACCTTTCCTCCGAATGGTCATAATTACCAGGAAATTTTGAACAAGAAAATCCAGACAAAAAATTCTTCATGACAGATAAAGAAACAGTGAGGTAAAGTACCTCCCAATGATATTCCATAGCACTTCCAGCATCAATATGATTTGTAGAAAATTACTTAAGTTATTTCTTCAGTTACTTTTCTTGCCTCTTATCCATTTGAATTGCTTAAACCAAATTCTACGAAATATTATTTCGAGAACTTTTCAAAATTTAGGTATCTTTATACCAAAAACACACATACACCTAGTAAATATGAAATGGTGTTTCCTGTTTTATCTTCTTGATTATTGAGGTTCAAGGAACTTACATTAACAAGTTTTTAAAATTTGACTCTGGTACAATTTTTCTTGACATCACAGAAAGTCAAGACAAGACTGGAAGGCTATCTGAATTCCTGAACAATGATAACCATCTCCCAACACTCCAGGGACTTTATAGTACATACTATGTTTTTGCTAAGAATATGATCATTTTTCATAGATTTAAAACTTACCAATTAATAAAAATTTCCCAAAGAGAATAAAACTTACATATGAATATAGAGAAAGAAATAGTACTTGATATAAAGTAGCAAACAAATTCTAATGAGAGCTGAGTGACAGGTTAAAAGGGAAGGTGATTTCTCAATGGTTGAAGAATTGCAATAAGTGTAAGGTGGTCTGTACATTTTAGTTTTTGGGTTGAAATTTATTACCAACAACAAATTCAGGGTAAATGGAGTATTACTAGGTTTTATGCTTGGATTCTAAGATGAAAAAACTTAAATGTTTACACGTTTCCACTATATGTATATTTTTTTTCTTTTTTTTAATTGTTGGTTGTTCAAAACATTACATAGTTCTTGATATATCATATTTCACACTTTGAGTCAAGTGGGTTATGAACTCCCATTTTTACCCCGTATACAGATTGCAGAATCACATCAGTTACACTTCCATTGATTTATAAATTGTCATACTAGTGTCTGTTGTATTCTGCTGCCTTTCCTATCCTTTACTATCCCCCCTCCTGAAAAGCATCTTTACATCCTCCGTCCTTAATATTCATTCATATTTATTCAATAGTGTTAATTTTAACAATGTCCTAGCCATTGCTCATAAACAAATGCTCTGATTTGCATAAAGTTGGTTAACTTACATTTCATTTTATGGTCATTTTTTTTTTGATGTGTCCATTAGGTTAGGCTACAGTTCCATTTTTTCCATCAGACAATAAAGTCTGTTGGGATATTCCATCAGACAATAAAGGGTGTTGCTTTGAAGATATTTTGGGGATGTGATTAAAGTTCCTAATCAGTTGACCTTAAGTAAAGAAGATTATCTTACATAACTGGAATGCTCTGGAGTCAATTTGGTGAAAGGTTCTAGAAGTTGAACTGAAGCTTCCTTGAGAGAAGAAATTTTGCCTTGTGTTGAGCAGTTTCAGTGCATGACAAGAAAAATGTAACTAGCCCTTCCAGTTGGGTTGTCTGTCAGATTTCAAACTTATTTATCCAGTCCTGACAACCATGAACCCTAATTCTAAAAAATAAATCTATTTAACTCTTATTGTTTTTTTTTTCCTGATTGAATACCGATTGATAAAATTCCAAAATTCCAAATTGAGGGGAAAAAAGTAAGGTTAGTAAGTTGCAAAGATTTCTGAGCACCCCACCCTAGGCTGTGTTTACATGTGCCAAGAGACTCAAATCAGACAGACATACATGTTTGTTTATATAAATACCCATTGTCTGTCTGTCTGTCTCTCTCTCTCTGTCAAACACACCACACACACACACACACACACACACACACACACACACACACAATCTTAAATTAAAAACAGTAGATTTCCACATGGTCAAATTCATATGTTGAACAGATCTGACATTTATGACAGATTTAATCAGTCAGAAGCATCAACAAAAGATAACCAAGCAACGGGAGACCAGGACTCAGAGCACATTCTAAATAATAAAGTGATTTATAGAAGGAAGTAGTCATGCGACATTACTTACACCAAAGACATTTCACACAGTTTGATACAGAGCAACAATTATTATAAGAAAACAAACAAAAATGTTTCTCCTAAAGGATAATAGATATTGCTTTTCCAACCAAAAAAAAAGAAAAGAGTGGTTTTAACTTTTATAATATTAGTCAAATATTTCCATCACTCTAAAAACCTACATCAGTAAATTTTTGAAGTTGACAAAAAATAACTTAGAAAACTCAAGTTTATCTAGACAAGCTAATTTTCCCTGCATTCTCTGCTACCCTTCCTTACCTGGACTGCATATCTTGTTGGGTTTTGGCCTGATTGGCTTCCAACTGAGGCGAAGTGTGAGTGACTCTCTGCTGAAGTTCCACCAAGGACTGGTAGTACTGTTGTTGATGGTGTTGTTGCTGTTTGTAGCGAGACAAACTAAAAAACAGTCCTAGAATGGCTTTTAGGTTTCCATTTCTTATTTCTGTAACAAATGGAAAATACAAAAAACAGTATCATATATTGAATATATTCTTTTTTAACAAATGAAATTCTATATGCAATCCTCTTAAACCAAATCTATGAAGACAGAACTATGACTTCATTGTCTTGGTCACAGTGTCAAAGGAATCTGGATTTCTGGAAACATGCTGACCTTCCCAAGTAGCTAGGAATTTCAGGAAGAGAATGAAGGGATGAAGGAAGAGAGAACAAAACTCACCTAACAGAAATGCTGTTTTATCTGACCCTGAATTACAATTTTCCTAGAGTTAACTTCTTGGAAATGGATGTGCTTGCTCTCTTGTGCTAATCATTTGATTTAGTGCTCTGATTTCTTCACAAATAAATACACACAGCTGTTCCCAACACTGCAATGACTATGAACTAAAGAAAACAAACTACTTAAATTTTGTTTATCTTACATTTATAAATACTTATGGTGTGGGTATGCCTCAGTTGGATTTAGAGTAGCCAACATTCTTTCTAAATCACCCACTGATCAATTTATTTTACATATGTACATATGTCTATATCTTCCAAATTTACATATATATTTAACAAAAGACTATACTGTATCAATTTTTAAAGTTCCAATCTTTCTATTTTTAATTCATGTTATATATTATTAAATAATAAACATCAGCTTATGTCACACTAAATAACAAAAGTGAATAAATATAAGTAGAAATCTAGTTCTAACATGAAGGGCAGATATTGAGTAATAACATTTTGAATAATGATTAAATTTACAAAGTCAGCTACAACATGAGCCTACTTTTTTTCTTCTGCATTTATAATGTAACAATTAGAAAGAGAATTAAGAAAAACTTCAAATAAAACTATATAACCTCTTATCATATTTTAAATAAAACTTGCTATTGTCAATAAAACACATCTACCTCCGTGGTCAAGGTTTTATATCCCCTTATAGAGTTTAGGAGCATTAACAGGCTATTTGGGTTTCTTGATCTTTGGATTGTTTATTGGTTCACCCAAATGATGCAGTGGGAAGAGTCCTGTAAAATGTGCCACTGAACTGTTCTTTTACTCTCCAGTGCCCCCTCTGTTTCCATAATATAGAAAAGTTGTCTTCATCAATCTGAAGATATAGTGAGAAACTATTAATTTTACCCTATAAACCTCAATGATCTTGCTTGCAGAGTTTTTAAGAAAATTCATTGCTATTATGCATTTTTAATTCAGAACATCATTTTGGAGCATCATATAATTTTAAAAGACAAGTGGTAGTAACCTTATATTGATAAAGGTTATCATGTGAGAAGGCAGAGACATAAAATGAATATTGGCAGCATTTATAGCCTGCCTTTACCCACTTAGAAAGCAAAATATTTTCCTGGGAAATTTTATTCAATTATTATTCTAAGTAACAGAGTCACCAGTTAGGTTTACACCTAAGCTTACTGGCCATAAATCTATAGTTTAATTATGTAGTATAGCATATAAATATGAAAGAAACTTTTAGAAAAATTAAATACAGAAGGGAAACTGAACGAAGTAACTAACTAGTAAATGTCCATTATTTCAGAAACACACAACTTCTCTTATTCTAATGAAAACAAAATTATAAATACTTAAAATTGTCTAATATTTCTAAAAATGCTGGCAAAAGCTTTTCAAAGCAAATTAATGGTAGTGAAAGCTGAACTATTAAAGTGTTTAGTAGTATGTAAATCATAACTTTAAATACATAAATCATATTCTAACTAAAAGTTACTATTCTTGATGCAGGTTCCAAAAGGACTTGCTATTTCATAATCTCAACAACTGATTTTTAAAATAACAGCATTTGAATATTTTGCAAAGGTCTACTAAAACTTACCAAATTTTGTATTTTACTAAGTAAAAATTTTTTTCTACAAAAAGCTTATAACACTTTAATACACCTGAGACATAAGATTTAAAGTGACAAATGACTAGATGGAATAAATATTGATGAAGAATAAAATGACAGATGATGGAGGGAAGGAGATAGAAACATCATTTATTTTCAATTATGGCAGTTTTTCTAATGTATGCTAACTTTTTACAAAATTTTGCCCCTTCTATATGTGGAAGAAAAAGAGGCTCTAAAACAAAGAAATAATCACATGAGTAATTCAATCTCTTTCAACTTTGATATATTTCAATTTTTGTGATGATTTTTCAAATCTCTAATGATTTTTAAATGTTTACATATAATAGTGGTTAAAACTATTCCTATAATCACTTAAGACTCATGGTGACTTATTTAAACTTGAAAATATTTGGCTATGACTACTAACTTGATTATACTATAGAAATGTTACTGATAAAATCATATTTGAGTTTTATTTACACTATTTTACCTGCATTTATGTCCATTTGTTACCCAACATGGATCTAGCCATCTATTCATCTACTTAGTAATCTAAACATACTCAACATTAGTTATTACACATAGGCTGTGTTGATTCACCCCCATCCCATGAACTCAGTCACAATAACAAAAGTTATTCTGGAAAACATTTAAGTGATTAAAATATATATTAATTACCATTATGTTCATATTTCTGTTATTTTGGAAATATATAAGTTTCCTTTAGCATGTGAAGGAGTTATATATTCCAAGATTATATTTCTTACATTACAAAAACTCTTAGATAACAATAATGCCACTTGTGACTACATGGTACTTTTCCTTACCTTCAGCAGAAAGACCTTGAACATTTACTCCTCTGGCTGCTAGAAAACTAAGGCAGACATCAACATTTTCAATCTGCAACATGAAAAGCAGTGAAAAAGGCAATTTAGAAGGTTGTTTTTGAATAAAAACATGAGTTAGAATGAAACCAGAAAGAAAGATAAAGAATGGATACTTTACATTCATTTCATTCTAGAGATCTCTTTACCAGAGTTTAACTAGAATTATTTTGGCTAATTACAGAGTGAATATAAAGGCTTCATTGTCCAGTTTGACAACTACAAACAATTCATAAGGGCTTGGTCAAGAATGGCATTTTGGTAGAGTAGCAACCCACCTACTTAACATAAAGCCGGATTTTGTGCTTTAATGAGTGTCAATGAAAAATCTCCAAATGGGATGAGATTGCCATATGTGTCTCAGAATGTTAGGACAGTAGTAACAGAGGTTCAGCCAGTAATACTGTTAAGAATTCCAAAAGAATATTGAAAAATAGACAAGTGGAAAAAGAGTTATTAAGATGAAAGAAATGAGGCACATTTTCATTCTAAACGACAGAAAATCTTTATTTCAGAACTTGTATTTATATTTCTACAAAATTGAATAATCCTATAGTAAATAAAGGTATTAACTTTTCCACCTTAAAAGGGTGATATCCATACTTGTTTAAAAAATAATTATTGGTACATTAAAATTATTCAAGGTCATGGGATTCATTATGCCATATTTGTATATTCACATAATATATTCTGTTATATTCTCATTCTTCAGTACCATCCCTTTCCCTCTGATAACCATTTAGTGTGAGGGGAAAGGAAAGGAAGAAAAAATGACTGACTTATTTTTTAAGTAAGAGGCTGATCTTAATATTGGCCATGGAGTTACACAACTAAAAGACTTTCATAAAAGTACAGAAAGCTAGAAAATTCCATCTCTTTGTGAGCCTTTAAAAAAACTATTCTATAAATCTTGGAATTCTAAAGTAAATAAGAAATTTAAAGTTAATAAATTGGGAAGATATTAACTTCTGTCTTATTAAGCTCTTATCAAAGGCCAAGCATGAAGACATTTAATGTTCTGCCAGTGTCCACTTTAACTTAGAGTCATAGTAAGGTCAAAACATTTCTTTAAAAACTCAAAAGGAAAGATAAATTTATATATTTATACGAAATCCATCCTTATGAAATGAACAAACCATATTCCTTTTTAAGTTTAATTTTGTATAAAATTAACGTAATAGTCAATGAAATATCCTGTGATTGAAAATGTACACAGCCAAGGTATACACATTTCCTTTGAGGTAAAAAAGATTTTTATATTAATTCACTTCGTTTTACTGATATCTTTCTACTGCAAAAAATAATAGAGTTGAATGTGCTGGTAACAATACAGCCTAATTAATTTTATCTGCCTATCAGTATCTGAATATCCAGCAAGGCTATAATGTTGAAATACACATCAAATCCTCTTTTTTGTTCTCAGTTCACTTTGCTACTAGAAAATAATTAAATAGGAAATAAAAGGAGGAGCAAAGAGAAGAGGAAATGGATGAAACTGCATGTCCTATATCCATCCAGAGCAGTCTTTTAATTCTTTTCTTCAAGTCCATTTAAATTTTTAAATAACAAGTGTTGATTGTGACTTAATATTGAAAAAAATGGATAAATATTTTTACATGTTTGAAATAGCAGTCCTGATGTTATTAATTTCATAGCAATTATAAGTCTTTTATAGAAAATAGGAAAAATTCTGACTTAAATATGCCATTTACTGAAAAATATTAACAGGATGTTATCTCCTAGATTTGAATTACTTTTATGGTAGATGAGCAGGTTAGTTGGGTGGGACATTCACAAAATACTAATAAATAGAGTCTTTAAGTTTGTAAGATACATTTTTCAGTCTACTTTTCAGTCAGACTGATATCTAGATTGGGTTTTAAAAACACGTGGCACTACATCAACATGAACCACAATTAGAAAAGAACCCTGGGGCTGGGGCTGGGGCTCAGTGATAGAGTGCTTGCCTGGCATGTGTAGGGCACTGGGTCCCATCCTCAGCACCACGCAAAAATAAAATAAAAGTATTGTGTTCATCTACAACTAAAAATATGTATATATATTTTAAAAAAATTTATAGCACACTTTTTTATATCTCTGTATATAAAGTATGTTCACACCAATTCATGTCTTCATACATGTACTTTGGATAATGATGTCCACCACATTCCACCATCATTTCTAACTCCCTGCCCCCTCTCTTCCCCTCCCACCCCTCTCCCTTATCTAGAGTTCATCTATTCCTCCCATGCTCCCTCTCCCTACCCCATTATGAATCAGTCACCTTATATCAGAGAAAACATATAAAACCCAAATAGAGAAAAGTAAAAAGCAGTCCTAATTCTTTTCAAGTCTATTTCTCAGGAGCATTCACCTTTTTTCCTCTATGTCATTCATTATGAGCACCAGCAACCTAAAATAGTTCTATCAGGTCTCCGTTATGACTATGGTAGCTAAGTAATAGCAAGAGAATAAATATTTTAATTTTTTTTTCTAATATATCAACTAAAGGCTAATTTATTTAAAACTCATTTACTTATTCAATAATATTGTCCCAGGCCAAAATGAATTTTCTGATAATACAGTAGTATAATAAACATAACTTTAAAATCTTTTCCCTGATTAATTTCAGTCCTATAAATTCAATCACACTTGATAGTATTATGCTACATTTTTTACACAATCAAAATATATTACAGTATAAAGAAATGGCTTTGAGAAATCTTATTAAATTCCATTTATGTAGTCAGTTTCCTCACCATAAGCATACTTGAAAATAATTTGAGTGGAATTTTTAACTATATGATATCATGCTTCAGTTACTTATTATTTTTACTTTAATAAATTCTAGAGATGATCTTTTTATTCCTGCTGTTTTTAAATACATCATCCTTAAATATATTCCAGTTAAGTAGATCTACTATAAATATTGTTTTGATTACTTTTTTCCATATGAACTCACAAATGTTCTTTGAACTAAAAACCTCTTAACTTTTTGGGAAACTTACAAAGTGATATTTTCTACTACATTATATTAGCTTCTGCTAAATCTTTTTAAGTGTTGATTAAGAACTGCTAGATGGACTTCAGGTCCATTAATGGATGGTAAGTCACAATTTGAAAAACATTTCCCTAAAGAAAACCAGAGCATTGCCATGGCTACGTTGCCTCTTTTTATGTGGGGAGATTATATTCAGTAGCTAATAACTAGCAAATCATGCTCAGAGCAAAGTCTCTCCAAAATTTAATTAAATTAGATACTTAATGAACAATATTTAAAATACGGGCTATATAATTATGGTTAACTTTTACATGTCCCCATATCTAGTACCTGAACAAGACATTTACTACTTCGTTCAGCCCCCTTTAATTTGTCTAGATACACAAATAAAGGAAAGAATTGAGTTCTAATGTAATTTAGTCCTTAATAAGCAACCAATTATTTGTCCAAATTTAAACTATTTCAAAATAACTAGGTTATTTGACAAAGTTATTCTTTTCTTGATCTCCTCCTCACTCCCCCTATTTAGTTTGTGAGCATGTAGAGTTGTATGCCAAGCTCTCATAGATATGCTTACTTATTTGTTCAGGTAGTTTTGATTTTATGAAGATGTAAGCTTGAGACCTTCAGTCTCTGGAAAATGGGAACCATGTTTTATTGATCCAGATTCTATAATATAACATGAATTTGATATGTATTCAAAAACAATTTCTGATCTTTGGCTGTTGTAAGTCAGGGAAGAAAATATGTTTATTCTGGAAAAGAAAAGATGATAATGACAGTAGAAAGCCAAAACTCACTGATAACAGGCAAACAGCTGAGAAATGGAAATGCCAAAGGATTAATCAAATTTGGGTGAGCTAATAAAACATGTAGACATACCAATATTCCACAAATACTGAAACTATGTATGAAAGGAACTTGCTCCTAATATATTTTGAGCTTAAAAAAGTAATTTCAAAGAATTCACATAACAGCAGAGCCTATGGAAGTCTCACAAGACCCTTTCAATATATAATTTTTTTTCAATAAAAAAATAATGAGATGGCATGCAGATAATAAATGTCATTACTTAGAAGATTCAGTGAAATTGTACATGGAAAGCATACAGCATGATACACTGCATATAGAACAAAATGACTCAAGAAACAAGAAATGAATTATGATTATGTAAGTCATTAATACTAATAGTTAGTGGCTATGTATGAAAGCCCACCTCTTTTGCTTTAGGCCTTATGTCAACCTGCCTAAGAACTGTGCATGTTGCATTAACCCTGCTAACCCATTTTTTTAATCCAGAGATTCTTAATCTTTGTTGTACATAAGAATAAATAGCATGACTTTAAAATCCACAGATGCCCAATTTATATTCCTATCAGTTAAAACAAAATGCCAATATATAGGAGCCAGTTTCACTTCCTGGGTGATTTCAACTCCCAACAAATCTTGGAAACTACAGCATCAATCTATGCTCTTCAAAATAACTGTATATATTTTCAGTGTACTCCCATGTTGATGCAGGAATCCCACTGCTAAGACCTAGCAATACATTGTCTTTGGTTATTTGTGTCATGGTATAACATAAGTTATGCATTTTATACTTTATTCTCATGATATTAAATATAGATAAGCAAACATATATGTGTGTATATATTTATATATAAAAGGATATACATACGTATATACATACAAAGAGAGATATTTATGTAATTTTTAAAAGTGTACAGCAGTAGTACAAAGAAATTTATTCTGAGTTCTGTAGGCACCACATTCTTCATTTGGCTCAGTTAATAGTCATACTGTAGCTTATGAACAGTCACTTCAAAACTCTTGCTTGTCTACTGTTAAGTTAAGCACAATTTTTTGAGTCCTGTCTTCTATTTGTGACTTTCCTTTTTTTTTTCTTTTTCTTTTTTGGAATGGAACACCTACTTTCCCTCTCAGTTTCATGTTAAATTTAATTATAATTAGGTAACTATGAAAACACTGATATAATGAAAACAGAATAAAACATCACTAGTTCTAGATTCAGTCAGTATTTTCAGGAGTATCAAAATATATTGCCCTTTAAGGCTTTTGGAGTTTATTCAAATAGTTATTGTTATTGTGAAACCTTAAACAAAAGTAGAGCTTTATTAAAGTAAATGTGAAAATGGACTACTGTCTAGATTTTTTTTTTTGGTTGAAGAAATTAAACAGAGTCAACAGAAGTTGGTACATACTTTTAGATCTGAATAGTTACTATTTGTATAATTAATGTCAGCATGTTGGAGTCCCTTCACTTAATTTTATGTTCTAATCAAACCACTTATTTATTTACTGAACATTTATTACACTTACATTATGCTCAAAGTAGAGCCACTATCCTTAAATATTCTAGAGAGCATTGACTTATTTCCAATAGTTTCGATTACTCCCATGAAAAATGGGAGCCCATTTTTCAAATCAGAAATTTTGCTTATTGTCTGATATCATAATTGTACATTACCATGATTTTTATGAACATAATAAATAAAAGCATTTTTAATTGCTTGATCACAAATGGATTTCAAGTTGAGATAAAGAAGGTCTCACATTTTCTTTCTTCATTTATGAAAACTTAAGACAGTATCAATATATTTATACCTTCGTTTTTTTAAACCTGAGGGTTAACATGTATACTTGACATAAACACAGAATATATTTTATAAGTATTTGTATTTATTCATTTCAGTGTTAAGTAAGCTATTCCTAAATAAGAACAATTCTATTAACATCAACCTTAGATTTTGTGATTAAGTCTAAACTATGGCAGAACACTTAATATTGAATGACTAATTCATTCAACAAATATTGATTGTTGATTATAGGCAGAGTTCTGCTGGCTGGTGAAGGGATATAAAAATGAATTACAAGGTCTCAGTCATTGTGAGTTTATAAAGCAGCTGAAGATACAAAAGAGATTTATAACTCACCATAGCACCAAGCATCATATGATAAATTTCAATGAAGAATTATAAACAACATTGTATGGCATTTAAGAGAATGAAGTTATCTATTTTCATTATAGATCTGGAGAAAGCTTCACAGACATGTCATTTAGACTTGACAGATAAGTCAGATTTGGATAATGTTAGACATCCATGAGAGGGAGGAGCAAGGTCCCCGCCAACCAGAGAAACCATAAGAAAAAATAATTGCAGAGATGCTGGAGAATAAATCATGGCAACCCTCGCTTTTTGCAGTTTGCTTACAGAGGTGACTTTGACTTGGAATTTTAAAGGCTGTGCTGCTCCTTAGACTCAAAAAGTGCTTCCATACAAAAGGTTAAGTAATCATAAACCAAGCTGCAATATCACACCTTGAAGACTCATTTCTCTACAGGAGAAATGCATCCTAATTAGGATTTCTTTGAAGTCCTGGAGAGAGCTGTCCTGAATCATACAGACGCTGTCTAGAAGATCAAAAACCTATTGTAACCTCAGCTGTCTCTGGAAGGTGAATTCCTTTGTGACTTGTGCTATTTTTTAATTATGTTTATTTCTTATTTTTCATGATAAATTTGTAATAAATCCAATTTAATGTGATGAATGTTGTGATCAGAGAAACACAGATTCTTAGAGAAGAATGAGGGAGAGCCTACTCCTGGTCAGAGGCCAAGAAGGCTAGCAAAGAAGAGTAACTTAGACTCATATAAAATCGCTGTAAATATCTCTTCCTCTAACCTGGACTTATCTACACCAATTCAAATGAAAAAAGTGTTGATCTAATAACTGAATCATCCTGCAGGAGGACACACAGAGCCCATGATCTTAACACGCAGGTTTTGCTGATAAAAGGGAAGCCCAACTTATACATTTAGGAAGGGCTCACCAAAAAGAGGTGCTATGAGGTGAACCCAGGAAGGAGCTAAATGTGAACACAGCTTGGTTGAGAAACATCATAGTTCAGAATAGCCAGAAATTAAAAGTCGAACCTCACCTAACTCTTTCTCAACTTTCAACTGCTTATCAAATCTGAAAATATTCTGAAGGTTAGTAGCTTCATATTGGTTTGGTGAAACTGCAGGGGAAGGGAGATAAGGCCAGAAGAGGCTCCAGGGTTAGGAATCTTGAAATTTGAAGAAAGCTGGTGGTGGGAAATGAGGCCAAAGAGACAAGTGGGGCTCACTGAGGAGCATCATCCAAGCCCCATGCTAATGGTCTGGGTTTGATCTTAAAGCTCAGAGGTCTAATGGGATCTAATGGGAAAAAATGATCAGTACTGCATTGGAAATAAAAATTTTTATATGACCACACAGGATACAGATTTATTGATAGACGATAATAAAGGCTTCACAAATTGATTTTTACTCATACTATCCTGCAATGCACTCTAATTTTTTAAAATTCTATTTTAATTGATTTTAATAAGTCAATAATAACACTCTAACCTCACAAAACACACAATACATTGCATGATGAAGCTGCAGTTTGAAAAAAATAAAGAAAAGAATCTAGCATGTCAAGAATGGAGAAAAGCAAAGTTGTTTGGAAGTTACCTCTCAGTTCCCTTCAGCCTCCCCCAAAATCCTAGCACAGGAAACTTGTTTATATAGAATTTTAAGCAAGCATTCTATTAACTCTAAACGCAAAAACCTTTTAACTTTTACTCCAGTCAAGTTAGTATTCGTTTTTTGCATTCACCAGAGGTTTAGAGTCATAGCATGGCATTTATCAATGTGCAAAATTAGTAAATAGTAGAGCCAGAATTCAAACCCAAACCTGTCAGTCTGCAATGAACTTGCTCTTCTTACAACACCATTCTTGTTACCTCTGTAATTTAAACATTCCGATTGAACTACTCATATCCCCTGGCTTAAACTCTCTACCACTTGAGAGGTGGTTAGGACCCAGTGCCAGGCATAAAATAGATGCTTAATAAATAACTTGCTAATTGTAAGGATGGATTTGCGCAGTCTGAAGGTAAAGCTAGAAAGAGAGTGCAAAGTCTACTTTTTCCACACATTTCATAAGTTTTCAAGATTCTTCCAGATTATTTTTAACTAGGCAGTGCATTTTTATATCTTTGTGGATTACAGGATGATTGGTGTAGCTACATGCCAAAGAATGCTGACAGTTACCAAATGCCAGAAAAGACAGGGAAAGGATTTCCCCTATAGCCTCTGAAGGAAGCACAGCCCTGATGACACATGGATTTTGGTCTGGTGATCCAGAATTTAGACTTCTGATCTGTGAAAGATTAAATATCTGTTGTTTTAAGCCATCAAGTTGGTGATAATTTGTTGCAGCAGCCACAAGGAAGTAATACAATTTTCTACCAGTAAAGCACTAGATATAAAAACGTTGGCAAACCAGGGTGGGCTGAGATCCTTGTGAGTATGCACATTTCCAAGACTCATTGTCTGGGGTTGTGTGTTGTTAATTCTTCTGAGGGAGGATGAAGTTAAAGCTTGCTCAGGTGACCTATGCGGCTGAACTGGGAAGCCTCGCATGCCCCTCATTCCCACATCAAATTTGTTTGTGTCGCCCAACAGGGAGAGGGGAGGAAATGGTGATTTCCTTGGCTCTTGGTTTCTTTTTATCTTAACTGGTCTGTGACTTGACAAGCAGAGTAAGCATTATAGTACAATTATTTGTATTTGTTAGGCATTATAGTACAATTATTAAAAGTTTTGAAGTCTGGGGCTGGAGATGTGGCTCAAGCGGTAGCGCACTCGCCTGGCATGCGTGCTGCCTGAGTTCGATCCTCAGCACCACATACAGATAAAGATGTTGTGTCCGCCAAATACTAAAAAATAAATGTTGAAATTCTCTCTCCCTCTCTCTCCTCTCTCTCACTCTTTCTTTAAAAAAAAAAGTTTTGAAGTCAAAGAAATCAGTTTTGCATCCTGGTACAGTAATGCACACATTGTAAGAAACTGAGAGATGTTTGCTATTCCAAAGCCTCAGCTTCCTCAACTGTGATATGGAAAATCTTCAGTTCACAACCTTGAAACACTCAGTGAAGATTAAAGAGCTTAGTTCCATACTAGATATATATGTTCGTGTGTATCTATGTGTGTATACATATAGATATCTCCATGTGTTCACACACACATCCATACTGGAAATGGATAAGGCCTTAGAGTTTATTTAATAATATATAACATTACTAGTATGAAAAAAGCACTTTGTGAACACATATACATTATAACAGAAGTATGTGTGGGAGGGTGCAGATATGAAAAATTCATAAGGATTTCATCAGATAAAATTTATTTTTTCTCAAAATCATACTATGGGTTTTAACTAACTTGTTAAAGAATAATGAATGTTAAATATTAATATTAGTTGTCAATTATAGATAACATCAAAACTTTATCATTAGCTGAAATTGCAAGTATAAAGTATTATAAGTGTAATGTTATAAAAATTGTATCAGTATTCTTTGACCTGAAAATATGCTCTGCAGGTTTTTATTAAGATCCTGTTTTTCAGTTTGTTGCAGAAAACAAGAAACTTACTGCTTTATTATTAATCAGTTACCCAACTTTTCTAGATTTAAATAATATTTATTTATACATGGCTAAATTTCTATAGCAATAAATTTTCCAAGTGGATGATTTCACCATAGCATCTATAAATATAAATATTATTCCTCTCACATAACCACACCCTCTCCCAACCTCATCAGAGTTCACATTCCTGACACAAGTGGAAGAAGCAAGTGTGGTCTTAAAGAAGAAAGTTTATTTATATCACAAGGTTGGGGGTAGGGAAGGAAGCAGGAGAGGGAACCAAAACATTAAAGGAAAACACTCTATCAAAATCCTAGCAAGTGATTTTGCGTAACTTGACAAATTGATTCCAAAGTTTACACACAGAGGTAAAAGAGAAGAATGAATGGAACACAAAACAAGATGCACAACACTGGGGGACTGATACTACCTGACTTTAGGGCTTATTATAAAGCAACAGAAACAAGGCAGGGTGACTATGGCAAAAGAATGGACAGATAGATCAATGGATCAGAAAAGAGAGCCAGAAACAGACCCCCGTAAGTATATTCAACAGATGTTTCACAAAGAAGCAAAGGCAATACAATGGAGCAAAGATAACATTTTTAACAAGTGGCGCTAAATAACTAGACCACCATATACCATTTAAAAATATAGACACAGACCTTTCTCAAAATATTCATTTAAAATGGATCATAAGTCTAAATATAAAGCACAAAAACATAAAATGTCTATGAGATGACACATGAGGGAAATCTAAATCATGTTGGCTTTTAAGATACAACATGAAAGCCATATCTGAGAAATTAATAATAAGCCAGACTTCATCTAACCTAAAAAACTAAAGCTCTGTGAAAAGACAATGCTTAGGAAATAAGCCACAGAATGGGGAAAAAAATGTTTTCAAAAGATCTGCTATCCAAAATATGTAAAGAACTCTGAAAATGCAACAAAGAGAAAACAGAGTGATTAAAAACTGGAGCCAAAGACCCAAAGAAATGCCTCCCTGAAGAAGATATACTAATGACGAATAAGTATATGAAAAGATGTTCCATATCATGTGTCATCAGGAAATTTCAAATTAAAACCACTGTACACGTATTAGAAAGACCAAAATCCAGAACTATTACAACACCCAGTGCTGACCAGAATGTGTAGAATGAGAGAACTCTTGTTCACTGCTGATGGAAATGTAAAATTGCATAGTCATATGAAAGATAGTTTTGTGGTTTCTTAATACACTAAACAAACATTTACATTCAATCCAGCAATTGCATTCCTTCAGATTAAACAAAGAAGTTAAAAGCTTAAGTTCATACAAAAATCTGCACATGGATGTGAATATCAACTTTCTTCAGAACTACTAAAACTTGGAATGAACTAAGAAGTCCTTTAGATGGTGAAAAGATATGTAACCTGTGGTACATTAAGACAGTGAATTAGTATTCAGCACTAAAACAAAATGAGCTTTCAAGCTATGAAAAAACATGGAGGGATAGTAAATGCATATTACTAAGTGAAAGATTCGAATCTGAAAAGGCCACATACTATATGACTCTAAATATATATCACTCTAAAAAGGGCAAAACCATAGAGAGCGTAACTAGGAAGGATGAATAGCTGGAGCACATAGGATTTTTAAATTAATGAAACTATTCTGAATTATATTATCATGGTGGATGCATGTCGAGAGAGCATTGACAGAGAATGGGAGAGCAGTGTCTGAGATTGGAGTCTCTGATGACCTAAGGTTGTGGCAAGCCTAGTGGCTGGGAATGTTTCTGTGTCTATGAGTAGAAAGTATTTTTTAGCATTTTAAGTGAAAAAAGATAAAAATGTGATCAATATTCAAATATGTAGTAAAAATTTTAATTATATTTTACAATGGTTAATATATGTACTTAAAACCTTATAAATTTCCCCAACAGAATTTTAAAAATTACATCAGTCTCAAAAAAGAAATGAAAAATCTGGAATCCAAACCAAATTAAATTATTTAATTCCAATTTCTATTGAAACTGTT
This sequence comes from Callospermophilus lateralis, assembly GCF_048772815.1. Lineage (NCBI taxonomy): Eukaryota > Metazoa > Chordata > Mammalia > Rodentia > Sciuridae > Callospermophilus > Callospermophilus lateralis. Next base: position 9,939,376 of record NW_027514713.1, on the reverse strand, counting down.
AATGACAGAAACCAATTCAAATAGACACATATTCTTGTATGAATACTTAAACTATTTATTTTATAAAATAAAGATAATGCAACAAAGAACTGCTGTGTTTTAAACTAGTATTTAATTTCTAAGTGGCAAGCCAAATAATTCTCACACACAATAAGACAATTTCTATGCTATATTTTTTTTGTAAATTAAACAAAACATTTTTAGCAAAATAACTTTCTAAACTTACAATGAAAGCAGTTTTAAAATATGTAAAGACGGCAAACTCTAATATGTTGTAAGGTAAAATATTGAAGAGAAAATCATGAACTTTGGTATTTTTTTAAAAATCAACATAGCAGATTAGAATGTCAATGGGCTTTGGTATTCATTCCAGTTTCATCACTGCAGAAATGAGCAGAGGCCCTAATAAGCATTGCTGAATTCCTTGTCCTGGGTCACAAAGTCATAATTAGAACTCCAGTGACCATTGTCCTTTCAACACAGAATACCGCTCCTCAAGACCTCCACAGAATTTCAGTTACTTCATTTGAACTTTATACAGAGCAATTTCTAGGGACACAGTTTTAAAAATCATGAGGGGGATATTCTTACAAATTAAATTATTGGTCTCTAAAACTAGTAGTTTTATGCATTCTTCCGAATTTTGAGCCTCTGTGAAAATAATGAAATTGTTAAGGAAACTGCAAAGTAGTAATTTTCATTTAAAATTTCTTTAGAGTTATTACACTTGTAGCAAAACACTGATCTTTATGAGGTATTCTTTTTCTAGCCATGGAACTGCTTAAAAAAATGGCAGGGGATCACGTGATTGGACTAACCTTGGCAGTATTCTATTCCTGTGAGTCATAAGGCCAGAATCCTTCAGTGTGCCATTTATAAGATTTTATTAAACTTCTAAGAGCATTCCAATTTTTATCTCATCCCTGTGTGGTTAAAAACCTCATCTTCTTTTCTTTCCTAAAATAATCCTTTGAAGGAGCAAGAATTACAAGCAGTGGCTGGTAAGAGTTTGAAGGAAAAAATACTGATAAAAGTATGGGACACTTACTATCAAGAAGAGTTTCACCTTTCAGATAATCCTAACTATAGAAATGGAATAAAGATGTCTGCAAAACCTATAACAGTATTTATTCTGAAGCCATAATCCTGTGGTAAACAAAATGAGACAGGGAGGGAAGACTGGACTGTACTTTTCTCTCTTCTAGGAATGAAAAGAATATGATGAATGGCTGTTCCAAAGATCCTCACAATCAGCAAATTTCATACAATAACATATATGACATGATCAAAAATAAGGTGGAAGGTCATGGCTGATAAACACTTGGGCTAGTAGGTTGAAGACAAAGGAAGGGCAAGCTGTGAGTCAGTGCCTTTGCTAGATCCTTAGTTGTGCTGTTTAATCTAAGTCTTTGCAACCATTTCACACAACCATTTCACACAATCGAATGTCCTAATTCCCCTGCGCATTTGTATGGATCCATAAATATAATGGTCTATTTTAAAATAAATAAAAACTTGTTTTCAAAACAACCTTTCTCTTACATGTCTAACATTTTTGTCTAAGAATCTTGCACTTGTGCCTCTGCATTTCAAATAAATGTTGGGCATTTTTTTCTCTATTTTTAATCTGCAGGCCATTCCAGACATTCCTGGTATTAATAGTTTACTAATTTATTTCCTCATCTAAGTGCATCAGAGTAATGGCATGCAGCATATATTTTGAATCCTGATACCACCCACCTAGAAATTACTCAACAGGTGTCATCTGTATTAGCAGCTTCATCTTCAAATAAGGGTAAATATAGCGTTTGATAAGCTCCTACAAACTAAGTTCTATTATTTTTTTAAAAAAACAGCACTTAGTTTGTAGGAGTTTATCATTAGGAAAAAAAATAAAAACCATGACTTTGACACTGGGATTCATTGAATAAAAATAATACTAATAATAAGTTGGTAAAAATTGATATTTTTTTAAATATGTGACTTTTATATCATGTTATTTGAAAGAGTAAGATATATGTATATATGTGTAAATTTATTTAATATTAGGTACTATATATAATAATATACTTGTTGAATTTTCTTTATCATAATGACACCGTTAGAGAAACACATAGAGCACACATTAGTAGTATCTATTCTGAAGTCATTACACATTGATTTTAACTCCTTCAATTTCTGTTTAATCTATTTCAAATATCCACATCTTAACCTAATCATATTCCCTTATGACATATCACAAAGGAATATGTCTTCCCATTCTTTCCTGATAGTGGATCTCCTATGTGGACTTTGAAATTTCCTCCTCCATGATTTCCTTTAGGATTTCACATCATCACTTATCACCCCACTCCCCTGGACCCAATCTGCCTGTTTACTGTTTTCTTCTTGCTTCCTTCCTTCCTTATAAAAACTACCCTAAACACAGCCTTTCTCTTGAACTATATATAATTTTCCTTCTCTTCAACAGGGCACTCCTAGAAAAATTATTTATAACTCTATAGATACCTGCATCTCTTATTCACTTGTTAGCACACTATCACTCTACAGAAAGATCATCACATTCTCACATTCACATCACCCGTGCCTGTACAATTACCAATACTAACTTTCTCATTCCAGCATACCAAGTAGATGGCTAGGTAGGATTTGACAGCATCTGTTGTCTTTAGCTCATCTCACTTCTTTCTACCTCTCTGGGCTAGTGCAAGTACCATAGCTGCAACTGTTGTATTTACTCAAAGGATTAACAACACATGTCTGTGATCCACTTGCTTAATGATGGTCTCACATTCTTATGGCTCTTTCTCCCTCCTGATTCCTACACATCTGTCTGCCACATAAATGTTGCTATCCTCATTATAAGACCCTTAGCTTTTTTCACTGTTGACTTCACACAGACTTCCTGCAAGGTCTTATCCTTGCCCATGGCTTTAACTATTAACTATGTACTCAGTAGAGTTCAACCAAAGCTTTTCCCTGACATTTAGAAACATATGTCTAATTGCCTAAAATCACCTCCTACTTACTCTCCATGTCAAAATATTAATGTATCATCTTTCTCCCTTCACATTTTAGGCTGTTTTCTCCAATGACAATACTGACCTTACTTAATAGTAATTACTTACTCATTTATACCTCAACATTCGGGGGCCTTTTAAAACTCCCTGTTTAAAAACAAGTGGATGATCCTCCACATCCCTTTGGCAAAAAATTCCCAGAAAGAATAGGGTGATTTAAAAATTATATTTTTATCAAATGATGCCACAGCCCAGCTTCAAAAATCTTCCAGGTTACTCAACTAAGTTAGAACACCATGCAAACTCCTTATTTGGGCCCAACATCATCACGCTTTCATCCTCCCCTTCAAACAGCTCTGACTATGCTCAAACCACAGGGCATCTATCTGCCTACATCTGGAACACACTAAGTTCACTCTCTGCTCAGTCTTTTTCTTGCCTGTGCAACTGTAGTACTGTTATTATCTAAACTGCACCTCTGATCCTCATATGTAATTCTTTCAAGTGTCCGTATACCTAGTACTTTAGGTGCTGGATAAACTTTAGCTAAGTGTGATTTAGTTAACTGTTAGGAGAATTCGTTAATGTAATATACATTCATGCCTCACAAGAAAACATATTAATCAAAGATTAAAATGATTCATTAAATATCATCAAGTTTGAAACTTAAAGACAATCTATGACTACCAAATACAGTGACTTAGTTTTACCTTACTTTTTGTTATTAAACACAAAGAGCAATCAATGTCACAAAAAGAAGAAGATATGATAAAAGTAGGTGTATGAACAAGGACAGAACTCATTGTTACTAATGCAGAACCTCCTGATGTTGTGCAATAAAAGTCAACATCCTGTTTGGAGTAGAAATGAAATTCATAAGCCTAGTCATGCTACCATAATTCTCTTTACTTTCTTGTCTCCCTCACAGTGGAGCAATTCCATTCATTAATAACATATTACCACTTCAAATTCTGAAGAACAGAGGAAAAAAATACTTCAATCAAAAAGTTGCATTTGTTTCTTTTATATTCTGAACCAACACACTGTGGCTATGCCAATTTCAGATTCAAAATTCAAACATAAGAAGAAAAGGAAGATTCGAGTCATTCTTATTCAAAATTTAATGTGATTCTGACTAATAATTTTTGTCTGGGGGGAAAAAACCGCTTTTTTTCATAGCATTTGCAATTTCTCAGACTTTGGTCTTTCTTTTTCTATTTTTTTTAAGCTTGACTATTAAGATAGGATGCATCCTAGAAATTACATGGTATGTTAGAGCTAACAAGGAGTAAAAAAATATAAAAATTTCACAAAGTCTTATACTAATGAAAATACTTTCACATATTTGTTGAATCTCTAGCTATAGATGCTTCAGACAAACATCTAAGGACTATATCTATAATCACCAGCTTTTGAGTCTGATTTTTTTCTGTCATAGAGTACAAACTTACTCAATTATTGGATTCTCTGTATTCAGAATCAAATGGGAATGACAGCAGAGTAGGTAAGAGTCACTAGATTTAAATATCTTGTAGTATGGAACTCTTTGGTTTGAATATTAAAAGCAAAACCAATGAGTGTTAGGATTAAAAAACAACATATGATTTTCTGGGACTATAGAGCTTTTCAATATAAAGCCCTAAAAATATTTTAACAGGTGTCAATCAATGCATGTGCTCTAATTCTAATTAAAGCTTATTTTGTAGATGAGAAAGTCAAGGTTCAAAGAGGTTACATGTTTTTCCAACATAACATAGATATGAGTTAGTAGGGTCTGAATATATATTCTATCTCAGCTTGCTCTCAGTAAAACTTTAGAAAAAACTTCAATTAATTTTCAGAGTTATGTTTGTGACCAGAGTAATTGGATCAGGAAATTTCCTTAAAACTGAAATATTTTATTGAGAATCTTTCTTTTATAGTGATGGTTTCATAACAGCGAGAGATATTTCATGACATCTTTATATGTCTTTGGAGTGCTTCTTTGAGAGAAAGAGACAAGCTAATTACTCATTCCTTAAAAATAAATCCCTTTTATTATTTTGGATTTCAGTTTTCTGACATTAAGTAATGCAGGTCAGCAGATTTTAAAAGTTCACAAGTTTGGTTTTTTTTTTTCATTCTTCCAAGTATCTGACAATTAAGAATTTATTAAGTCCATTCTAAGTGTCTATTCTGTACTAAAAAGAAGCCTCATCTTGTGGAGTGTGGCTATCATTCATGATTATATCTACATGATAAAACTTCACTTAAGGCATTTGTGTTTTAGGTTGTCCTATAAAATTAAGTTGTGGCTATTTAATTATAAAAGTGATTTTTATCCCAGCAGTTTATCAGTCTATGATTTATTATAAAACTTGTAACTTTACAAGGTGGTGAAAATAAGAGATAGCTGGGGGAGAGACAGACCTCCAGTTTGAGGGCTTTCTGGAACACGCTGTGAATCATATTTCAAAACCAGTCACTGCTCAGCAAACTTACAACAGCAATGGCTTCAGAAATATTTCGGATAGTGTCAAACAGCCCATGTGCTTCATTGGATTTCTTTATGAACAAAATAAATACTGTTCATATATTTTTAAAATGCACATGGCAAATACTGTTCTCACAAACAGTTGTTGAGATAAACAGGAACACTTAAAATTGGAACTAAAATTTAAAACCATAAAGAACAGTGACCATAATTAAATTATCCAGAACATCAGAATGACAAAAGCCAAGGATCTAAAAACACCTGGAAATATGTCATACAGGATTCCGAGTTATTTAATTGTACTCATGTTATCATATGCATAAACTGTATCCATAGAAATCCATAGACTCTCATGCATATGACAGAGTGTGATCAAATGGTTTCTTCAAAAAGCAGGAGGGCATGCCAAGAAATTTCTAACCCATTTACAAATGTAGTTAATTCTGGAAATAATGATAAGCATTATATATTGAGAATAAATATGATTCTTACCATCTGAGACTGACTTCTAGGACATCCATTGATATCTTCAACTTTTTCATTTGCTAAAGCCAAAAAATCAAATGAAAGAGAGAAAAAAAGGACAACATGCTTAAGCAATGAAGTAAAACAGAAAAAAAGAGATTTAAAAAGAAATAAGCAAAAATGTTGCTGCTAAATTTACTCGATCTCCCAAGCCAACTACAATAGGACACACTTGTTAGCAGCCACCAATTCCACATGCACAAATCAAGGGGAAAAAATGCGTGAGAAGGAAGTTGCTGCTAATTCTTTCACTTGTGCCAAATGACTGCTGACATGAAACCTTTCACAATTGTCCCTGCTGGATCAAGATACAGTTTCAAGGAATCTCAGAGTGTATAAGTTGCTCCCGCTAAAGAAATGCACACATGGGAGACATATGGCTTAATGAAGCATTCATTTCTGACAATTCCGTGTATGTAAAGATACAATTCTAGCTATTGAAAAGTATGGCCAAACCGTCCTTCTCAAACATCCTCACATAAACATGTTTAATTAAATCAGGGGAGAGCCACATTCATCTCCAAGACACATGGAACAATTTGCTATGCATTCTACTTAAACTGTAATTTACCAAAGGGGTTGAGAGCAGAGACTCTCATGCTTCCTCTCAGAGGGCAGGTCTTACCAATGATCTGGATGATTTCTGCTAGCAGTACTCCATCTGCGATGTCCTGTTGCAAATCCTTGATCAGCCGCTTGTGGCCTGATTTTGCTAGGTAGTGGTTGGCCCAGTCAGTGTAAATCTGATGAACAGAGGGAGAGAAGAAGTGAGATGGGAGAGGGAAAAGAGAGACAATAAAAATTCTTAAGACAAATGTTGGATCCAAAGGGAAGCTATTCTGGATCACATTCCAATTTAAGAAGTCATAGCTCAAAAGGAAATAGTTGTAAAATAATTTTGAAACAGTTCTTTCCCCCACTTATCTCTTGTTTCAAAAGAGGATGATTCACGCTTTCAAAATCAGGGACTAGTCACTTGTGACAGAGCAAAACTCCCCTTCCTGGATGATTACCGAGGAAACTTCTATAGCAGATGAGTTTGGGTTTCTCTCTCTCTCTCTCTCTCCTTCTCCTATCCTTTTGAAAATAATCCTGCCTGTCAATGTAAAAGGAAGCCACCTGGACTGATTTACACAGGAACTTTATAAAGTTTTGTGTTTTTCTCTAAGACTTTATTGAATTTGTCATATGAGATACTGTATGTGACAATATTTTGGCATCGTTTTATAAAATAATTACAAATGCCTTCCTGTCTAAGATACTTTGTTTGGACTGTCATCTCTCATTTAAGCCTCTTGAAATGTGTTTATATTAGAGAACATAGGCAGCCAATGTAGTTATAATACATAAATTACAATATAGAACTGAGAAGCAGATTGCAAGCCACAAGGCTGGCAATTTGACATAGATTGGAGGTGACTCTTCAGCAACAGATCAGAATATAAGGAAAAGCTGAAACTGTTCAAACATTTCACAAAAATAATTGTTACTAATTTTTACCTATTAATGCAATATAATGATAACATAACCATAGAAGAAAGAAATAAGCATGAAGATAATTTCATGCATGGCTCATATGGATATTTTAGTTTAGTACAAGGCAGACCAGAATGTGATGTATCAAAAATGAAAAATCTGAAATGATAATGGAGGAGGGAAAATAATAGAAGTACTGGAATTAGATCTGGGAACATAATGGAACCTGACCATGAGAAGTGAAGGTAAGAGATTCTCCACAGAGAGTGTAAACTATGGAAAGGCAGAGGGGCAAAAGAATGTAAGACAGACCATAAACTCTGTGACTTTATGCCTAAAGCTAAGACAAATTTTGTACTGAAAAGATGAGTTGTCATATTCATGAACAAGGAGTGCCAAGCAAATTATGCAAACTATTATTTTTTTTAATTTATAATAGATAATTTTGCAAGAAATAAATAACTCAGATGTATAGAACTTAAAAGTGAAAGTTTTCCTACAACTTGAAGCCCCTGTCCACTTGTGAATAATTTGGCATAAAGAGTTCTAGAATTGGTTTGTCTACACCATAACTTACCATCCTATAGCACAGTATGTAAACATACACCCAGATCACCCCCTTCCCCCCTACACAATGGAATTTTTAACTAGATATGACTCAAACTGTACATATAGTATCATCTTGCAATTTCAATTTTTTATGTAATAATATTTTAATGGTTCTTCTAAAACCCATTCACATATATTGACTTCACTATTTTTGATATTACATGATACATTACACAATCTCCTGTTGAAAAACATCTAATTTGTTTAAATATGCCTTTATTACATATAAGTTGTAAGAGACAGCCATACATATCTGTATCTATCCAATCTATCATATATATATATATATATATATATATATATATATATATATATATATATATTTGTATGCATATATACATATGTGTGAATATATATACACGTGTGTGTATTGCTTATTCATATGCTAGCATTTTTACAAGACCAAAACCTTGAATTGGGATTGTGAAATTTTAAAAAAATGGATCCTAGGTAAAAACATCCTAAAATTACAACAGAAAAGAAAAAAAGCATTTGCTTTAGAAAACAGAGTGGCTTCTAACGCATATCTACGAATGGCCAAGTTTCCAGAACGATGTGAGTAACTGGATGCACCCATTTACATGATAATATATAGGCATATCCATGATCTCTAAATTGAATACATTAAAGTGTAAAGAAAATTCCTTGTATGATTGTCTCCTAAATTAGAACATAAACTCATGGTTTCCAGTTAAATACTCTTTATTTGGTGGTCATTTTCCTTAATGAAGACTATGTTATATTTGTATGGTTGTATAGTGCTGTGTGTGTGTGTGTGTGTGTGTGTGTGTGTAAGGTTTTATATTGTTCAGACCTTCAAATATTGAGTGTTTTCCTTGCATCTACACATCATTAAAGAGAGAGAATTTTTTGCCTTTCTGCTATAAACTTTGGGTTCAATCACACTTCAATCGTGCCAGTTTCTCCATAGGCAGGAGCCACAAGTGCCGTGGCTTAATGTTAAAGGAGCAAAAGGATGAGCAGAATGAGTTGGGGAGTCAGATGGAGCTGGCTCTGAAGCCCATCAGACCATTTACTACTGCTGGGACCTTAGGCAAGTTATTTAGCCTTTATAACCTTTGATTTCTCATCTCTATTTCAGGATGATAATAATACATTACATCATTATGTGAGGACGACATAAGACAGTGCCTGTAAAGCGTATGTCACAGGGTTAATCCTAAGAAGAAATCACTGCCATCATTTCCAGCATCTTGGCATTTAGCTGTATTTTGCTTTGATAGCTTTCCAACAGATACTTGTGAAAGTTTTTGTTTCACAGTGTATAAATAATTAAAGACTGGCAATAGACTGACAAAATTGGGGTTTTTTGTTTGTTTTTGTTTTCTTCTGGAACTACTCTTATGACTGACTCCTTTTCTCTTCCAGTTCACAGGGGGCACAGATCTGTCGGGCCATCTGAACTCAGGAGAACCTATGTAAGGCTGAGGCGGCCATGTTCTCGTCCAGTCCTGGAACGTCTCTATTGAGACACCACCTCTATGTTGCATGGATTTTGTTTAATGAAGTCATTCAATTATGGGAAAAAATACTTATTTAAATAACACAGAATGGAATTCATTAATAATAAAAACAAGAATACTTTCATTCTCTTAGGGTATGTCAATGGTTCCTTAGCCTTTATCCAAATATCTCCCAAAACAGGCTGAAAACAGATGGAAGCCAGCTAGTTGGCTTGAAGATCTTATCGGGAAGGTTCTGATTTAATGCAAAAATCACTTTTTACTTCTTCCAGGATTTCTTCCAATCCCAAGCTTAAGGGCTTTAACTTGTCCAGTATCTCTTAATAGACTATAATTCTAACTTTGGTTGCAATGAGAGAAATCAATGACTAAGTAAATTAATTGAAAGAAAATTGCTACTTAAAAAGTCTCATACACTTTTAAAATTTATTTATTTACTTTTAATAAACACATGTATCTTCCAGAAGTAAAAGAAACTTGCCATTGTTCAATGAAATCAGAGAAAAGGGAAACTAGTGTCATTCAAGGGGATGTTATAATCTATAAGTAAAATATGAAATGATTACAAAGCAATCCATAAACATGTTCTTTAAAAATATTACATACATACATACACACATATTTATATTTTGCTTTCTTCTTAGATTTTATGTGTGTAAGATACATAAAAGAGTGGACAAAGTGATATATTATTGTATTTAATAGGAAACCTGATATATTAATGTATTTAAAATTCATTAGTAAAATTTCTGTAGTGCTCTGGTAAAAAGAGTATAAATAACCTTGTCAACTTTATTTAGAATCTGTTGTTCACATGAATACAAAATAATAGTGAAATTATATTCTGTTTGGGGGTTTGAACTAAAATGCTGTCCTTGGTTAATTAACACACACACACACATACACACACACAAATCACAAGTATTTAACCTCTTACCTTCAGTTGAATGAATTATAAGGAGTGTGATCATATAGTTTGTAAAATTATGCTATGAAATAATTAGGAATTTTAAATAAAGAATGGGTATCATTGGAAATAATATTAAATTAATCACCACTCAATGTTCCATAAATTCTGTAAGTAGGTCATTGGGGATTTTATTTATCTGTGTTTTGGTCAAAGCTTCAAATATCTAAAACCAATTTTCTTCAAATATTTTGATTAAATGTAATGTGATAAACATGAATTTCATCTCAATAATAGTATATATCAGAAAAATTAAGAGAATTAATGAAATTACATTTACTAAAGGGTTACTTAGAAATTTTAGTACAATTGTGTATATGATAATTCATTTATACTAATTAAAAATAACAAAATAATAAAAATCAAAGGTACTACAGCATATTTTACATGTTATATTATTCAATATGAATTTTAGGGCCTGTTACACAATGGCGTGCATTCATTGGGGGAACATTCATTATCACTAAATGTCAGTGCCATTTAATACCCCAGTGAATACTGACTAAACATCTTTTCATTCAATGTCAGTTTCCTCATCTATTAAATGGCAATAATATTCTTATCTCCAAGTGGGATTATTGTGAAGATTGAATGAATTCAAACTTAGGAATCGGGCCTTTAACTTGATATACATTAGTTAAATGCTAAAATATTATTACTAGTCCATTGCTTTAATTTGAAATATATTTACATTAATTTTAATGAGAAGTTTAATTTTAATATGAGCCATTACCATTGTTGGATCCTTAAACTTAGCTATCTCTCCAATTATAATGAACCTAACAAATCAAGAAAAAATGCTGCAAGTTGTAATGACTTCTGAGCATAGTTGTGTGCCCTTACAATATTGATTTTACAAAGCTCACTTTTCATATAAAATGAGATGGCAAACAGAAGATGATAACATACAGCACCATATTGCTTTTGTGCAGTGAAACTCTCACTGCAAAACAATAGCAGAAGGTAGACTATGATTCTCCATCGAGTCCTAAACATCAGTTGGTGATGATCTATTTTTTACTACTGATGATGTAACATACAGCCTTTATCACAGCAAACAGCTCCTAAATGCTTTAATAATTATTTAGTATTTGATGAGCATTTTATGAGTAACCTACCACTCAAGTCATATAAAAATAATTACAATCATTTGTTATTCCATACATGACTCTGAGGTGCATGTTTCAATGTGATACAATGATTTCATTTAAAAAAATTAAAATTTGTTCTTTAGAGGTATATATGACATAGAGTATATTTTGACATATTATACATACATGGGGTATAACTTATTCTAGTTAGGATCCCATTCTTGTGGTTGTATTGGCATCAAAACAGACATAAAGACAAATGGAACAGAATGGAAGACAAAGAAATAAACTCAAAGGCACCATAAACATACATTGGAGAAAAGGTAGCCCCTTCAACAAATGGTGCTGTTGAAGAAAACTGGAAAGCCAGATGTAGCAGAATGAAATTTAACACTTATCTCTCACGCGGCACAAAACTCAACTGTAAGTAGATCAAGGACCTAGGCCTTAGACCAGAGACCCTGTGCCTACTAGAGGAAAACATAGGCCCTGTTGGGAGTTGCCCCAGCTCCAAAGACTAACTTCCCCATCCCCTGAGAAGAGCTGTCCAATGGTGAGCCCTGCTGGCTCACATGATCCTTACCCACCAATCAGACTAGCCCTGCTGGCTCACATGATCCTTACCCACCAATCAGACTAGCCCTGCTGATTCACATAATCCTTACCCACCAATCAGACTAACCCTGCTGATTCACATGATCCTTACCCACCAATCAGAGTAGCCCTGCTGGCTCACATGATTCTTACCCACCAATCAGAAAGCACCCCATGAAAACTGTCAAACCATTCAACCATTACACTGTCATAACTGTCAAACCACCCCTGGCTCTATAAATATGCAGAGCTGTTCCTCAATAAACGGGCATTTTCTCCGACGAAGAGTCTTGTTCATTCTTTCAGGCCCAACTTTCCATCCTGTTGGCTTAGGAACCAACATCCTCCACAAGATTCCTGAAGTGCAAGAATTAAAATAAAAAACCAATGAATGGGATGCTATCAACCTCAAAAGCTCTTCACAGCAAAGGAAACAATCAAGAATGTGAAGAGAGAGCCTACAGAATGGGAGAAAATCTTTGCCACCTGCACATCAGATAGAGCATTAATCTCTAGGATTTAGAAAGACCTCAAAAAACTTAACACCATAAAACTAAACAATCAATAAATGGGCAAAGGAATTAACAGATATTTCAGGAAAAAGAAATATGAATGGTCAACAAATATATGAACAAATGTTCAACATCTTCACCAGTTAGAGAAATGCAAATTATAGCTACACTGAGATACAATGATTTAATTTTAATAAGTGGTAAACAATCAATGACATGGAGAGAAGTAATACAGAAAGCATAAGCTATTCACTTGAGAATTTATTTGACTAGAAAGACACTAATTTGTAACTGACTTGAAAATATATAAGTCTAATCAGAAGATTTTTAAACACAAGCTGAGCTGGCTTTAACCCTGCATTATTTTATATATTTCTTTTACCGAAAATTCTAGCAGTAGCATCACATTCCTGAAAGTAGTTCTCCCTGTGGCAGTCAACCTATTGCCTTTGCAAAGCCATACAGGGTCTTCTAACTGACAGCAGACAGAAGTCACGTGGGGGGAAAAACGTTTCTCTTTTTAAATTTAATTTTACTGTAAACTAGAAAATTACAGTTATATATTTACAGGGTACTAAGCAATGTTATGATCTATAAATACAATGGGGCATAATTAAAGTTAATTTACACATCACCTCAAATACTTATCATTTTTGTGGTAAGAAAACTTTGAAATATACTTAGCTATTTTCCAACGTACTATACACTATTAATTGTATTAACAATGCTATACAATAAATGTTTAAAAAATAAGATTTTTCTTCTTTTTTTTTTTCTGTTTTTGATACTAAGGATTGAACCCAATGGTGCTCTACCACTAAAATACATTCCTGACCCTCATTTTTAGTTTTGTTTTGTTCTGTTTTTATTTTGAGATAGGGTATTGTTAAGCTGCTGAGGCTGACCTCAAACTTGCAATCCTCCTGCCTTGGCTTCCCAAATTCCTCAGATTACACATGTGCATCATTATACTGGACTTATTTTTTCTTTCTAACTGAAGTTTTATAGTCTTTGACCGTCATCTCCCAAGTTTCCCTATCTCCTGCCTCTGGTAACTACCACTCTGTTCTCTATTTCTGTGAGTTTACTGTTTTGAATTCCATCTATACGTGAGAACACACAATGTTTGTATTTCTTTGCCTGGCTAATTTCACTTAACACATTGTTCTCCAATTCCATCCCAATTGTTGTAAATGACCTAATTTCCTTCCTTTTTAAGGATGAATGGTATTTTCTAATGTATATGTACCCTATGTGTTTTTTTTATCCATTCATCATCTAATGTCATAACTGGGCCATTATTAATAGTGCTGCATAATGCTTATTTCAAATCTTTTGGGTAACTACCCAGAGGTAAAATCATAAAATAACTTTATTTTTAATTTTTTTTGAGGAACCTCCACAATGTTTTCAATAATGGCTGTACTAATGTACATTTCTACCAACAGTGTACAAGTGTTCCCTTTTCTCTACATCAGCACTAACACTTGTTATCTTCTATCTTTTTCACAACAGTCATCCTAATAGGTAGGAGTGAACTCATAATTTCAATGACAATAACAGGGACTTCTACATCTCAGAAAGCAGCAAAGGACCAAGCACACACAGGGAAACCATAAATGGCAACTTAAGGCAGAGTGACCAGTTACACAGGTATTTTTCCCACAGAGAGGAAAATAAATACTGGGAAGAGAATTAAAAAAAAAAAAACACAGGTCCCAAGAAAAGGCCCAACATACCTCTTCTCTGGGTTGCATTTGATAATAGCTTTTGGACATGAACAGAGAATCACAAAGCACATCTCCCACAACCGTCTAGGAAAGCATCCATTTTTTTTTCTAATCCTCTGAAATAATCTAAAATTGTTTGAGAGAAAGTAGAGATCCTACAGCATTTGAACTCAGAACAGGTAGGGTGAATGCACCTGACACAGGAAGTAGACATGGCTAGAAGATGTGGGGAGAGTTTCTGATGACTGAAGTTAATCCCACTGGTTGATCCTTATCTATCAGCTCAGGCAGAAAAGCTGCACAAGTGAAAGGGAAGAATCTAGAACTGAGTGAGCCTTTTCCTCAAAGACTGAGTTTTAAACCAGAAGTGACTGAGTTATTTTGCATAAGGAAAAATAAACTTATTTTTCCTATTGTGCAAAAAACTTTTTCCTATTGTGCAAAAAATGTGGCTTGAGAGGTGAACAATCTTAAAAACTGTACTTTGGTGCACCTGAGTTTTATGACTCTAAAATAAAAGTATTGTAGGCACTATCTAATAAAGAAGGTTGGAAAAGTCAGTGTAGGATGAAGACATGATACATACTGTTCTTCACTGTTTGATAAGTTGATCACAGTCTTCATTTCCAGTTGTTATTACAGGGCTGAGAGAACCAAGAGATTCACGGAGTCCATTCCTGTGACTCTTGTAGACTGCTATGATTTGGGTGTGGCTTGTGGCCCAAGGGTTCAGGTGCCGGAGCCTTGTTTCTTAGTATAGTCATGGGGAAGTGGGGTCCTCTAAGAAGCAAGGCCTTCTGGAGGCCTTCCAATCATGGGATGTGTGGGGAGGTATTAACCTGAGTTAGTTCTTGTGAGGGTTGATATAAAAGAACGAGCCTGGCCACTCCCTAGTCTCTCTGCCTTCCTCTTTGGCAAGGTAACCTTTTCCTCTTGCATGTATTCCCAGGGTTCTGAAGCCATCTGCCGTGAGGTGACACAGGTGGGAGGGCCCTCACCAGAGTGGGCCCCATGTAGTTTGGACTTACAGCCACCAAAGTGGAGCACTACTTTTTACAATAAGTACCAAATTTCAGGTATTTCACTATAAGAACTAAAAATGGCTTCTAGAGATCTCTCAATGAGTGTCATGTGTTACAACTATTTACCAATTTCATTAAAACTTTTGATAACATTGATGTTGTCACAATATAAGTAATATATTCACCAAATAAATAGTTCAATATGGCTAATTTATTTCTTAATTTTCATACCAAAGTTAATGCTGATCTTTTTCATGAAGTTTTTTAAAAAAAAATTTGTTTGAGAGTTGCTTCAAAGTGAATTTTAATGCATCAACAATCATGGAAAATTCAGTAGATGGAATATGAAGATAGGTAAATTCTTGAATGAACATGAAATGATGTCTAATAATTTTCTTTTACATTTTTCCTTATTATCACCTTTGTTCTGACCCAGTTCAGTTAATTCTGTCTGCTTCTTGTGCTCCATTACTGCTGTAATTGCCCTAGTTGAACTTCTCATCATCTCTCACTCAAATTGCTCTAACAGTCCTAGAAACGATCTCCGAGTTCAGGCAGGCTGAGCATTAAACATTCCTATAAGCTATAGCTAGTGATTGCTTTAAAATGCAAATCTGATCATGTAATTCCTACTAAAAAAATCACATAATAGTTCTCACTTAACTTCAGAAAAAAGATTCCTTATGAGACCAATTCATTCCATTTTAAGAGAGAATTGGTTTTTGCAAAATGGCAAAGAAAGAAAAAGACAACTATGAAAGATATATAACAACTGAAGATTGAGAAATGCTACAAAATAAATGAATGAATGAATGAATAAATAAATAAATAAATAAGGCATGCTTGAACAAGAAAAGCATTCTGCATGAGATACAAGGATGATGGAACCTATAAAGGAGTAGAGGTATGGAATATAGCTCTATCATATCTCCGAATATATGAATTCAGAGAATAAGAATAGTTAGGGGCTGGGGTTGTGGCTCAGTGGTAGAGTGCTTGCGTAGCATGTGTGAGGCCCTGGGTTTGATCCTCAGCACCACATAAAAATAAATAAATAAAGGTATTGTGTCCAACTACAACTAAAAAATAAATAAATATTTTTTAAAAAAGAATAGTTCTATTTTGCCAGAGGATGTCTAGAAAGAAGACAACAGGAATCAGATATAGATTAGGTAAAGAGGAATCACATATAAAATTAAGAAGCCTGTATTAAGACTTTAAGTGAAAATTTATTTTTATGTAGGAGAGATAAAAATAACAACCTAGGTGCCCTACCACACATAAATGGATAAAGATAGTAGAGGATAGGAAAGGCAGCAGAATACAACAGACACTAGTATGGCAGTATGTAAAAACGTGGATGTGTAACCGATGTGATTCTGCAATCTGTATACAGGGTAAAAATGGGAGTTCATAACCCACTTGAATCAAATGTATGGAACATGATATGTCAAGAGCTTTGTAATGTTTTGAACAACCAATTAAAAAAAAAAGAAAATGTGATATATATATACACAATGGAATATTACTGAGCCATAAAAAAGAATGAATTATGGCATTTTCCAGTAAATGGGTAGAAATGGAGAATATCATACTAAGTTAAATAAGCCAATCTCAAAAAACCAAAGAATGAATGTTCTCTCTGATACACAGATACTAATTCACAACAAGGGAGGGGAAGAACAGAAGTTCATTGAATTAGAGAAAGGGGAACAAAGGGAAGGAAGGGGAATGGGAATAAAAAAGACAGTAGAACAAATTGGACATAACTTTTTTATCCTTATATGTGAATACATGACCAGTGTAACTTCCCATCATGTACAATCATAGAATGGGATCCTAATTAGAGTAAGTTACACTCCGTGTGTGTGTGTGTGTGTGTGTGTGTGTGTGTGTATATATATATATATATATATATATATATATATATATATATATATATATATATATGTCAAAATACACTCTACTGTTATGTATGTCTAAGAAGAACAACAACAAATAACAGCCTTGCTAACTGGTGTTTCTAAACTCTAAGTCAGATGTAGTTATGAGGGATAGTTTAGAGCAAAGAAAGACTGAATGCAGGGAGATGACTTGACAAGGCTTCCTTGTTCTAGATGGTGAAATAAATATTTTTCTGCCCTGTATTGTTTATAAAATTGTCCTTAGGACACCAAAAACAAAAGCCAAAGCTCAAACTCTATCTTTCATGACCATAATATACAGACATGGAAAACTGATGAAAGAATCATGCACAACTGGGCACAGAGAAGCACAGGAAGATGACGCCCACAGGAGCTTGCAGAGAGATCTGTCAAGGAATTTAAACATGTTTACCCACAGAGCCTGGAGCAGTTCAGGAAGTGTGCACATCAGATCAATAGGAAGACAGTATGAGTCAGATTCAAGATTTATGTGATTACCTGCCTCCCCTCATCCCATCAAGATTCTAGGGGAAATCCAAAGTTGAGTTACCAGGCAGCATCCAGAAGTATGATAGCCTGGGAATTAAATTAGAAGGATTAAATAAAATTATATATACTAATGTTGACACTCTGGCAACTGACTTACTCTTTAGGCACTTTCTCCTTGAGTAATACAGAATGTTATACCCCCCTGCCACTATCATTCTGATTAGAAGATTAGAAAATAGTTCTTTGACAACAATAATCATTTCCAATATCAACAGATATTGATCTTCTTGGCCACCCAGTAAACTGACCAACAGGACAATGAAGGGTCTATAAGGAATCACAGAAGACCATAAGAATTGTGTGCACCCCATCACACACCCACAATCAACATACAAACAACTTCCAAATGGTTTCTTATTGTCTCATACTTGATGCACAGAGAGTTCCAGATTACCAGACATTTGAGGAAATTCTCTGACATAAAATACAGATAGCAAAATGGACAGACTAAAATATGTCAGAATAAAACAGAGGAAAAGGCAGGAGCAGAAGAGAAGAGAACTTCATGGAAATTATAATTAACAACCTAAACTAGAAAGGAGATATTATATCCATCAGAAGAAAAATACATATGTACACCTCCACACACATATATAAAAAGGCATACATATATACAGATATATTTGAAGACCTACAGAATAAGAAGATTTGCACAGTAAAAATATAACAGCTAACTTTAAAATTAAAAGCTTGGGAGATTAAACCAAGAACATTTACAAGAAAGTAGACCAAAATGCTTTAGTTGGATAATAAGACAAATTAGGTAGGCATATTAGGGAATGGATCTAGTAAGTCAAATATCAGAGAAATATGAATTTTTAAAATCTGAAGTATTGGAGAAAATTACCAAAATGGTCAGTACAGTCAAGAAGATAAAAATCAATAATGAAAATTGGAGGCAAAAAAACTATCCTAAAAGCTTCCAGAGGTGGGGGCACAAAGAAGCAAATCAAAGTTACCTTCAAAGGACTAGAAATTGCAATGACATCAAAAAATCTCTACAGCTCCATTGGAATTTCAAGACATAGAGAAACTCCTACGAAATTCTGGAAGAGAGTGACTTTCAATCTTAACTTCTATGCCTAAGGAAACTATCAAATAATAAGATAGTAAAATAAGGATATTTCATACAAAAATATCATAGATGAAATATTTACTTCCCATATACCCCTTATTAGGAAGCTATAAGATGTAAAAACAATGGACTCAAACAAACAATTGCTCAAATATAAGAGGAAGGCAAATATATTTCCGGGCCAATAACCAGCAGAAGGCTAGTCTACCTCTTATGTGGCAGACAGAGAACACTTTCTTCATATTGAACAAAGAGAAATGACGGTAGGTTGTTTATAAGAAGGAAATACTAGAACTTATACATAATCTGACATTTTAAATAATGAAGGAAATCTTACTGTTATGTATTTTACAGAGTTATTGGAAACTGGAAAAATACAGACAGTCAGTCAAAATAAACTGTCCCAATAAAAATTGAGGCAATGATTATTTGTTCTAGGCAAAGAAACAACAAACTTTGCTCAAGAAAGGGACTCTAATCACAGGACAGTACTTGATCTGACAATAAATAATATTTATATGAAAATAATGACCACAATTAATATGGATTTAACTGAAAATTAAGATACACTGAGGGTGAGGCAGGGATAGAGTAGAACAGATTGAACTACATGAAACATCTTAAAAAGTTAATAGATGGCCTCTATTTTAATAAACTAATACATTATAGCATATTACTTGGAAATGTGGACATAAATGTCATTGGAAACTCTTAAATGAGTAGAAATCAGTTTCTTTTATTGGAGAAGAGATGCAGGTAAAAGAGCAGACAACCACTCGCTCAGTTAGCTGGAAGACTTTTGACACTTTAATGGTTATTGCCTTGTATCAACTAAAATTATTCTTTTAAAATTAAACTATTGAGAATGTGGATAAGAAATGATGAAGCCTTAAACCAAAAGTGTGGGGATACAGAGAGGCATGATAAGGAAACAGAATTGGGGGCACCTAAGAGTAAGACACACTTGGTTTAAGACGGAGAAATCCAATGGTCTGGCTTGAGTTAAATAGATAACTGTGTTAGAGCAAAGAAAGACTAAATACAGGGAGTTGATTTGAGCCTGGCTTAAAGCTCATGGGGTTGTTAACATGTAGTCCATCCACACAACACATCCAGAGCTGTGCAATGTGGCAGCTTCCAGAGGCTAATACAAGAGAACTCTAAAAATGCCTTATTTTTAGGTTTGAAAGAAATACATACATTTCCTTATTTTTTAAGGCTTGTTTTTTTTGTAAAGATTAAAATTCCACTGTCATCAATATATTATAAATCTGGAGCATGTCACATATATTACTAATAATACATTCATGTGAGAGGTCGCCAGTCTTAAAAAATAAATACATTGGCATACACAAAGATTACTTTCCATCATTACTACATTTAACTGTTTAAGTTCTTAGAAAATTATTTACTTCCTGAGAAGAGAAACACACCTTGGCATACTATTCTTATTTTGAGCATAAAGCCAGATGAAACAAAGACCATCAACATCAACGTCCTGAACTCATGCACCCAACTCCACTCATCCCTGTGACACTTCTTGGTATGCAGACATCAAATACATCCTTTAATTCGAGGTTCAAACTTTACTGGAACTGATGTTATGTTGATAGTTTTAGTGACGACTGCATTTATATTTTCAAATTTGTAGCCACAGTTCATCAGCTTGGAATCTAGGACCATCTCTCTATTTTCATAATGGAGACAGGAAATTTTTAGATTAACAGAAATAGAAACGATTGTAAACTGATAGGAAAAGAAGAAATAGGTTTTACTGGGCTAACTATAGTATGTGCTGAATTTTTTTCATGTGATTCCTTTATAGAGAAAATAACTGAGGCCAGACACAAACGCTGTGATCCATAATCAAGTCAAGCCAGACAGCACATACTGAGAAGAGCCGTGCTTGACACTGTGGGCAGCACAGAAGAGGATCAGTTCCATAGTCTGTCCTTGGGGAAGGAGCAGGGGACAGGCTAGCCAATTTTGAGAGCTTCCTGGGTGTTCTCTGCAATGGTGACTCTCTTGACTTTCCTCCATCCTACTCACCCAGTGGCACTCATTTCCCTCTAGGATCTTGTGCAGACTCCTCAGCATTTCTTGGGAGTGTATGTGCTGCTCTCTAATCCTCCGTGCTATTTCAAACATACTGAATACTCTGGCACCTTAGTCAGCATTTTCTCCTCTAACCTAAAGGATTACAATCATCCTGGGCAATTTCATGGTCAGTGTGGACAATCGATCAAACCATCTGGCAGAAATCGAATACATAATGAAGAGCCTTCTACCCTCGTCTTACGTGCATGGGGTCTGATTAATGATCTTTCCTCCTACAAAGAACATGACATTTTGTAAATTTTTGAAAAAGGACTTGGATATTATAATTTGACCACATAATTGTGGTAGTAATTTATATTTTATTTCACTTAAATCCTACTGCATTTCCACTGCTACCGGCAGCATGACAAAACAAGAGCTACTAACATTCCTTCTCCAAGATGTAGTGTCTACTAATAATAGTGGTTAGAGTAAAGCACTGTTTTAAAACATTTTATTTGGGCTAACTCACTGAATCCTCAAAGTTGCCTAAGAAGAAGGTATCACTATTCCATTTTAAAGATGATCCTGAAACAAGGAGCTGATGTATTTTCCCAAGTTTACAGTATTAAGCGATGCATACAAGCCAAACTTTCTGGCTCAACATTTGCGCTCTTAACCCATACAAAAGGAAATATTTCATTTATGAGCCTTCCTTACCTCCAATCTCCTACAATTACTCCCATTACATCTGACACCCATCTCAAAATATGAGGAAAAGTTTCCTTTATTTGAATGCTACAATATCTGGCCCTTACAGAGAGCCATAGGAGAATCCACCCTGATGGCCTGCAAACGCCTAGTAATGCAGGTGATGACGATGTGCACTAAATTCTGCATGCTGAACAGTGCCAAAGAATATTTTTACCAAAAAAAAAAAAAAAAAACAGTTTAGGAAACTTGCAGTTCTCACCACTCTTAGGAAAATAAAGTGGCAAATACTTGAGGTTCTTTTATCCTTTTTTGTCTAAGTTGATACAAATATGCAAATAAATAAGTAGAAGGTAAAATTAGTAAACTCCAATGACTGTATGGTATGCCAGAGAATATGTGTAAGAAAATGTTAACCAAACAAAAAGTTAGAAGAGAATAAATGTTTTAAAATCTTGACAGTTCAAAATTTCCAGGCTTCTGACCTGAGTATTTCCAACAGGTTGCAACATTTAACAGTGAAAAACTGATAAAAACATTTAACGTAGACCAGTGGTTCTCAAAATGTGGTCCCTGGACCAAAGCTATCAGTCACCTATGTAGTTGTTATTGATATAGATTATCTAAAATCTGGCTCAGCCAGATAATACTGACTGAGACTAGGAGGGTGGGGTCAGCAAACTGAGTTTCAATAAGCCCTCAGGATGATTCTGATATCTGCTTGTATTTAAGAACCACTGGCATGGAGGAATGCTATTCACAAAATAAGAGATTGGATTTTAACACTTGAAACGGTCTTTGGACATAAATGAATGTATTTTCAATATAAGTGAAAAGTAACAAAAGACTCCTGCTTATATAATATTTCCCTTCCCTCCCAAGCTTCTCTTGCTACCAAGAAAAGCACAGCAAGCCCATAACATACTGAGTGCAAATGCTTTTTGCACATCATCCATTCCTATGCTTTAAATCCTTTAAATTGTTAATAAAGGAAGAGCTCTATCTCAAAGTTGCCTCAAGATAGAGATTTTTATCTATCTATTTATCTATCTATATATCTATCCATCCCTCCATCTATCTATTTAGAGGTGATCAATGGTCAGTTTACATTCACTTAGGATAAAAACGCGGGAGTTGGGAACTAAGAGAGAACATACTACCTGCTGTGCTAAAAACCATAGCGAAATGTAAGCCGAAATAAAAACAAAGCACCCCATGGGTACTAATGCACCTAACTACCAGTTGTTAATAGGCAGCAGTGGTGAAACTTCTAGGAAAAAAAATTAAAAGATGCATTTTCTTGACTTTTTTCTTTCCTTCTTGTTACATGAGATCTAAGCAAAGCTAAGATTATTTAGAAGATTTTGATCCCCTTTTGAAGACATCCTATTTCATTAATACTAGACATTTTAAATATTTAATAAATTATAAAAAATAACATATTTATATTCATGTATCACACATGGTGAGATTTGCCATCTAATTTGCTATTTGCTAAGGGCTCCCTGATGGATCTGATTTTTATTCCAATCCTACGCAACATAGTGACTTCTTGCAAGTGGTTTCTCTCTAGTGACAAGTTATACCTGCAAATCACCACGGGTAGGGGCTAGATCCACATAACTGCAAGACTGTCAGGCAACAGTGGCTGCTACTGTGTTGTCATACTGCAAAGGAAAACTGCTCAAATAATGAGATAACCACATGACCACAAGCAAGAATCAAGACTTTAAAAGTCATCACATTAACAGCCACTTTATAAACCTCCAAATTTCATCCTGAAATGCTTTCATGTTAAATGTGTCACACGGCTATACTGCTAATGATTCTATTTCAATCCCTTAAAAAATATTGGATTTTTTGTTAAGTACAATGGAGAAAAAAATACATCAAAAGACAGAATGCTAGAAAGGACCACAAGCAATGCAGGTCAACTCAACTTTAGAAGAGGTAATATCTGCAGCAGATGGAATGTCAGATAAAGAATTCAGGATATACATGCTTCAGATGATCTGGAGTCTCAAGGAAGACATTAGACAGCAAAATCAGACAATGAAAGACCACTTCGACCACTTTGACAATCAATTACATAAACAAATCCAAGAAGCAAAAGATCAATTATACAGGGAGATAGAGGTTATAAAAAACAAACAAACAGAAATCCTGGAAATGCAGGAAACAATAAACCAACTTAAAAACTCAATTGAGAATACTACCAGCAGAGTAGAACACTTAGAAGATAGAACATCAGACAATGAAGACAAAGTATTTCAACTGGAGAAGAACATAGACAGCTCAGCAAAGCTGTTAAGAAACCATGAGCAGAACATTCAAGAAATATGGGATAACATAAAGAGACCAAACTTAAGAGTCATTGGGATACAGGAAGGTACTGAGGTCCAAACCAAAGGAATGAGCAATCTATTCAACGAAATAATACGAGAAAACTTCCCAGACTTGAAGAATGAGACAGAATCCCAAATCCTAGAAGCCTACAGGACGCCGAATGTGCAAAACCATAAGAGATCCACACCTAGACACATTATAATGAAGACACCCAACATACAGAATAAGGAGAGAATTTTAAAAGCTACAAGAGAAAGGAAGCAGATTACATTTAGGGGTAAACCAATCAGGATAACAGCTGATCTTTCAACACAGACTCTCAAAGCTAGAAGATCCTGGAATAACATATTTCAAACACTGAAAGAAAAGGGGTTCCAACCAAGAATTGTGTATCCCGCGAAATTAAGCTTCAGGATGGAAGATGAAATTAAAACCTTCCATGATGAACAAAAGTTAAAAGAATTTGCAGCTAGAAAACCATCTCTTCAAAACATCCTCAGCAAAATATTACAGGAAGAGGAAATGGAAAATATCAATGAAAACCAACAGCGGGAGGTAGTACAGTAAAGGGGGGGGAATAATCAAAGAGGAAAACAAACCATGTTTAGTAACATAAATAAACAAATATGGCTGGAAGAACAACCCATATCTCAATAATAACCCTAAATGTTAATGGCTTAAACTCACCAATTAAGAGACACAGGCTAGTAGAATGGATCACAAAACAAGACCCAACAATATGCTGCCTTCAGGAGACGCATTTGATAGGAAAAGACATACATAGACTGAAGGTGAAAGGTTGGGAAAAATCATATCACTCATATGGACTTCGGAAACAAGCAGGAGTGTCCATACTCATATCAAATAAAATAGATTTCAAGCCAAAGTTAATCAAAAGGGATGAAGAGGGACACTACATACTTCTCAAGGGAACCATACACCAACAAGACATAACAATCATAAATATATATGCCCCAAACAATGGTGCAGCTATGTTCATCAAACAAACTCTTCTCAAGTTCAAGAGTCTAATAGACCACCATACAATAATCATGGGAGACTTCAACACACCTCTCTCACCACTGGACAGATCTTCCAAACAAAAGTTGAATAAGGAAACTATAGAGCTCAATAACACAATTAATAACCTAGACTTAATTGACATATATAGAATATACCACCCAACATCAAGCAGTTACACTTTTTTCTCAGCAGCACATGGATCCTTCTCAAAAATAGATCATATATTATGTCACAGGGCAACTCTTAGACAATATAAAGGAGTAGAGATAATACCATGCATCTTATCTGACCATAATGGAATGAAATTGAAAATTAACGATAAAAGAAGTAAGGAAAAATAATGCATCACTTGGAGAATGAACAATAGGTTACTGAATGATCAATGGGTTATAGAAGACATCAAGGAGGAAATTAAAAAATTCTTAGAGATAAATGAAAACACAGACACAACATATCGGAATCTATGGGACACATTGAAAGCAGTTCTAAGAGGAAAATTTATTGCTTGGAGTTCATTCCTTAGAAAAAGAAAAAACCAACAAATAAATGATCTAATACTTCAACTCAAAATCCTAGAAAAAGAAGAGCAAAACAACAGCAAAAGAAGTAGAAGACAAGAAATAATTAAAATCAGAGCTGAAATTAATGAAATCGAAACAAAAGAAACAATTGAAAAAATTGACAAAACTAAAAGTTGGTTCTTTGAAAAAATAAATAAAATCGACAGACCCTTAGCCACGCTAACAAAGAGAAGAAGAGAGAGAACTCAAATTACCAGCATACGGGATGAAAAAGGCAATATCACAACAGACACTTCAGAAATACAGAAGATTATCAGAAACTATTTTGAATCCTTATACTCCAATAAAATAGAAGATAGTGAAGGCATCGATAAATTTCTTAAGTCATATGCTTTGCCCAGATTGAGTCAGGAGGATATTGACAACCTAAACAGACCAATATCAATTGAGGAAATAGAAGATACCATCAAAAGACTACCAACTAAGAAAAGCCCAGGACCGAATGGGTATACAGCAGAGTTTTACAAAACCTTTAAAGAGGAACTAATACCAATACTTTTCAAGCTATTTCAGGAAATAGAAAAAGAGGGAGAACTTCCAAATTCATTCTATGAGGCCAACATCACCCTGATTCCTAAACCAGACAAAGACACTTCAAAGAAAGAAAACTACAGACCAATATCTCTAATGAACCTAGATGCAAAAATCCTCAATAAACTTCTGGCGAACCGGATACAAAAACATATCAAAAAAATTGTGCACCATGATCAGGTAGGATTTATCCCTGGGATGCAAGGCTGGTTCAATATACGGAAATCAATAAATGTTATTCACCACATCAATAGGCTTAAAAATAAGAACCATATGATCATCTCGATAGATGCGGAAAAAGCATTCGACAAAGTACAGCATCCCTTTATGTTCAAAACTCTAGAAAAAATAGGGATAACAGGAACATACCTCAATATTGTAAAAGCAATCTATGTCAAGCCTCAGGCTAGCATCATTCTGAATGGAGAAAAACTGAAGGCATTCCCTCTAAAATCTGGAACAAGACAGGGATGCCCTCTCTCACCACTTCTGTTCAACATAGTTCTCGAATCACTGGCCAGAGCAATTAGACAGATGAAAGAAATTAAAGGCATAAAAATAGGAAAAGAAGAACTCAAATTATCACTATTTGCAGATGACATGATTCTATACCTAGCAGACCCAAAAGGGTCTACAAAGAAACTATTAGAGCTAATAAATGAATTCAGCAAAGTGGCAGGCTATAAAATCAACACGCATAAATCAAAGGCATTCCTGTATATCAGCGACAAATCCTCTGAAATGGAAATGAGGACAACCACCCCATTCACAATATCCTCAAAAAAAATATAATACTTGGGAATCAACCTAACAAAAGAGGTGAAAGATTTATACAATGAAAACTACAGAACCCTAAAGAGAGAAATAGAAGAAGATCTTAGAAGATGGAAAAATATACCCTGTTCATGGATAGGTAGAAGTAACATCATCAAAATGGCGATATTACCAAAAGTTCTCTATAGGTTTAATGCAATGCCAATCAAAATCCCAATGGCATTTCTTGTAGAAATAGAGAAAGCAATCATGAAATTCATATGGAAAAATAAAAGACCCAGAATAGCAAAAACAATGCTAAGCAGGAAGTGTGAATCAGGCGGTATAGCTATACCAGACTTCAAACTATACTACAGAGCAATAGTAACAAAAACAGCATGGTACTGGTACCAAAACAGGCGGGTGGACCAATGGTACAGAATAGAGGACACAGAAACCAATCCACAAAACTACAACTATCTTATATTCGATAAAGGGGCTAAAAGCATGCAATGGAAGAAGGATAGCATCTTCAACAAATGGTGTTGGGAAAACTGGAAATCCATTTGCAACAAAATGAAACTGAATCCCTTTCTCTCGCCATGCACAAAAGTTAACTCAAAGTGGATCAAGGAACTTGATATCAAATCAGAGACATGGCGTCTGATAGAAGAAAAAGTTGGCTATGATCTACATACTGTGGGGTCGGGCTCCAAATTCCTCAATAGGACACCCATAGCACAACAGTTAATAACTAGAATCAACAAATGGGACTTACTCAAACTAAAAAGTTTTTTTATCAGCAAAAGAAACAATAAGAGAGGTAAATAGGGAGCCTACGTCCTGGGAACAAATCTTTACTCCTCACACTTCAGACAGAGCCCTAATATCCAGAATATACAAAGAACTAAAAAAATTAGACAATGAGATAACGAATAACCCAATCAACAAATGGGCCAAGGACCTGAACAGAAATTTCTCAGAGGAGGACATACAATCAATCAACAAGTACATGAAAAAATGCTCACCATCTCTAGCAGTCAGAGAAATGCAAATCAAAACCACCCTAAGATACCATCTCACTCCAGTAAGATTGGCAGCCATTAGGAAGTCAAACAGCAACAAGTGCTGGCGAGGATGTGGGGAAAAGGGTACTCTTGTACATTGCTGGTGGGACTGCAAATTGGTGCGGCCAATTTGGAAAGCAGTATGGAGATTTCTTGGAAAGCTCGGAATGGAACCACCATTTGATCCAGCTATTCCCCTACTCGGTCTATTCCCTAAAGACCTAAAAAGAGCACACTTTAGGGACACTGCTACATCCATGTTCATAGCAGCACAATTCACAATAGCAAGACTGTGGAACCAACCTAGATGCCCTTCAATAGACGAATGGATAAAAAAAATGTGGCATTTATACACAATGGAGTATTACTCTGCATTAAGAAATGACAAAATCATAGAATTTGGAGGGAAATGGATGGCATTAGAGCAGATTATGCTAAGTGAAGCCAGCCAATCCCTTAAAAACAAATGCCAAATGTCTTCTTTGATATAAGGAGAGTAGCTAAGAACAGAGTAGGGACAAAGAGCATGAGAAGAAGATTAACATTAAACAGGGATGAGAGGTAGGAGGGAAAGGGAGAGAGAAGGGAAATTGCATGTAAATGGAAGGAGACCCTCAGGGGTATACAAAATTACATACAAGAGGAAGTGAGGGGAAAGGAGGAAAAATATAAGGGGGAGAAATGAATTACAGTAGAGGGGGTAGAGAGAGAAGAGGGGAGGGGAGGGGGAGGGGGGATAGTAGAGGATAGGAAAGGCAGCAGAATACAACAGACACCAGAATGGCAATATGTAAATCAATGGTTGTGCAACTGATGTGATTCTGCAATCTGTATATGGGGTAAAAATGGGAGCGCATATCCCACTTGAATCAAGTGTGAAATATGATATATCAAGAACTATGTAATGTTTTGAACAACCTACAATAAAAATTAATTAAAAAAAATAAATAAATAAAAAAAAGACAGAATGCTCACTATATGATTTCATACTGTGTTTATATACAAATACAAAGTAATAAATGGAAATCAAAGATTCTCAACAGCCAATATTTCACATACAAGCCTCCAGACCAAATTTTAGAGTCTGTTTCCTTATAAACCTATTCCTGTGATAAAAGATATTCCTCAAGAAATATGTGCAGCTGTCTAAAACATTCTTGGAAGATATAAGAAGCAAATATTCTCACAAGGCAGCGAAGGTGATCTAATTTGATGTATTTTCTCCCCAGTCCCTTACGCTCCCCTATTCCCACAAACCCCTAAAAAAGTAAAATTTAATTTTTGGAGAGTTTCAGAAATGGAAAGTATGGAGCCTGGAGTCAGAAATGCTGGGCTCCTTTCCCAGTCCCACCACTTACTACTTGGTCTTGATTTTCCTTCTCTTTAATGCAGGGATCAGATCCTTATCTACCCTATCTCACAGGATTACTATAATAGAAAACATCTGCAATAACAGAATGTATTATAGAATATAAGACATCATTATAATAATGAATGAAATATGGTACTTATGAAGTAGATTTTAAAACATATTCTCCTAAAATAATTCCAATTAAAAATTGTTTCAAACTACCACATGTTGATATTGAGATTTTTTTTTAATTGCATGATTGAGACACAGAAAATAATTTATTTCTGTAGACTCTCCTTATCTTGATTTTCTTCTCTGTCCATATCTGATGTATTACCTAATATATTCCAAGGAGGATTAAACTTCAGCTACATATTTAGAAAATGGAAGATCATATAATTCCAATTTTATGGGGAGTTGACACCAAATAGGGACACACTTCCAGTTGCCAGAGGAGTAAAGTCCTCCTACCCCATCACTTGTCAGAGACTTATTAAGGTTTAGCTGTTGCTCAGCAAAATTTGTGTTCTGTCTTCCACAGCAGAGCAGTTTCTCACCCAGAAGCTTCATTGCAAGCTCTTCTCTCTTGCATTGAGGTTGGGGAAATATGGACTAGTTCCTACCAATGGTCTATAAACTGAAGTGAGTTGAACTTTCAAGAATGACCCATAAAAAAATAACCCATACTCTATTATCAATCCTTTTGACCATAGGCCAACCAGAAGGACATATCTAGGTGGAACAAAGAAACCACCAATGAACATGTGTGCTTCCATTGGCCTGAGCTCTTGAGTGACTGTACAAAACCAAGCATCTGAGCTCCACAACCAGGAAACACCTTGTACTGTGAGAGTGAGAAACCAACATCTACCTTGCAGAACCACCGAAATCCAGGAGTTTGCTACAGCAGCTGGTGTTAATTTAAATTACAGAGACATTCTTCTTGTAGCCAAAGGCCCTTCACAGAACTCCCCTAGGCACAAGAATTTAATTATGACTCCAACAGAGGGATGAAATCAATTTCTAATATTCCTGTTGCATTTATACAAATCATTGACCTGCGTCCACAATTCTTGCTGAAGAAACTTGGTCCCTTTTCATTAATGCATTTAATAACATCTTTGAACACTAACTATGGGCTCTTCATCAACAGAAAGTTCCTTCCCTTGAAGCTCTGATCTTGGACCCTGTGAAATGTCCTTTGATTGGTTACTACTAGTTGTGGGCTAAGTGAGTAGAGGAAGGTCAAACTGCCCCGGCCAGGATACTTGGAATTTGATACAAGCTTTTTGGCCCTTAGAAATAACGATGAAATATAATTAAGTATTGAAAACCTGATATCCTAACTTTGCTTTACAGTTTTAAATGGGTCATCTCATTTGTTTCTCACAACTTGTTTGAGATGAATAAAGAGGTGTTACAAACATAGTCCTAAAATTATGGGGCAATATACTTTTACATAGATTGTTCTGAAAATTAAACATGATTTATGGTACTAATTCTATGCCAATGACTGCTAAAAATTTCAGTAAATGCTTTTTAAAAATATGGGAGATGATTGGTTTCTAAATCTATTACTCTCTCTCTCCTATTTTATTTCTGATGTGTATATATAATTATATTCAATTACTTAAATTTATATTCAAGACACACCCCTGCATCATTCCTTTATTCTTCTTTATGTACAATTGTTTGCCAAGAAAAGTAATTTATATTAATCATAGTATTTAAAAATCAAATGAAAATAAATAGCTAGTACAGACAAATTTTTATTATCAAAGTATGCTGTATTTACACTATAAAACTTAAGTAGCCATGAAAAATTTTTTAAAAATTATATTCATGTAGCAAAGTGAAAAATATGATGCAAAAAAAGATCAAACAATTTTAAGGTGTACGTAAAAAATCCTCAAAGTAAATTCAAGGCAGAATAATATTTATAATGAGAATGAATCAGTTACAGAACTTTCCCTAATTGTGGAGTGGCCTACTCACATGCTGAAAACAGACCAAGGCCTCTGTAGGACAGCAGGAGATTATGGGCACATGGGAACAGCAGATATCTGGGTAAACACTGATGAGGGATTTCCCCAAAATTAGAGCAGTGGAGTCCTGTGATTAACTAAAAGATCATGGTATGTGATAAGAAACAGGACATTTACAGGAGCAGGAGTGATCAGAAAAGCGATTAGTATATCCACAGGAAGCATTGGCCTCAAAAGGGTAGATATTTTTTTTTCTTTTTTAAATTTAAAACCAGAATAGCTACTCTAGCATATTTTGAAAGAACAGGTAATTGGAACTGAGGTCTGGATTAAGGAGAGCTTTCAGGATGGACAGAAACAGTAGCTTCCATTGAGCAAATGACCAGAAACTCTTATACTTCAGATTTACTTTCACAGAAAGACTCCAAGGTGGAGTTTTAATCTAACTGCCATTGTTCCCAGGTAACAGTGGTCCCTTCACCTTCTGAATATAGCCCTCACTGCTCTAAGGCTTATTTTTTTAAAAAAATGGATTTTTTTTCCTCTCTTTTCCTGCCTCCCACCCCCAACAACAAGATTAGGGTGACAGTGTTATCTTTTCTTCCCCTGATTAATAGCCCTTGAATACACCCACTACAGGAAGGAGATGCCTGCTGAGGATCTGGAAAGTGAATATCTCCCAAATTAACAAGTGAATCTAACTCAGCATCAGGGTGTTCTGGGACCCCCTATTAGTGCATACCTGGAATGTAACCCTTTGAAGAGTTCCTTTAAAACCCCCCTGTCCCTCCAGATCCAGAGTCACAACCTTTGGGACAGGAATCCCCTATGTTTCTCCTTTGTTAGCAAAGCAATAAATCTTCTTTTTCCCGTTTCTCAAAACCATGTCCTCATTATCAAATTGGCAATGATTGGCATTGGGGACAGGGACTGAGCTTTTTGGTTACACCCACTCTATAGCACTTACTCATCATGTACTGATTACTTCACAGGTATTATTTTATTTCTCCTCCAAAGGACACTATGACATGGATATAGTTCTAAGGAACAAGAGTAGGATCAGACCCATTTACTAACTTGCCCAAAGTCAGCATAACAAGCTGGAATTCAGAACTGCCTCTCTTTTTCTAATACCCATTTTCCACAACACTATACTATCTTCTCTGTTGGTATAAACAATAAAAAAGATAGTACTAAACTTTTGCAAAGTGTTTGGCTTCCTACTACCTTGTATTCCCATAGAATAACTGTTTTTCTTAACAATATATAACTTTAACCCTGTGTTTCCTGGTAGATTTTTCATCTTTTCACATTAGATGGCTCATGTTAACCCCAAAGTAAAGGAATTCATCTACGAGAAAAACTTATAAGACGATTTTTCCCAAGTCAGTTCCAAGCTGCAGTTCTTAATAATATTGTTTTCTTGCTTCAGTATGCTTGGGTTAATAACAGTTACAATTTGTTGGTTATTCTGGGGTACCAGTGTCTATGACTGAGAATGGTTAATTCTGAGTTTCAGGATTATTAATTATATTGTTGCTACATGATTAATCAACATTCTCGATACTTCTATTGAACATAAAAGCAGAATTTTGATCTGTATTCCTCTGGTCCCACCAGCAATACTGCCATTGGTACTGACTTAGCTAAAGAACTTGCTTGTCTCAAAAATAGCAAATCAAAATTTGAATAAGCATTAACATTTACAGAATTTTAAATCTTGAATATATACTATATCTCTCCCCCATCACTAGATTTATGACAAAAAAATCCCCATATATTCTCAAAATAGCCTAAATTTAAGATGATGCCTTTTTAAAAAAGTCTGCTAAATATTTCATATACCTCCAAGCTTAAATTTCAACTTACTAAATAGCAGATGAATCTTGGAAATGTGTCCTTTCCATGTTCTTTTGATGAAAAAATTAGAAAGCCAATTTTTCAACATAGTCCCAAGATTCTCTTTAGCTATTGTACTGCCTTTGGTGACAAGAATATGGACTTAGATTACCAAAATGTATCTGTATGGTGACTTTGAAGGTGTGCTACCCATCTACATTGTCAAAACAAAACAGTCGTCAATCA
The DNA here is from genome assembly GCF_048772815.1 of Callospermophilus lateralis. Classification (NCBI taxonomy): domain Eukaryota; kingdom Metazoa; phylum Chordata; class Mammalia; order Rodentia; family Sciuridae; genus Callospermophilus; species Callospermophilus lateralis. The sequence goes on along the minus strand of NW_027514713.1, from coordinate 9,905,854 downwards.
TGTCAGGTTATTTTCTGATAGCTGCCTTCCCAAGACAAGAGGTTTTTCAAGTTAATATACATTTTTTATTGCTTCCTTTTTTTGTGATAAACATTGCAAGTTAACATTTGGACTTACTCTTGAGAATCCAGTGGAATGAGAGGGCAAATAATTGGCTATATGAGCTCTTTGTTTGAGTTTAAATGCATTTTATTTTTAGAAGACCTAAATGGCATTTTATTTTCTTAAAAACAATGTCTACACTCCAAATAAATCACTGTCAAAACAAATGAAGAGCTCAAGATGACATGAGTCCCATTTGTCGTAAGTGCTGGTGGTGTGTGGCTAATGAACAGAGTGATGATGACACATGATAGATCCACAAGCGCTGCTATGCCAGATTTGTTAGATTTATTAACATCTTTCCATTTCTAAACCATCCTTCAAGAAAAATCACACATGAGGACACACCATCCTCACAATAGTCTGAGAACAATCCTGCCATCAGGATTGATGTTTACCCCCATCAAGAACTGGTAATTTTAGAAATTAGTGAGAATGGGCTTGATTTGTCTTGCAGGTCTCTCTGGTCCCTGTTTTTCAAGCCTGTCTTTGATTGATTTCATGCAACCTTGACCTACGTCTTGGAGGCATCCTTGTTGAGGCTGGTTTTCTGCAAGTGATCCTTCATTATAATATCGACACCAGTGTTGACTGTACTTTTGGTATTTTCTTTCTAAGAACCCTCACCAGAGGCACTTCTACCAATGAGCATGTCATCAGTGGTACCCTCTGTCCTATACCATCTTGCCTTCCACCTCTAGGCAGAGCCTATCTATGATCTTCATGAACTTATAAATGTCATTAGAATATCCCCCTGTGGTAGATGAGGTCCCTGTGGATTATCATGATTGTGGCTGGAAGAAGAGGACCAGGGCACTAATTCACAGAAGCCCAGAGTGGATGGAAGAAACCTAGAGCTCTTAAAATTTGTACTTTAAATTTATGTGATGAATACTGTGTATAATAGTGCTAAGTTCTAAATCTGTCTCATTTATATTATCATTTCCAGGACCAAAATGTAAGTGATTATTCAGTTCTCTACAGAAATCATGGGTTATTCACTTCAAATTCTAATCACATAGCCCCCACAATGACAAAAGGCCACCAGACAATCAAAGCTTAATTGGGTTTTCAATAAAGTTGAATAAACAGTGGCTCTTTGAGAGCCAGAATTCTGTTGATCTGATCCAATATAAGCAAAGGGAGTATAATTGACACAGAGAACAGTGTACACGCATACTGTCTCAATGAAAACATGACTATTCTCATAAGAAAACAGATGTTTGCTAAGTTAATCTGATTTATTTTGCCTTTTATGGAAGATATAAAGATGTCCTTGAGTGGTTGCTAGGTAACATATTTGAGTTTAAGAAAAAAGCTAAGACTTACAGACTTGGGAGTATTAATTCATATATATATTTCTTTTTGGTAAAATTGGAAATTAGGAAGTAGGTAAATACATAAGACAAAGGCTTAATTTGACATATCTTTCTTACTCTCCCCAGGCCCACCAATGCAGAGTTGCAATAGTACCCTGTGAGCATTTTCAGAAGTGAAGCAGGATACCCAACTGGTATACCTAGAGAGTCAGACTACTATATGTGAGACTTCTGATAAGGAAGTTGTAAATAAATCACATATGTATACTTCATTTGGTATAACCAATACTTGAAATCATGTGGAAAACCTGTCAAGAGTTGGCAAAGCAAAGAAAACCTTGACCATAGCTTGGCCTTCACTTTACAATAATCCACATTGGTTCTGCTTTCCTATGCATCCTTTCTCCACCCACAGACACCAAACTTTTGTTCTCATTCTGTGATATTACTACTCATTACAAACATATTCTGTTGTCTTTGAAATACTTTTTTCCTATCTGGTTCCTTAAAAGAAGCTTTCTTTTTTATTCTTTTACCTTCTTTGAATGAAACACTGGAGTAGCTGTATATATAGTCTCTGTGGTAGAGTGTAATCATGGTCACAATGCCTACTCTTCCATGGAATCTATTTCTCCAACCTTGGTTTGGGGTTGGCCATTTGACTAGTTTTGTCCATTGTAATCTTTGCAAACATAAATGCAAGCAGAGTCTGGGAAGATTTTTGTACAATGGGTCTTGCCTACTTGCTGCTCTTGGAACTCTAAGATGCCATGTAAAAAAGCTTGGCAATCCTACCGTATGATGAAAATTCATTTGGAGAGAAGCTCCAGTCACCCGACAGTACCAGATGAGGTCATCATAAACCAGCTTGCTGAGGGCCATATATAATCCGCAGAAGCAGTCATTTCACTGACCAGAAACTGATTACAAGCATAAGTGAGTCCATGGAGCACAAGTGAGTTTCAGCAATAAACCCAGTCCAAATGGTCAATCCAAAAATGTGTGCACTAAATGGTCATTGCCTTAAGACATGGAGTTTTTGGTTAGTTTTAAGCAAAAACTACTTGATACATTTTCCAGTAAATGGAAAAGGTGTGGACATGCTAAAAGAATCTAAATTTAACAGCCCTGGACTGACTGGCATAAAAGGTCTTTGTAATATTGGTTGTGATGATACTCAGCCAAATAGTTTTTCTTTATGGATCACTGGTTTACACAATGCATTTGCAATATGCAAGATGGTATTTTTCTAAATGAAAATAGCTGTAAGCAAAGGAAGAGTCGGTAAGTGGTATTTAATGTGTTTTATTTAGGAAGAGCTCTAAAAATGTCGGCCAGTGAAATCCCAAGGGTCTAGAAGGAAGAGAGTAACATCATAACAATTCCATATAGAAAGGCAGGTTTATTGCTTGGTTATGATTTATTCAATTTAGATTTCATATCATTTGTTGACCCTTCTGATAGAAAACAATGCTGCCAACTCGGGTACTGGTGAATTCATTTTTCTAGATTCCATTTTATTATTCCATTTATTATTCCATTTTCAGATTTAAGAACAGAAACAATCAGTTATGAGGATCCACATGGCCACAGCCTTTGGATATGAAAAGTTAGTGTAGGAGTCAGGGTCCTCAGGGAAAAGAGGCCCTTCTTGGTATTATAAACATAAGACATTTAATTTGATATTAATAACTGAAATGATGGAAAGGCAATAAATAAAATAGGGATGTTTAAGTAACCCAGGTTTTAGCAAGAACAGGAAACTACCATCACCTTTACAGCAAGAGGGAAAAGGGCTTTAGAAATGGGAAGCTATAAGGCCACTGAGGAGGGGCCACACTTCCTGTATGAAATGCCAACTCACTCCCCCATGGGGGGGGGGAGAAGAGGGAAGAGGGAGGGAGGGAAGAAGTGAGGGAGGGAGGGAAAGCACCAAGAAACACCCTGGACTTTGGCCCTGCCCCTTCAACTTCCCACAGCATCCTTCACAGCTGCACAGGCAAACAAGTTAAAATATAGCTTCCTGAAGGGTAGATTATGGACTGGAGTGTGAACAGGCAATACCTGGGTACCACAAGAAAGACACTGGAAGAAAATAGAGCTGTTTTAACATGCGAAGCATTAATTATGTTAAACTGTATAATCCCAAGGAGGTAAGTAAACTCAGTAACACACTTAAAATAATTGAACAAGACTAATGACAAAAAAGATGCCTCTTCATCCTTTTATTGCTCATTCAAATTGTTTTTTGATATCCTGATAAAAGTTATCAATTAGTATTTTCAATTTAAAGTTAATATTTGAAGTAATGAAGAGGATAAGATGTAGAAACATTACTTAGGTTGTAATCCCTGCCTTGGCAGTTAATAACTTTGTAATTGTGGGCAAGTTAACAATGTAAGTCACAGTTTTCTCATACACAGAACTGAGTAAGAACAGTATTTGTGTAATTTATTTATACTGAAGGTTAAAGTGATAATTCAGGTCAAGTTCTTCCCACAGCATCTGGCATGGAACACATCAATAGTAGATATTAAAGCACTGGGTATTATGTATTGCAAGTTATAGGAATAATACACTCTGTTAAATGTGGCTTTTGTTTTCCATTGTAATTTTCAGATAATAATTAATATTCTATTTATAAGTCTATTTAGACTTAACAGTAAATATCAGTTTGACTTGTGCTATTGTCAGAGAATAGCCTGGATATTATTATTTTTTTTCTTCTGGCGTTGAATTCCATCGTCTATATCCTTGGTGTTTTTCTAAAATATTACTCATTGAAACTCTTATCACTCTGGGAATATTACATTTCTAGAAATCACTGTAATACTAAAGCAATGGTGGTTTGGATATTGAGATGAAATTAACATTTATGTCATGATTTTCAGTAATGTATTCTGTCAACCCTAATGTCTATCATAATCAGCATCTATTGTGATCCAACTCAAAAGTTTGGTAGAAAGATATACTTTTAACCAAATGTCTTTGCAAATGCCTTGTCTTTGGATGTTTTAGGCGGAATGTCATTAATAGATTAAAATATCTTTTAATGCAACAGAAAAAAGTATTAGATAAATTTTGTACTTTAGAATTGTTGAAAATCAGTGGAAAACCTCCTGTTCCCCCACCTCAACTAATGCCTAAGAGCTTTTACTGTGTTCCTAATGCCATTTCTCTATCATGTTTCTCTTAGTAGATTTAATCATTTCTTTCTCTATTTTTGTATTTTTCTGTTGAATAAGCTGGACTATAGAAGGTACAATCGGAAATTGTCTTTCGTTTTTTTCTTTAAAACAATATCAGGAGTTGTGGTTTTCTTTTCTCAGAATAAAATATTAAGCTAGTTGTATATATTGTCCAATGTCATTTATTCTTTCAAGTAATATCCAATTATTTGGATATTCGAGTAATATACAGTCTCTTTTAATTTGGTATTTTAAAATTCAGGTGCAATCTAAATCTCCTTTAACATCAGTCCAACTTCAGGGCATTATAATCTCTTTTCTCTTGCTCATATGTATGCTCCTCTACAAACATACAAATAGCTCACTCTCTCATTTCAATCATGTCTTTGCTCAAACATCACCATGTCAGAACAGGGTTCCTTAAATTTCTTGATAAAAATGGTTTGTCCCCACTACAATCCCATCACTGGCTCATTCCATACATTGCTTTATTTTGTTCAAGAGTTTATCATCACTTGATACACCATAGCTTTCTCTTCCAGTTGCCCCCAACACCCCAACTATTAGAATGTCAGTTTCATGTGATTCAGTGCTCTGTCATGTTCACTCCTGTATCACCAGTGGCTTGGACAGGGTCAAGCTCATCAGAAATGCTCTGTAAATATTGATGGGATAAAATGAATGACTGAGGAATGCCTGAGTCCACAGTGTACACATAGCCAACATATTACCAATTTTTAAAACTTCCTTTTCTTTATAGCTCTACAGGAAAAGATAATGTAGTGAATTTATTCCTCAGAGATAGAGTAACTATTTTCAAGGATCACAGGAAAGGTCCCCTCCTCATCCCAACAAGATTTTGGAGATATAGAATGGTAAAATTGGAAACAACAACAACAAAAAAATGCAAAGAATACGCTATCTGTGTGGACTCCATGTTGTGGCTGGTATGTCTTTCTTTCTTTTAACATGAAAAAATCCAGTGGGAAATCCCTGGCTTGTGTGTCTGTTTTTGTCAAGCATTCAAAAGTAACTGATAATCTCTACATCTGTTATTTATTTGACAGATCTCCAGAGGGCCATATAAGTGGAAATTTCAGAGAAATCCTAAATATACTCCCTGGCTCTGTGCAATGACAGAAAGAGCTTTTAACTATTATAAAAGTGTTGGGTTTAAATTAATCACTCACACAACAGCTACTGATGCATTCTTGAACAAAGCATGCGAAATTCATGATTTGTTCACTATTTTATTTAGAAATAAAAACTAATTATACATATTGCATATTGAAATTAGCCCCCCTTGACTCCGGGAAGGAGTAAAAGCCAAAGAAAATTTGCAGCTGGTCAGGAAGTAATCCAGGGAGGAGACATTTTTGCAGAGAAGGAAGAGGATTAAAAGGCATGAAGGAAGACATTCAGGGTTTTGTTAGGGTGTTTTCGAGGATTTGACAATTGGAATCCAAAGGAAGCAGCATATCTTCCAAACACACATATAAATAAACAAACAAAAGAATCATCAGAAATAAATGGAGTTACTCTGGCTTAGATTTTTTACAAGCCACTTAAATGATTTATTTTGCAAAGATTATCCAGTTGAAACAGATATTTGGTATAAAATAGAAAACACCAGATCACTGAACCATACAAAGGACTCACGCATTTCTTTAAAAAAAAATTTTTTTTTGGTTGTAGATGGACACAATTCTTTTATTTTATTTATTTATGTGGTGCTGAGGATTGAACCCAGTGCCCCACACATGCCAGGCAAGCACTCTGCCACTGAGCCACAACCCCGGCCCCTTATGCATTTTTTAAACTGATAAAAGTTTTAATTATTATAATAAGATTAAATTGCTTTTTTTCCTGAATGAAAAAAGGTATCTGAACATTGGTTTTTGCAGGATATTTAAGAAATTCAATATTTGCTTTATTCCATAACAGACTAGACAAAACCCCATGGATCTTTTACTCTGTATCCACATACAGAATAAAAACCAAGAAGTATAGTTATCCCACAGGGTACTAGTTAACCCTTTGAGAGAATTCAATTCATGTTTGTGATCATAATTTATTTTAATGGAATCCCCAAAACAAAGAAATTGCCCTTCAAATGTGATTCTTAAATAAAAGCAAAATCATTTATCTTGCAATTTCATCATGTAGAAACATCTGCAGCAAAACACTAGAGAGCACCCCTGACTAAAATATCAAAGTGACTGCTGCACTCAGAGGCCAGATGAAGTACAAGCAGCATATATCATCTGTGCGCCACTAAAAGTCATCTTACACATTCTCAAATAATTGACTGATCGACAGCTTGATGACTGACTGAATGAATGAAGTTCCTGACAGCGAATCAAACCATGATCTATTTACATGCCAGTAAGACCAATAGTATTAGTCTGCTGAAGAAGGCTAAATGATTCTCTTTTAAGGCAGTTTTTAAAAGTTGGCATAGATACAAAATGTAAAATTTATGGGAAGCATTAACCAGCTAAACATCTGCTGAAATTCTGATTCAATTAAAAGCAGAACATCCCATAAAACCTCAACTTGGCTTCCTTAAAATGTCATGGCTCAGATGGAGGGGGTGGGGCCTTCTGCTCTGGATATGATTACGATCCACAAAGAATTAAAAACTAAAAAAGGGAAAAAAAAGTCAACGTTCAGTGAACCTATATTATAGCCCATGTAAGTGTTCTTCAAATATAAATAAATAATTAGATAAATAAATAAATGACAATTAAAAAGCTGCATGAGAAATTTAAGATCCACACCAAACTGAAAAAAGATTTGTACAATAGAAAGAAAGAGAAAGGGACAAATGACTAAGGAAATACACTTTTCAAATCCTATGGAAAAAGCTCTGAGCCTGGCACATCCTAAGAATTGTGTGAACATTTTAATGACTAATATTGTAAGGAGAGAAATTTGGTAAGTGAAAGAGAAGAAAAACACTCAACTTATGTTTTATTTCTAGCCTTCAACCACCCATAGCATAGTAGAGTTACCGTCATTTACTCCCAGAATTCAGGAGCTAATCTTCCAATAAAGTACGATTTGTCTAAGTCAAATTAGCCTGATATCTATTAAAAAAATCAAACTATGTTAATGCAGTATATATGAAATTCTGAGACTACTGCCTGGTACATGGTTAAATATTTGATAAATATTAACCATGATCATCATTGAAATCTTCATTCTTTTTTTTTAACCTTAAGTTTATTTATTTATTTTTATATGGTGCTGAGGATCGAACCCAGGGCCTTGCACATGCTAGGCAAGTGCTCTATCATTGAGCCACAGCCTTAGCCCCTGTTGCAAGGATTCTTTAGAATCCTCTACCATACCCTGATCATGACTGAATGAATGAATGAAGCTCATGACAGCAAATCAAAGCCATGACATATTGATTTCACCAGTATTAGCATAAGGACGTGCCTTTGGTTTGTCCTTTCAATCTAGCTAAATGGTTCTCCTATAAGTATAAGACCTGCAGTGTACAAGAGATAGGAAGTAAAATAAAATGTGCGTGTATGTATGTGTGTTTGTGTGTGTGAAACTATATCACAAATCCACATACAGTATGTATTAGGGCCAAATATGGTATTTTAAATGTTTTTTTTTTCCCACTATGCACATTTTTCATGTCATACATGAACTTTAGAAATTCATTAAATAAAACTGTGACTCTAATGAAACTAGAAACCTGAAAATAAGAAACATTAGTAAATGTTACTGAAATAACTGAAGATAAAAGTCAATAAAAATTATGAAGTTACTTTAAATATACTGAAATCTTTAAGAGCACTACTTCTTTCCAAAATTCTTGAAAAAAATCATGTTTTAAAAATTATAGAGATAATAATAAGATGCTTTTAAAAAACCAAGATAGATCAGTTTTCAAAAGTGAGGAAAATGTATATTGGCAGATCACTAGCATGATGTTGATTTCTAAAAAAAGTTCTAGTGTGAATTATAGTTGACTCTTGAACAACACAGATTTGAACAATGTGGATCCACTTTTAGGCAGATTTTTTAAAATTTTGCAATAATTGCAAAAAACTCAGACACGCCACATAACCTTGAAATACCAAGAAATTAAGATATATCATGAATGCATAAAATACGTGTAGATGCTATTCTATTTTGCTCATTTGCTACCATAAAATATATGCAAACCTATTGTAAAAAGCGAAAGGTAATCAAAATTTATACACACAAAAATAGACTAAGTGGCACCATTCATAGTCAAATATAGACAAATGTAAAATTGCAGTACTAAATCATAACCACACAAAATTAACTCCATTACTTTCTATACATCATAATTTTGTAGCCACCTCTGGTTGTAATGGTGGTGAGCTCAAGTTTGCCAGGTTCTGCTTAACATGCTACATGATGCTAATCATTTCAGTCTGAGCATTTAGTCTCTCCAGTAAATTGTCTGCTGAAGTAAAAAGTGATCTCTCATGGTTCTCACCTATTTTCACCACACATAAGAAATATAACATACAAAATAGATGCTAGTCGGTTGGCTTCCAGTCAATAGCAGGCTCTTAGTTAGGTTTTTGGGGACTCAAAAGCTAGATGTGGCTTTTCAAGTATTAGGGGAAAGTGTGGGCACCTCTAACCTCTGGGCTGTTCAAGGGTCAACTATACTATAGGATAGATTTGTGAAATTCACAAATTAAAACATTTTGTTTTTTAAATTTTTAGTACTCAGATCTTATTCACTGGGAATAAGTCAATTCAAATTAACACAATAGGGGGTATGGCTCAGGAGTGAGCATTTGACTGCAAATAAACACAATATTTTGTAACAGGTTTATTAGCACTCCTCAGTTTATAGAACCATTCTTTCATTCTCTGCCTCAATAGTTATAAAGCACTTTCCCTGTGTTTGTACCCAAATTTCCCTTTTCATATAAGGGTACCAGTCACAAGATTAGGATCTACCCTAATGGGGTTTGATTCCATTAGAGTTACATTTGCAAATACACTATTTCCAAATAAGGCCACATTCTCAGATACAGAGTAGGATTTAAGCATGTCTTTTGGGGTGTAGAAATCAAACCCCAACAGTACCACATTGTAAGTATTTACATTATACTGCCTTAGTGTTGAACATAAACTTCATTGGAGTAGGTATCCTTTTAACAGATGAAAAACAGGCTCGCTATTTTTTCAGATGACACAGAAAGTAAGAGAAAAAGGCTTAACTTAAACATAAAACTGATTATAAATACTATACATTTGAAACTGGAATATAAACATCATGTAGTTATATTATGTATGCTCAATGATGTAATGATCTTTCTGATTAACATGGCCCAATTTCCTTGAACAAATGACAAGTGAATTAAAACATTAATTTTCTATTAAAATAAATACATCTGGTAATAGAATTCAAAGTACACATAGACTATTATAAATAATTGACACTTAAAATACATTTCTAAGTCTGAAAGACTGATTTTTGATCAACACTGTGGAATAATTTTTTTTTTCCTCCATCAGGCTATAGATACTTTTTTAAGTTAAAATAAATTAGAGATGTGTTTATAGTCATTTGTGTATATAGAACAAAAGATCTTTTACCAGAAAGTTGTGGGAAAATTTAATATAGAATACAAATCACCAAGCCCTAATTGACAATAAACCAATATATTCTATAATCTGCCCTATTAGTTTATCTTTTAACAGAAACACAGATACAAGATTGAGAGTGAAAATCTGAAACAATTCAGGTTTGAAGAAGAAACTCTCATAAACATTTGGAGGTTAGAAAATCTTCATACTTCTACAGGTCAACAGGAGAAACTCATTTTATGATTAATGCTAGACTGAATCACGTACTCTCAGGGGAACTCTAGGACAGATCACCTGTTCTGGCATTTTTTTTTAACTGAGGAGTCCTGAGGCTTTAGGCCACTGTTCATACTGAGATGACACTCTCCTTCCACCAACATGACACTCTCAGTCTTTCTAGAGCCAATGGCTGGTTGACATGATGCAGCCCTATTCAAAGGGCATTCATTCCTGCTTTCATTCACACAGAACCTCTTCATTGTGCACATACTATTTTTCTAGGTACTGCATTCACTTATCTCCCAAATAGGAAAGTTTTGTGAGTCTTCCCTTTTCTCTTATATTGTACTGGTTAGCATCTATATATAAGCAGGGAACTTGCTTTCACATCGTTTTCCTGATTTACCTTATTAGCTACTATCTTTTATACCAGCAGCCTTATTTCTCTACACTCAAGGGTATTCTTTTGAACATTGAACAGAGGTTATACCCTGTGTGCTGACGGTTCTATTCTTCCCACAGATGTCACTTGTTTAGGTGCCAGAGGCCTTCTATGTCACCAACCGCAGGTTAAGAGGATTTGTTGGAACTTTAGCTTCTCAATGAGGAGGAAGACTTTGGGGGCCAAACAGTAGCCAGTTGCTGAATGAAGTTCAGATCAAACATAAACTAAGATACAGGCAAGGGATCCTTTTTTAGGTAAAAATGCTTTTTTTTTAACAATCTGTTTAAAATAAGAATATCCCAATTTTGTTTCTTTCTTTCCATTTCTTTCTCTTTCTCTCTCTTTCATCCACCCCCTCGTCTTTTCTATATTCTTTCTTTCATTTTTGCTGCTGAGGATTGAACCCAGGGCCTTGCTCATGCTAAGCATGTACTCCTCCACTGAACTACCCCCTCAGTACCCTCAGTCTCCTTTCTAACTGAACACCCTGTGGGACATAGCTTAAGAACACCCTGATAGTACAATAGTGCGTTCTGACAAGAGCTTTAACGTAAAAACAGTAGGAACATTGTAAAGATGTCTCAAAAATGACAATAGCAAAGACATTTATATGATCCTTTAAATAGGATGACATATCTTAGTCCTCTAATGGGTATCTATCCCATCAGGGAAAAATGTATATTAAACCCCTATTTAGACATTCATTTTTTGTGTTTAAAGTAAAATGTGATAGTCTTAAAAAATACATTGAACTATAGACCATAATGATTTCAATGGAATCTTTGATTGTTCTGAAGATGAAAGAGATTATCCCACAATATACCCAGCATTCATAAAAAGTCATGTATGTAAGAAAACCATAAAATTGTTCTACTTCTATGGACATATTAGATAAGGCAAGGCAATCAAAAAGTGCCTAAACTTCCTGACAATAGTTGATTTATTCAAAATACAAAAGTATACTGCATTAGGGAATGTTTTAATAAGGAACTAGTCTCAATTAAAAGGGAAATAACAAGCTAATCCAACTTTATTCCATGACTATAAGATATTATTATCCTCATTTTACAGATAAGGAAACTGAGGCTGAGAGAAATTAAATACCTTGATCAGTGTCCACCTGCAGATGGAAAGGCCATGGTTTATATCCTATCCACCTATTTTCACTCATATTCTTTTTGCTGAATTATGGAACTTATGGTTTATTTTTACTTTCGAATTCTTCAAATATAAACTATTCAGTGTATTTTCATAAGCAAGGATAAAGCACTGTCATTATACAGAAAAAGCAATCTGATCTATAAATTATGGAAAGAAGAAAATCTCTTAGAATGGTGTGCTGAAAGTTTCTCTGAAATATTGTGAAAAGTGAAACACTGGAAAAACCCACCCATTAATCAGGGTATTTTAACTATATATATCTAAGATGGTTATCAAAGAAAGCTTGTGCTTTTATGATGAATATTATTTTTAGAAAAATAGTGGAAAATCCAAACATGACTGTAAAATGAAATTAGTATCACCAAAACCTGTCTAGACACCAAAAGTGAAAGAATAACAAGTATATACTCTTTTCAAAGTGTATTTATCCTCTTAAAAATATTTGTATCATTGTTTCTTCTTCTAGGAACATATTTATATGCATATTGGTAAGAGATACCCATTGGAAACTATTTTATATAAGACTTCCAAGCTTTTCAGTGAAGCACAATATATTTAGCCCATAAGAAGTTATAAACCATATGTCAGCTCCAATACTTTCTTGAGACATATGTTGTTAGCTTTATATTATATTTATAATACAGTAAATTTAATATTTATGTTTATTTCTCAATATGTAATTAGAAGTCTATATGGAAATAAGCAATTTTGTATATAAGTTGTTTTGGAACATCCTGCTCACAAACATGCAATTTGTGATTGCTACTTACATAGAGCAGCTCATTATGTTTTAAAAATATAAAATATAAGAAAATTGCTAAAAACCACGATCCAACCACAACTCTATAGTTTTTATATGGGAGTAGTTTATTTCTGGCTTTCCAGAATATTATGGAAGAAAATTATATAGCAATCACTTTGTGCTTAATATACAGGCTACCAACTTTGTTTAGCTACTTGCACTGAGAAAGAAAAGTTCATAAATGTTCACACCTACTAACAAGTACATGACAGATAAGAAATGGTGCAATCAGTTAACACTGAGCCTATTCACTGTCCCAGTGATATGGTTAGGATTTTAAATATCCCCCAAGGCAAGGTTTGTCCAGATGCAGCAAGGTTTAATAGTAGGGTCTTTGGAAGTTGACAGGATTCTGAAGTCTCTGACCTAGTGAATGGATTAATCTATTCATGGATTCATATATTATAGATTTCAGGGGAGAGGTTTTATTATAAGACAAGTGATCTCTCACTGCTTCTTGTCCACCATGCAGAGAGCAGCTTTGTTACTCTGCATGCTCCTTGACATGACCCAGACACAAACAATAGAGGCAAATGAGCAAGGACTAAAACCACTGAAATGGATCCAAAATAAATCTTTCCTTTTTTAAGTTGATTTTCTCAGGTATTTTGTCATAATAACAGAAAGATAACACACCCAGTATCATGCAAGGGTCCGATATATTGACTCATTCACTTTGTCTTAGATGTTTACAATGTTAGAAGATGGTTGCCAGCATTTCAGCTTTCTTAACAGAAAATCAGGTATAATAATATCTATTCTGTAGGGTTAGCTGCTCCACTTCTGGTTAATACAAATGTTAGTAGTTGAATAGCTAACACTTAGGCAGACCTACAATGTGCCAGGCATTCATCTGAACCCTTCCATGAACCGTCCTTAAATCCTCACGACAACTCTGTGAAGAGGCACTCTTTCATTTTAACTGAGGAGAAGTGAAGAAACTTGTCCAAATCATAGCTAGTATGTGGTGGAGCTAGAATGTGAACTCAGGCTGATTGGCTATGTCATAATTTTAACAGTTTGCCACACTGCCTGGATGTTCTCTAATTCCTCAAACCTACCCCATTCCCACCAGTAATTTTTCCTTCCCTGTAATTATTAATGATTGTCTCAATGTGTCATTCAGATATAAAAATCAGGTTTTTAAATGTCCATTACAGCAAATATAAATTCATGCAAAGAAGATGTAATCCAGAAAGGGTTTACTGTATAGATTCAGAGGTTTGTCTGCCCTAAGGTTATTCCTCTAGATCTAGAAAAGCCTTAAGCAGGTAATTGGAAATTAACTGGAAAGCTCTTGAGAATAAATGCTTTTTCTTTCTTTTTTTTTCTCTCTCCTTGGCATCTATTTATTTCTGATGTCTTCGTTCATGCCTGCTTTAATCTGTTTCCTTCTTCTCTCACTGTGGATAAACTGGCCTTCTCTGCTTTGCACATCCATCACTAATCCAGGTCTGATATTTCTGAGTTAATTAATCCATGTTTATAGTTTTCTATACTCCTGGTATCACAATGTTCAGCAAGAACGACTAGAGATGGTAGAGCTTAGATCTAGTCAGAAGTGAACCATGGGGGGCAAGGTCTCCTTCATGCTAACCACTCAGTAGGTAGTGGGAACTGTTCTTATGGAAGTGAAAGGAGGCAACCATGGCATGGTGGTTCGAGAAGTTAAGAGAAATCCAAATGTTCTTGTTAGGTCAATAAGTTTCCACTGAGATCAAAACACAGTAGCATATTACCCTAGTAAATTCTGTACAATGTTTATATGGGTTTGGTTGATTAATAGAGCATCTATGAAAATATAAATTAATTGCTATTCTTAAAGCTAAACATTATTTCTATTTGGAATTACGTTATGGTTAATTCCAAAAAAAAAAACTTCCAAAAAATGAGAAATGCATTAAATTTGAACAAAAAAAATTCAGCGTATATAACTACATAACTAATTATGTAAAGAAATTATTAACTGAGTATATTTGAAAATAAATATGAAAAAGGAAAGAAAATACAAGAAGTTATGGCACTAAACACCCATACCCCCAGATAATCACAAACACTCTTTAGACTTCCATCAATCCTTTAAGTTGAGGTCATTTGACTAATGTATTTTGAAGGTCTTTTCTAATTTCAAAATTATATGTTGTTATTTTTCACCCACAAATGAGTAGTTAAGGCAATAATATAAAATATAAATAAAAATATTTTCAAATGAAAGGAGTTAATAATAATATTTAAAAATGCAAGGGAAAGAAAAACATTTTCCCCTTGTTGACTACAAGGACCAATTATAAAGATGGTATATTTGAACTTTTTCCCCCAGAATAATCTCCACAATTTGCAATATATCTACTTATCTTGAATCTATATTTTGATATTGCAATTGGTATTTTTAAAGAACCAGGTGCCAGAAGACATATATTATACTTTGTGGTATCAATAGGCAACTTCTTTTTTTTTTCTTTTGTACCAGGGATTGAACTCATGGGTACTTAAACCCTGAGCCATATCCTTAGCCCTTTTTTATTTTATGCTTTTATCTTGAAACAGGGTCTTGCTAAGTTATCTAACGCCTCACTAAGTTGCTGAGGCTGGCTTTGAATTTGTGATCCTCCTATTTCAGCTTCTTGAATCTCTGGGATTATAGGCATGCATCACTACGGTCAGTGAAAGGTCACATCTTTAATGAAATAACAAGATGCATTCAAAGCTATTTGGAAACTGTGGAGAGAGTATATGGACTTTGCTACCACTAGGCTGTAATTAAGAAAATAACTTTTCATTCCTTGGTATGTGTATTGACTGTTATACTCTTTTCAGATCTCTTTCTTAGTACTTGAATTAAAGCAACCATATGGCATGGCCCCCACTGTAGAAAATGAACACTAACTCGAGTTCGGATAAAGTGAAGAAGAAAATTAGAATAGACATAATTGGAATGAAATAGTCATGAAAACAACTTTTGATCTTAAGCACAAAACAAGTTAGGATAGAATTAAGAAAACCTGGCAACAGTCCTATGGTAAATTTAAAGAGCACAGCTATGCCTTTCTATTCTGTTCTGTGTTGATTGGTATTCATGACCACTTACCTTTTGGCATAATCTTATACACTTGGTTTCAATATCAAGGTCAGTTCACATAACATTTAAAACAACAACAACAATAAAAGGCTTATTTAATCAAATAGTTTGCCAGTTTGACAAATCTCTGGTTTGATGAAATTAACCAATTTATACAGTGAGAATCACTGGTCTAGGAACCAATCTCAGCTAAAGCAGCATTCCTATTAGAGATGATTAAGTAGAAGAGATCATTAAGAGAAGCTATACTACCAATTAATATTAATAAAGTAAGATTTCAGGAGATAATTTTTTAAAAAAATACATAATGACTAAAACTTAATGCTAGATATAGAAATTAAGAATACAAATTACTTGTTTCAGAGCCAAATAAATGGAAAACATTTATTATGAACTAACTTATTCCACTCTCAACACTTTTTACCCATGTACCAATGTGTGTGTGTGTGTGTGTGTGTGTGTGTGTGTGTATCAGACAATTATTGCTGCATCCAGAGGGCACCTCTTATATGCTACTCAAAAGACAGTACTGCGAAACAAACTCAGTGACCCCAAACAGAAACTCTAAGGAACTGATGTTGCTTAACTCTAACTGGTATAAAGAAAACCAGCTGAGCCTGAATTTGAGGCAGAGCAGAAAAAAAAATACAGTAAGAAAAAAGAAACACACACACACACACACACACACACACACACACACATACATAACTCAGAAAGAGAGAAAGCGGCATATGGCAGGCAAGGATATTCCAGATTTGAAGAGTAGAGTGACCAATCTCCAGGTGAGTTTTATTTTCATATTAGACTTAGATGAACTTTATAACTGCTGGAATTACATGTGTTGAATTTATTCGAGCCCAGAATGTGTGCCTTCTGCGGCCCTCAGAACGCCTAGGCCGTTGAGTGCAGAGCTAAGATAGCAGACTAGCAAAGTTAAAATACACCACTCAATAAAACTGCCAAGTTCTCCTTCCATAAAAATAAAGAGGCAGACACTAGCCCAATCTGCCCAAAAGCACTAATGGAGTTTTAATTTAGAAGAAACTGGATGAGAATGAAATACTCTTCTTTTACTGAGAAGTCTATTTCCAGCTTTAGAGGTGAATATAGCAAAAAAGACAGTCAAAAATTTAAGAGTGTAGCTAAAGAAAGAAGGGCACTCATTATACAGCAGAAGGAACATTACAGCAAACTGAAGAAAAAGAAATATTATAAATTAAGCTGATCAAATGATGAATCTCAGTGAGAGCATAGTTTATAATGAAAAAGAAATCATATAATCTTTTAAATTCTGGACAAAGAAATTATGTCTTTTCATGATTCAGATATTAGCAATTATGATTTTTCACCCTTCCCTGATTCAAAATTGAATCATTTCAGTCTCTGCAAGAAAACCTGGACACGTCTTCTGCATCATCCAGAATCTCATCCTCATAAATACATTTTATAAAATCAACTGCATTTTCTGACCCCAACTTCCCTCCCTCCCATACCCTGCTTGTGTCAAGGTTAATAATGACTTTCAAATGTTAAATCCACTGGCCAATTTTTAGTTCTCATCTATATGACTTCTCAGTAGTGTTGGATGTAGCAGGATCATTCTCTCCTCTGAAACCCTTCTTCAGCAAGCTTCCAGGGTCCTAAGCCTCCAAGGCCTCCCTCTTACTGCTTCCCTGGCTTCTCCCTCTCAGTCTCCATCGTATTTCCTCCTCATCTCCCTGATCTCTGAACATTGATTTCCCTCCAGGACAAGTAGTTAAACCTTTTTTCTTTTGGATTTACACTTTCTTCCTTGGAGATTTCATCATTTTTTGTGGTTTTAAATAGTCATTGGTCATTATTGACTCTAAAATTACCAACTACATGGGCTGGGGATGTGGCTCAAGCGGTAGCACGCTCGCCTGGCATGCATGCAGCCTGGGTTCGATCCTCAGCACCACATACAAACGAAGATGTTGTGTCCGCCGAAAAATTGAAAAATAAATATTTAAAAATTCTCTCTCTCTCACTCTCTCTCTCTTTTAAAAAAATAAAATAAAATTACTAACTACAGTTTTTACCTTTTCCTGAATTCTAGATTTAATTGCTAACCCAAGATCCCTGCTGGAATCTCCAGAAAGCTTCTCAAACAGCATTTCTAAGATTGCACTGCTGATACTTAACCTCATCCAAAGTGACTCCTGTATTCTTCTTCACTCATTTCATACCAGTTCTATCTTCTCAATTTGTAGAGCTAAAACCTAGGTGGTATCCTTTAATTCTCTTTTCTTTTCATATCCTATGTATGATCTGTCAGAATGTTCTGATAACTTTATGCTCACATTTAACTTATTTAGTAAGATCACTTTCACTGTGTTGAAAATAGATTGAGGAGAAGCAGGGAGATAGGTAGGAAGCTACAGGAAGAATCCAAAGGCGTTATGATTGTGGCTTGGATGGAGGTGGTAGCATTTGAGGTTGTTAGTGGTTGGCTTTTGGATAGAATGAACAAAATGAATATTTATTGGCTACAATAAGCTCGTCTATTTCCACCCAAATTTTAGGCAATTACAGTGATTTTTGCTTGTGGATAGGATAACCATTTCAGAAGGAAGTTGATTATTATATCCTGAGTCTAAGACAGGGACCAGTACTGACAGCACATGATAACTAGCTCCTGAATGATTACACACCATATTTTAGTCTTAAAAAATTATTTACTTATGTTCAAGTGACTTTCTTCTTCAGCCCATTTATCTATTTTTCTAAAAAAATTGTAACTTATTTTAATTTCTATACATTTATATATCTTCCAACCAGAATTTATTCACCCTTACCTATTATAAACATAATAGGATCATGTAATATATATCATGGTTTTTGCCAATTTGAAACCTCTTCTAGATAATATAAACCTATGATAAAACTTCTATTCATTCAATTTGAAAAGTTTATTGGGAGTTGAAATGAGATCTAATACCACAAGAAGATTACTCATGCTTAGGACAGAAATCATGGTATAGAATAAATAATACCATAAACTAAATATCCAGTGTTGTTCAAATATGTGTGGTTATTAGTTAGTTTCCATAATCATAGTCTCTTCTATAAAATGGGTTATAAATACTGAATTTTCAATGAAACAAATGAAATAAAAATATAAAAAGCAAGGACTTGTCAAATAGAGGTAGGCAGTAAAAATTATTGGTGACCTATAATAATCTGGTATTAGGTCGGCTGAGAGGCAGACCACTTGAAGGCAGAACTACAAAGGATACAAAGGAACGTGAAATCAGAAGGTAGGTTTCACAAGCGCAGAATCCATAGTGAATATGTAGCAATCTGCTGAAGACCTCACTAAAACTGTTGTCATTTTTACAAGGCTTTGAATAGCAAGAATACCAAAGAACACAGACATTATATGTACAAACCTCACACACCTGCCAACAATCTCTTCCCTCTTCTTCTCCACACACAATATAAAAACAAGAGGACAAAACAGGAGTTGAGGAGCAGCTAATGGAAAAAATATGTACAACCAACAAAGGAAAAAGACTGAAGAAAGGGCCACAGCACCCAAATGAATGCTAAACAAAGGACCATCTACAGGCTTGCAATTCTGAGACAACTGGTTTGTAACTGAAGCCAACCAAAGTCCTCTCTGCAAAATTGCCCATTTGTTCATGGGTATATGAAAGAGGGAATTAGATGAGAGAGCAATAAAGAATGGGGTCTGAGTTCTAGGATCCCATGGATAATGCAAGTAAATACTCAAACCTCCTATCATATTAAAGGAGTAGTGTGATGTGATGTTGAACACTAGCCATTTACTGAAACACTAGGTAGTATAGCTTCTGAACATTTACTTCCATGAAAGTTAAGATGAGCTATTGTCTCGAACAAACCAAATATCTGTGACACAGACAAGAGTGGACACAAGAAATCACAAGAAGAAAGAGGGAAAGGCCAAAAATTCAAAGCCACAGACTTGAAAGAAAGATCAATTTATTCTTCTTGATGTCTTTCTAGATCAGTGTTTATTGGGTATTTTAGAACCAAATCATTTAAGGGCTTGTTGAAACATATATTTTGTTTCAGCAGGTTTGGGACAGGTCCTGAATTCCTGTATTCTTAACAAGCTCTCAGGTGATAGCCGTGTCACTGGTCCAGGGACCACACTCTGAACATGGAGGTTCTGAAGTTTGAAGATTTGAGACCCCGACATTGTTCTTTTGTGACTATGCATTGACCTCCTGCAGACCATGACCCACAGCTTTGCTGTTTGGCATAGACAGTCTAGATTCCACATCCAATAAGCTAAAACTTCACGAAATGATTGGGTTTCCTGGTTCTCTTAAAATACTTAGGACAGTTGGCACTAAGGGGGCCTTACATTTTATATGACCTCCTGGAGCCAAATGAAAATTACCCCTTTGGAGGAGACATGTTTTCTACAATCCCCATAGACATTCTCACTACAAATACATCCCTAATGAAGGCAGAACCCATTTGTTATTCCCCATGCAATTGTTGTACTAAATTAGTTTACTACAGAAAGGATTTCTTCAAACCCATGTCTTTGTCAAAATTAAGAAAACAAACATCAAAATTAAGAAAACAAAGTTGTATTATGATTTGTATTTTCCCCCATCATTTATATAATAGGCTGATCCTTTTTAAATCTTTCATTTTGAAATACCTGTTCTTATTCATTCCCCATTTCCAGTACCTAAAGCAGAACCTGGCATGCAGTATGTGAAATGAATTTCTAATGCAAAAGACTTCTAAGGACAACAGGCTCAGGATTGAGGACAGCCTTTGTTTGGGATCCTTTAGTGCTACCCTGTTGTGTTATGTTAATATTTACATTGTGAAGCTGGTTTTAATGGCAGTCTGATCCATGGGCTATAACTACCTACAATGAACTCATAGATTCACAGTTAGTATTTTTGATTAATTTTATATGCATGCTGACAACCTAGAAGACAGGATTGTAGTGATTTCCTTCTTGGAAAAGATCTTGGTTAGTAGTATGAGAAATGTTAATAAAATTAAAAATGAAACCTTACTACTTTGCCTAATTTGTCAATTTGTGGACATTGGCACACTCTCATTTCGGTAATAGATTTTCACTGTCTTAAAAATAGTTTAAAGTAGCTTTTCCTTTTTACTGGAAACTGAGATCAAATGGCAGATTAAATGGCCACAAAAGGTCAGAATATAATTAAATCCCACTTTCAGTGGTTTAACTCATAATTTACACTATTGTATGAATCCTTTAGGAAATAATAGAAAATATTCTTTCTTTTTTCACATCTGTTATCTTGTTTGAAAGGGAAAATTTGGGTAAATATTTCCAGACAGGAATTCTGCACCCCCATACACATACACACACACACATACACACACACATATGAATGCAGAGATGGTGGATTGACATGAAGGAAAGAAGATTCAAAGCAGAATCATGACCTCAACTTAAATCAGATAGGCTTAAATATTTTTAAAAATGTAAGCAGGACACAGTGGCACATGTCTATAATCTCAGCAGCTCAGGAGGCTGAGGCAAGAGAATTGTGAGTTCAAAGCAAGCCTCAGCAACTTAGTGAGGTCTTAAGCAACTTGATGAGATCCTTTTTCAAAACAAAATATTTTTAAAAGGGTGGCTAGGGATGTAGCTCAGTGGTCAAGCACTCCTGGGTAGCAAATCCCTGGTACTAAGAAAAGAAAAGAAAAAGAAAGAAAATGTGAAATTTACTATGCTTTACGTGTGGCTCAGAAGTAAAAGTTTTCATTGAGAATAGAGTTGCTGGAAACATTAATAATTTAAAATCCAAGGTTAAAAATAATAGAAAAAGTTTTTAATTGAAATCTTATCTTGCACTTATAGAGAACATTCTAAGTTTTCTGCATGCCCAAAATTCAAAACATATCCTCTTTTCTGTGTACCATGAAACAGTTTCCCAGTGAATTTTGCCAATTTTATCATCCACAGTCTACTATTCCCTCCTTCCCAGATCACATTCACATGCACACAGACCACCATCTTTCTCCAAACCCATTTTAAAATAGAGGTGACCCTGGA
Organism: Callospermophilus lateralis; assembly: GCF_048772815.1. NCBI lineage: Eukaryota > Metazoa > Chordata > Mammalia > Rodentia > Sciuridae > Callospermophilus > Callospermophilus lateralis. Next base: position 9,883,880 of record NW_027514713.1, on the reverse strand, counting down.
CAACCAACAGGTCTGGTGGCTTTCCATCTTCATTTGTTCCTGTTACTACTTTATTGGTATTTATAGCCCCTTTATTGTGACTGGGGTCCTAGGCATGCAAGGCCATACTAGATGAATAGGAAAACACACCTTTTTCAAGAAACTTTACTATCATTTTTCCTGTCTCTCTTCTGTCAGATCTCTTCCAAATGTCACTAGTATTTTAACAAATTACCCCTCAACAGGTGGGGTGTGGGAGACCAACCTTACATGTGACTGAGTCACACTCCCCTGCTGGGTGCTGAGGTGCTCAGTCACAGAAATGTGGCAGAGCTTTCCCCACCCTTCTTGGTCGGAGGGTCGGTGTCTCGTGCATGGGTGTGTCTTGCTACAGCCCCATGCTCACCTGTTCCTTTGTAATGTATCCCCTTGCCCTGTTTAGGATAGAATCTTCCATGGAAGTGCCTTGTGTGTTTCCCCTCCTCTTACTGTGCCCTTGGGTGTGGCCTACCCAGGTGTCAGTCAACCTGCTGACAGTGGACATCATGAAGATAGACTCAGCCCCCAAAACCTGACCCCTTGCCTCATTTAAATAACTTCTCAATAAAAGGGGTTAGCACGTTCTCCCGCTCTCTCTCTCTTTCTTCGGACTCTTAAGGTCAGAGGAGCTGTCACAGTGACCCCAAAGAAAAAGGTATTTGTGTCTCTTGTGTGGTTATTTTGCTCAGACCAGTTAGCCCAGTTTAACTGGAGTGACCCCTGAGCCTTTCAGTCGCGAGAACAGAAACCTGGCAGTGGGGCATTTGGCATCAAGAAAACAGGAATATGGAAGATATATCTATAATCACAGGAGAACTAAGCTGGATTAAGCTACCCAAAGATGTTTTGTTTGGCAAGAAGAGTGTATGGTGGATTCCATTCCTAGTTTTTTTCTATTGTCATATATAACTAAAAAGAACCATTTTTTTTTTATAAACAGATTTTAGCCAGTTTTTAAAACTCAAAATATTTCTCATCAAATTCTACACTTGTGGTTTTCTGGAGGAATCAGAAGATATGGCGATAATGGACCCACATTCTTTCACATGGATAGTGAGCCTCAGCCCCTGGGTTAACCAGCTGTCCTCACCACACCCTTACACTTTCATACCCAGCACTTTTCACTCATTGCTCTTCTTCAAGGTAGGGTTCTTCCTTGAGCTATGTAGGCACTGATCTGAATTTGCAAATTCTATAGTAGATTCAAATTATTTCCTTCTAAGTTTACTGGTGGTAGCTCATAAGATTGGCTGAAATCTCAAAGATTTTATTCTTTCTAAAAATTGTTTCATTTTTTTTACCATCAGTTGATTGTTTTCCAAACCCAAATGACTGATTTTTTTATTAACATGAAATATCACTTAGAACAAGATTTAAATAAATATAACCTCTGTACATGTCTAACCTTTCTTGTGGCATGTGAACTTACTCTGGATCTTACTCTAGAGATAGAAACCTTTGCAGGCCATGTTCATAACTACTATCATGCTGTGAGGGTGGTGACAGCATTATTTTGTTAATCATTTGGAAACAAAATCCTGGAAAAGTGCTGGGCAAAATTTCATCATCAACAAAGCAAAGTCAAGCTGATATGTTTTCTGGAAATTGGAGGTAAGGGAACACCTGAAGTTCTGGAATAAAGTGAACCAAATCCTGCAATTGGAAGACTGGAAGACAGAACCCAACTAAGGGAGAAGGAGTAAATTAAAAGAATGTAAAATCACTGATAAGCAAAAATAACCTTTTTTGCAGTATCTTTTTTAAAATTTTTATTTATTTTTTTACTATAATAAACTCTTACACTGTGGTTTTCTTGGAATCCATTAGTATAACTGCATAGAGAAGAACAGTTTTCATTTTAACCTTACCAATTAAAATGCAGTTCTTAGAATATCTAAAAGATACTTCACTAGCTCTGACAACCTCACTTATCTTTAAACAATGCTAGAAAGACTCAGAATGAAAGTTGCTATAGTCTATATTCCAAAGACCTTTTGAATCAAGGTAGTATTATTCTCATCAAACCCTAGAAATGACTCTGAACATTTGATTTTTATCTCTGTGCAAAACCTAGTCTTTAAAAAAATCAGATTAAGTTTCCCTGCAAATTCTTGTCCCTCAATACAACATTTTTATACTGATTATCTTGTTTTCTAAAAATATTAATAAATTTTATCTTTTATCAATTCACTTTTAATAGCATGCTCTCTATTAACAGATATCAATTTAAGTACTCTATGCTGTTCATCTCTACTATAATTATGTCAGTATTATGGGCTTCAAGTGGTTCACTTCTTTCTTTTTTAACACTCTCAATTACTTCTTTGCTATATTCTTGAGGATAAACATCATCTTGAGCAACAGAGAAATTCTTATATAGCTGGACACTGCTAAGAAAATGTTTAATTTGGTAGAATGGGTCCTCTACAGAGTCTGAGAATAGAAAACCTTCAGAATAATGTAAGCCAAAGTCGGTTATCTAGCTCATTCCTGAGGCTCCCCAAAATTCCAACTTCTTTTTTATTTTTGCTGACTTTATGTTTCTTTGCATCCTATTTTATATTGATAAACACCTTTTTTATACAATGTAAGAAGACATCCTATTGTTAGATATAGAGGAAGTTCTTATGAATAAGTTCATATTTTCAAACCCATTCTTCAAAAAACGAACATGAACTGGTGACACTCAATGGTTTTGAATGATTACCGTGAAACTCATCAGTTACAGACCCTGGTGACTCACTGAATGCATAAAGTTAGCTATCTATCTAATAATCACTATTCCTCTCTTCCTTCCCCTTTTAAACACTGACACATACTACTTTTTACCCATACTTCAGCATTTTATATCTATTTTACCATCATTATATCCATTTTGAGACAAAGAAAATAAGGCTTAACAGGTATAAATAATTTTCTCAAAATCTACATCTAGTAATAGAAACAGTGAAATGGAAATCTAGACCATCTGATTTTAGAGCTTGCCTCCCCTGTGAACTTAGGAAAGCATTTGCCATCAGCAAGATGGCAACATCAGTCGGTTCATCTTTGCAACACGAATTTCCATTCAGTGATTTTAGGCTATTTCATGGACTCGATTACATAACTCCAACACCTTTATTATATATTAAACATATCAAGTTTGATTATTTGTTTTAGTTATTAATGAGTTTATGAGACTATTTTGCTTTCTATTTTACTCTTGATTTGAATGATTTCTCCTGATTTCTTCTGGGTATCTTTTGAATATAGCAATCAGACAAAAATTATAAAAGTGGTCCATGAATCTGACAAAGCTTTCCTGTGTAAATGTACCTCAACATCGTACACATCAACAAGAGTGGGATCTTACTTAGAATAAGATCTATTCCATGTTTGTATACATACATCAAAATATATTCTACTGCCAAATATAACTAAAAAGAATAAATTTTTAAAAAGTGGTCTGATAGTCAAACAGGTTTGAAAAGCTTTGTGTAGGCCAATTACTCTAAAACCATGAAATTAGCCAAGAGTGAAGAGATGAGTTCCCTTCCCAGAAGCTTCTGCTGGACTAGGGGATGAGGAATCAGTCCTGCAAAGCTGTCAATCACAGCACAATGGAGAGGAAAAAATGAAGGGATCAATCACACCCTCAAAGTAGAGCAAAATAAATGGATGGAGAACAGGGCACTTAAGACGAATGGTTCCTCTCTGGAAGACAGGAGAGTGTAATGGAAGTGCATTAGAGTGGAAAGCAGAACTTTAAGGCCACATCTAAAACTATTGCTTTGGGGATTCTGCACAGGTCCTTAAACTCTAAGCTTCAATTTCACTGGCCAAGTGTTTGTTAAATTGTTAGCTCTGTTTGAGGTTTATATGATGCAGAGCATTAAATTAAGTCACTTTAACATAGGAGTTACTGTTTTTTTAAAAAAAATCACAAAAAGTTATAAACCACAAATAATAGAACTAGAAACTTGTCAAAGTATCTGGGGGAAAAAAAATCTAGATTTGAGAATAAAAGACACAAAGTAGCCATTGGCCCAAATGGATTTATCTGCCAAAGATATAAATAAAGAAGTATAAGATAAGGCCTTTCATGGAATACTTTGAATTCAACATTATATGATAACAATACTGACCCTAAATATTTATTGAGATAGTATCAATATAAATAATCTTTGGCAATAGATACATATGGAACCACTACATGAATACAGAAGACCATATCTAAATTACTGGGAAAATATATTGAAGTTATTTTGCTCTTTTAGTTTGGTCACTCACTAATATTTAAGGCAGAAATATCAAGGAACAGTTCAAATATTTCATCATGACACTAAATTAGCAGGGAGTCCTACTTATGAAATGGGATTATCTTGCTCAAGAGAAGAAAGGGTGGAAACTATTTGACTCCCAACAAGCTACTATGGAGAATTATCATGCCTAAATTATTAAATCATTTATCATATTAGAATATGGGGCACAACTCCTTCCCTTTGAAGTAGATGCTGAAACATTATAGGCATTTTGGATGTTGATGTGACTTGAAGCTACTTTGAGGATATCTTCTGAGGCTTTCCAATAGACTTCAGATAGCTGTGAGAGGCACTTTTGGATCTATTTGATTAATGCCAATGTGAAGTCCCTACTTTGTGCTGGAAGTCATCTACAAACTTTAAAATCTAATTTTAATAGTTGTTTTTTTTTTTTTTTGAGATTTAGGAGTACTTTCTAAGTCAGAATAAAGCAACTCATTTACCCCATGAAATGTTGTATAAATATCAAACAAAACAGATGTTCTCACTAAATTTAAAAGAAAGGGTAAGACCTAGACATGTTTTTCTAAAAGTTATGGATGATCTGATATGAAGTAGATACAAGCTAGTACATAGAAAGTATGTTTACTATATTGATTTCTCTAAAACTAAATAAATTGAAATAGACTATTGGGAGTAGAGTTTTCAGATTGTTCATAGTTCAAAATATTTAATGAGAACTAAAATTCAATTTAATTTCAATTATAATTTGTTTAGAATAAAAATTTTTAAAACAAAGCATTATGAGACTAACAAGATATAGTTCAAGGACTGAGTTCTAATTCTTACATTTTTTGTTTTTCTTAACTGAGTTTGGCTTAGTCTTAAATAGTTACCAAGCTGGGTTTCAGACAGCTGTAAGGCAAGAATAGTAACCACTGCATATCTTTATAAAGAGTCACAATAGTCCCAATTTATAATAGCTGTACATGAATATTCTGGAAAACATACAATATTCTTATGATAATCTGAGAACTAAGCTTTTTAAGCTATTTATGTGAATTGTACCTAAGTATGACATTGAGATCCTAGAACCCAAGGGTATTGACTAACCTACATATCTACTAACACTTGTATTTCAACTATTCAATAGCAATTATTAAACTTAATCTAATGCTGATGGTGAACAAGTCACTGTTTTTCTGTTTGAAATAACATGAAATCCGAATGAGTGTGGCATAACATAATCAATGTAGAACAAAGAATGTTAACTGAGTTATTATTGAAATAATTTAGCAGAGTTAAAATAGTTGATTTTACTAGACGTTGTACAGCATTTTAATCCTGGATCCTGAATACACCTATATAAGTCAAGGTTTACCAAGGAAATAGAACCAATAGTTAATAAACATCTCTCAGCCTCCAGCCACAAGATGTGCAGTCAGCAAGCTGGAGACACAGGGGAGCTGATGGGCTGGCAGGATAGTTCCAGTCCCAGTACAAGGGCCTGAGTACCAGGGAAATCCATAGTGTAAACTGTAGTTCAAGGACAGAAAACTAAGGATGTCTCCCTTCAGTCAGGTACATAAATTCCTTCTTATTCAGTACTTCAGTTGATTGGCCAAGGGCCACCTACATCAGGGAGGGCAATCTGCTTTACTTAGTTTATAATACAAATGTTAATCTCATCCAGACACACCTACATAAGTATCCAGAACAGTGTCTGATTAAAAGTCTGTGGTTCAGTCAAGCTGAAAAATAAAATTTACCATTAAACCATCTGAAAGGTGGATGTAAACTGATCCTGTTGGGTTTACTAATAGAGGGATGTTTAGAAGGGTTGGAGGATGTTCTGAGGTTAATGAACTCCTTTCTAAAGAAAACCTATATATAGGACACATTAAACTGAGCAATCTTATAAAATTCTATAGGTTTTTGCAGGTATCATATATATGTATAAATCTATATGTGTATGTATGTGTCATATATATATATATATATATATATATATATATATATGTGTGTGTGTGTGTGTGTGTGTGTGTGTGTGTGTTTATGTTGAGTGTGTGTTTATATATGATAGTGGGATATAATAAGTTAAACAACATTTCTAAAATTTTGCAATGCTGTGGTTTAAGCCATCATTAATTATGTTACCCAACATTCCTCATTAAAGAACCCATGACCAGAAATTACTTCAGAAATTCATTACAGAGAAAAATAACATAAATCTTTTATGTCTTTACATGTTTTATTATTTCCTTTATTACATAGTAACTGTAAAATCCAATGGGTCCTATTATTTTTTCCCTCCTCAGATATCTGAAAACTTAAATGATTAAAGCATAATTATAATAATTATTTATAGTTTTTAATAACAATTCATTCTTTTGTTGGACAGTGTTTTAATCCCTTAAAGAAACTCTTTCTAACCTTCAATTTTTATGATGAATGAAGTGTTTTATTTCTTTTAAAGTTTGTCATTTAGTTTTTTTTAAAAAAAATTAAGAATGGGGCTGGGGATGTGGCTCAAGCGGTAGCGCGCTCACCTGGCATGCGTGCGGCCCGGGTTCAATCCTCAGCACCACATACAAAAAAAAAAAAAAAAAGATGTTGTGTCCACCGAAAAACTGAAAAATAAATATTAAAAATTCTCTCTCTCTCTCTCTCTCTAAAAAAAGTATTAAAAAATAAGATTAATTCAATATATTTTGGTTAAACTATAAAAATTAATTTATGGGTTATAGAAAAAATAAATTCAGAAACAGAGATCTGAATTAAACAATAGAACTATCTAAACACATATTTCAAGTTAAGAAAAAGATTTTTGTAATCATTTATCCTTCTACTATACATATAGATACATATATACATACACATACATACATATAGATCATATAAATGTCTGATAGAAGCTACAGTAATGTAGAATATACAGTTTTAAATATATAGCCCTATATAATCACATAGAAATGAAAAAACAAGTGAGTAGTTAAAGTTGTTCACATTTTAATCACCAAAAAGTATAAATGATTGGAATGGTGAACATAATTTTCTATAGCATTTTTCTCTTTGTCTCTACCTCATTCACTACTTTCCTTAACAACTCCTATAATTGAATTTTCTAATTATTGCATCTATGATGAAAGACCACTCAAAATGGGTCCTCTGTTTCTCCAAAGTCAAATAGATATTCCCTAAGGCAGGAATGAATTTATATTATTAGCATCTAACATTATACCTGGACCCTAGTATATATTTATTTAACGAGAATGAAAAAAATGTTAAACTCTATTAGCCTAGAAAGGTATGTTCCTTTTTCAAAGACCTTGGAATCCACACTTTGCTGCAAATAAGCAATTTAAAATTTTCATACAGCTTTATATAAATCATGGAAAAAGATACCACCTGAGAGAAATGACAATTACACAATTAGATCAATAATTTTTATTGTTAGGCACTGTTCTGATATTTACTTAAGAAGAAATGATTTTTTGTATTAGAGCTTTATAGTTATACATAGTAGTTGGGTTCATCCTGACAAACTTATATATGCATGGATCCCCTCCTCCCTTTTTCCCCCACTCTTTTGCCTTCTGACCTCTCTCTCCTCTCCCCTTCTCCTTCCTCTACTGTAAGACTTCCTGTTGCTTATCTATTAGTTTGTAATGGATTGGTTCTTTATTATATCCTATTCTTTGCTCCTCCTTTCCCTTATTTTATGCTAGCTTCTGCATATGAGAGAAAACACTGACCTTTGAGTTTCTGTTTGGCTAATTTCACTTAGCATGGTATTCTCCACTTCCACAGATTTACTGGCAAATGCCATAATTTATTTTTTATGGCTAGTTAAAATTTCTCTGTGTGTGTGTGTGTGTGTGTGTGTGTGTGAGAGAGAGAGAGAGAGAGTGTAATCCATTCAGAAAAATAATAAAGAAAGATAATTAATCTAAAGATAATTGATCTTCTAAGACTAGGGCCCAAATTAGAACAAGATATATTCCATGTATGTATAATTCCATAACAATGTAGTCTACTGTCATGTATAAAAATAAAGAACCAATAAAAAATTTAAAAAAATTCGTCTTAGGTAACATGTCATTTAGGGAATGACTCCAATTGCAAATGGGTTATTTTTTATCTATCAATGTTCTTTTAAGTACATGGCCACTTCAATTCATTTAAGTACATGTTTACAGATCATCACTCCACAGACAAACTAAGCAAAGGAAATGGCATAAATGGAGAACTTTAAAATGTAGAGAAGATATCACTCCAACTTAAGATCAGAGAATTAAAATTTTTGATGCACAAAAATGCTCCTCTGGTGATGATACCACCAATAAGAGCAAAGAACTTCATGTCACCAACACAACTTTAATTCTTCTTGTAGGTGTTTACTGCACAACAAATCATATGCAACTATTAAGTACTTATTCTGCATAAGGTACTTTGTGAATTATTATCATTTTGTTTTTCTCAAAATAAGAGACATATATATCACATAGTTACAATAAAAAAATTGCAATGTAACCTTTGGCAATCTATCTCAGATTTCATGAGTCATTTGTATTATTATGCCATTGAATTAAAAAATACTGAATTATAATTATTAATAATAGTATCTTCACAGTGATTTATTTATAGCTGCACATAGCATAATTTGATCTATTTCATTCTCCCATGTTTTCTCTTTTCTCCCCCTCCTTCCTCCTTGTGATCCCCGTCCTCTATTTGAATTGTCCCTTACATTTTCAGGAGACCCTTCCCAAAGGATCTTATCTTAGCTTCCACATATGAGAGAAAACATAATGAATCTTGACTTTCTGTGTTAGACTATAGAATTTTAAAAGTTTCTATAACTCTGTGACATAACTGGGGGATCCAAATACAGTCACTATTAAAAAAACCACATAAACTCCTAGAAAATGTTGTTTTCATCATTTTTCCCTCACCTATATAATAACCTTATTTTCAGAAACAAGTAAGCAATCATTAAAAGGGCTGTGCCGCTTATCGGCAAACCCACACCAAAACCCAGGCCTACCCCACCTCCATCTTGGGACACTGTAGCCATCACCATAGCCCTACCTACATAGTAGCCTCCACCTTAAGATAGGACCTGGAGGCTGCTATATCTCCAAACAGGCAGCCCATCCTTTCAGCCCCATCTCTGAAAGTGGTTGCATTAATCTTGGGACACCCCCACTGCTATCTTGAGTTATCTCCACTATGGCCACCACCACCTTTAGTTGTAGTAGCCTTTATTATGGGATACCAGCTAGGGTCTAGAAGCCCAAAACCAAGGTGAGGTGCAGGTAAGATACAGGGACACTATAAATTATAGGGTAGAAACTAATACCTTAGATCCACACTGCAAGAAAGAAAGACAAACAGACAACATGAAAAAACAAGGGAGAAAACTGCCCCAAATAACTAAGATAGTATAATAATAGAATCCATGGACAGTGCAGTTGATGAAATGTCGGAGAAGGAGTTCAGAAAGTACATAATTAAAATGATCTATGAATTAAAGAATGACCTAAGTGAGCAAATACAGGCAAAGATTAATCATTCCAACAAAGAGATAAGAGAGCAAATACATGCAACCATTGATCACACAAACAAAGAGATAAGGGAGCAAATATAAGCAACCATTAATCAAACCAAAAAAGAGATAAGGGAGCAAATACAGGTAGCAAAAGACTACTTCAAGAAAGAGAGATTATAAAAAAAATTAATCAGAAATTCTTGAAATAAAGGAAACACTAAACAAAATAAAAAACTCTATAGAAAGCATCACCAACAGACTAGATAACTTGGAAGACAGAATATCAGATAATGAAGACAGAATATACAATCTTGAAAATAAAGTTGACCACACAATGAAGATGGTAAGAAACCATGAACAGAACATCCAAGAATTATGGGAAAACATCAAAAGACCACATTGAAGATTTATTGGGATAGAAGAAGGCACAGAGATTCAAGCAAAAGGAATGCACAACCTCTTCAATGAAATAATATCAGAAAATTTCCCAACTTAAAGAATGAATTGGAAAATCAAATGCAAGATGCTTACAGGACACTAATGTACAAAATTATAACAGATCTACACCAAAACACATTATAATGAAAATGTCTAGCATACAGAATAAGTATAGAATTGTAAAAGCCCCAAAAGAAAGGAATCAGCTAACATATAGGGGGAAACTAATTAGTACCTCTGCAGATTTTTCAATTGAGACCCTGAAAGCCAGAAGATCCTGGAACAACATATACCAAGCTCTGAAAAAAACCGGATGCCAACCAAGAATCTTATATCCAGCAAAATTAAGCATTAGATTTGATTTGATGATGAACAAAAACTTTCCATGATAAACAAAAGTTAAGAGAATTTACAACTAGAAAGCCTGTACTAAAGAGCATCTTCAGCAAAATATTCCATGAGGAGGAAATGAAAACAACAAAAACCAGCAGAGGGAGGTATTACACTAAAGGGAAAACCAAATCAAAAGAGAAACCAAGTCAAGTTAAATACCAAAAATAAACAAAAATGACCAGAATACAAATCATGTCTCAATAATAACCCTGAATGTTAATGCTAAAATCACCAATTGAAAGACATAGATTGGTGCACTGGATTTTAAAAAAATACCCAAAGATATGCTGCCTTCAAGAGACTCATTTCATAGGAAATGATATCCACAGACTGAAGGTGAAAGGTTGGGAAAAAACATACCACTCACATGGTCTGTGGAACATGCAGGGCTTTCCTCCTCATATCAAATAAAGTAGACTTCCAAAGTTAATCAAAAGGGATAAAGAAGGACATTTCATACTGCTTAAGGGAACCATACATCAACAAGACATAACGATTATAAATATATGCCCCAAACAATGGAGTGTCTACATTCATTAAACAAACTCTTCTCAAGTTCAAGAGTCAAATAGACCACAACACAATAATTTTGGGTGGCTTTAACACATGTCTTTCACCACTGGATAGATGTTCCAAACAAAAGCTGACCAAAGAAACTACAGAACTCAATAATACAATCAATAAGTTAGACTTAACAGACATATAGAGAACATTTCATCCATCAACAAGTGAATACACTTTCTTCTCAGCAGCACGTGGACACTTCTCTAAAATAGACCATATGTTATGCCACAAAGCAACTCTTAGCAAACACAAAAATGTAAAGATAGTACTCTGCATTCTATCAGATAATAATGGAATAAAATTAGAAATCAATGATAAAATAAAAAATAAAAGCTACTCCAAAACCTGGATTCTAAATAATATGCTATTGAATGAATAATGGGTTGTAGAAGACACCAAAAAGGACATTTAAAAATTCTTAGAGGTAAATGAGAACACTGATACAAGATATAAAATCTCTGGGACATTATGAAGGCAGGACTGAGGAAAGTTAATTGCATAAAGTTCATTCTCTAAAAAGAAGAAAAAGTCAACAAATATATGACCGAAGATCACATCTCAAAGCCCTAGGACAAAAGAATTAAACCAACCCCAGAAGCAGTAGAAGAGAGAAAGTGATTAAAATCAGAGCTGCAATCAATGTAATTGAAACAAAAGAAACAACTGAAAAAATTGACAAAACATAAAGTTGGTTCTTTGAAAAAATAAATGAAACTGATAAAACCTTAGTCATGTTAATGAAGAGAAGGAGAGAGAAAACTCAAATTATTAATACCCATGATAGAAAAGGAAATATAACTACAGGCACTACAGAAAAACAGAAGAAAATTAGAAATTATTTTGAAAATTTGTACTCCAAAAAAAAAAAAATATTGAAGGCATTGACCAATTCCTAGCATCATATGATTTGCCCAAACTGAATCAGGATGATATAAACAAGTTAAACAGATAATTTCAACCTATGAAATAGAAGATGCCATCAGAAACCTACCAACCAAGAAAAGCCTTGGATCAGATGGATACACAGCTGAGTTCTACAAGACCTTTGAAGAAGAACTAATACCAATACTCCTCAAATTATTTCATGAAATAGAAAAAAGAGGGAGCACTTCTAAACTCATTCTATGAGGCCAATATCACCCTGATTCCAAAACCAAGGACACATCAAAGAAAGAAAACTTCAGAATAATATCTCCAATTTAAACATAGATGCAAAAATTCTCAATAAAATTCTAATACAAATCAAATACAAATTATATCAAAAGCATAGTGTGCACCACAATCAAGGGGTTTCATCCCAGGGATATGAGGTTGGTTCAACATATGAAAATCAATAAATGTAATTCATCACATTAATAGAATTAAAGATAAGAATCATATGATCTTCTCAATATATGCAGAAAAAGCATTTGACAAAATACTGTAGTAAGCAAAAGGGCCAACAATTTGCAGGTATTTATTTTGTAAGGTGGACTATGATCCAATACTACTTTGCTTTTTCACTCAAATCATTCAAGTTTAGCCTCCAGGAGTTCTTTTAGTTGATTTCTCCATGTCACTTTGACATATTCCCATCAATATATTTTGCCTTTCTTTTTTGAGTACTTCTCTTAGTTTTATGGCAGTACAAGATTCTCCAGGACAATCTTTGTACATTTTCATTCTGGTATATGCCATTTTTCTAAGAGACCCTGGTTTCTTTGATTGAAGAAAGGTATTACAAACCAAGATCACCATGTAAAGCATGCTGCTTGCTACAGGGGTGTTTTATGTTTCACTGTCCTCAGCTAAAAGATCAAGGAAATAGGTAGGTAGGTAGGTAGGTAGGTAGGAAGATAGATAGATAGATGGATAGATAGATAGATATAGATTTAGATAATAGAGACAGAAAGAGATAGAGACAGATATATAGCTATATCCCCTAATGTACCTACATGTACCTATAAATATTCCATACTTAACAACCTGTATCTATTCTAAAGTAAACATGAGTTCATGCATTGATGCTCTACACTAATCCAGTACCACATGGATCATTCTGGCCTCACCTTCTTGTTTATCTGCAAATTCTTACTCTACCCAAGATCATATGAGCTTACAATTCTCAAATTTTAGAAGTATATGCCTCACCTAACATGATCCCAGCTCCTCTTAAAGTATATTCAAAGTTACTTCTGGGAGTCTCACAATTGCCTACAAATGGGTGTGTCAAGGGCAGTCACAATGTAAGATCTGTTTTGTTATTTCTTTTCTTTCTCAGGTTCTATTGACTATTGGGGCACATTCACAGTTGGAAAAACTATTCCCTTGCTATGTTTGAAATCTCCTGGAAGATTAATATTATCTCGTTATTTAGTCTGATTTATAGGAACTGGGATCATTAATAATGATGTCAGGTATTACAGAGACATCTATAGCACCAATCTTTAATAAATAGAATATCAGAAGATAGCTAGTTTTTGTTTATATTCCAGAGAGAGAAACAGCACTTGTGGCAGTACTAGAAGGGAGTCATTCAAAGTAGAAAAACAAACAAACAAAGGCAAATGGTGGGTAGTAACCTGGTCCTGGAAAACATACTAGGAAAAATTCTGCTTAGCTTTGTGAGAGTACTCATATTATTACCCCCAATGAAAATAAAGTAGCATATTAAATGTACAGAATGAAAGGTAACATCAAGGATCCATAAAGTATCTTAAACATTTCTAAAGAGTAAAAGTGGATTATTTAAACAGAAGCAAGAATGTGGTTGATATCAGGTTTCTCATAACTGAATTGGAGGTAAGAAAACAATCAATATCAACAAAAGTCTTAGAAAAATGTTTATAAACTACACTTTTATATCCAGATAAGCTATAAACTGCATTTAAAGGAAAAATAAAGTTATGTCAGATATGCAAGGCTTCAAAGTATACTAATATACCATATTAGAAAAAAATTAGTATTTATTCTCACATTTTAAAAATGAATCCATTAAAAATTAAATAAACACCAGTGAGCAAAGATCATTGACATCATTACACTTAAAATTTACTTTTAAAAATGATCACCACAACTGGATTTAAAATTCCAAATGATATCAACACAGAGAGGCAATCAGCAGGGGAGGGAATATCTAAAAAAGGGAATATTCTCATTTATATTGTTCTTTAAGTTTTTACAGTTCTGATAATTTCCTGTAAAACTTAAATAGAAAATTACAATTTTTATAAGTATCTTATAAATAAATAAAGTATATTACCTAAAGGTTTCTTGCATTCCTTTGAGAAACTGATGTAGATGTTTAGGAAGCATCCTCATTGTTTTTTGATACACTTCTCACATTTAAAATTAAAACAATTCTTAAGCCTTGTCATTAAAAACATTGAAAGTGTTTTCTCTCCTATCTTTCCACTGCATACTGAGAATTCATGCTTATTTGGATAGAGAAATGAGGGAGAAAAAATGATTCCATAAGAAGCATATAAGGCAGAAAAACATTAAGTATGCATCCAAATCTTAATATTCCAAAAGTCTTAAGAACTGATCCGCAAGATTGACTTTCAGAACTCACTGAAAAAAAAAATATGTCTTATCTTACAATTTACCATGGAAAATAAAACTGAAATATATTTGTTTCAAACTATAGGCTGTATGATTTTTCTACAGTGATTTCTTTGAGTTGAAAACAAAATAAAGCCCTTCCTTTTTGCTTAAATGATCAAAAGTTACAGGGCTTTGGGCCTTCTGGGAAACTGAGGTAACATGAAGGCCTCCCTTCAAATCCTGATTCTTGAGATCAAGTCAGAAAGGTTTCAGACATGTCACCCAGAATAACAGGAATGAGTTTTTTTTAATAAAGAATGGAAAAAGGGATACCTCTCAAGGGAGACAGAGGACCTCTCAGAGAAAAGAGGGACAGCGTTTCTCTCCTGCACTCCAGTTTTAGTGGGTATTCCAGAGAAGTTTCTAGAGAGTTCTGCCCAGGTCCAACTCTTGATTTCTGACAGCAGGATGACATCACACTTTCAAGTATCTCCTGCAGAACAACTCTAAGTCACTCTGGTCCGTGCTTACCAGTTCTAATCGAATTCTTAAGCACAAATTCTTACAGATTTTATGGTTAGGAGGAATTACCCTTATCTCCCTGAGTTTCAGGATCTGGTCTGTGAAAAGGGTTACAAAAGTCTCTCCCTTCAGGATATCTTGGGTTCCTCCTATCAGAATTATTTGGGGCCTGCGTTTCTCTTGTAGATGACAGGCAGTTTGCTGAGGAATGTGACATATACTGTCCACTTAAGCCAGGTAGGTTTGCAGGTAAATTGCTTCTTGGAAATTAAAATATATGGGGGTCAACACAGTGCACCCTTTTTATAGAATTACTCCCTTAATCTCATGTTCTTACCATTCACATCAAAACACAAATACAATTTATCATGCTTTTGTACAAAGACCTGCCAACTAAATTGAACATACTGTGTCTATGCATTATTGAACAACATGAGAAACTCTATATTTTTAAATATATGTTCAAAAAACACTAATGAAAACACAAAGAAACATTCATTCAGAAATAAGTTCTTCACATCTCTCATGAACAATCTCAAATTATGGCCCATCTCAGAGTGCTTTGAATTCTCTTCAAAGTTAAAGCTATGTCATTTAACTCATATTTGTTCCCTTTTATGCCATCAGTATTGAAGAAATGGAAAGGCAATGCCCTGTTCATGCAATCATAAAGTGAGATAGGAATATCCAGGTAGACTTACTAACTAGGAAATTATTCATGATACAAAAATGATATAATACACAAAACACAAAACTATGACTATAAAATGTAGAAACATAGACCAATTAGATAAATTTAATATATACATTATTCCTTCTAGTATTTTTAAAGAAGACCACAGTACCATTCTTTCTCTCTTTCTCTGCCTTATAAAACGACTAAGAAACTGAACCACTAAGTTGCTTCCCCAGTTTTGTTCTCAAAAGACTGCAAATGGAAGAAGGAAATTATAATTATTATGAACCTGTAAATATTGCTTATTGATAGATGAACATATGAATTGAGACATACAAAGCACATCACAGACTACTTATAGATAATGCATTTGCAATATATTATTTAGCATTCTATGTACCTAAGTATATATGATGAATAAAATATGTAACATCTAGTTGGCTATTAGGCTGAAACTTTTAGGGGCAAGTTCCTATGTATGCAAAGGGAAAAAACTGTTGCCCCTTTTAATGACTGTGAATCCTCCTTCAAGTTGACTTTTTATTGCAAATAAGACCCTCCAGATAAAACCATAAGGAATCAGCAAAAAAATCCCTGAGTCACTCTGACTTACTCTCCTAGGTTACCTATAGTGAATTTGCTCATTATAATGTTAAATTATCTTCCCAGGAGGTATTCCTGTCTACCATTTTTGAACATGCAAAGCATGATGTCTAACTGAGCATGCACAGGAATGCCAGCATCTACATGTCATGACCAGTGTGTCCAATATGAATGAGCACCAGCATGGCCAATAGAAGTCCCTTCTCCCCTCTCAGGGAGACATTGCATTGGGAGTTATACTTGCTTGTACAAGTAATGAGCCTGTATTCTCTCTTATCTCCTGGTTATGCTTATTGGCTTTGCACTCCCTAAGGCACAAACCCATTGTGTTCAATTTACAATGCGAATAGAAATATAATAAAAATATTTAGATAATCAAATCAGAACTATTTTCTCATTAACAGACTAAATTTATCCAGTCATTCATAAACACATGCATTTAACAAATATTTATTGTGCATGTTCTATATGTTAGGCAGTATTTTAGAAACTGAGATAACAGCAGTGAATGGAAAAAAGTCTTTGTTTTCACAGAACTAACATTCTTCTTGGAAAATTGATAATTGTGTTCTCTCCTTTCCCCTTCCCTTCCCTCCTCTCCATCTCCTTCTCCCTCTCTCTCTAAATGTCTCAAACAGTTCCCTTTGGGCTGTACTTGTAGTGGCTAAAGGACTGCCTTATAAAACTTTATTCCTGCAGAGCAAAGTGGGACGGGTCTGTAATTTCAGCAACTCAGGAAACTGAAGCTAGAGGGATTGCAACTTCAAGACCAGCCTGTGCAACTTAGCAAGACCTTGTCTCAAAATAAAAAATAAAATGGAGTGAAGATGTAGCTTAGTGGTGAAGTGTCTCTGAGTTCAATCCTCAATACCAAAACAAAACAAACAACAACAACAAAAAAAATCTTTTACTCTCAGCTGCATGCAGTGGTGCATGCCTGTAATCTCAGCAACTCAGGAGGCTGAGGCAGGATGATCACAAGTTCAAGGTCAACCTCAGCACTTAAGTGAGGCCTGAAGCAACTTAGTGGGACCCTGTGTCAAAGATAGAAAAAGGCTGCTGATGTGACTGAGTGGTAAAACACCTCTGGGTTCAATCCCTAGTAGGAAAAACAAACAAACAAACAAACAAACAACTTTCATTCTCACCAATTGGTTCTGGTTCATATTTAAGTTAAAATAATTGTATTTTTCCTATAGTGAAATTGGAATGTGCTGCTTCAGTTTTTTTACTCAAATTTAGATTTCTGTATATTTTTCAAGGAAGCTGTTCATTTCAAGCAGAATAACAAAATCTATAGAGTAAGGAAAATGAAACAATCATATATTGTGCCCAGTGCCCTTGCATGAATAATTCATTTATTCATTATAAAAATATAGTAAGGTATGTAGTATTAAACCCAGTTTAATGACCAATATTCTAGAGCATAAAAGATTTGTGCATCTTGCTCTAGAAGAGTTCTCCAGTAGTAATTAAAAAACTCACTCTCAGAAATTTCAAAGCTTATACTTTATACAATTCACTAAGAAGCAAAACAATACAAACTAAAATTAGATTTTTACTATGCACCAAAAAATGTTCATTAGTAATAAGACAAATGAAGATTAGATATTTTAAAAATCTATCCACTGCCTTTCCAAAAGATTAAAAAGAATGCTAGCCCTAGTTTTAGCTTTGTAATAGAGTGGACAGGCCCCCACATTGTTCCTGAAAGAACAAATTGGTATAATATATCCAGAGAAAAATTTCACATAACACATTATAAAATGCAATTATTCAATATAATAGCAATCAATAATAATGCAATAACCTCATACCATATATTTAAATATAAATCTTACATGGCCTCTATCTGCCACCTCCCTGACTTCCTTCTTTCTCTCAATGCTTTTTAAAAGTTTAGCACTTAGAGTTGTAGTACATGTTAACCTAACACAAATTCCATTCTACTGTGGTAATGGCATGTATGCATTTATTTATTTCCCCTTATTAACTAGGCTCTAATACAGACCTACTTTATTTCAAGGTCAATTAATAAAATGGCAATCAATCTGTTCACAAACGAGGCAAAAACTTAGAAGCTATATGGGTAGAAGTTATATGGGTATAGAAAAATATGCTATTTTTCAATTTAAGAAAGTTTTGAAGGCAATTTTTACTAAGTTTTATCATCTTGTATGCTCATTTATGGAGGTTATTTCTCACATAAAATTTTATCCACTTAAATATACATGGAAATGTATTTTTTGCATATTTAACTTTCTCATATGGACTCTGAGCAACTAGGGAATAACTTTGGGCACCAAGGTGTTTTGATATCTTTGAAAATGCATAGATGCAGGAGTAAAAAACAAGTGAATGTCCTACCACACATCAGCTACTTTCATGTGGTAGACTGTCCCAGCATTCCCACACCTGTGTATGTGCATGCTTATGTGTGTGCAAGTGGGCACACATTCCTGTGTCCTCCTATTGTCTCTAGAAAACCCAAAGGATGCAATAGAATTTTTGGTGATAAAATGAAACAGTGTTTTCAAATTTACTTTTAGGCTGTGGGTGGTGAATATACTGGAATTTCATGAAAAAAATGGCCTTTGCCTTTCGAAATTCAATTTAAATACTTCATGAAAGTATTCAAAGTACATAAAGTTCATAAATCCTCACATATTCATCTTGTCTTGTCTGACCTCTCACTGTCTTCCTTTTCCTAATTCTCCTTAAATACTATTTCTTTTTCCCATTCTGCTCACTCTTTCCATTTGCTCAGTGTAGGGTAGATACGTATCCTCCTATTTTCCAACCTCTGTAACATAATCAACAAGACTAGCTCTTTGACATACTAACATCTCATTTTTCACCTGAATATCTTTCCTTGATAATGAATCTTAAATATCATACTAATAAAATGCAAGGGTTCCCTTTTTAGACATTTTAAAACTCTACTAAGTATAACAGTTGAATTCCTACATATTATTACTTGATGTGATGCCACAATTACTAGAAATTTTATACAATTACATCTACATTTTTTTTTATATTGCAGTAGCCTTTAGGGTTTTTTTTGTTATAAATCTTTGTAGACTTATAATTTAAGTTGGGTAATAACAAGAGTATGCATGTATTCACTTATTTCCTATCCCAATACAAAAAAATGATATATAAGACAAAGTCAAATACATGTATAATACATTAATTTGTCCATTCGATACATAGGTATTGCATGCCTAATATATGTTAAATATTAGAAATACAATAGTGGGCAAAAAATCACAAATTTTCACCTCCTAAAGTTTATGGTCTAGTGGAGAAAAAAACAAATAATTATGATAATACAGTATTAATTTTTTGATAGAACCTCTACAGGGATGATGACCACAACTATTAAGACAAACTTCTGTTTAATCAGTACATGACCACAGGTATAATATATCATTGCACTGATGACTAGTTCTAAAAAAAAACTGTTATGAATATATTTAATTCAAAATTATTTTTACTTATTTTCTATTAAACATTCAAAAGCCTTGCCCCACATAGAGTATTTATGTCAGGAATACATATCAGGGGTGGAGATGCAGATCTGAGATAGATCATTTTGTCAGCAGGCATGAGGCCCTGGGTTCAATTCCTAGTACTATCAAAAACAAAAACAAGAACTATATATCATTAATTCTTCAAATCCTCCTAACAATTGTAAAATTTTTGAAGCAGAGAAAAGTGAGACAATTTGTCCAAGGTTATAAAACTGATGAAGATAAACCTAAGAACTGAATCAGCCCTCTCCAAAGCAGAGCTTCTTTCCATTTGGCCTCATTTCCCGGCATGAATTAGGACTTGACTCTCAGTAAAGCAGAGCATTCTCACTTCCTTTCCTTAAAGGATAATTTTCAGTGGTTTTCATCAATCTGCAGGGTAATTTCCACATGAGGGTATTTAAGGTGCTCATCTTCAAGTTTAAGCAGATTTCATGAAAGATTTGTTTTGATATTATTTTTGTTTTTAAAACAGGGCCTATTTTCAGCCCATGGGAACACAAATATCCTGACTGTTTTTCTGCATGATATAATCCAATGATCTTAGCATGCTGCTCTGTATTCTCAAGTTTTAATTTTAATAGTTCTCTCAGTTAGAGTCACATGTAAGGTTTGAAGACTGGAATAAAATGACTCCAACTTGGCTCAAATCACTTCCACTTTGGTCTATCACAGAACCTGCACCTCAATGCCAGTATGATCCTGAAACGTAGGACAATACCTCATGTGTAACCAGTGCACCTTCTAGTCCTCCTTAGAGACTAACTAACCTAGTCCCATCCATGCTTGAATGGTCTTGACATCTGACAATCTACTAGTTCAGTGAAGACCAGGTCTGCAGGTTGTTGGTTTGGGGATATTGTTTTTGGCCTGAGGAGTAGGAACAACAACAACACACCAAATATTTGTGGGACCAGGGATTGAACCCAGGGCTTTGTGCATGCTAAGCAGGCACTCTATCCACTGAGCTATATCCCCAGCCCCTTCCTATTGCCAGTTTGTGAGTGAGTGTGCATATGTGTATGCTGCTGGGGAGCTACACCCCAACTCTAGGCTTTTAGTTTTTATTACATCATTATGACTACAAAAGGCTTTAGTGTCACAGCTCTAGCAATGGTCTGCATACAATGCATAAAATCTTTCACTTTTCACCTTTTATTCTAATACTCTAGAACATTCCAGATGTCAAATCCTGTTTAGAAGCATATAACCTGTTAAACTTCTTTCCTTACAACCATCCATCTGATACTCATTAAGGACCATTCAATACTTGTTTCCCTGTTACTATCTGGCTCAGTTATATATTAATTTCACTCTAATCCATAAGAAATTATACAATAACATATTTTTTAATGACAACCACTTTAAAAAGTGTACTTTTGTCCTATACATGAATTTTGAAAATCAATCATAAAATAGTGCATTCAATAGTCAAGAAGAACAAAGAATAAATATTATCTCAGATTTAGTCCATTTCCATGATGGATAACTGCATTTATCATTTCTAAACTCTGGCTATCTTTAAACTATTATAATGTGTGGCTTATTTTCATTGTCATATTGCTACTTCCGATTTTCACAAAGTTATTTACATTTTCTCAAGAGTAAATAAACTTTTTCATAGCTTTATTTAGTTACATTGAAGAAGAAGGTAAATATAGGTGAAAGTTTTTCAAAAATTATCTTCATTGGGAACAGATGTTTCACATTATTTCAGGAGCAAATTTGCTGACTAAAGCTTTATTCTTACTAGAATGTTTCTGTCCACTCAACACTACAAAATAAGTAGTTTTTCACTGAATTACTCAAGAATAGAGAGCTATGAAATATCCAGTATGCTTCAAACATGACATTTTAAATCCTAATCAAAAGCATACTTCTTACAACTTACCTATGGGCTACTTCTTCACAATACGTATATGGGGTAAAAATGGGAGTTCATAATCTGCTGGAATCAAATGTATGAAATATGATATGTCAAGAGCTTTATAATGTTTTGAACAACTAATAATAAAAAATTAATTAATTAATTAACAAAACAAAACAAAACAAAAAAAAACCAAATGATTTCTCGAAATGCTCAATGTGATTGTAGCTAAACTGTAAGATCTTAGTTATTGGATTTGATGTGAGGAAAAAAGTTTTTCTTCATCACATTGATGGTTACTGGGACACGTGACTTTTTGAATTCAAATCAAAGTAGTCCCTTGGATGCATACAGCAAAAAATGTCTGGAGTTTGAATAAGCCTGTGTTGAAGCAATTTTTTAACTGCCTTTGCATATCTAATATCATTGTATGCAACCTTAAAATCATCCCAATGAAGAGTTGAGCTTTACGTATTCAATGTTAGTTCTACAATAGAATACAGAAACAAAATATTCTAATACCTCCATAATTCCTCTATCACCATTCCTATTTTATCTATGTTGACCATTCAACATTATTATAACTATGCTCAGTAATTATTTTTCTCTTGTAGATTTGGATTCATGTATAGGATGAAAGTATATTTTTTAAAAGTGCTTATTATCAAAATATATGTTATTGTGTAATTTCTTATGGATTAGAGTGAAATTAATATAAAACTGAGCCAGATGGTAACAGGGAAACAAATAATGAATGGTATCAGATGGATGGATATAAGGAAAGAAGTTAAAATATTTTGTTTTCAACTATAGGCTTAGAATGTGTTGAGTAAACAAATATGGAAAAATATTATCACATTTTGTTTTGTTTTCAGGCTGACAAAAATTATATATTGTGAGGTCAATGGATAATATTCCTAACTGCAGGAGGCTGTTTATTCAGCATTTTAAAAATGCTGATTTCCAAATGTATACAAAGTAAGGAATTAAAAATCTTAATAAAAGGAGAATCCGGGTGTGGTGGCACATGCCTATAATCCTAACAGTTAAGGAGGCTGAGGCAGGAGGATTGAGAGTTCAAAACCAGCCTCAGCAACTAATTGAGGCCCTAAGCAACTTAGTGAGACCCTGTCTCTAAATAACATATAAAATGGGCTGGGGATGAAGATGAAGATGAAGATGACAATGTTGAAGAAAAATAGGAGGATATAATGATGTTTCAAATAGTCACTAAGCAAACTGAATAAAAAGACCAAATAGAAGTGACCTATTAATTTGTATTGTAGCAAGATATATTGAAGTTTTGTTCACTCACTTATACATTATTTTTGAACTTAAGACTTTTAATATCACCTTAAATGATAATATGTAGAAAATCCTAATAAATTGATTGTTTATTACCACCAACAGCACTAACCAGATGGATTTCAAGGGATCAAATATTAATTAAATGAATTATAAAATCACTAAAGATGTCTGATACCAGCAGACTAGTCCTGGAGAAGAGTAAGTGCTCTGACCATTTAGGAATTTTTCTTGAATCAGTTCATTCATTTTTTCATCCATTCTTTGAGTAGACGGTTGCTGAATACAAATGATGCAAGACACTATTCTACACATTCAAAAAGAACAAGGCAGGTGAGGATTCTACCCTAATTGACCATACATTAAAAATCAAAATCAAAAGCTTAAACAAATCAGAGAAATAAACACTGATGTGCAGATTATGAAGAAAATAAACAGTGGATGGAAAGAGGGGATGTTTGTTAGCAAAGGAGCTGATTGAAAGGTGAGCAGAGACCATGAATCATAGTCCTAAGGGTTTTCTACTTTGGTGCAGGTTAGCCTCGACAACTTACCCAGTATTTTTCCCCCCAGGACTATAGTTGGATAGTTGGGATGTGGGTTGTTCCTGAAGAGTTTATTTGTAAGAACCATTAGATTCCTAGCAATGCTTTTGTTGGCAGAGAGTACTGAACCTTTAAGAAGTGGAACATAGTGAGTGGTCTTCAGATCAATTGGAGACATGCCCTCAGAGGAACTGTGGGACCCAAGTTGCACTCAAACTTCTGTCTAGCGATCATTTGCTCCCACATAAGCTCCCACCATGATGGCATTCTCCATTAGGCCATCACCTAAGGTCAAATCATTGGGGCCAATGGATCTTTAATTTTCAGCCTCCAATATTATGAGCTAAATGAATCTTTTCTTTATAATGAGACTAGCCTCAGATATTTCGGTAGAGTAATGCAAGATGGACTAACACAGTCTGCCATCTCATGAATTATACCTTGCTGCATCAAAGCCACATAAATGCTTACTCTGTAGAGTGACATTTGTATATCAAGGCTTTACAAACTATTGCATCAGGGAAATTTTTACAATGGGCACATCCTAGTGTACATGTGATACCTTCAAAGGGAGTTAAATAAAAATTAACTGAATATGAAAAGTACCCAAATGAGAATGAGTTATGTTCTATCAGGTTTGACTATCACAGCCAGATGTATCTGTAAGTCACTGACTGGTTCCCTCCTGCTGAGAAGATAAGAGACTACTGAGGTTAGTTAGCTAAAGCACAACTTGGCTTAGCCCAGGAAAGGTCTGAAAATAGAAGGAAAAAGAAAATAATAAATAAGGGGTACACAAAGAAGCTACAGCATAGTGAATGCGAGGTCTTTGTGCATAGAAATTTTCAAAGATGTACCAAAGATATACATTAGTCATGCCTCGTTTACATTATAATGTCATAAGGGTCTACGTTTATACTTGAAACTGAATTAAATTATACATGTTTGAGAACTTGAAGATCTTTTTATTGACTTCATTGTTCTGTAGAATTCCCTTAAATAATTTGTGCTTCTTACTTATGTTCTGATAACCCTATTATAAAAACACAGCCCCTGAAATGTGAGTGAATTGTTTTTAAGTAATGGTTTCAGTATTAACTCTAGATTTCCCTGGTGTGAAAGATTTAGCCTTAAAACATGGTTCTTAATGAATTCAAGGAATCATAGTAAAAATAAACTTGGAAAGTTACACACATCAAGACACATGCCAATAAATTTTCAATGTTTTTGCAAAAAAAATGCTTAAGAGAATGACTTATGCTCATATTTATTTCAGGAAAAAGAGTTGAAGGGATTATGAAGACTTCAAATGTTTTCTGTCACATAGTGTCTCTTAAGGAGGAAATTCTAAGTAATCAAAGATATTGGTTGTCCCTGAAAGCCCAATGAGCAGAGAATGTCTCCACAACATGTCTTCTGACATCTGCTGAACAGAACTTTAAGGGTCTCCTGCCCCTGGAGTGGGGGGTGTGGAACTCAGTAACACTCAACCACTGGACCACATCTCCAGCCCTATTTTGTATTTTTATTTAGAGACAGGGTCTCACTAAGTTGCTTAGTGTCTCCCTTTTGCTGAGGCTGATTGTGAACTCAAGTTCTTCCTGCCTCAGCCTCCCAAGCTACTGGGATTACAGGTGTGTGCCAGCATACCTGGCCAGCTTCCACAACTTCAAATACTGTATAGATGATTCATTTTAACAATCCTTGGATAAATAAATTAAAAGTTAACTTTATCATCCAAATTTCTAATCCACTTATCTTTAGTGGAACTGTTTGTTTACACTCCACATTCCCTTCTTTAAGTCTTTGGCCAGTTGCCATTCCCAGCCCCTACACTTTAGATACAAACCTGTTGAATTTAATATGAGCAGTTGCAAATAACTTTAACAAACATTTTGAAGTGATTGTTTCCTTCAGTGTATGTCACAGGCAAAAATATTTCATTAACTAAGAAAAATGATAATTTGAAAAGGTCATGTGCAGAGTTTAACATGATAGAAATAAAGCAATGGGATACTTTATTCTTGAATTATTTAAGATGAGAGAAGAAGGAACATGAAGGTTTCAGGACCTTCTAAAATTGAGCGTGGCTCTATCTTCCTTCATCATGTCCCCATTCAAGTCCTAAAATAAATAGTTGCTTCATCCAAGAAACTCCTGCCGGATTAATATGGAAGCATTAGAAAAGCTATTGTTTAATCAAAATGATTTTTTTAAAAGGTCACATGTCACCACCAATGAAATGATACTTTCCCCTTGGGCTTTCATTTATTGATAAATTCAAACAAAAAGAGAATAATGCTGATGCTTTTTTATAATTTTTTGTTACCATTTCCTGGAAACACTATTAAGACCCTGCTAGGAAGAATTATAGAAAGGATAATTAATTTAATAAATGTTTTCTCTTTCATTCCATCTCAGAACAGAATATCAAGCCAAAACAAACACTGTCAAATTATTTCACAGATTCTGCAAGCTGGCCACAATAGATTGCACATCAGCCACGGATGATCCTCTAACTTTCTCTCCTTATTCCCCTAAACTCTTCAGGCATTACAAAACTTGGAACAAGTTCATATTGTTGACCAGCAGACATGATTCAAGGAATTCAAGAGACCTTATTATCTTCCTTATTAAACTTTAGATAAGTAAAATGTCACACAAAATTTTACATTGGACAAAATGCTTTTTGGAGACAACAGATAAACTTCTCTTTTGTATACATTAAAGTGTTTTTAAAACATTATTTAATGATTCAAAAAAGAAAATTTGACAGCTGTTAAGATTATTCCTTTCCAAATACCTAAGACCAGAAACACAATTCATTTTAATGGTTGTACAGCATCTGTAGAAATCTCAGAAAAGCTATATTTGCCTGTTATTTAAAATAATTATCACAATAATATGAATTGGAAAAATTAGAAAACAGGTCTCCTTTCATCGTTGGCAGAAAAGTTTCATTTTTGTGTGTGGAATTCCTTCTTTACATTAGATAGTATTTGTTTTAAAGGAACATTTAAACCCAACATGTATTGGTTGACAAAAATGATTATCTTCCACCTAATATTCTCATAGATATTAAGTAGGGAGACAAGATTTCTAAGGGCTCAAAATAAATTTTATAATTACGAAGTATAAATGTAGTATATGATAAAATATAGAATATTAAACAACTTATAGGAAAATTATTTAGGATTTTAGGAAGTTTCTAACAGCCCCCTCTAAGAGTTCTGTTTTCTCCATAATCTACCCCTTCCAAACTTCAACAGCGTAAAATCTAATTGGCTGCTATGGATACCCACTGCAGAGGGTAACAGCAACTCAAATTTATGCATCTATTGCTTACGTAGCAGGGGATTCAGCAGGTCATATTTCATTTATTATTTTACTGTCTCTGGTTCATTTTTTTTTCCACAATACAACATGAAACTCCACTTGCAACGTTGAAGCATTTCTTAAATAATGTGCTCTTAAGGGAGACATACAGGCTGGTTTTATTAGTTCACTATTCCAGATCACTTAGCATTTGACCAGAATGTAAATGTCATTAACTTATCACATTTAGTATTTACTTCTCTCATCATGACAGATGCCATATGATGATAAAAACACCTGACAAAAAGTCGCAATGCTGCTGAACAGGTTTGGTTAAGAGTTTCCTGTAGACAGATACATTACAATCATCTGCATAAACAGAAGAAGAAAAGAAAGAAGAAGATGTAGAGTTCCTCTTTGTAAGCTGGGAAAGGTTGTCATCACTTTTGACCTATAAATAACACAGGGCTCTATGGTTTTGCAATCACTTGCTAATTTTATCTCTACATTGGAAATGACCAAGGTCATAGCTTCAAGCTCAATTCCTTACTGTAGCACATGAATGCTCAGAACAAATGTCTCCATGATAAAGAAGGAAATTAATGGGATTTTTCCAATGTTATGCCTTTAAATGACTCTCTTGTATCTCTTCACAGAGAAGCATAAATCAAATAAATATTGTGGAGTATAGCCAAATAATTCAGACTAAAATAATCAAGTTTTCCCACTCTTTGAAGGACAGTTTTGAACTTCATGTCCTGTATTTCCCTTTTATGGGCCAATTAAAGCAGCTTGACTAAGAATTACTGAAATGTTAAGTTCATTGCTATTCAAATCGTATGAGACACTGCCAGCAACCCTCCCCGTTTGGTTTTAAAACCATATGGAGCTCTATTTAAAATTTTAAACCTGACTTTAGGCATTCACATCTGCATCTAATATATTGACAGTAAAAACTAACTTTACTCTACTTGAATGTCAAGTGCAGAATTGGGAATATTGTATTTTAGTCAAATAAAATAATGCCAATTTATTCCAACCCCAAAGTAATAATGCTTTATTGAATAATGACAATTTGTACCCTAAACCAAGAAGCACATAAAAAAATATTGTCTTGCAACTAGAAAAATAAATCTAAGCACTTTTTGTTGTTGTTTGGATATTCACTATTTTTTTTTTTTTACATAGTACTACTTTAGAAATACCTTGGTGTAAAAATGATATGACAGTCATTATTATAAGTCTCAGCAACAATTAAATAGGAGTTCTCTAATTCCTAAATAATGTACACAATAAAATTTTTGGACAAAATACATATTGTATATATATGCATATATTTGTATATTTATATGCATAGTTTATATTTTATAATGTTATATGTATATATATTAAATGTTACATAAAATATAAATGTATATATAAATAAAATTAAATATATATTATATATATATTATATATATATATATATTATATATATATAATATATATATATATATATAAGAGAGAGAGAGAGAGAGAGAAAATAAAGAAAGCCCACATGTACTCTAGATCCCAAAGCCTCAGCTTCACTTTCTTTCCTGGAGACAATCATTATTACCATTTTCTTATGCATGCTTCTATAGAGGGCTTATACATAAATAAGAAAATATGTACTAATACATACAAATTTATGTTTTATGTGTTTGATTTTAAAAAACAGAAGCATATTATCCCCATTTTTTTTTTCACTTGGCTTTTTCCACTTAAAATATCTTGAGGCTAATTCATTATGAATGCATGTATATCTACCACATGTTTTTTAATATACAGAGGAATATTTACAATGTGCTTTAAAACTTACTAGCAAAAGTCAATTCAGTTTATGATGAAATAAAATTAAATGCAAAAGAATAATGAAAATTGTGACAATGTGCAGGAGAGAGAAAAAAGAAATATGAGAACCATGAGGCATGTCAGGGTCCAATTTAGGGCAAAGTTACCATTTTAAGTATTTTTCTTAAAAAGCAAAAAGACATAACAAGAAAGTTATCAATTTAGTCTTTGCATCACCCAAAACTGTTCTTCCAAGAGAGCAGTATCTGATTTTCCGTAAGCATAAAAGATTACTTTATCTGTCATGAAAGCCTAGCCCTAGGAGTCAAAGCCATAGCCCAGATGACTATATATTTCTCTCAAACAAAGCTGAAAAATTTTAAGGTAGGATTTATAGTTTGATCATTCCTGAGACCTATTTGCATTAATAGTTGCTAGTACTTTACAATGTATTTTCTAAGGTGACAATTTGGGAACATAACTGAATCCTAAAGAAAGTTAACAGTGAATACAACAAAATACACTAAAAATTGCATGAATTAAAGAAAATCACAGTTGAATAGAAATTTTATTTTCCTTTCTCAAATAGATTGAAGAAATATCTCAACTGGTTTTGAACTGACTTTCATTCTCATTCTTCAGGAAGGTAACAGAAGCTCTGGTATTACGAATGACATATTCTTATTAATTTAAAAAAAGAACGAGGATCTGTGCTTTCTATAGCTATAGTAAAAAGAAATTAGAATAAATACCTGCCAACTTGTAATGCCAGTCAGTCAAGAGGAAAGATTTATGAGCTTAAGTTGGGGTAAAGAACCTCACATCTTCCAAGTAGGAAACCACAGCTGAACTATCCCGAGGAGCTTCACTGCTGAGCAGTGCACACTCAGTTGTATACTTCGTGAGATTTTTGTTAGATTTCTTTGGGACTGGGTTTTGGGGACTGGGTTTTAGAACAGCTATTGTTCTATGGATAGGCATGCTATGTAGCAAGAACTTTCTGTTTGACTCTTTTTCCTGGGATTTATATGAGCAAACTTTTGATTTGTGAGCCTTTGCTTTCCCTGAAGAAAAGTGGTCAGACTGAAATGAAAGTGGAGAGTCTCCCCTCATTCTGGGAGTCAAATTCCCACAGTGTGAAAAACCACAATGAGATAGTGTAATAAAATATGGCCATGAGTTTCCATCTGTGTTCAACAGAGCTGTTTTCTCACCGATTCTTCTGGTAAATCTCTATTAAAATGGTGTATGTAAACAGTTGGAGTCTTCTAACTTTAACATATTGGCTACATGCATTACATATTGAGAACCTGAGATATGGGTGAACCTTGAAAATCATAATTAACAACACAGGTCTCAACAAACATTTCCTGGAACATATGTATTTTGAGTCAAATTCTTCTCATCCACATGGAATCCTATCCCCCCCTAAGCCCCCTGTCTCCCATTTTCCTTTTCTTTTCATGTTGTCCACCTCCCATGAATAGTGAATTTTTCAAGTCATACTCCAGAGCTTAAAATACAGCAATGTATTTTACAATGTGGATGATGGATAACTTTTTGAAATATTATAAGTGATTGTGTTTTATTTCAGAAGCCACTGCCAAAAGTAAAATCACAAACCAGATTCCTAACTCCCTTGGAACTCTCCTATAGAAGTGACCCCTTGAAATTCCTAAGGCCGCGAAATAAATATGGATTATATTTTGTCTCAAATGCAAAAAGTATTTTTTACTTTTGGCAAAGTGCAGGGAGATAGCATTTGGAACCTGAAGTGGCTTTCCTTTTTCATATGCAACCTCTGCCTTTATAAACATACTGAGAGCAAAAAAGCAAACAAAACAACAACAGAATTTTGTGTGATAAAAACATAATCAATTTCATGTCATTGTAAATATAAGGGTATGGGGGGCATCATTTTTCATCCAAATATTTCTACATAATACAGTTTTAGATAAAACTGGTTTTATATCTGAATATTTAACTAACAAACATTTTTGCAAAAACATTAAACTGTGACTGAGTCCTTTAAGGAAAGATAACCGCCATGGCAGACTTTTTCTCAAATCTTACTTTTCCTTATTTATTAAAGAATCTGAAATGTCATATATAACTAAAGATAATGGCTTAAAATTCAGGGAAAAGGACCTGTTAGGAACCAAAATGATGATATTTTAAGATTTATCATTACAAGTATTGCAGAATACTTGAATGAAACAGAACTGGTTATATTTTTTATTTTAAAAGCTGAGTTAGTAAAACTTTTAATAATTCAAAAGTTTGGATCTTCTTATTCAATGTAACTATTACCACTAAAATAATACCCCCAAAAAACTAATTTTCACATGCCTTAAAATAAAATAAAAACTAAAATCTTGGAGATTAAAAGCCCACATTAAGCATACGCCCATAATGCCAGCAGCTCAGGAAGCTAAGGCAGTAGGATCATGAGTTCAAAACCAACCTTAGCAATTTAAGCAATCCCCAAAAGAAAAGACCGAAAAAAAAAAAAAAAGGCCCATGTAATTCCAGGCACTGAAAAAAGATTTTTGACTCTCAGAAAAAATCTCTGTGAAGGTCATATTATAATATTCATTTTAGAGATTAAAAGAGATGACAGTAAAAATCAGAAATAAGAAGGTTTGAATTCCCCTTTAACTGGCATTGCACTTTTCTGATAAGCCAAATGGATGTATGTGGTGTAAAAAGAGTTAAAGATTTATTCAATGAAAAACCATAAAAATAGTTTTAAATATTCAACATTGTTAAATATAGTCCTAGGAATAAGCATATAATCATTTTTCATTGTTCAAAGTAAGATAAAATTTACAGTCACTGAAGATCTATATAGCTTGTTTTCAGAAAAGATAACTCCTTATTTTCATTTCAAACCATTCAAATTTTAAACTATGAAATACAACAATGACTGGGAAAATTTTTTTAAAGCATTTCATAATATTCAGATATTGTTCATAAAAGAGATTCAAATAGTTATATTTTCCCAGTTTTCAAGTTAATATTTTAAAGTTATGAGTTCACAAGCACTGTAAAATAATTTAATAGTAAAGGTGTTATTTTTATTATTTTCTTTTTGATTATATCAGAGTCGAACCAGGATATTCCTCCCAATAGAAAAATATTACAAAAGGTAATAGATTTCAATTATTTTGGGAGTGAAAAATCTTAATTCAATGATTGAGTAAAGCCAAATATAGCCTTGATTCAATTAAATATATATTTTTGACATGGATTTTTACACATGAGAATGAAGGAAACAAATCTCAGGTGGGCTTTCTGTGAGAGAAAACTGGTCTAAAGCCTCAACCGACAGTGAGTAGAATTTGTGAGCAACATAGCAGTATATGCTCCTAATTTTCATCCTCTCATTTTCATTTCAGACATTAATAGCCACTTGTTAAAACAATAAGTAGTAATACAGTCAGCTAAGACCTACAATCACTACTATTTGCTGAAAGAGAATAAACAATATGGAATTTAAAGTTCTTAGCAAATATCTACTGGTAAAAAGAATTGTACTGTGTCCCATTTCACTCCGTATCATATGTCTGAGGATAAAATGGATTTCTGAAAAATTATATTAAAATAATACTATATTAAAACTTACAGAAAAATTTTAATAATAAAACTTACATAAACTTTATAACATTTATTATGAAAACAGTACATATCTGTATCAGCTAAAATTTGCTCATAATTCATGGTCAAAAATTTGATGATCTGAAACAAAAATCACTTTTTTATCTCCTAATACTGTAGGTTGACAATTTAGTCTAAGGTCACACATGAAGCCCTTCTGCTGATTTTGTCTAGGTTCTCTCATGTATCTAGAGTAGGCAGGCAAGCAAGGACGCATGCACAATTCAGGCATTACCTGACTGTTGGTTGGAGCCCTGGATCATGTGCTATTTATTATCCAGCAGGCTAGCTAATGCTTATTCATGTAAGATTTTCAAGGGTATCAAGTAGAAAAGCTATTGTCCTTTGAGCTTAGGCTTGTATTTCTACAGTATCTCTTCAACTGTATTCTATTCCAAGGCCAGTTTAGATTCAAGATGAGAGTAAATACATGCCAGTACCTCACCTTGATGGGAGGAGCTACAAAGTATTACATAATTTTTACAATATATAACAATGTGACTGAAAAGAAACCTTATGAAATTTAAAATACTTATCCTTTATGGATATCACTGGAAACTGATTCTATCACACTATCTTCTCCGATTTTGGAAGAGTATTACTACATTAGTAGTCAAGGGAATAATAAAAACACCAAATTTTGATTTTAGCAGATTTTCTGATGATGATATGATACTTTTTTTCTGATAACAGGGATTGAACCCAGGAGTGTTTAACCACTGAACCATATCCCAAGCCCTTTTTTAAAAATTATTTTTCAGTTGTGAGACAGGAAGTCATTAAGCTGCTTAGGACCTTGCTAAGTTGCTACAGTTGGTCTTGAACTTGGTATTCTCCTGCCTAAATTTCCCAAGTTTCTAGGATTATAGGCATGTATCACTATGCCTGGCAATGCCATTTTTCCCCAAATAATACACTGAAATTCAGGCAATTCAAGAAAACAGGATAATTTCACAAATTTTTTGACAATAACAAATTTAAATGTTAGTTAAGAGATCATTGTCTCTTTGATTTTTTAGAAGATGCTCAAAATACTAACCAATACTAATCAATATTTCTAAGTAATAGATGTCTAGAATTGATATTTAGATGGCATTCCATGTGATTTAAAACTTGAGGAAAGATATGGAGAAAATACAGCATAATTAGAAAGAAAACATTGGAAATTAACACTGATGAATTTTAAATCATATGTTACCCCACAAGGAAAAATGTGGCAAATATTTTGTTTTTTTATTTCTAATCATTTCATTGCATACACACTCATACATCACACCCACACAACTGAGTTACAGTGATATACATCTCTATATCATGCCTTTTTCAACCCCCGTTATATCAAAAGCATAGTTCTACATTATAAAATGTTCTTGGAAAACAAGATTTCTAATAATCAGCAATTTTTGTGTATTTATAAATTAACTTAAAAAGTTAGAAGCCACTTGCTTGACAACAATCATAAGACCTGCAGGATGAACTCATAGTTGTTCAAATTTAGTATAAGAAAATAGTATGAGAATTGGCAAAAAAGTATGATAAAGCCATGTTCTGCTGGATCCAGTTGTAGAAACCAATGGAATTGTGGTCTCTTTGCTGATAAAAAATCATCTGGACTATTGCTATCTATTAATCTTAATTTTTAGATGTCAGTAACTAATTAGGCCATGTCTAAAAAAGAATTTAGACAATGAGGAATCTAGAATCCCAACCATGTAGAATATGGAAAGCCTCTACTCAGAAGAAAATAAGGTGAATCCTTTTATTTTCTTACCACCTGGTATGTAAATGCTAAAAAAAAAAAAAAAAAAAAAAAAAAAAAAAGAATCATACCCTTGGACATATTTGCTTTCCAAGGTCAACTCTGAGTGTATAATCTTTGTATGACTAGAAATCACACAAATCTGGGATGTGACGCGATACATATAAATAACTATTGAATGAATAAATATGTGAAAGAATACATTCACAAACTAAAAACAACAAATTAAAAGTATAGAGAAGCAATTTTCTAAATAAATATAAGCAAAAAAATACATACCAAATGAGAATTTAACTTCTGGTCATTGAAAGGGCTCTGTCAAACTAATTATTAAGAGATAAGTATATGAAATAAAAAGTTTTATTGGATTATTTCATGAATTTGGAATCAGCTGACATATAACAAAATGTGACATTAACGTTTTTAGAATATAGGTAAGATTACGTTTATTCTCCATGTTTTAGTATATATGTTTAAAAAAGTAACTATAAAACATTCAATTCTGTATATAAAATGGGAGATATATATTATAATAGCTTTGTGACCTTAGAACAGCAGAATTTTTTTTTAAAAGACAACAACAAAAAAAAAGACATGTTCATTTATGTTAACCTTAAGAACTCAGGTTTCTCAAAAAGACACCAACTAAGGAACACAAAGGCACTGGGTTCTGTGGCATGTGCCTGTAATCCCAGCAGCTTGGGAGGCTGAGGCAGTAGGGATGTGAGTTCAAAGTCAGCCTCAGCAAAAATGAGGTTCTAAGCAACTCAGGAAGACCCTGTCTCTAAATAAAATACATGATAGGGCTGGGGTTGTGGCTCAGTGATTGAGGGCCCCTGAGTTCAATCCCTAGTACCACCTCCTTCGGGAAAAAAAAAGAAAGAAGGAAATGAAAAGGCAAGACAATCCACAGAATGGAAAAAGATGTTTTAAAAGTATGAATTCAACAAAGGACTCATATCCAGAAAATAGAGAAAATTTCTATAAACCATTAAAGAAAGAGACTCACTATTCCTTAGAAAAATAGGCAAAAAACCTGACCAGTCAGTTCACAAAAAAGGATACCCAGTGATCATGAAAGATATGGAAAGATGACCAATTGCATTCATCATCAGAGAATTGCAGATCAAACTACAATAAAATCTCACAGCACAGAAAACACTAATGACCTCATAGCAATGGAATACCTGGGAGCACAAATGTGGAGCAAACAGATACATTTAAGATTGCAGGAAAGTGAACTGGTATAACCAGTTTGGTAAACTCGCAGTATCTGCCAAAACTGGGTATATGCACAACCTGTGACTTAGCAATTTTACACATTGTTTCTTATAGCTACAAAAGGAAGGAACGTTCATAGCAGCATTAAGAATAGATCCTAAAACTATAAGCTATCCAAAAGTCCACATTAACAACAGAATAAAAAAATATACAGAGTGGGAAGATATACATCTATGAAAGTAAACAAACTAAATTGTAATAGCAAATATCAGACATTGCAAACTGATTTGTACTAGTTGCATAGATGTTCCTTTTTTGGAAAATTTATGAATTCTAGATATATGAAAACTATATTTTTGGTGTGTGTTTATTATATATATATATATATATATATATATATATATATATCAATACAAATTTTAGACTATAGTAAAATTCATTTAATGTTTTCTAGCAAGCAGAATATTTGATTTTTCACAAACATACAGTAAATAATGTGCTCTCTTATGCTTCCTAAGTGTGATAAAAAAAAAATTTAAACAACTATTTTGATGAGTTATTCCATTGTCACACATTAACTTTTTAATGAGCAGTCTACATCTATCAACACTTTCCAAGACTGCTTACCATTTCTTAAGGATCATTACTTATCATCCACTTCTATTTTGATTTTGTAAATGAAGCTATTGTTATATTTATTACTGTATTAATAGTGCTTGTACCTTCAAGTTAAATCTATGAGAATTACATGATCGGTAGTAGCTAAGGCATCTTATTCATGTTACTTAGTTTGTTATGCCCTAGTTTCCCTATCTGTGAAGGGGAATATAGAACAGATGAAGACTAAATGAGAATCCACTTAAGTCATCTCTAACTATACTGACAAGTACTTCTCAACAGATTACAGACATTATTGTTAGTGTCATTCCATGAGGTTGTGGGAATATAGTCATTGAGACAAATATTAAAAAATGTTTAAGACATTCTTAAAAATATATGTAATTATCAATTTCACCGTGTTATGATGTGCATATTCATTATATTTATGTAAAGGAAATATGTTTTTAAGACAGTAAAACACCATTTTTTTGTTCTCCTTAGTTGACCTACAGTTCCTCTATTTATTGAAATAATGCCACTATTTCCAAAAGACAGAATTTAGATTATAGGAAGTAACTCATAACATAGCTATATTTTAACCATATTTTTAAGTTCATATTGACAAAGTAGTCCTGAAACTCCAGTTTTACAGATGGCCAAAGCATTTTCCAAATTCAGAAATTTCCTTTTACCTGACAAATGACAATCTAGTATTACCAGAAAACAGTAGTACCATAACACAATGAAGAGTATGCAGGATATATTTTTTTAGAGAAGCTAATTGTGAAGTGAAGATAAATAAAAGTAAAAAATAGCAGAAAGAAAGAAAGGACATTCAGAAAGGTTTTGCCTAAAGGTAGGATAACATTAGAATCCCTAAGAAGGATTCTGGTACCTTCATGCTCTGGGATTAGGCCCAGGATTGATTGTTTGATAAGAAAAATTCCAAGAAAAGCTCCAGGGTAAGGTAAAAGCCAAGAGGACTTGCATTCCGCTTGTCATTTAGTAGCTGGGAGCGTCAAAAAACAGAGTGTCCTTGCCAATATGTATGACACTGTAGAGGAAAAATGGCAACAAGATATAGGCAGAAAGTTTTGAGACAGCATCTCTGATATGCATGAATCTAGAAATTTCTACATTTCCCAGTGGGGGTATGCAGAAATACTGTAAGGACTAGTGTGCCCAGATAGCATGCATTGAGATAAGGCAGATGCAGAATACCAGCAATGGTTGCTAGCAAAATCCAAGGATCACATGTCAGGAGAGAGCAGCAAAGCACACCCAATGACCAAGCTGGATGAGGCTATCTCAACAGAGACCAGCAAGGATCCAGATGGCAGCAAGTGGGCCACAGATTCTGTCTTCCTCTATCTGCCCTTATCCTGAGGACAAAAAAATTGTCTAGCATGCTTCATCATCCATCATCCAAAAACATTTTATAAATAAGGAGAAACCTCATGAAGACAAGGAAAAATTTCATTGACAAGAAGTTGGATCTTAAAATTTACTATTTTTTTTTATTTTTAAGAGGTTTTCTTTCTTACATCCAAAGAAAAGTCTAATTTAGGTTTCTCCCATCCTCAACAAAGTTGCTTCCTAGCACCATCAGCAGGAGATTCAAGTTTAAGAGGAGATATATTATACAAACTATTTAGTTACACTTTCTTATATTATCTGAGGAGGAGTGAGTCTTAAATCCCTGTAGGCAAAACATAAATTATAACACATTTGGCTGAATTTACTACACAGCAGCAGACTTACGATTACTTAGAGGAGGAGCCAGATCATACATCACCCTAAACCAAGAAAACTCAATTAACATCTATGTACCCACTATAGGTGTAGACTATGGACACTGCTACTGAACCTAGTCATCTCACTAGTTGCATCCTGAGAAGGAAAGCAAAGAATACCAAGACACTTCAGCTGTGGGTGCATGACTCAAACAATCTCCTTACTGATTCTCCAACAAGGCTACGGCTGACTTTCTCTTAGGCTATGAACATAGAATTTCATAGTAAAGTCATAGCCGTTTTTCCAAGCAGGATTTTTTACAGTAACATAAGTAATTGTTAACAAATGGAATCTGGCATAGGATTTTATATATTTTTTTAAAATGGGAATAGAGAATTTTATATGCGCTTTTTAAAATGACAGGACCATTTGAGATAAGTCCATTTGAGATAAGCTAAGTTTTAATTTTGTCCATGTATAAAAAGGAGATACTTGTATTAGTAGATCCTCCATTGCCCTTCCATTCTCAATACTCTGTATTTTATGAGATAGGTTTGGAGACACAAATGTCGATCACTATATTGAGGTAGTTTTGCTCAAGATGGACTTAGTATACACTATACTAATGCCAAAATTATGATAGTGTAGACCTTAGTTCACAGAAATAGCAGAGCTGATATTTATAGGCAAGAAATCATGAATATGACTTAGTATAACTCTTTCTGAAGCACAGGCATGAGGTAAATCATGAGTCAAAGGAATAAAATTATTTAAAAAATCACTGCTCTTTTTTATTCAATGACTACGTCTAAATACCTGTCATATGCAAGAAATTATGTTAGGGAATCTCAGGAGACAGAAACATGAATTAAGTCAGCTTCTCATTAAAGGGAAAGTTTATGTGAGAAATTTCATTTCTATAATGTTGGCTGAACTTTGAATGATTGCCAGTGCTACGGCTGTGCTTGGTGAAACTATTCTGCCAACAGTCTCTAGGAATGACGAGCCACCCAAATCAAGGACAGCATATTATATAGCCTTCCCTGAGAGATTCAAAGCTTGTGATCTACAAACCTTGATTAACAGGACAAACATAGCACAATAAATCTTTTCAAGTATATATCAAACTCAGTAGAATCACACTGAGGAATCTGATTCTTTTTTCTTTATTAAGGCACTTTTTCTCCTTTTACCTAGTTCTACCCTCTAAAATAAAGAACAAGGGGATTTAAATTATTTAGTGCTCTAAAACATACACAAACGTAATATACACTTTGCTTGATAGACAATAAGGTAGGTACCTCTTTATCCCTTATGTCACTGACAGAATAAATAGTTCCAAATGTTTAGGAAGTTATGAAGTTATTTGATGTATGAAAAATGGTACAAGCTCATTATTCAATATTTGTAGTGCAAGACAAGGTTCTGCGATGGCTCCAACATGACTATATCCAGCAGGGAAGAGGTTTTGATTTATTTGGACTAAAATACTTTGAGTATAGTAGAAGGAGACTAAGAACTTCTCCCTGGTATTTCCCATTCAGCAATTTGGGTCAGATTTGCAAAGTTACTCCATACGCTGGATCTTACATTTATTCAGTGGCCTTGCTTAACAGCTAGTAGCAAAAAGCACCTCCTTTCTTCAGAACAGTCTTGTTATTTTAACATGGCTGTTTCTATTTATAGAGTTACACAATCCATTTGGTTCCTTCTTCCTCCCCATCTGAGACAGAGTTTACAAAAAGAAACCACAGTCATTACATAAAAGCCTTGCCAGGAAATCCAAGTGTTGTTTTCTGGAGGAAAATAAAGTACCCGCACCTTGACTTACTTCTCACTCATCCTAAATCACATCTGCTCTTTGCAACACTTTCTTCTGGCTGAAGAAATTGGTCTGAAGTTTTTACTATGATCAGTAGAAGGCCATCTTTGCTCTTTTGACTATTCATATTGTGGTTTTATAGATGTCCTGTAAATGAAAGCCTGGTGCACAACAGGAAGCCCATACTGCCAAGTCCTTTGGGGACCAGTAACACATACCTAAGAGGACCCAAGTGGCAAGACATTAGAACAAGTGGTTACAGAGTGCCATTTGAAAATAAGGAAGAAAAAGGCCAGAGCCTCACTCTGTTCTAAATGGAGTGGCAGCTGCACCAGCTGGATCTATTCAAATTAATACTGTGACGGTTTGGCATATCAGGGTACTGTTCCCTAAAAAACTAAAACAAACTGCACATGAAGCAAAATGAATTCATGGATAAGACTTCTAAAAATGTCTTATGAGTCCTTACAATATTAAACTTAACCAAAATTGAATTAGCATAAGGCTGCAGAAGAGACAGGAAAATATCACTGTCTGATCCCCATACTTTGTGCAGCAGATCTGCTTATGCAGAACAAATGAGAAAGTATCAGGA
Organism: Callospermophilus lateralis; assembly: GCF_048772815.1. Classification (NCBI taxonomy): domain Eukaryota; kingdom Metazoa; phylum Chordata; class Mammalia; order Rodentia; family Sciuridae; genus Callospermophilus; species Callospermophilus lateralis. The sequence goes on along the minus strand of NW_027514713.1, from coordinate 9,843,584 downwards.
AGAAAGAACTACAGGTAAAGCCAGTACCTGAGCTACTCTCTGATCATGCTCCCTACACAACTTTCCTGTTAAATTCTCTGCTGTTACCTTTCAGTTGTAATTTCTTTGATTCTCTCAGCTTGATACACATAGAACATACATAAAGGCCAAAGAAAACGTGTTTAGTGCCTGAAGAAATTCATTTTTTGCTTGGGATAACTGGACAAAATGTGATGTAATTCCTCTCCTGAAGGTAAAATATGTTGTGATCTTGAAGGCAATTTTTCTTTATATAATCAAAATGGTAAAGGACAATAGATGACCTTACAAAACATAGTTCTAGAATCTAAGATTCTCTCCCATACAAATTCCTCTGGTAATTTGGGTTGTGGACAAATGTTTCTTCCTTTTTGTACTCCCCAAACATTCTGTCAATGGTCTATTGTTAAAGCCTGGACTTCTTCTCAGACCACATCCTGTCTGTCTTATGAGAAGAAGCATGCTTTTGAAATAAAATGAAAGTCCTGACCTCCATGTGCAAGCTTTGAAGGTACAGAGAAAACAAATTCACTACAGGACCCCAAGATACCATGATATTGAACTCAAGGCCCATAAGACATGTTGGAAATTGATGAACTGAGGAAACTAATATATTCATTTTATTGGCAATTCTATTCCTTTTTCACAAAAGGAAATGGGATAGTCATAGCTAGTTAAAATGGCACAGATATAGAAAGAGGAATATATATATATTTCAAATATATATATATATATATATATATATATATATATATATATATATATATTTGAAACTCATTTATATAAGTCATTCTTTCACTAACTACAATTTCTACAAAAAATTTGAAAAAATACTATCAATGAATGGACTAACCTATTAAATCTGAAACAGAAGTGGTGACATCTGATAATAAATCTTTACTAAAGCAATATTTTAAAATTGATAAATACATATTTCTAACAACTATAAAATTATAATAATAAGACTATTAAAATTAAAATTAAATCCAAGACAAAACTAAAGAAAATTTGATAACAAGTGTAAGCAACCATTCTAGTTTTCCCGGGACTGAAGTATTCCCCAAACAATAAAACTCTCAGTTCTAAAATCTAAGCACGACTGGTTGTCCTGAGCTTTTCCTGTCAGAAATACCTTTCAATATGTAACATACTAATGTTAAATCTCCTATGTTAATTCATTATACAAAACGAAATGTATAAACTTTTAAGGAATAAGGTGTGTATGTGTGTGCTGGTGATTGAACCCAGGGCCTCAGACTTGCCAGGCAAGCATTCTGTGAGCTGTATCCTCAGCCCAGCCCAGGAATAAACTTCTTGACAACAGAATCTCAGAGTTCATAAAGTAGGAAACATAAAATATGAATCTTTACTAAAAGATTTTAATGGAGGAAGATCTGACATTTGAGAGATTCTGTGATATTTAGTATTAGATGCATTTGGAGTGTTTGTCACCTTCAAACTGAACCCATGTTCCCAGCTACATCTATCTGTCCTTCCCTTTCCTTCCTAGTGTTCATTCAACCAGAACTGGGGACCTGGATAAAGTGTCAGTAGCCTTTAATGTGATCTTTGGAATGCATTGAATTTGTAAAGCTGGAATTTTGATACACTTATTTTTTTTAAAGTTAGGCTTGTCAAACTTTAAAATGACAGAATGAAAAAAACAATAAATAGCAAACCCGTTTTTTAAAAAATCAACTACTGTTCCAAATTTAAGTGGATAACAAAAATTTCTATTCCCTACTTTTTTATTTTAGTAAGCTTAAATATAGGTTAAAAAAATCATTGAACAATAGTGAAGTAAAATAAGGATTTTAGTGGATAAGCTTCTTCCCAAGAATACATCCTTTCAGCAAAGGAATAATTAAAGTACTCAAATTCTCTTAATTGCTATAGAAAAGTCTGAAATAAGGTCATTCAAGGTTAGGATGATAGAAGTTTTTAGTTAAAGCTTGATAGTACCTTGTTCTGTCTTCCAGGGACAGTCTCAGGTTACCCTTAGTCTCAGCACAAGCAAATCCATGGTTCAGTCCATAAGCCACTATTGAGACTTTTTTTATTCAAACAACACTGCCTGAATTTTGGAGTTTTACTGGGATTTCATAAGATCTGCTACTCATGTCATTAAAATTCATGGAACCAGGAAATTTTAACACAATAAATACATTAATGTATTTATTACAAACTGTATGCATATTTCTCCTTAAAGTTTGGAGTAATAATATTCTAAAAACAAAGAATAGCTCTGTACTAAAAATTATGTCTTCATAATGTCTCACCCACTTCCAAAACAACCCATATGTGGTAGCTTCATATTGCTCTGATCTAATATTATTTTGAAGAATACTTTATATTCAGAGCATTTTAAATATACACTATAATTTTAATTCTATCCAAAATTAAGGTGAAGTTGACATTCTTGTCTTACAGTTGAGAAAACTGAGTAAAACATGCATACTCTATAAGAGAGTACAAGAAACAAAGGCCAAGACAATCTTTCTGATTAGAAATTTAGTGATCTCCCACTGCTGCCCTTGTGTTGTATGTAACATACTCTATATATTTAGTTTACACAAGAAATAAAATGTGATTACATCATATGTATGTATATGAATATATTCATCTTCCTCGGTGAATATTTAATAGAATAAAAACAAAAAATTTAATTAAGTCCATGTAGGAAAATAAGATAGAAAACATTGACTAAAATTTTGAGTAAAAATATGTTACACATCCAGAAACTGGAAAAGACATGAATCATCTGAGCAATATTAGCTCACACTTTGGGCAAAGCTATGGTCTGAACGTGTGCCCCCAAATTCAGATTGAGACTTAATCATCAATGTAATAGTAATAAGAGATTTTTGTTTGTTTTTGTTTCTGTTGTGCTGGGGATTGAACCCAGGACCTCACGCATGCTTGTCAAGTGCTCTGCCACTGAGCTACTTTCCCAGCCCACAATTAGGCCTTTAAGAGGTGATCAGTTATGAGGGCATGGCCTATGTGGATGGGATTAGGGCCCTTTAAAATGGCTTAAGAGAGTGCATTTGCTCTCTCTAGCCCTTGCAACATGTGAAGACAGCATATTCCTTCTCTCAGGAAAATGCAGCTACAAGGCACCATCTTAGTTTTAGAGACTTGTGTGTCCTTATACACAAAATCTGCTGGACTCTACATCTTGGCCATCCCAGCCTCCCAAATTGAGAATTCATTCATTTTGTTTATAAATTATCCAATCTGTGTCATTTTGTCAAAACAACACAAATGGACTAATACAAGCACTAATTATTTTTAATTTGTTGGTTCTTTTTAGTTATACATTATTTAGTTATTTATTTAGTTATTCTGTGTTAGCAGAATCCATTTTTATATAAGTAAACAAGCATGGACTATATCTTATTCTAGTTAGAATCTCATTCTTATGGATGTACATTCTTTCCTCTAGGTTTATTCTTTTCCAAAACAACCCCTATGTGGTAGCTTCATATTGCTCTGATCTAATATTATTTTGAAGAATACTTTATATTCAGAGCATTTTTAAATATACACTATAATTTTAAGTCTATCCAAAATTAAGGTGAGGTTGACATTCTTGTCTTACAATTGAGAAAACTGAGTAAAACATGCACGTTGTTTTTTTCTTCTTGCAACCCTATTTCATTTGTATATTTTTTGAAATTTTGAATATTGTGTAAGTGTGCTAGTCAGCATCTCATGCTGTGACAAAATACCTGAGACAAGCAACTTAGAGGAGAAAATACTAATTTAGCTTATAGTTTCACAGGTTCCAGGCTATTGCCTGCTAGCTCCATAGTTCTGGGCCTCAGGTAGGGCAGAACACCACAGCATAAGGGCATGGCGGAAGAAAACTGCTCACCTCATGATAGCCAGGAGGCAAAGAAGAGAGAGAGAGAGAGAGAGAGAGAGAGAGAGAGAGAGAGAGAGAGAGAAAATAGGCTAGAGACAAGCTACATAGTTCTCAAAGACATGGCTCCAAGGGTTATTTCCTATACTTTCAACTAGGTCCCACTTCCTGAGCTTTCCACTGCCTTCCAATAGTCTATTAATTTATAAAATCTAATCTACTGATGAGATCAGGGACCTTATTATCCAATCATTTCTTAAAAGCCCTATTTCTAAATATTGCTACATTGGGAGTCAAACCTTCAGTATATGAAACTTTGGTGGACATTCCAGATCAAGATTTAATAATAAGTTTTTTTAATTTCTAGTAAATTATTTTTTATAAATAATACAGCCTAAACCATTGGTTGTAAACTGGGACAACCTTATGTGGGATAAAATATTCTTGAAATAAATGAAAATATTCTTGCTTATCACAACAGAGAGGGAAAAACTTGTTTCTAAATAAAACAAGCACACTCCAAACCTGTAATAAAGGTAATGATTGTTGAAATCTGAATGATAATCACTTCTGATATTTCTAGGTGATATTAAATAGGAATTTAATGTTGCAAAAAAAGAATATAGAGATTGTAGATGCCTATAAAGAACTCCAGTTGTTGCAAGTATATTTCCCATAATGCCTATAATGTTGAGAGAAGCTGTTACAGGCATTCATACATATGTAGGCAAGCATGCACAGTAAGTGATATTTGCTGATCGATTAATCAACAAAGACAGGAAAAGTAACCCACATTCTATGAAGTAGATCTGGAATTAGTAACTAAAGGATTTACATTTTCCAAAATAGTAGGCTTTCATAGACTACAATAGATCTCAATGGAATCAGAGGAAAGTAGCTAAGAGAACATATTGTGGAAGAATCTGATAAACACTGTGGGCAGTTGAGGAGGGCAATGCACAATGTGGATATCACAGCCAAAGGAAGGAAGAGACATCTATAGAAAACAAGATGCTTAGAAGGGAAAAGAAATGTGAAACATAATCCAACATATATATATATATATATATATATATATATATATATATATATGTCAAAATAATAATAACAGAAAAAGTTCTGATAAACATACACTCTGTAAAAACACAATAAATTGTGCCAAAAAAGGCACAGCAAGATTATATTTAAATTGTGAGCATTTACAGATAATAAAGATAAATACAAAATCTGTGCATTTTTTAGTCTAAAAAGTGATCAATTTAATTTGATCCAACCTAAAGCAAACAATAAATATTTCAAAGAAGAAACCTAGGTATAGTCTCATATGCATAATTAATCTAAAGACCAATGAAATCATTCAGAAAGTCATCTTGCCCTTGGAAAGAGGCTTCTCTATAGCGCTCTTTACAATCTAGAATTCAGGTTTTACATTGGCTTGTCCTTTCTGGTTTCCATAAGTGACACAAGAGTTTCCAGGACCTGAAAACATTATGAAAGTAGAAGCAAGGGGGCAGGACCAAATGGGATGGGGGGGGAGCTGCTTTCAGAGTGGGACTAGAGATCAACAGGCTCAAACAGAGAGAGAGAGAGAGAGAGAGAGAGAGAGAGAGAGAGAAGGTAGTTATCAAACTCATGGAGTAGGAAACAGTTGGAGATGTCAGGAGAACACAGCAAGCGTTTTATAGCATACATTTGTGTACATGGGCCTAGTTTGTTTTTTAAAAGATGGATTTACTACAAGGTCTTTTCTTTCTGTATTTAGAAATTATGGAGTCCTCATATTCAATGTTTTACATTTAAAGAAACATCCTTACAAATCAGAACAATGAAGGGACAATCTGAAAGACACTTCTGAGTACCTTAGAATATATTTTTAATAAGGCAAATTTTTGCCTAATCTCGAACATTTGACAAATTGCCCTGTCTCCAGCTAACAAAATGCTTAACCCTTTCTTTTAATTTATGGGCATACAGTCTATATTTCCTACCCTGTCTGGCCATTAATTATTATCATATGATTGAGTTCTGACCAGTGCGATTGAGTGGAAGTGATATGTCAAGTTTCCAAGCCTCTTATGAAACCTCACAGTTTTTCCTCTTACACTGGCTGAAAGTGGAAAGAAGTGACCAGTAGCTGGAAGGAACCTGGTTTCCAGGGTTGCCATATGCATGTATTAGCAAACTATTTCTGTAAAGGGCAATTTAGTAAATATTTTAGCCTGTGCAGATAATACATTCTCTATTTGACTATTCATCTCTATCCTTGTAGCACAAAAGCAACCACAGACCACACGCACACACCATCCTCATGCCTGTGTTCCAATAAAACTTTATTTCTAAAAAAAATGAGCACCCCTATATTTATCCTCTGTGCCAATTTGTTGACCCTTGACCATATGGGGTCATAAAAGTAGTGAAGAATATATTTCTAGTATAGTTAGACCCTAAGGTTTTGGATTTGCGCATTAAAAAAGTCATCGTTACCTCAATTAATACAATGCTACTTTGACAATACATAAAGTTTGTTCTAACTCATTTCTTTATGAAATATTGTGAAGCTGATCATTCCATGTTATCAGAATTTTACAAAAGACGTTACAACATTAAAATATGATAAAGGAAATCAATTCATAGGTCTATTTTGTTTTTCTTTTATGGAAACAGAATCATGTCATTTTCACTAGGAAAATTGTAAATATTTTTCCTGGCCCTCTCATCTGGTGACTTTTTCTCCAGTAAGAACTGGAACACTTTTTTAAACAAATCATTCCATGATTTGCAATGGGGAAGTCCTGCTATGTAATCAATTAGCAAACTTTCCCACAAATATCAAAATTCTCTGCCAGACCCCAGTGATTATTAATACAAAGAAAAATATTTCTTTTAAAAAAGGAAGCAATAGTGGGTGTTGGGAAAGAGGAAGAGTTCAAAATGAGATTTGTCAAAGATCAATTCAGCATTCCTGGCAAGAATCCATAACTTTCCATGTTTTCCTATTATATGATTTAATATCAGAAAGAAAGTAGTACATAGACGCTAGTTAGAACTAGGTGGGATTTCCAGCTCCACCATGAGTTCCGTTTCTAAATTAATTTAATGGGAATAATACTAAATTTGGTATAGCATCCAGCACATGGCAGATACTTAAAAATTAGCGTTTGGGGTTATGGCTCAGTGGCAGAGCACTTGCCTAGCACATGTGAGGCACTGGGTTCGACCATTAGCACCACATAACAAATAAAATAAAAGAATTCTGTCCATCTACAACTACAAAAAAAGATTTTTTAAAAAATCATTAGGGATGGCTGAGATTGTAGCTCAGTGGTACAGCACTTATCTAGCATGCATGAGGCACTGGGTTCAATTCTCAGCACCACATATAAATAAATAACATAAAGGTCCATCAACAATTAAAAGAAAACTTTTAAATTTTTTTTAAAAAAATCATTAGGGATTATCACTAGCCTTAATTGTCAATTTCTGCCAAGTTCACAAACTATCATTTCCTACTAAACACTACATTTTAGTGTGAATAAAACATATCTATCCATCAAGACTCAGACTTTTCTGAGGTGGTTGATAATAAGTTAATCAAAACATCTACATATTCTTTTACTAGACTCATACCTCTTTCATTGCTCTTGAGTTTTGTATTTCAGTATGAAATTTGTTCCATAACATTCTCCTTTTCTTCTTTATTTTGAAATGTCCTACCCTTTTCTGGGTTGCCTCACATTTCATTTTATCATAATCTAGACTAAAATATAGACTTAATTGTGTCTCTTTTATACTCAGCATCCTTCCCTATCGTGAAGTCCAAACTCCTCACAGTGTCATTTAATGCCCATCTTCCCACTGCCTCTAATCAACCCCATCTCTATGGCTTGCATTCTATGTCCTAGGTTTACCGAATAATCTGCAATTTTGTAAAAACAGTACAGTATTTCATTGCTAGTTCTTACGGTTTTGATCTGGAATATCCCCCAGATATCCATGTGTTGAAGGCTATTCACCAACGCAGCAAGGTTTAAAGGTTTTAGAAACTGTAGGCGTGTGGGGTAGGGTTGGAAGAGGCAGGAGCATGACCCTAGGGCTGTATCTTATTCTTGGCTCCTTTCCCCCTATCCCTTGGCTTCCTGGTTGTCATGAGCTAAGTAGCTTTCTTCCGCCACACCCCTCTGCCATGTTCTGCTTCACTTCAGGCCCTGAGAAATGGAGTCAGACAACCATGGACTGAAACTTCTGAAACCATGAGCCAAAATAAACCTTTCCTTCTCCAAGATGTTCCTGTCAGTAATGAAAAGCTAACCAAGCACAGAAACTTGTTACCAAGAAGTGGGTTCATTGTTTAAACTATACCTGACCTTTGGGATTAGTTTATAGGAGGAGTTTGAAAAAGTTTGGAGACACAGAGTAGAGAAGCCCTAGAATGTTGCAAGTGGAGCTCATCATTGGATTGTTCTGCGAGCTCAGACCAAAGCACCTATAGGAGTGTGGACACTGAAGTCTGTGTTCACGAAGCTTCAGAGGGAATGACGACTCCACTGGGAATTGGACCAGAGGCCACATGTGTTACATTCAGTCAAAGAACTTGTCTGTATCTGTCCATTCCCTGAGATTTTTGTATAAGGCAGGGTTCAAAAGTGATGGACTCATTAATCTGGTACAGAAAAGGCAGCACAGCATTCAGGTGGTGGTATGGATTTTGCTGGCTGTATTTAGCCAGGTTTCCTAAAAGAACTGGGAGCAAAGAACAGAACAGAAAGATTTGGAAAATTTCACATTTGATCAGAAAAAGGGTAAGTTGAAAGTTGGGCAAAGTAAGGTATGATTGCTGAAGAGGTTAATACCATTAAAGAGAAACCAAGTACTTTGAATGGAGAAAACAGGAAATATGCCTTGAGGGTGTCTCACCAATCAGCAAGACCTCACCCATCACAGGCTTAAGTGTGTGAAAGTGTAAACTCATTTGAAAGAGTCTGCTTTGAGAAGAGTACACTACTGCAGCACTATGCTCTATAAGTCTAAGAATCTATTTCCCAAGATTTGCTTCACCTTGCTCAGCTGCCCAGGCATGCACTAACCACTGCAGCCATGTTCCAAGTATCCCACATACTGCTCCTGCTGGTGGCAGATCTTCCTATTGCCCACATGGTGTTAATTTTGTGGGAATGCAAAATACTGGAGTTTACAGGGTCATGGAGGCTTCACCCAGATTTTCAAGGAAGACCTCAGAAGTTAAACAACGTATCCCACAACACAATCTGTGTTGGCAACCCCTGAAAGGCCAGTGTGTGAAGCTGTGTGAGTGAAGCAAAGACTGCAATGGAGACACCAGGAAGATAGAGATGCCAGGAATGTGGAATCTTTGCCAAGAAAAGCTATAGACAGCAAGCAGATTTAGCCCATGAGAGAAGCCATGTGGGCTGCAATTAGCAAGGCCACAGGAGTGGGATCCCCCAGCCCTTTGGAGCCCACATTTTGCCACCATGTTTCCTGGATGTCAGATGTTAGCTACAAGATTTAATGTCGTTCCTGCTGTGCTTCAGTCTTGCTTTGCTCTCACCCCTTCTTTCTAAGCCCCTATTGCTCCCTTTCCTCCCTTTTGGAGGACTTCTGTACCAATGCTTGTTACATTTTTACAGGAGCTCACAGCTAAATATTTGACTTAAGGCTCAGATATCTGAGACTTTGGACTTGAATTTCTGAGCAATGCGGGAAATGTTAAGATTATGGGGATTCTTAGAAAGAATTCAGTTTATTTTGTGGGATAGGTATGGGCCTTTGAGGACCCGGGACTGGATGTTTTTGTTTGGATCTGAAATGTTCCCTTGGTGTTTCAGGTGATGAAGGTTTGGTGCACAACACAATGAGGTTCAGAGTGACTGTAATCAATAGGTAGGTGACACACTAGGAGCATGCCCTTGAGGACTATATCTTGTCCTCTGCCCTTTCTTCTGTCTCTATTTCCTGGCTACCATGAACTAAATAGCTTTCATCTGCTATGTTCTTCGGCCATGTTGTTCTGCCTCGCCTCAGACCCAGCACAATGAAGCCAGAGGACCATAGAATGAAACCTCTATAATCATGGTCTAAGATAAATCTTTACACCTCCAAGTTGTTTGTGTCACATATTTGGGTCATAGCAATGAAAAGCTGATTGACACACCTGGTAAATGCTATTCTATTGAAAGTGTCCCCTTTGCCCATATTTATTTAGCTAAATCAAGTTCACTCTTCAGCATATGGTTGAAATGTTACTTTCCCCATACATGCAGAATTAATCACTGCCTCTTTTATTCTATTGCAAAATTTTATTAAATTTTATATTAACCTATTAGGCAATTATATAATATTATAATACTCATAAGTGATAAATGATAAATGTTGACCACCAATTGTGCACACTAGGTTGAATTAAAAGCTTATATGCACTCCTTTACTCTTTAAAAAGTTATGAGCTAATTTATATCATTGACTTTATTAAACAGATGAAGAGACTGAGATTTAAGTATCCCAATTGACTTTCCAAGTTCATTTTGCTAGGAAATATTGGCACATTCCAAAAAGAGTGCTGTGGTTTAGTAAATGCTGCAAACAGGATAAAGACAAAAGATATAGTGTTAACCAAGAAGAGACGTCCCTTTAGAAGTTATTGATAAACTCTATGAAATAGAAGTCAGAGATAAAGTAAATCAAATTGAAAATGTGACAAAACAGCAATGAACAGACATTGTTCTTCAAGAAATATCTGCAAAGTAGAAAATAAGGACTCATTCTTTAAACTAGAAGGAAGAAAATGATTATTCTTTTTATTAGTACAATCATTTTAAATAGTTGAAACCTAAGCATGATTAGAAGTTAATTCTAAAATAGCATTTTTCAATTTGGTTTGATTTTATACTCAATGTTGGTATGTTTCCCAAAATCAGGAGTCATTGTTTCATTGTCATGATTGGAGGATGCCATTGGTATACACAGTGGATGGAGATAAGGAAGTTCCTAAATACCTACAATGCTCAAAAGCATTCTTCTACCATCAACACAGAATTATCAGGTCTTCATGTTCCTGGAATTGAGGCTGAAAAGTTGTGGTCATTCATTGGAAAGGAAGGCATTGAAAATATAAGAGAAATCAGCCAAAATTGGGAAGGAGAAAAGAGTATATAACAAAAAGTTTACCTTTAGAAAAGCTTTATTAGAGTTGTTAGTCTCATATCATTTACTTTTTCTTTTTTTACAGATACAATGAATAAAGTTCAGAGACAGTAAATGATTTATCTTTTCAGAATCAATCAAGAATTTTAATTCAAATTTTGAGGTCCTAGTACAATGTTCTTTAAATTAAGGCACCCAGTATAAAAACTTCAAAGCTACTATGGATGATTGTTGGTGAAGTGATAATATAAACACAACATTACAGCAAATAATTTTCTAAAAAATTAATAACTTATGCATTGTTTTATATTTTCATAAACAATATGTTGAATGCCTTTTTTATTAAGAGAAAGAAAATGGTTATGACACAGGAAAGAAAGAATCTACAAAAAAATATACTTGGCAAACTGACAGCAAATATGCGCACAACCTTCACACTTGCCAAACAACAAAATGAATGAGATTTTTTAAAAAATTAATAATATATAATTGACATAAAATTTTAAAATAACTTTGCAATTTGAAGCATGAGATGTAAATTGTTCAAGATTTTGAAAAACACAAACTAAAATAATAGACAACAGTATTAGATTGCCACATTTCTACCAATTGTCACTCAACAGTAATAAATGTATAATAATGAAAAACTGAGTGAGCTTTCAGCCAGTAGAGAAAATGTGAAAATTCAAGCATCATTACAACATTATTATACCATTGCTACTACAAAGGCAAAAAAAAAAAAATTCAGCAATAACAGTTAACAATTAAAACAGGAAAATCTGTAGTAGGAACTAAAACTAGAAAAAGAAGCAATCATGTTTCTTTAAATACAAAGAGATAAATATGCAAGCACAGCAAAATAGTCAAGGAAAGCGGAATTGTCTAGGGACTTGAGCACTGACCTATGCAGCTGTAGGCCTGGCCAGTTCTGCAAATGTTACCATGAGAGCCAGCCAACAGGAGTGCTGACAGTCCTCAGCAATCAGGCAACCTCTCCAAAAGGAAACAGCTGGAAGCCAGCGCCAGAGATTGACTCTATTGACATCTGCTCCTATATTTCTATCATGGGGTTACTTTTATTTATTTCTATTTCTCATACAATTCAGTAGAGTCCATGTGTCAACTTCATAGCCTTCTCCAGAAACTTCTAGGTACTGGGACATAACTGATGATTTATTAACAATTTGCTAGCGATGTCGGTTTAATACTTAAAATAAATCCTACAACTCTATACAGAAACCAAACCAATCAATAACCCTCCATCACTGCCTTTGATAATAGCAAAAGTATTTGTTGAGGCAGTTTAGTTAATTGGTTAAGAGTAACATGTTCTATTACTACAAAGACTTAATTGAATCTCTACCACTCTATAGTATTGAAAGGTTGAGAATTTAACTTTTCTAAATATCAGTTTCTTCATCTGTAAAATGGGGATAAAAATAATGGGCTATTCTAGAAGGCTACTATTAGAATTGAATAAAACACACCATGAAGTGTTGAATCCAGTACCCAGCATGTAGCAAACCTATGAACACCAGTTAATATTAGACCCTCTCAGCAACAATTTCTACAAATATCATCACAAGTGTGATTTTGTCTTATTCTTACAAAAGCACTCTCATTGTTATATACCTAATGAAGTCTGTTTCAATTGATAATCTGACCTAGACCTGCTAATTTTGGTAAATATTCTGCACCAGTTATAATGGTTTATTCACTGGACATTGTATGTAATCGTTTCCTCAAAAAAGAGTGCTTTTCCTCTCTATATTTGAGTCCTATCTGCCCATTACATTCTAACAATTACAGTGTTTTCTAAATGTTCCATGCATATAGAATTTCTCTCAGCCATAAAAACCTGCAAAATAATTGCCCTCATTAATAATACTATTAATGCAATGTATTTGCTTGTCATATTAGTATTTGTGCTTAAATATTTGACTTAACTAATGTTTTTAAGTATCTTCAAGCATTTAAAGTACTAGTTCTAGCCCTTTGTAAACACATTTGTGAGAAATAATCTCTACCCTGATTGTCAATACAACTCAAAGAGTTGAGTAGGAAAACTGAACAAGCATCCATATTATCAGGGACAGGGGTGTTAATTATTTCAATAACCTTCTTAACATCTCCAAAAGAGAATGTAAACTCACTTTCCTTTTAAACTCCACAGAGAATTGTTATAATTCTGTTTTTGAAGTTGATCTTAAAGAGTGAGAGAAATATGGAGGATAGAGTAAACCTAGAAAATATTGGCATTATATCAGGAAGAGAGAGTATAAAGAAGTAGGGGATAAAAAGGTTTTGTAGGGCAAACCTGATTCAAATTCTGGATTTTAGTGCTAGATGTCATACTGTTTAATTTTATGAGTGCCTCCTGCTCTCTTTATGCTTCAGTGTACTTCTCTGCAAATATAGAAAATAATGCCTTCTTTGAAATATTATGAGAATAAAATGAGAAATTTACTATAAAATATAGGGTAAATATATTGAAAAATATTGCTTTCTACAACAACAACAAAATACTTGAGTTTACACTACTTAAAAAAAAAAGAAGAGCTGGATTAGCCCAAGTGAAAATTGAGACTAGATGTGAAAGAGCTACAGATCAAGCTGGGAATGAGAAAGTCAGCCCAGGAAGCAGTTCTCAGGAGTGGGTTTACCGAAGGAACCTTTTAGAACACGAATGTCTAATGCTTGATTGTGTGTTTTCTCAACCATGAAGAAAAAAAAAAAAAAAAAAACCTTTTTTCTTAAATTCAACCTCGATATTCTTAAGTTTCCAAGGCAAAATGACTCTGTTACTCATTTGGGTGAGTGCCCAGTAGAAACGGAAAAACAAATGCATATGTGGAGAGAGATTACAAAATTTAAGATAAGAAATCAGAACAAGATATAACTAAAGGAAACATAAGCCTGTGACACATTATGGTAGATTTTTCCAATGTATGTGACATGGAGTTTAGAACTAGTATTATTTACTAAAGGACAGTGGAACGAAGCAGTCTGAAGAACTTGGGACACCCAGGAAGAAGACATCTGGGATAGAGTAGTTAGCTGGAGTTATGAAGGAAGAGGAGGTGACAACAACTGGGAAACTGGGAAACGCATGAATGAAGACATCATAAGACATGAGAAATAGCTAGAGTTGTTATTTTTTTCCCCTTAAGGAGCATGGAGAATGTGTTAGATGCATGATGGAGAAGAGAGACAGGAGAATATCAATTTGGAATAATGAAATAATTGACAGAAAAGTTAACCAGGACCAAAAGATGAAGGCATGCAAAAGGGGATATATCTAAGCTATGAATTAAAAGCAAAATCTTCAGGGGGCTTAGGATATAGCTCAGTTGGTAGAGTGCTTGCCTTGCATGCATAAGGCCCTGGGTTCAATTCCAAGCACTGTCAAAAATCAAAACAAAAGTAAAATCTCCAGTTTTAGTAATATATGGTAGGTGAGGTGGCAATGTATATCATCAAAGACTAGTCTCCTAGCTTTGGAATTCACAATTGGATGACTGAAATGACTGCATCTGCCCTAGTGTATGTAACACAAGGACAGGACAAGCAAGATCAAACCTATGTATGACAATGTCAGAAACGAGGTTTTATCTCTCAAATCGAGACTGTTGGGTGCAATAACTAGCTGAGTACTCCACATAAATATTTTCAAATGACAGTCATATTCTGTGTGTACTATCCAGTGTCTTTTTTCTGTTAGAAATAAAAACCAAAACTTTCTAGCCAGGCACATGGCTACCTACTATAAACACTGCATTTTCCAATCTCTACTATATCTGTAAGGCCATAGAACTCTAAGTAGACCAATGAAATGTCAAAAGGTCCTAAATGAAATGGTGTGTTTCTTTTTGAATGGAGCTCAATTATCTACTCGAGACTGAGAGATAGAAGCCACAGTGGATAATGGTGCCTTAAACAGAGCCTGGTTGTCTGACAACTTCCTGAAGTCACCCTGTCAGCCAAGGGCTATGTACCTCCAGATTTCCTTTACCGGAATAAGAAATAAACTCTTATCCATGCTATTGTTGAGTTTTCTACTATTTGTAGCCAAATCTAAAAATTTTGGTCATCAACTTCTTAATTTTTCAAAAGTCACCAAAAAAAATCTCTAAATATACTTCTTTTCAGCATTTACAAATATTCTGAAACACTGACCAGGCATTCTTCACATTTTGTTTGAAGAAGTTTTTAATCTGATAAGTGGCATGGCGAAAACATTCCTATAAATATAAGTACAACTCTACTAGCCACAGAGTCTTATTGGAATATTGAATGTTTGATTAATATGTTTGCTAACCAAAGTGATCAACCAAAATTCTTTTGAAAATACTACTCCTAATGGTCAAGTCTTAATCTAAGGCTATTTAACAAAGTAGAAGTTTTACTAACCCTAAAGAGATGACAGCCATGGTCAACAGAGAAAATGGATCTATCCTTTCCACTGAATCCAGACAATACATTATGTATACACAGAACATTGGGACAGAGTTAGATAGCACTTGCCTTTAATTATTTGCAGAAGGTTCAAGTTTTAAGTACTTTGTTGCTGACTTACACTTCCCTAGGAGTACTCTGAATTACTCACATTGGACAGACAATTGCAAGCCTGTAATAAAATATTTTCTGTTAACTGATTTTCTTACTTTTAGGATGCTTTGTAAGAGATATCAAACTTCTCTTTTGGTAAAAGAAATGGTCCAAAGGGGGAAAAAAAAAACTTAATCTTTCTCATCATGGTTGTTTATTCATTTGTGGATTCATTCATTCTAATACTCAGCATTCAATCACTATTTAATTCTCATTCTCCATAAAACCTTGGGAGGAGGAAACTAGAGCACAGAATAAGATATGGGCCTTGACTTTTATATACATATTTCAGATCAGTGGGGATGGAAAGTAATTAACCATATAATCAAAATACGTACTACCAAATACGAAGGGTGTGTTTCCATAGACAGAGTCACAAGAAAGAAAAGTGAGGAGAGGAACAGTTAGCAAAGACTTTATGGAGAAAGCCACATCTGGGCTAAAGTTTAGAGATCTGAACAGGTGAAGATAGATGAAAAAAAGCATTTAGGAAGGAGTAGAGTTTTCACTTGCAGATTTGATTTCTCTATGTAATTTTTTTTCTCCTTAAATTATTCAACTTCCAGTTGAATAAGGAAAGTAAAATCAAAACATTTCCTAAGACTCCAGAGGTGAGAATGGTAACTCTGGAAATGCTTCTTTAAAGTAATGCTTATCAGGGTATAAGTGACCCCCCAATGAAGGTCATCAGCTGCAGGGCTATGCTGACACTCTGCATCTGGGGAAAACAACTGTAGTACAGCTTAGCAACAGCTATGAGCTAATGCTCACAAAATATAATAAATTAAATGACTGAAAAAAGATGTCAGTAATAAGTAAAACAGTAGGGTTTCAATTTACAAGTGAAAATCCAGACAAATGTGCAATATCGAGGAAATTAATATTTCATTTTCCTTCATATTACAATGAATTAAGCAGCCTAGGACACAAATACTCAAAGAGAAATTCTTTTAAATACAAATGACACGTCTGCATGGATCTTTCCAAATCTTCTTTTACATATGATATGTATGAATATAGGTCCACTTTTTCTAACATTTGTGATTGGTCATATTTATTAGTGCAATATTACAGAGCAATATCTGAGACTATTGATATCAATAAGTAATTAAGCACTTCATCAATATATTATATTAAGTGAATGCAGTATATGCATGTATGCAGAACTCTGTCCATAGCTTTTGCAACTACATGCTAAAAATCCAATTTTTATCAAACATTCAGCTTTTCAGTTACTCTATTAACAGTCTTACCCTGGCTCCTCTACTACTTCCCATTTCACAACATGCTTTGTGGTCCACCTAAAAGGAAATGTGCATTTTTAGATATGAAAGTCTGTAGGTAACCTTCAGCTACTAACCTTGCTGTCTTCTTTCTCCTTGGATTTTCCTTGTAGGGACTTCTTCTCTCCAAATTCACAGGTTGATTTTAATGTGAGCTGACAAGAAAGCATTGAGCTCTCTGTTTCAGCAAGTTCCAAAGATCTTGAAGAATAGTGCTGTGACCCAGTAGTGCCAAGATTTGGTATCGGAAGAGCAGTGTGAACAGGCTTTGACCCAACAGCTGGCTGTCTCCGTTTGGAGGCAACCCCAAGTACAGGCATGGCTTCTATGAAAGTATCTTTTTGCTGCCAAAGAAAATGCTCCTAACCTCAGTCTAGTCGACTCCAACTTTACTATTTCCAGAACAAATACTTTAAACAAAACTAGCAGTCATCCTGATTTTTTTTTTCTCTTAACTAATAACATAACTTTCAGAAAGAGGCAAAACTTCCCTTCATCTTTAGTTAAGTATCTTTCTTTTTTGTTGGCTGGGATCTTCTCATTCTCTCTCTCCTTCCCTCCTACCCCCTTCCTCATTCTGTTCAGTGACTCAGTGTCTATGTAATACTAAATACTCCTCTGGGGAGTAAACTTTTCTGCAAGGTAAATGCTAGAAAGCTCCTTCTCTAGAATTACAGAGCTCCCAGATTTGCCGTTTCTTTTTACTACCACAGTCTGAGTCTGAGGTTTGTTTTTTTTTTTTTTTTAAAGGAGAAAAACAAAAGGAAAAACCCTTCAGTCCAAGCATCAAAGAAGCCAAAAGTCCACAATAGGGGAAGGACAGGCGTTCTTCCTGACTTCAGAAATAACCAGGCTGCATTCTCTTTTTAAAGAAAATCATATTTCCCCCAGCTTAAAAAAAAAAAAAAAGAATGGACATGTTAATGGCCCAAACAAACAGCTGTTGGAAGAACTTTTAGCCCGGAAATAATTTCAGCAATGAAGCTGTTTGTCTCATTTCCAGCTATTTTTCACTACTGACAGCCATGAGCCACGGTGTTCATTCTGTTTCATCCCATGAAATCAGGTTAGACTCACACAAGAATGCAACTCGCTAAAACAGCTAAATTGTTCAGCAGGCAAAGCCTGCCCAGTTAACAGGGCACTAAATATATAGTAATTTCTACATTTAATAATGATGATACAAATTCTCTAGCTAATACTACCATGTGATGTACTACACACATGGGTTGCACTAAAAGCAGTTACTGGGCTAAGCAGCTTGTGTACTATCACATATGACTATCGGAATACTCAAAATACAGGCACATTTATTTTATCCACTTTACAAAAAGAATAATTTTGATTCATATACATTGAGTACCATGAACAAAGTCATAAAGCTAGAAAGTGGAATAGACTGCACTATTTTAACTTTGAAAGTAGTTTCAAGTATCATTGTATTTAAGATGACTGTGTCCAAAACAAAATTCTAAACTTCCAAAAAGGGTACAAACTCAGTGGCAATGAATGACACTAATCCTGTCCATAAAAATATTTTATTATGATCATATTATATTCCATTTCTGGCAAAAGCTCATCAGGAATAAATTTTTAGAAAGAAAACAGCTAATAAACATGCACTATTGTGTTGAAAACTGTTGCATAGAGTACAAAATCAGAAAAAAAATTTCCCTATAATTTTAATAAAAATCATATTTGGATGACAGTATTGAGCTTTTAATAGAAATTTCTTATCCAATAAAAGAAATTTGATTTCAGACTCCCATATTTCTGTTGAAAAAAATCTGTAAGATAGACACACTCATTTTAAAAAATTGATACTATATTACTATTGCAATAAATAGTAATAATGCAAGCAAAGTCTCTAGAAAAATAAGGGTATACTTAAAAGAATTATATATTCACATAAATGTTGGCAATTATCAGAATCACGACCATTACTGTACAAAATGTCTCTCTATGGTAAATAAATGATTTTCTTGGGTTTACTATTTCTATCTTGCCTGTAGACATTACAAGACAGAATAAAGAAATTCAGCATCGGTGGTGGCAGGGAAGTAAAACGATCTCTTTGAAAAAGTAAGTTACTTTGTAATTTACAAAGCATTCAACACATAATAACTTACAGTGAATGAGACAGTTCAGAACTAGAAATGATCATGTTCCTAAAATGGGGTTTAAGTTATACAATGAGCTATGTATCCTGTAATCCTCACATTGCAAACAAAACGGCATAGTTGAAATAAGATGGCTTGTGGGAGAAAGAGATCCTAGGAAAACCATTCAAAACACCTGCAACTTTGGGAGCAGACCATCAGCAAAAATAACATTGGTACCTTGTGAGATAATTTGGACCACCCAAGGATACAGTTCAGCCCAGAATTATTTTTAAAAAAACAACAGAGTGAAAACTCTGGCAACAGTTTAGTTAGAAATGGTGGGGGAAATGCAGTTGGAAGGCAAACTGAGCCAATAGGTTTGCCATTGAATTAAGGACAGTCAGTGCAACTTGAAAATATACAAAAACCTTGCAAAGCTAAAGATTTGCCCCATGACCAGCAAGCTCCAGATATAAGCCCTTTTGTTTTGTTTTGATTAATTTTCCCAAAACTGAGCCCCAAATGTCCCTATTGACTAAACGACACTCAAGCTCAGGTATCTTTTCTCCCACAAGACTGTATTGCACTCTACTATGTTGCCTCACTTTGCCTAAAATAAATCACCCCAAGTATAGGCATGGTTTCACATGGCTTCACATGAAGCCACACAACCTGTATATTATACATACATAACTGACCTATGTACCAAGTTTGAACAAGCTAAGTGGTATTTTACAAGTCTATGCTGTAGCAGAAAACAATGTAATTTCTGGGAGCTCACAATCAATATGATGTCATTTCATTTTGAGATGCCTTTTGCATATCATCTAATTGCATTTCACTATGACTGAAATATACAACTGGAAATAGTAGCCACTGTCAACTAATTCTATCTAATAACATGACCTATCAAGAACAACAAAACAAATCAACTTATTATAAAACTTTGTGTATAAGGAGCTGTCATTTCATACTAAAAGAACATCACTATTTTGATGACTCAGATTAAAATTCACTGAGAAGTTAAATAATTAGCTTTAGGTCACAATTACCATGTACTGTGAATTTAAAAATGAGTTTTCTCAAGTTGAGATCAACACACCACCACCTGGAGCACTTGCTAAAAATATAGATTACTGGGTTCATCACAAACCTATACAGGAAGAATTGCAAAGGAGAGGGAGAGCTCTGAGAATCATGGTTAAACAGATTGATTCTCATATATACTAGAATTTAAGAGTTACAATTTATAGGATTTGTACTTTGATAATTCAGGTAATAGGTTCTAAATTAGGACTGCCTGTAATCAAATACCTGCTTCCTTACTGAATAGTGACATGAATTTAGAAGTTGCTGTGCTTCAATTTCATTATACATGAAATGAGAAAAAAAATAGTTGTACTTCCTATACAGGAATGCTGTGAGAATTAAAGGAAATAAATGTATAAAGTCAGTAGAATTGTCTGCATACCATAAGTGCTCAATAAATGTTTGCTATTAATGTCACAGGAAATAACTAAAGTCTTAAGAATTAAAGAGATAAGATCAAGAGGTATAATATGACCGGGATCATAAGCATGAAAAAGACTGAATTGGGGTGGAAAATCCAGAAAATTAAAATGAAATAAATTTCTAATCTTTTTTCCTCCCATCAAACATAACAGAAAAAATAGCCAGAAGTACTCAAAACCCTCCTACAGTTAAGCTCTTAGGCAATAAGAAAAATTCTCACCTGGTTATATGTTAGTATCAGTGATTTTTAAAATAAACAACTCAATCTCATAAAATGACAATTTTCAAACCAGTTTTTAATGATAAGGAATAAAGTAAAAGAATAAGAGAGAGTAAGAGAGAGAAAAATGAACAACTTTCAAACAATCATGATTGCTAAAAGACAAAGTACAGTTAGTTAATCAATTCTGAAGTTTGCTAAAAATCAGAGGAGAGTCAATTCCTACTTTTAATGGCCTGAAGTGAAATTTCCACAAGGTAAGATCCAGCAGTTATAATGAAGTAATTCCATGTGACCAGCTACACCATCAAGGCACAGACCATTTCCATCATCATTGAAAGTCCTCTCATAGCTCACTGCAGTCAAGATTCACTCCCAACTCAGGCAATGTCCAAAGTGCTGCTTTCTCATGCTAGTTTTGCCTTTCCTGGAATTTCACAAACATTTGATCAAATTGTATCTGTTTATTTTTGAGATTTATCTATTCAGGTATGGATAGCAGTACTATTTCATGTGGATGAGACACACTCCATCTTACTGATACGGTGCAATTGGTTTGTATTCATCAGATGCAAGATAGCGATCTGCTTCCAGTTTGAGGATATTATGATTACATCCCTATAAAATATTTTCATATGCCTTGTGCTGCTATTTTTTTCTATTTTCATTAATAGCTAACTAGAAGAGAATTTATGGGATACTTAATAACTATAAATTTAATTATATAAGAAATTGCCAAATTTTTTCCTAAAACACATCACTCTGAACTCTCACTAGCAACATGAGATGGTCCCAGTCCACAAACTCACCAGTGCTTCATATTTTCAGTTTCAATTTTAGCCAACATAGTGGTATATCATGGTGTATCACTTACAGTTTTAATTTGCATTTTCCAAATAACTTATTGGTGCTGAATAGCTTTTAACAAGTTTATTTGCCATGCACATTGTTGGTGAAATATCTGTTCAAAAATTTTGCTCACTTTTTGTCTGTCTTATTACTGAAGATTAATAATTCTTCATCTTAGATACAGGTCATATCTTATGCATGTTTGTAAAGTATTTTCTCCTAATCTGCATCCTGTCTTTTGTTAGAAGAAGATCCTCCACATCTCTCTCATGTTTCTCAATCTTATTAGCAGAAACCCTAACTGTCCCTTTATGCTAAACTATTTCTATAAGGATTTGTGAGTAGCAAGGGATAGATTTGTTTACTGTCCATTTCAATAAAAGTTATGCTGGTCTCCAGAAAAAGTGATGAGCCAGATCTGCTTGCAATTAATAATACGCTTAAAAGTCCCTTTCTTGCATCAGTACTTATTGTATGTTCAGGCATCACCTGGTCCTTGTCACATTGTCCTGCACAAATTAGGGCTTAGGGAACTAGCACAGGAAAATTTTGGCTTTCTAGCTACTGCTATTGCTATGAATAAGAGACTGCATTATTTCTAAAATATTAACTATTTTCTACTCTCCCTTTCTTTCTAGGGATCCAATTACCCGTATGTTTACCACTTGCTTTTATACCAGATACTGCCAATGCTTTTAATTTTTTTAAGTCTTTTAAGTCTTTTTTCCTCATCTCTTGTTTCATTTGGAACTTTTTTTTTATAGTTGTAGATGGACACAATAACTTTATTTTCAATTGATTTATCTTTATGTGGTGCTGAGGATCGAACCCAGGGCCTCACACGTGCTGGGCAAGCATTCTACCACTGAGCTACAGCTCCAGCTCCTCAACTAACTTTTGCTATGTTTTCAGGTTCACTATTCTTTATTTCTATGATATTTAATCTGTTATAATCTATCAACTTTCACTTCAGATACGGTATTCTTCATCTCCAGAAGTTCCATTTGAGTGTCTTTCATATCTATAATTTCTCTCATCATCATATTTATATTTTATTCTACCTTCATGGATGTATGGAACATGTTGATAATAACTGTTTTAATACCTTTATTAATTTAATCATGTCATTTTTAAGTATGTTTCTATTAATGGAACTTTTTCTCCTGAGTATGAGTTGTATTATATACTACATTTTTATATACCTGCTAACTTTTTAGTGGATTCCATTTTTTTTATAATGGAATGCAGTTAAGCTTCTGTTGAATTTATTTACAAACTATATTAAAGAAGGTGTAGACTTTGCCCAAGGCTAATTTAACACCTCTGGTAAAGAAATGAACTATCATGCTTTAACAAATATCTAACATATTAAATAATCTCCCCACTCTTGCTGCAAGAAATATGAAGGATTTCCAACCTTTTGTGAGCTCTAGTAATTATCATCCTCCTTTCCAATGGTTCTCTCCTCAGCCTGTGCTTGTCTCCTCTTAGCGTGTATAGAATAAATCCTTTGTCAAAGATGGAAGTGAACACTTCTGCACATGTCTAGCTTTCGCACTCTTGACCTCTATTCTGTTTCTTTCTTTCTCTTTCTCTCTCCCCCACCCGACCCTAACCTTCATTTCCTTCTCATCTAATACTCTGAAAACATTTAGGCCTCTAGGCTTTCCTGATTTTTGGTTTCTATTTCTACAACTCAGTACCAGATGTGGTGATGCATACCTGTAAGCCCAGTGACTCAGAAGGCTAAGGCCGGAGGATCACGAATTCTGGACAAGTCTCAAGAACTTAGTGAGACCCTCAGCACTTGAGTGAGACTTTGTTTCACAATAAAAAGGAGGTGGGGGCTGGTGTTATAGCTCAGTGATATAGTACCTCTGGTTTCAATTTCCAGTGACAAAATCTTTTCTAAAAATTTTAAAAATAAAATAAAATTCAGTACAACTTCTTGACTCTATTTGACATCTCCATCCCCACTCTGCAATCTGGATATTGCCTTCAGGAAGCAAGATGGCAAAATGGTAGGCCTTCTCTGTGACTACTTTTCTTTCGGGGGACATAGATTTGTGATTTCTGTTGCCCAAAGTCTGAAAATGTTGTTTAATACTTGTATCTAGCTTAGTTGTTTAAGGTGGAAGCTATAAGCATAATCCCTATGAGTTTATAATGGCTACGTGCATATAAGAGTCAGATTTGTAACTGTTCTTTTCCAATCCATTTTGTAAACACACCAGGTGTTGCAAGTTTCACATTAAGTCTCAAGACACTTCAACTCTTTATCATCCTTCATCTAGCTAAAAACTTTCCTAAAACCCTAGAGAATAAATAATTTGTGTCAAAAGATTGCAAAATGTTTGGTAGATTGGATTAGATTGTCTTCAGATTCGATGAGGAAATTTAAGCAACAAAAAATAACACAAAATGAAGTGAACATGGAATTAAAACTATTCTCCAGACCAGACTTCAAACAATTAAAACTCTAAGGTCTGTATTAGAGTTTTTCCCACCAAAATCCCCACTGGCATCATTTTTTTTACAAATATTTGGGAAAAATTAGATGTATCAAGAACTATTAGACTTATATTTAAAGGAACAATAAACCAAGATACACCTTTTTGTGGCACTGAAGCAGGAGTAGGAAGTTATAATAACTGGCTAAAATATAGTAAATCATGAGTACAAAAGATCCAATAATAAACCAGTTCAGGGACTTTTGGAAACATATACAATGTCCACGAAAATGAGGGCCCTTTGAGGAGAGGTGAAAATGTGTGTATGTTTTCTATGGCATACGTTTGTGATCTTATAGGCTTCCTTAGGATATGCTACTGATATAGTTAATTGAGCAAAATAAACTCATTAAATTCAGAGAGCCTCTTACTCAAAAAGTTTAATAAAAAGCAAATGTATTATGTTTTGATGTGGAGATGCATGCTATGACTCTGCCATTTAAGACATCAGCCCCCACTGTAGGAGTTAAAATATACATATTTGGACATGGAAGACTGTTTTATTAAAGCAAATCACTTGGATAGGCTTGAAGATAAGTTTCTGTGCTTCAATGAAACAGCAGACTCATAGTCCAAATAAATACCCAAAAGAAACAATGCAACTTTATAATAGTCATATTTCAAGGAACTATTCATGTTAGCATATATGTCCACAAATGTACTATGTTATTAAATACTGAAAGTCATCTTCAACCAAGCTATGCCAGTTTGGACTTGAGAAATGTGATCAAATAATCTTAGATGTAACAACACATAAACCCTATTTTGTAAAGGTATCTTATTTTTTCTGTTTGTCAGTGTTATTATTCTGAGCTGTATTTGAAAAAAATAGGCTAAAATAAAAGGGGTGACATACAAAAGCATCACCATTTAAAAGGCTTCAATAAAAATTATTATAAAGGGATAAACTTGTACTTGTGAAAGATTTGTGGGACTATTACTTAGGATGTTAACAAATTTGCTCATCTTTAGTATTGTAGGACCTAATGTAGAATCATCACTCTTATGCTTTCATCATCCAAATGATGACGCTTACTTGTTTTATGCCACATATCTTGACAGTGCATCAGGTTTCTTTCAGGAATTGAGAAGAAATCTTTTCAAAAGTTCTCTTTTTAGGCTGTTTATTTTAATATTTTAACACAGAATAGCAACATAATCAACCTATGATTTTAACCCAAATTTGAGTTAAATTAAACACAGTGATCATGAAATATTTCTCTTAGTTCCAGAAAATGTACTAACTCTCAGGAGTAAAAGCACTTAGATAATCAATAGCTTCCAAAATTTGCCTTTGTCAGATTCTGTAACATTTTGCTAGGAATTCTGGTTTATTTCAAAACATCTATGTGTGTTTTTATGTGTATGAGAGAGAAAAGGAGACAAAGAGGGAGAGAGACAAAGAAAGGGATAATGAATGACAGGTTAAATAAGAAACCCTATTATTCAGCCTACTAAAAACATAATAAGAATGGGTAGTTGGCAAGTATAATAAGGAAAACATGGAATCTGATGGTTACTCTCTTATTTTGAGTATTTTATTCAGTACTTGGTCTGCATTAAGTATAAATAAAATATAATTAAGGCACTCAAAATAAACATTATTGCAGCATTTAATGAGAAAGCAACATAAAATTACATCCACATTATGAGTTGGCAAAAAATATTCACTGAACGAAAAATATGACTCAGGAACAACACTTGCAGTCTTAGTGCCCTTCACCTCTGTAGTGAGCCAGTGTCCTCCTCTCTGCGGTGGTGGAGTACACAATCTTCCTGGCCATATGCAATGCCCCTGATCTCAACAGCACAGAAAGAAAATGAGACCAGTAACTAGAAAACCATGTTTCTCTACCAGATATCATCATGGTTTGAAAGTATTTGCTCCCTCCCAATTACACAATGAAATTTAATTCCCAGTGTAACATTACTGGGCGGGGGTGGACTTTGGCAGGTGGTGTTGGAGTCGTGAGGGCTCTGGCCTTGTGAATCCTATCAGGTTCCCTTACTAACAGGCTTGTTGAACTGTGCTCATCCATTCCTCACCCTTCAGGTTTCCAGGATGTGAGGATGTAGCAAGAAGGTCATCACCAGGTACCAGGACCTTAACCTTGGACTTCCCAGCCTCCAATAAGTTTCTGCTCTTATAAAATGCAAAGTCTGTGATATTCTGTTTTAATGAGAAGCACAATGACAGGTATCAGGTATCGAAACCTATTTGATTTAGAAAGACATACAACCTACCATTAAAGATGCAAACTTTAAATATGCACTTGAAATTAGTTAATGAACACTTTAAAATTTATTTTTCCTTTTTATCTGCTTCTACCAGCAGAGTTTTCTTCATATATTTCCTTTTACTGATGTTTTATTCCTTTACTGACCTCACCATCCATTTTCTTTGGCTAGGCAAAGAAAATCAACATTTCCTACTGAAATGTTGATTTCCAGGTATACAATCCCTCTGCTTCTGTATTATCTAAGTCTCAAGGGTTCCTTTTCTTGAAATTTCACAGTGGAAGAATGATTTCCGACAACAACAGAAACTGCCGCCTTTCTTTCTTATATATCCCTTGCTTACTGGTTTTATAAACCACACATATGTTGTCCTAAAATATCTTCCTCTTTCCTGTTTTCAGTGTTTGGACCATGAGAACAGCAGACTGACAAAACATAATGTTGAAAAATCATGATAGATACCTGCCAATATGACTTCTTTTCATTCTGGACTTTTATCATTACCAACGTAAAACTTATATAAGGAGTTTCTAACTTGACAAAGTTGAAAATTTAGGCTAAGACTAAGATGTTTTGCTTTCTTCACTTTGCACCACCCCCCGCGCCCCTCCCCCGCCCCCACACTTGTTAAATATTTTCACAAACATTCTGTTTCTTATTCTTTTCACAATGCTTCCATAAAATATTCATAATATTTAGAGGACAGGGAAAGAGTAGGAAAAAAATGGATAATTAGGGGGCTGGGGATATGGCTCAAGCGGTAGTGCACTCACCTGGCATGCGTGCAGCCCGGGTTCGATCCTCAGCACCACATACAAACAAAGATGTTGTGTCCGCCGAAAACTAAAAAATAAATATTAAAAAAATTCTCTCTCTCACTCTCTCTTAAAAAAATGGATAACTAATTTTGGCATCTGAAATTTTACTTTACTTTTCTCTATCCACAAATCACATTTTTAATGAATTACAAAGAATACACAAACTTAAAAGACTTGAGGATTTTTAAAAATTGCTGATAACCTGTAGTTAAGCAGCTGGTGATACATGAGATTTTCTTCTAAAGAAGAAGTTTCATTCTTAGGACCCTCAGCTTAAAATTCTCATTATCATTTAACTCTTATATTTTCAGAAGGAGTAGCATATTTATTTCATAGCTATGTTAATATTCATTTCAGATATAAAAGAAAAAAGAGGCTTAGCAAGGGAGAAAAAACAAAAATCTTATAAAGTTCCTACTAGTTTTATAAATGAATTCCCAGGAACATCTATTGCAGCCATGAGTTCTTCTCAACAATTTCTTCATTAGCCAACAAGTGGAATCCATCAATTCTACCATCACTGACAAATATCCTCAGCCACTGGGGATGCCTGTGAAGCATTTTCAAAATATAGAGAAAACTGGAAGCCAAAATAAAATAGAATAAAGTACATTAAATTTGCTGAAAATGTATGGGCTGAAAACTATCAACAACATGCATAATGGATATTGCATGTGAACTTATAACAAAGTACCTATTACCACAGAAACAAAGAAATTAGCTAATTTAAAATTGGCTTACTAATAAATATGCTTCTTTCATATTCTTTATCATAAGTAAAATAAAGTCCCTGGAATTAAAAAAAAAATCTTCCTTTAAATGCTGATAGCATGAAAGACAAGGGGGTAAAAGATGGAAGGGATGTGCTGTCTCCTCCCCTCTTAATATCTTCTGATGGAGGCCATCAGTTCCTCAGCTGGATTCTTGTAAATGCACTGATCTACTCCAGACCTCCCCAACAGAAGTGTGAACTTTTACATGAGGTCCCTGAAAACAAAGGATGTGAGCAATCACATCTCAGTCCCTGGGAAGTCACTGCCAACTTTACACACTTTCTGACAAAAAACAGGCAAACAAAACAAAATAAAACAAAACAACTTTTGAATAAACGCAAACGGAAAGTTTTGTAATTCTAATGGGATGGGATATACTCCTCTCCCATAAAGTCAGTTTCCCTGTTTCCTATTAAACACTAAACTGCTCATTAGAGACTATATCATTTTCATAGGACCATTTCAAAAATGATGCCTGAAATCATGTACATTCTAGAAGTTTTATTTCTGCAATTATTTCTGTAATAATAGTGTGTTTGAATTTTCTGCTGTCCATATCCCAGATTCTCATGAAACTGGGTACATGGGATTTCCCTGAACCCACACTTAGGCACCATGTGAGTGATACTGGTAACAGTACATATCAAATGCTACTCAGTGGCTTGACTTTCTGTATGTACTGTACGATAAATTCAACTAAAGATTTAAATTATTGAAATTATTAAACTTCCATTTTCCTTAAATTCTTTCTGTTTACATTCATCAAGAAAAAATAAAATCCTTCCTTCATTCTTTTCCTCTAACCTCTCTCACACACACACACAAAAATTAGATTTTACACATATTTATTTCATCATACCTCAGTTTCTATTGTCTCTAACTTCCAAAATACCATCTCCACAGCCCAAGGCTACTAGTGGAAAGATCAATTCTGACAGATGTAGGCTTCTTTCTTTGTGCAGTTGGAAGAACTACACAAAAAGATTTCTGGACAGCTGAGAGGCACTGCAGAACACATTTATTCATCTGACTTTACCTTTGACAGTTAAAATGATATAAATGGGAGACAGCATTATGTATTTTTTTCCCTCTACCAGCTTGCATCTACCAAGTGGGTTTTAAGAGCTTCCATAGATCACAAACATATGGTGACCACAACTGCTACAGTATATGTAAACAAAAAAAATAATCAAAATAACATACCACATAAACTATAATAAAGGTGAAATGATCATTTAATTGCACATCTGGTAATACTAGGAGCTTTTCAAAGGAGAAATGGCTTTGCTAGGGAAACCTCAGGTGAGTTTAACATTATCCTCTGTAGTAACAAAAGTATACACAGTGCATTCTTGACAGAATCACTAGAAAAAACGTTGTAAAGCATTTTAATCAACAAGAAATGTGATCAAGGAAACTTTAAAGAAGAAACGAAACTTTTTATATTAAGAAAGCTCAGCAGCTTTTCCTCTTGGATTTTTCTCCAGGGGATTTGATTTAAACAAAGCATATCTTGCAAAGAACAAGGCTTATTATTCTGTCACAGAATATTCAATAAAAGTGTAAAATTACTAGTGATTCTTAAAGAGAGTACAGCAATTCCAGGCAAACTTAAAATAGGCTGCTCCATTTAGATAAGCTTTAAAGCTTCCTTGCTGGCTTTCTCCCCCCATTTACATTTTATTGGTGCCATTTCTTTCTCAGCATCTGAGCTACTACAAGAATCCTTCCATAAATTGAAGACCAAAGTATATGTAGTAAATGAGAATTACAGGTCAATAAATAGCTACCTAGAAGATACGAAGAGCATAACAGATTAGATAGGAGTTTAAAGAAATTAAAACAAAAAGGAATATCCATGGTTTGATAGTAGTAGGTAAAATACTGGCTGTGCAGGTACATCATTCAGTTTGTCAATAAGCAAATTTAGAGTTCACATTATTATGGCAGTTTCCTATTGTCTGAAATTTTAGTAGTTCCATATGCTCCCTGTAAAACTTCTCATCCATAGTTTAGGGATTATAAAGATGTTTAAAATTCAGCTGCAACATAAAATCCTAAACCTATGTTGTTATTTATTTCAAATAACTTTTTGCATATATACCTATTGATATATAATTCATTTTTTCTCCTCTTCTGGCTTAGGAAACAGAAAATTAAAGGGATGGAAGGAAATAAAAAGAAATAAAAATGGAGTTAAATGGAACAAGTGGTTTTCAAAGCCTACTAGGAGCAGAGGGATATAGGGGACACAGGATGGCTAAACTCCTGTGGAGCCCATAGTTAGGCACCATGTGAGTGATGTCCATAACCATGCTTATCAGACACAACCTGGTTGCTTAATTTCCCATATGTACTTGTATTAGGTCAAGAACTTCTGAATAGTCCTGAGGAATTAGCTCAAAAAATCAAACGCCAACATGCCAAAGACAATCTGGAAATACAGACCCAATATAAACCTCATGCAAAAAGCAAAAACGATGATTTTCCATTGTATATGCTTTGAAACAGGAGGTCATCAATTTCTTCTAAAAATGTACCTGCTTCTCTTGCAGAGCTAAAATGCTTATTTATATATGGATCATGTGTACATGATGACCAACAAGTGTGAAAATATAATTACATGAGATGATATATAAACAGTATAAATCATGGTCTGTGTTTCTAGATATCTTGTTTCTAGTATTTTTTAAGTCTTCATTCTTAACTTCTTTCAATGAATACGAAGTTCATTTCCCCATTAGCATTCCTTGTACTTAAGTATCTATGAATTTCCACCAATTCATTCTTATTTATTCTTCCATTAGGCTTCTTCCTGCCTTTGAAATTCTATCGTATATTCCCCAACACTCCTGCTCTTAATTCTCTGTTCTCTAAAGTCATTTGATATATGAGACAAGCTTAACACATAGCATAATCCATTTCAATTTCTCACCTTCCCTCATGCATAAGTTCCAAACTATCATAAAATGTTAAAAGAAAATTATCCAGTTTTCTTTATGACTTGATATATGCAAAAATTGCTAAGTACCACACCCAAGTTCTCATTTTGATAGTTCGTACTTGGCAATCTAAAAATTACAGTGTACAGTTTGGAAAGGATGTGGAGATGAGATGTAGGGGAAAAAAGATTTGATGAATTATGACATCTCTGTAAGCCATGACCACACTCTATATTAAAACTAAGATGTTTTAATATAAAGTGATAATTATATGAGACTATGATGTAATTTTAAAAGCTACAACTTTCTGGAGATGATAATTTGGAAAGCCATGCATCAGGAGTCATATAAGGACTTTTCTTTCTTTTTTTTTAAGAAATGAGAGAGAGAGAGAGAGAGAGAGAGAGAGAGAGAGAGAGAGAATTTTTTAATATTTATTTTTTAGTTTTCAGCAGACACAACATCGTTGTTTGTATGTGGTGCTGAGGATCGAACCTGGGCTGCACGCATGCCAGGTGAGCGCGCTACCTCTTGTGCCACATCCCCAGCCCATATCAGGACTTTTCAATGCATTATATTTAACCTATTTAATCATAGTTGAGACCCTTAGCCTGTCCAAATATTTAAAAGAAAAGGTCAATATTTACTACATACTCCTGAAAATGCATATGCTATAATTCTAGTAATAGCAGAGCAGTATCTTCTCAGGGCAAAGCATTCAAGTTTCACTACTTGGATTTAAAGTAATGACCTCATCACCCACTCAAGTAGCCTCCTGATCAGGGGACATCCTTTTTGCTTCAATAAAAACAATGTGAGTAAATGCAATCCCATCATTAAGAGACTGTAGTAATTGCAGGTTCAAAGCCAGACTCAGCAATTAAGTGAGGCTCTAAGCAACTCAGTGAGACCCTGACTCAAAATAAGAAATTTAAAAGGGCTGGGGATGTGTCTCAGTGGTCAAGCACCCCTGGGTTCAATCCCTGGTACAAAGAGAGAGGTGGGGGTGCGGAAGGAGGGGAGAGAGAGACTGCACTAAGCTAAATAATCAGTTTTGACTAAAATTATAATCTGTAAATTGTTTGCTTTTTAAAATTTCTTATTCAGTCTAAGATTTTTACTTAAAACTAACAAAGAATGACTGAAATTCAAGAAATGTTTAGTCTTTACACCCCCAGGGCTTTCTACCACATCCACTATACTACTGCACTATGATGGTCAAGGCAATTCCCTTCCGGACAGCATTTAAGGACCGCTCCGTTGATAATGTCAATTTAAACTACAGAAAAGTCAGCACATCTTGGGAAACAGAAAAAAAAATATCTTTACTCTTCTCCCAAAATTGAGGACTCACACTCAAGATTCTGAATTCCCAGCCTCACTGATTTGCTGCAGTATCCTCAGCAACATTTTAAAAGCATGGAGGGAAAAAAAAACCTAGAACAATCTTAATGTGTTCTAAAGTTGCATAGCCAATGTGGCACTTTTTGGTGTTGTTGGTTTTTAATCACAGGTGAAATCCACTAATGGGCAATTTCAGACTAATTAAGGAGGAAAGTAGGCATGTGCTATTGAGGATTCAGTGTCTCGTTTTACAAACTGCTTCTTCACAGTCCTTCCAAAGGATTTTTTCCCCTCTTCCTCTAACTGCTTCTGCTTACCACATCAGTTATTTTCATTGGCTCTAACCCAGTCATTCCCTTTGAATTCAACCCCTCAACTTGTTGTTGTTTTCTTGGTGTAAAATATCAAATAAGGATCTCCATTGCTTTGGTGTTGATTTATTTATTTGTCTTTTAATTTGCATGGTGTAGAGTTTTGGTGGAAATAGAGTTCAATGTCAGACCACAGCAGAAAAAGCAGACGGTCTGTTTGGAAACCACATCTTCCCCAAAGTCTAAGAAATCTTTCATAGGGCAGGAAATGTGAGGAGACATTAGGAATGTTCTTCTTGCCTCAGTTTCTCTTCCTATAGGAAGGGCCATGGGTCTATACTGTGGTTGCTAACAGGTCTGATTCTCTGTCTTCTGATGAAACATCTTTTAAATAAAGATTTATTCTGTTTCATCTAAATCATTTTACTTTGACAGATTCTATTTTAACCCAAGCTATTTTTTTTGGTGAAATAGCTTTAATATTTGAAATAGTTTCTCTAAATATTAAGTATAATCAGCAGAAGAAGAGCTCAGAGGTGATCACAAAACTGCAGGAATGCCTAAATCAATGAAATCTGGTGATCAAGGTGCTAGGAACTAATAGGCAATTTCTCCAGGATCTTCCAAGAGCAATTCCAGATTTATTTGTTACTCTGCTTAAGGATTACATTCCTGGAAAAGCAATTCAATTTAGGGAACTTAGTTGACATCGCTACCTGTCAGCCAGAAAAGTTAAAATGCCTTATCCCCCCCGCCACCCACCATCAAATGCCAGAAATTGAACCCAAGACTTTGTGCATGTTAAGTACAGGCTCTAGTTCTGAATAAGCTACACACTCAGCCCAAGAGCATCTTCATATATATTGCTCACAAGTTAGTATCCAACTGATTATATGGATGGTTCTCCAAAGTAAGATGAGTGTGCTCTCAGGGAGGAAAAAAAGGAGCAATCAATGTTTGACAGATAAGAACGAATGTCTGTGGCACATCATCTCCTTGATTATATATAAACTCTGCCTAGTAACAGATGAACTAAAATTAACCCCAGTACCTGGAAGAGTTCGTGGCTTTTTATTTAGTGACTATCTGTGTTAATATTTTGCTTAATCATCCAATGTGAAACTCTTATCACATTAGAAATAAAATCTTTAATCTTTCATTGAGTCTAAATCTCTGATCTCTGAAATGATCAAGAAAGCTGAAAGGAAAAAAAATTAAAGTTTCTTAATAAATAACATTGCATCCCTTAATGAAAGGATAAATAAATCCCTTAAGTTATTTATCTACATGTTTCATTAATTGGTTGGCTCGATTACCATCAGGATGGAATTCCTAGATACTTTCCATCCAAGGAAAATATAAGGTAAGTTGAATTAATAGAACATAAAGGTTAAGTTCATTCCAAAAAAAGAATCTGAATTACATGGATTTTAGCAAGAAGATAAATGCCTGCTATTTCAAAGTACAGGCAATAAGAGAACATAATAAAAAATTAGAGAACATCTTATGGAATGAATTAATCAAATAAGAACAGAATAAAATTTTCTATGTTTATGCTTACCAACTATACTTTGCTAAATATGATAAAGAAATGTCATGGTTGAAGGTAAATAAAAATGTGATGACAGAATAGGGCTGGCGATACAATCAATCAGTGTCTTTAAAGTCAAAAGTCATCTTAATAAGGGATTAATTTGGTTTATTAAGATAATAAAATTAATAAGCAATAAATCCAAATAACCTAGACTTCTTATACACAGAAGAAAGTAATTATAATGGGACATGTTTATAAATAAATCATAAACTGAAAAATAAGTTTTCCATTAATGCCAATATTTAACTGAATATGGATTTAATATTCACAAAATGATGTCTTGTACTAGCAAATAAATATTAGCTCATAATTTTTCTCTAAAACCACGATGTAATAAAAATATGATCCAGCAATTCCACCTCAAACATATACACAAAAGAACCAGAAAATAGGTATTCAAGCAAATACATGTTCCAGGCTTGGTGGCATACTCCTATAATTGCAGCATCTTGGGAGGCTGAGGCAGGAGGATTTAGAGTTCAAAGCCAGCCTCAGCAATTCATGGGGGCTCTAAGCAACTCAGTGAGACCCTGTCTCTAAACAAAATACAAAATAGGGGTGGGGATGTGGCTCAGTGGTTGTGCATGTTAAGTACAGGCTGAGTTTAATACCTGGTACCCAACCTCCACCCCCCAGAAAAAATACATTTTTTTGCATGTTCATGGCAGCACGTCTATGCTCAATAGCCAAAATGTGGAAACAGACTGTGTTGATCCGCTTTGTGCTACTGTAACACCTGAGATAATCAACTTAGAGAAGAAAGTGCTTTATTTGGGCTCATGGTTTCAGAGGTTTCAATTCAAAATCCAACAGCCCTATTGCTTTTGGACCTGTGGAAAAATAAGATAATATAGTGGAGAGAGCATGGCAAAGCCAAACTGTTTACTTCATGACCAGGAAGTGAAAAAAAAGAGAAGAGAATGAGGTCCTGCCCTCAATGACCAAAAACAAACAAAAAACTTCCATTAGGCCCACCTCTTTAATGTTTCACCACCTGTAGTTATGGCCAAACTAGAGACCAAGCCATTAACACACACATATCATAGAGGGACATTTCAGATTCAAACTGTAGCACAGACCAAAGTTCCATCAATGGACCAAGGGATAAAATGTGCCATATATGTATTATGTGAATTGTCAATAGTTCTTAAAAATTATAACACTAAATAGCATTTTTATTTTTGAAGTTTTAGAAATATTTCTATTGTGTATAATTAATCACTTGTGGAGAAATATTTTTAATTAAAAGGTGAAATTTACACCTCCAAAATCTGTCTCATATATCACATCAGGGGACTCTGATTTTATGGCTGTTTCTTTCATTCACCAGTCTTTACACATTTTACAAAAACATGTATTTTTTAATTACAAAAACTATAAAGTTAATTTGATAAAAAGAAAACATAAGTAGCTTAAAAAACTTAGTTTAAATCTTTGCTTACTTTTGTTTACAGTGGCTAGGAAGAAATATTTGTTTAAAAAAAGTAAAAAAAATAAAAGAAAGCATTATTGAATGAAACATCTTAATAAGGAACACATTTGCTGGCATTTTAACTGAAATGTCTTAGTTCTATTGTAATTAGAATTTCTAAAATGTATTTAATCCTAAAAAGGAAAATGTATTCAATCCTTGTTTTTCCCGCAAGATTGCCCTAAATTTTAAAATAGTTTCAAATTCTAAAACAGTTGCCAGTTTACTAATGAAATCTTGCAATGTCAATTTAAGCCAATCTATTATTCACTAATGAAAGATTAGATTATTACCATAAAACATATAGTAGGTCTTATAAAAATGTGTCAAATGCCTAAGTCCAGAAAATTGACCTATAGAATTTGAAATTAAACTGAAAAATAAGGTAGAACCAGAACAATCCTGAGCAAAATACTATGAATAGTCACACACTTGAGAATCTGGTTTTGATACATCTTTGATTGTATACTTTTACAACAGCAAAAGTGACAAGCCAGTAAAAATATCTGGCAAATCAAGTTTTGCTGCACTGGAGCAACCAGGAACCCAACCAAAGACAGATCTGATACACCAATCAACTAATCTGCCAAACACTAAAGCCAAACTGATTTGTAATTCACCACGGAAAAAGCCACACCAAGTGATTTTGCTACAAAATGGAAATAAGCAATTTAACCCAATTTAAAGGGTAAAGTTCAAATATAAAGAATAAACAACATACAATAACAATGATTTTTTTCTGAGTTTTTTTACATACTAAAAAAACAAGAAATATAGTAACTTATTCCTCAGATTCTTTGACTAAAAACAACAAACAGCAGCAACAACAAAAACAACAGAAAGAAAACAAAGCAATGCTGTTTTAGTTATTGAGAAGTCATAGAATATTGGGTGTCAGATAATTGACATACCCTTCTAAATTATCTTGAGTTTGAAAAGTATCAGGTGCAAGAAGAGTGTGGTTTTCATAGTTGTTTTGATTTCATTAATGTAGTCCATTTAAAATAAAATTTACATTACTCTAGAATCACTTTCTAGAAAATAATTACTTGAATCTCTCTGGGGTGAGTTCTGTTTTCCTTCTGACTGCCTATGAGTAATAGCAAACATATTTCTTCATTTTTTTTCTTTCCTTCATGAAAATCACAGATAACTTTGGCTGAGCTCTAAATGTAAACCATACAATTAATTTAATATCATATTCCTGATACATCTAACTTCTCAAATCTCTTTATGCTTGGCTTTCCTAGTCAATTATAGAGCAAAGATTAATTGCATTTGCTTTAGAAAGTTATTAATCTCTTTTTAACTGATTCCTGCCTAGTAACCCTTGAACATCTAGGCTATTTTGTGAAAGGGAAGAATGGCAGAAAAGAGGCTAGCATTTGGTGGTTATCATCAAAATATATAATGAGCCCAATGGGCTAGAATCATTCCTTATATACTTATATTTATGCAAATACTTTCATGCCAAAGGCTCCTTTTAAAATATGATTTCTTTAAACTAACGGTTTAACCAATTATTATATATATCTGAATAACTCAACAATGTTCAAAGTGGGGCCTCAGAAAAACCAAAGGATTCATTCCTTCATTCATCCATCAATTAAGTCAACAGCAACTAACTATAAGCAAATAGGCTGCAAAGAACAGAGAAACGTAAGATGTGGAATCTCTCATTCTCCAGCTTATTAACTGAAAAGGAAGCTAAAATCCATTTTATTTAGAATCATTAAAGAGTGAAGATAATGTCTCTTATGTGCTAAGGGAGTTAGAGAGGAAGCATTGGGAACAAGGTAGCTAGGACACTAAGGGCAGATGTCCTAGTTTTCCAGGCAATAAACTGAACTGTTGAGGATGAATTACAGCAAGAAATCCAGGTTGCCATGTAAGAACAAAATTCAGGAAGGAAAAACTTAAATTTTATATACCAAGATTTCCAATTTAAATGGAAAATACTAGTTTTTCAGAGTCTTCATGTGATAAATATATTCCAAGTTTATTTTTATTCACTAAAGAGAGAATGAAAATGAAATAGTATTGTTTGGTACACCTCTGAAAATCACTATTTGGAAGTATACACTATCAAAACAGGTAATTCCAGAAATTCTGAAATCAAGGGAAAAACAAAACACCCAGCTCTCACTCTTGATATATGTGTGAGAGAGAAGAAAATGAATTTGTGGATTTAAAACAATAGGAACTGGCACCGAAACAGATTGGTAGAACAGTGGAACAGAGTAGAGGACACAGAGACTAACTCACAAAATTTCAATTATCTTATATTAGACAAAGGTACCAAAAACATGCATTGCAGAAAAGTTAGCTTCTTCGACAAATACTGCTGGAAAAACTGGAAACCCATATGCAACAAAATTAAATTAAACCCCTATCTCTCACCATGCACAAAACTCAACTCAAAGTGGATCAAGGATTTAGGAATAAAACCAGAGACCTTGCGTCTAATAGAAGAAAAAGTAGGCCTCAATCTCCATAATGTGGGATTAGGCCCCAACTTCCTTAATAAGACTTCTGTGGTGCAAGAATTAAAATCAAGAATCAATAAATTGGATGGAATCAAACTAAAAAGTTTCTTCTCAGCAAAAGAAACAATCTGTGAGGTGACTAGAGAGCCTACATCTTGGGAGCAAATCTTTACCCCTTACACATCAGATAGAGCGCTAATCTCTAGGGTATATAAAGAACTCAAAAAGCTAAACACTAAAAAAACAAATAGCCCAATCAATAAATGGGCCAAGGATCTTAATGGATACTTCTCAGAAGATAATATGCAATCAATCAACAAATATATGAAAAAATGTTCATCATCACTAGAA
This sequence comes from Callospermophilus lateralis, assembly GCF_048772815.1. Classification (NCBI taxonomy): domain Eukaryota; kingdom Metazoa; phylum Chordata; class Mammalia; order Rodentia; family Sciuridae; genus Callospermophilus; species Callospermophilus lateralis. The sequence continues at coordinate 9,805,131 of NW_027514713.1, read as the reverse complement.
ATTAGAGAAAGACAAATCAAAACCACTCTAAGATTTCATCTCACTCCAGTCAGAATGGCAGCTATTATGAAGACAAACAACAATAAGTGTTGGCGAGGAAATGAGGGAAAAGGTATACTTATACACTGCTGGTGGGACTGAAAATTGATGCAGCCAATATAGAAAGCAGTATGGAGATTTCTTGGAAAATTTGGAAGGGACCCACCATTTGACCCAACTATCCCTCTCATCTATCTATATCCAAAGGTCTTAAAAACAGCATACTACAGGGACAAAGCCACATAAATGTTTATAGTGGCACAAATCACAATTGCTAAACTGTGGAACCAAACTAGATGCTCTTCAGTAGGTGAATGGATAAAAACAAACAAACAAAAAAAACAAACAACCATGTGGCATATATACCAATGGAATATTACTCAGCAATAAAAGAGAATAAAATCATGGCATTGGCAGGTAAATGGATGGAATTAGAGAAGCTAATGCTAAGTGAAATTAGCCAATCCCACAAAACCAAATGCCAAATGTTTTCTCTGATATAAGGAAGCTGATTCATATGAGGTACGGAGAGGGAACATGGGAGGAATAGATAAACTCTAGATAGGGCAGAGGGGTTGGAGGGGAAGGAAGGGGTGTGGGGTTATTAATGATGGTGGAATGTGAGGATCATTATTATCCAAAGTACAGATATGAAGACATGAATTGGTGTGAATATGCTTTGTTTACAGCCAGAGATATGAAAAATTGTAGCTCTCTATGTGTACTAAGAATTGTAATGCATTCCACTGTCAAATATAAATTTAAAAAAAACAGTAGGAGAAGCAATACAAATTTATTTAATAATTATTTGGGGGAAATACTGGGGAACTCAGAGGCACTTGAACACTGAGCCATATCCCCAACCCTGTTCTGTATTTTATTTAGAGATAAGGTCTCACTGAGTTGTTTAATGCCTTGCTTTCGCTGAAGCTGGTTTTGAACTCAAGATCCTCCTGCCTTGGCTGCTGGGATCATAGGCATGCACCACCACACCTGGCTTATAATAGTTACTTTTAAAGACCCATTACATATTAAAAAGCATACTCAGTTGAGGTTTGAGGTTTGTCAAGAAAACAGTATGTTTAATATAGTATGAGATAAAAGAAAATGGGAATAGAAACTAGCTGAACAATTTCTATGTGACAGCCACTCTGCCAGGCTCTGATCATAAATACACATCAGAAATAGGTCACTGAAACCTCACCACCACACTTTGGGTAGGTTACCAAGATCAAAGCAGCTTTTTGTGGCAACTAAGATTGTGAGATTAAGTATTGTATACAAAGTCAATCTGGATTTTTAAAAAGTGTTTTTAAACTAATTATCAGGTAGGTAAAGCAAACATGCAAACACACACAATAGGTGAGTTCTAGTGAGAAAAGATGGTTGTCATGCTTTCCCATGATTGCCTCTTTAACAAAATCTTAGAATCCTCTCTGAATAAATGTCATTTTCTCAATAGGGATATAGGATATGGGAAATCCTAGAGGAATAAAAAGAATTTGAGAGTAAAGAAAAATGTAATCACTACTAGCATCTATTTTTCATAAAGAGAACCGAAAGAAGCAGGTCATTTTCCATTGACTTGCTTTTCTCCCAAGTCTGTATCCACTAAAAGGTGCATCTTACAAATATTTCCCCAACTAATTCTCCACTCATTCTGGGAGAAATTTATAAGTATGGATCACTTCTACAGATCCCAATGTGTGTTGTAAAAGTACTGTCACATAATTACTTCTAAGTGAAATATTAAATTGTAGACCACTGTAGTACTTATTGTACTTAAAAACACACAAGAGAAACATCTATTCTCTTTTGTTAGCACTTCTTAGAAAATTAAGGCCCAAATCAAGGCAATGAATTTTAAGAACAACGAGTCATTGTACAGTCATTAGAATCCATTTACTTCACACTTAAAGAGAAAACACTTTTCTATGGCAGTCAGACCAAAGTTAGAGTGATTTGTAGAGGTGAATACCTTAGATTATTAGCTTTGGGAGCTGAGTCCCATGTTCCATTTCTGCATTAAGAAGAGTTTCATTTTTAAAGCTCACCCATAAATATGCTGTCTCTTTCTGCTTTTTGGCCTTTACCTATGCTTAGCAAGCTGAATTGGATCTTCACAGGGGCTGCAAAGCTCAAGGCCTCTGTAGGTATTTTACAACTCCACTGTTGGTGTTCCACTAGCATACAAGTCTATTATCATTAAACTGCTGTTTACCTATATTTTGACATGTTTTAACTGCTATACCTCTATAAAAGCAAGTGGATATGTTAAAAATTATGCCTTTATTCTAGAACATAAACTGTATCAGTAATTCTTTGGTCATAGGCTCCCAGCATTCACTCAGGTCATTGTTGAGATTGAGATAATCGTAAAATTAATACATTATAACTAATAATATAAAAGATCATTATTGTATACATTCCTTTAATATTTAAGATATGTACACATAGAAAAATATACACATATAACATTTAACATCAGATCAACATACATCAATTATAAAATCTATCATATGCTAATTTATGAACCTGAGAAAGTTCTCTAGCCTCTTAGAACATCTTGTTTTCCTTTTGGACTTAAAAAAAAAAAAGACAGAGTATGGTAAGAATAAAATAAGATAGTAAACCAAGATCTTAGAACAGTGTGTGACCCACATTAAAAGCTCATTTAAAGTTCACAGTAGCCATCATCAATTCACATTAGCAATAGCAGGGAAAGAATAAACCTTCTTAGTATTTATTTCCAGTCATATCTACTAAAGTTTAGTTCAGTTATATTTTGACATAAAAGTTAGAATTAAACAATAATTCTAAATAAGGGATCCTGTAGATTAAAATCTTTAAAATCAGGTTTCATGCTATGCCCACCTTACTTCATGAGCAGGAAAATGTATTAACACACTTCACATAAGATTCAATAAAGCAAAGGAGGCTCAAAAATGCTATTAGTAGTAGACTGTTATAATGAAGTACCCCAATAAGTCATGTTTCCTATTATCCTCACTTCCTCTCACATAAGTATTCCCATTGTATTGGCAAGGTTCCTATTATTACAATAAAATGTTTCACAGAGGCAGCTTATAATGTGAAGAAAGGTTTATTTTGGCTTACAGCATTGGAGGCGCAAGTCCAAGACTGAGTGGCCCCACTGATCTACATTTAGTGAGGGCAGCATATCATGAAGGATCCATGTGTCAGACTGAGAGGTCACATCTTAAGCCAGCAAACAGAGAGAATGCACCAGGGTTTCACAATTCCTTTTGGGGGATATGATCCTTAAAGATCTAAGGGCCTCCCACAAAACCTTACCTTCCAAAGAGTCTATCATATCCCAAAGCACAACCTTGGGTAGCAAGCCTTTAGCTCAGGAGCCTTTGTGGGGTGTTAAACATCCAAACTATAGCACCTATACTTTGCTTTCACAATGGAAAATTAGCAAATACTATGAAAGCACATGCCTTAATGGCACTTGAAGATTGGAATATGTCCTCTCTCTTGCTGCTTAGACTTAAGCCAGTCTGCCATAGACAAGTGGTCCATGTGAGAGTCAGTACAAATTACCAGACATGTGAGCAAGGTCATTAGAAGCCAGTCAGCTGACTGGAAATCCATGAACAGAGCCAAAACACATAGAGCAGAAAGAGTCATGTCAGCTGAGCCACTGCACAATTTGCTAATTAATGCAGCAAAAGCTGACACAGTATTTCTCTTCCAAAGAAGTAATTTCTAAATTATTCATTTTGATGAAAGAATAGTTCTATTTCCTTAATTCAGTAATTCCCTTATTCATACATATTTAGGTACTTCCACACTGATAATAAACACATCAAAAGAAACAAAGTCTATGAGGTCAAGTGACATGAGGTCAGAGGACAGAAAGTCCACTCTAATAATAATCAAATTATTATATTTAAAATCAATATAATTACTAAATATTTGAACATACTCAGGCACCATACATTATCTCATTTAATCTTCACAAGTCTTAATATTACTCTCATTCCCCAGATAAGAAATGTGAGGCTCAGGAATTAAATAACTTTTCTAATATTACCTAGGTAGTAAGAAGGCACATTTCCCATAAATTCTAAGTTTTTCACTTATGTATTTATATAATTATGTGTTCTACTATGTCTATAATTTAAACTATTATTGTTATACTTAATATTAAATTTATTGACATATAACAATGAGTTTCAAAAGGGTAATGCTTAATTGAATATGTCTATACTAAAGTAAATTTACTAAGATATCCAGTTTGTGTTAATGTCCCTAGTTTCTTCCTCATTCATCAAAGAATATATGTGAACAAATGATCTTTAAACCACTTTTTGCTTTTAAAAACTTCTATTTTTAAGCTTTAGGTACAAAAAAGCTATTAGTAATCTAATGTGTTTACCAATTTACCTACCCAAAATACATGACAATATCTATTTTAATAAATTTAACATGTACATACTTCTGTATATGGGAAACTCATAAGTGGTTTCTTATACAGATGACCACATGAAGAAAATAAATTATAGAAAAAACAGATCAGAGTCTAAGTTCTTGAGTAATACTCTTACCAACTATGCTACTTGATAGCTGAGCAAATCAAGCTCTTTTTGCTTCAGTTTTCTAATTTGTGAAATTAGAAATAATTCATGAAGACTGTGAGGAGTAAATATACATCAAAATAATGTATATTATTTATAATATAAATATTTAGCATCGGAATTATTTAGCATCTAGTTCATTTGTACTGAGAATTGAATATGCAGTCTCTCCATTCTCATAGACAGCATGCAAAGGGCTGTTATTTTCATTTTGTAGCAAAAAGAAGCTGAAAATTCTACCAAGGTCACACATCCTAGAGGAAAATGAGACAGTACTCAAAGACCAGATCTGAGTTTATTGTATTGGGCTCTGAAAAATACAAAAGCTGGTGTGAAAAGAAAATGGTTTTACCTAGACAGCTGGCTAGATCACTGTCTACAGTAAAAGCCAGTGGGAAGACTAGTCTTGACTCAGGCACTATTAGAAATAAAGAGATCTTCTAGTTAAGTGCAAATGTGAGGGAAAGATCCTAGAATGTTTTTACCTAATTGCCCAAGAGTTTATTAATAGCTAGAAAAGAATCCGTGCCTCTGAACACACCCCAATCTCAAATTCAGTATTTTTCTTCATTAATACAATAATCTAGAAAATATAATTTAACTACATCTTAGAAGATATTAAGAAATAATTATCCCTTCTTTTTCAAATCTTAAGCAAAATATGACTTCTCTTGATTTTAAGGTAACATTACTGAATTATTTTTATTATACTTCTATTGTTTTCCTTAGAGGAAACTTGTACAAATATATCAAAATGGATTCTACTGTCATGTATAACTAAAAAGAACAGATGCATTTTTTAAAAAAAGATACAATATTTTACTCATTCATTCATTATTGTCTACATCTTTCCTCTGGAGTAAGCTCAGTGAGGATAGGCTGCTTTGGTATATGGGTGGGGACAGTTTGATACCAGTAAAACCTAAAAAAATGTTTAGCTGCCTGAGGTCACCAGGCACCTGGGACCACAGGAAGCCTCTCAGGGAATTCTTGCACTGGAATGAAAGGAATGAATTAGCCCAGACTTAGCAGATTTGAAAGACACCATGCCTCTTAGAAGTAAGGGTAGGAGGAAATGACCTGCTAACAAATCCCCCATGGATTAGTGTGGGTTTTCTTAGAAACAGACACCAAGACAAGATTAAATGTGCAAAGACTTTAAGGAAATACCTATGAGGAAAAATAGGATGAAACTTTAAATGCTGTGATTATCTTCAGATTATAATATAGACCTAACCTTTGTGGAGGAGAGAGGGAAGAAAGGTTCTGACTGGAAGTGCCTCAGGCTGCTGCTACACAATTGAAGGAAGTTTCAGAAAAGATATCAAAGAGTCCTTATACCAAAGTTTTCCAAAAAAGAAATGGCACGTCCTCCAAGAACAGGCTGCTTAGTACCCCTGCCTGCTTAATAATTACCTGGGATGGCAATCCCTGGAAAGCACGCAGGACAGTGACAATGAATTTCAGAGCGCAGCAGAAGAACCCGGGGGTCCTCAAGCTCCATTCTCATGTCCACCATGACTCACATCCAACGCCTGAGCCCACCATGGTATTTCTGCAACATGATAGGTGGGTGTAAGATGGAGCCCTAAAAAGCTACAGATTAATTTTCCGCCAGCCTTATGAATTGTTGGTTAAAATAGAAATTAAATTGAGTTATGAAACTAAGATTATTTTATTTCTTGCCCACCTGAGTTTGTGAGCTGAGACTTATACTTGCTGCATGTAGGAGGATAAAGCATTTCAAGCAGAATGAGAAGCAGATGGTCCAGAGATTTTTTTAAAAGAAAATTTAGAGGAATTGGAAGAATCTGGTTGCAGCATATAGGATAGGGGTGGAATATTAATAGATACCAATGAAAGAATATAAGATGCTGTATATTTAGGAGTCTTTTAGAGTAGTACATACAGATGTTAGGAGGGACAAGCTCTGCCACATGCCTGAAGTGAACCACGGGACAATTATTACCTTTTATGAAATACTGGGTCCCCTTTTGTAAAATAGGAATAATAAATAAATAATGACACCACCTACGGCAGAGGAAAGCTGTGGGGATTAAATAAGACAATATGTTTGAAACACTCAAGTTTCTCCAGAATTAAGAGCTAAGCCCATTGAATTTTATCATAGAACCTGTGCCAATAATGCAAGAAAAATATTCATGTTATCTTGGTAGAGAGCTAGGGCCTTCCAGGAAACTGAGGCAGAAGACCCGCCCTTCAAATCCCAATTCTTGCAATCGAGTCAGAAAGAGTTCAGACATGTTACTCAGAGTAACAGGCATGAGTTTACTGAAGGGATAGGAAAAGGGAAAGGGGACATTCTCAAGAGATAGAGTGGGTCCTCTCAGAAAGGAGAGACAGTGCTTTTCTTCTGCACTCCAGTTTCAGTGGGGATCACAGAGAAGTTTCCAGAGAGTCCCAAATAGGTCTACTTCTGACTTTTGACTGATGGGTGACATCAAACTTTCTAGTGCCCACTACCATGGCAACTCATGGTCAACTAGATTCTAAATTATTAGAATCTAGTTCTAATTGGATTCTTAACCATACATTCTTACTGATTTTATTGTTAGGAAGAATTTTCCTATTCTCTCTGAGTTTCAGGATTTGATCACAGAAGTCTCCTGGGCTCCTCCCATAGACATTATCTTGGGCCTGCATTTCTCCTACAGATAACAGGCAGTTTGCTGAGGAATGTGACTTCCTATCCACCTAAGCCAGGCAGAGCTGCAGGTAAACTGTTTCTTGGAAAAGACAGCATGTGGGAGTCAGCAGAGTGGGCCCATTTTATAGAATTATTCTGTTAACCTCCTGTTGCCACCATCTTCATCTGTGTAACCCCTAACAGTCTCAGTTTCTTGGAAGACCCCATCCCTGTAACCATAAGATAAGCCCCACAGGGACGGAATCTGTTGAACACAGACTTGCTGAGCCTTGCATGGTTAGCAAGTACTTACCTAGCAGACAAAGGGCATCTGAGGTAAAGAAAGCTATTCTAATGGATCAAGGAGCTAGGAATCAGACCAGAGACTCTGCGTCTAATAGAAGATAAAGTTGGTCCTAATCTTCATCACATGGGGGCAGGCCCCAAATTTCTTAGTAAGACACCTATAGCACAAGAATTAAAACCAATAATCAACAAATGGGACGAATTCAAACTAAAAAGTTTTTTCTCAGCAAGAGAAATATTAAGAGAGGTAAATAGGGAGCCTACACCCTGGGAATAAATTTTTATCCCTCAAACATCAGATAGAGCTCTAGAGTATACAAAGAACTCAAAAAGTTAAACAACAAAAAAGCAAATAACCCAATCAACAAATGGGCCAAGGACTTGAAAAGACCCTTCTCAGAAGAGGATATATAATCAATCAACAAATATATGAAAAAATGCTCACCATCTTTAGCAATCAGAGAAATGCAAATTAAAACTACTCTAAGATACCATCTCACCCCAATAAGAATGGCAGCCATTATGAAGTCAAACAACAATAAGTGCTGGTGAGGATTCGAGGGAAAAAGATACACTCATACATTGCTGGTGGGCTGCAAATTGGTGCAGCCAATTTGGAAAGCAGTATGGAGATTCCTTGGAAAACTGGGAATGGAACCACCATTTGACCCAGCTAATCCCCTTCTCGGACTATACCCAAAAGACCTAAGAAGAGCATACTAGAGGGACACAGCCACATCAATGTTTATAGCAGCACAATTCACAATAGCTAGACTGTGGAACCAACCTAGATGTCCTTCAATAGATGAATGGATTAAAAAAATGTGGCATTTATACACAATGGAATATTACTCAGCACTAAAAAATAATAAAATCATGGCATTTGCAGGCAAATGGATGGCATTAGAGCAGATTATGCTAAGTGAAGTTAGCCAATCCCTAAAAAACAAATGCCGAATGTCTTCTCTGATATAAGGCGGGGGGTGACTCAAAATGGGATAGGGAGGAAGAGCATAAGAAGAAGACTACCACTAAATAGGGAAGAGAGGTGGGAGGAAAAAAGAGGGAGAAGGGGAGTTGCACAGAAGATGGAAGGAGAACCTCATTATTATACAGAATACATATATGATGTTGTAATGAGAAAAAGAAAAAAAAGTGTGTCACATTAGATTGGATAGAGAGAAAGGATGGGAGAGGAGGGGAGGAGTGGGGAGGATAGGAAGGGCAGCAGAATAGAATAGACAATATGATTGAGGTATGTACATTCCATGTATGTATTATATATAAAAATGCATTCTACTGTCATGTATGACTAAAAAATAAATAAATAAAAATTTTAAAAAAAAGAAAGCTATTCTAGATAGTGGGAACAGGAGGAGAAAGCCAGACAGCAGGTCCAAGCAAGGAGGGTTAGGGGACAGGAAGAGGAGGGCTAAGCATCAATAAATCAAGTAAAGCAGACAGGAGGCAATCAGTGAAGATTTGGTAAGAAAATGTACATAATTTCAGGATATCCTACTCTGGCAGAGAAGTGGAGAATTTATTGATGGTATCTGAGATCTGAATGAGAAAATAGGTTAGTTGGAATAATATAAGCAAAAAAAAATGATTAGAACCTGAACTAAGATCATGGAAATGGGACTGGAATGGAAAGAATGAGTTATTAGTTATGTTAATTAAGAAGAAGATGCATGACTGGGGATGAAATAGGAGAGAGGGCACTCTTCTGTGATGGCTTCTAGAATTCTGGCTGGGGAAGAAGTAGAAAGAGATACCATGCATGAAGCTAGTGAAAGCAGGAGAAGGAATGAATCTTAGAATCTAGGGAAGGAAGGATAATGAGTTCAAACTGGAGGCCAACTTAAGCTTTTGCTTTTCACTTTGTTGTGTTTGGTCTTAACCTACTCAAAGAAGTTAATCTCTTGGAACCTCAATTACCATATTTTAGAAATGGAAATCCTATTATTTTTCCAACATGAAAGCAGTGGTTTCCTGGAATCTCTACAAATTCTACATAATAGAAGGAAGGAGGAGGAAAGGGGTGGGGTAGAAAGGAGGAGGAGGAAACACCTGAAAAAGTCTTTGTTGAAAAAAAGAGAGAAAAAAAAGCTAGATGCTTTCAAGAGTGGTCCATGTGCAAAACACATTAAGTCCAAGTATAGGGACAGATTCATAGACTTTTAGAGCTGAAAGACTCCTTAGCAATCATGTAATCCAAGTTAGTATTTTTATAGATGAAACAACAGGGGTGTAGAGAGCTTAAGAAACTTAGCCAAGATCACACAAGAGAGTTTGTCACAGAATTGTGGTCCCAGTGGCTTTATCTCCTGACCATGCTCAGCAATGACGTGAGCAAGAACTGAATGAGGCACGCGATCACATCTTGCACTGCATTTGGAATTTCTGATTACACTGAAGATATCTGCCATCCTGAATAACCTCTCATAACAGAAAAATTCAAATATACATTTAATATACTTCTATAAAATCTAAAGACACTATTTGGGTCTGTTATGTGCTATAATCTGATAAGGATTATCCACATTTTATAGTTGAGAACATCCAGAATCAGAAATGGTAGCTATCTTATTCATGGTCATTGAGCTACTAGTCTGTGGAGTCAAGAATGAGCACTGGTAATTCCGATAAAGGATTATGTTCTTGACTATAATGTACTGTTGCTTCATCAGGTTTTTTTTCCTTTTTTTCCCCTCCAACATACAACAAACACACTGTAACAATACTGAAAATATTTTCAAATATGTCAACATTTAAATCCAGATTTAAGCATCATCAAGATAAGTCTGTGAATAACTTTGTATCTTTATAGTAAACTATACAATTCGTAGTGACTTTTAGTTGATCTACAAAGATAAAGCACATTTATATAAAATAGCTCTCCAAAAAAATCTCTGTTAAATGACAAAGAAGGCTGCTTTTAAAAACTACATAATTTAGCTCAAGCTATTGTTCCTAGGTGGAAGTTTATGAATTCAGATCCAGTTGAAAATGAATCCAACATAAAGTCAGTGATCAGTAAAATCAGTTGGTCGTATCACTGTTTTTGTGTTGGAAGCAAAAGCAGTTGGGTATGAAAGGACAGGTAAAATAGGGGAGTAAATAAGTGGGCAAATAATTTCTTTGCTTTCTCCCAGTTGTCACTGATATTTAACAACTCTCTTAACTCATGGAAGTCATTGCTCAAGCAAACAGGAGGTTAAAAGAAATATTGTCCAACCAACTTAAAGTGGCAACTTGTTCCTAACCAAGGCTCTTCTTGTGTATTATATCTAAAGGGGAACAAAGGGTAGAAACCGAGCAGAGGAATAGGGTGGCATAACTGGGAATGATGTATGCTGAGGAACTAAGGCCAAGACCTCCTTCCAAAAAGCAATACGATAAGGCTCCAAGGATTTAACTCCCCATGGTGGTAGTAGAAAGGAGAGACTCTGAGTACACACCAAAAGAAAAAAAAAAAGCAACTAACTGGATGTGGAATGGGAAAGAGAGAAGTACTAAAATTCAGGGGTATTTTGTTCTATTTAATCCCCCATCTGTGAGCCTAACTCTTAATATCAATTTTAATAATGACGTTTTCAAGAGTCCACCTTGTATGCTGCCTCTGTCTGAACTTCTTCAGAATGTGAAGAGAAATTCTGCGTACTGCTTGAGCTACACAGCTGTTGACATGCTGCCCAAATGAACAAAAATATTTTATTTGGCCTACTTTACCATGAAATAGAATGATGTTTCAAAAACATTCCCTTTAAATTATCCTAGTGTTACAAAGACAAAATAGTCACTTCAGTTTTAACATATGAACAACATTAAATGACATATGAAGAATATTAAAGTACATGTATAACAGTCACCATTTGGAAATGATAGCAGGCTTGCATGATGAAAACACCGAGTTTTAACTTTTAAGAAAATCAAACAAAATAATATCAGTATTTTCTTATTTCACTATAATCTGAATTATTTTACTCTCCACATGCTTTTCATAAATACGTAAATACTAGCATACAGTTTAGAGCATAACCAAAAGATACTTGCAATTATTTTTGAGAAATTACTTAAATAGGTTTTTATTTTATTTTATTTTAGACAAACTATTTGGCAAAACTCTTGACTGAAATAATTTTTATTGGAAAGATTTCATGGATTCCCACAGCTTAGGTGAGAGAGTTCGATCCCAAATCCCAAGCCAAAATTCTTACACATCTACATTCCTCAAATAAGATCACTCACTTCCTGCTAAGCCTTAACTTGCTTAAGGTTTAACATGACAAACAATTCCTCATCTTGGTGTACACAAGCTGTTTCCTAAGAAATCTGTTGCAGAAGTGAACTGTGAGGAGGAATGAGCCTAGGTTTCTTGAGGTGCCTAAGCATATCCTTTGCAAACAGTTCTTCATAAAAGTCATCTTAAAGCTATACAGCAGCACACCATTATGTCTTTCATCAGAAAGGCCATGAAGCAAGCAGCCCAACCCACCCAACCCTCCAGGAATAATAACATGCTTACAACCAAGGCAGGGATTCTCAGGAGACTGTTTCTCCTCACACTTGTCCTGCTGTCTACAATGTTCTTTTCTTTCTCTCTTGACTTCCATGGACCAGTTCAGCTTCTACCTTCTCCTTGAATTCACCCCAAAATAGCAATTAGTCACCAGTATTGGAATTTGTTCTCCAGAAGCTTACCTTTTTTCTCTATCCCTTTGCCTTTTTTTTGTTCCCGCTCTTGTCTCTCTACTTCTTTACTTCCATATCTCCTGGGAAGACATCTGTCTTACATCCAATACCTTTCCTAACTAATCAGTACCCCGGTCTCTGTTTAGGAGACCTCCTCACATTGCACATTGTTTTAGGAAACAGTGACTACCTCCCACAAAGGAAGTTGAAGGGGTCATATCTTCATGACACTGCTCAGGGCAGAAACCAATTATGGTCAGAGTCCAGATCAGTCTGAGACTCTCTAAAGTTTTTAAATGTTGAATGTACGATATCACGATTAATGTGAGGAGAACAGAGTGGAGGCATGCAGACCACATGAACTTCAATATAGCTGCGGCTGCTGCTAAGTCTCTGGTATGGCTGTAGTTCCTGTTTTCCAAAAATAAACCACAAGTTTCCCTCTCTTTTACTGAACCTCCATCATTCTCAGCAATTTCCATTTTGCTTTTATAAGCAAAAGATGCAAAGATCCCTGGTACATCTTCCAATACCTACTATACCCTGATTGATTCTTCTAACTTAGTGCTCCTCTAGCTATATGAGAACCATACCATATCTAATGATGAACAAACAGTAGAAACTGAGAAGATGCTAATTCAAGGAACTATTTCAGTGGTCAAACCAACTGAACCCTGGCAAGGGATAGTTCTACTGTTGACTCTTGCCCATAGCTCTAAAATTGCCATTTCTTAGCTGGTAATTCCCTGACTTGGATGATAGGATATCTGTTATATGTTCTTTCTTTAAATGTATTATTTTGTTTTGGGGATGCCCAAAATGGTCCAACTTCTAATAGTTGTATCTACCCATCTATGGATACTTTCAGATTCTTACTTGACTTTGAATATCGTCTAAGCCACCAATCAGAATGTGCAACTTCATACATCTATTAATCTCCAGCTCCTGCTGTTACTCAGAATGGCAATCACAGATTAAAAGATGAGAGAAAGAACCATCATTGACCTCTGTACACATGAAGTGACATAACACATTCCTTCTTAAATAACCCAAAGCTACAGATTCCTAAAAAAAGTCTCTCTCGAGTTTGTTACCTTATAGACACATTTCCATTCTAGACACAATTTCAAAGACTTTATCCCTTTTGACTTTTTATTGCTTTCTTTCTAGTTTCTCTCTCTCTCTTCATTGACTATTCTGCTACACATTCCACATAATGCTGATGTAATTTCCTCTCCAATAAGATCATTGGATTCTATGCTCTTTCTAGTGCAGGGAACAATCTATCTGGCAACAAGCTGGGGTCACTTTCCACTTATCTAGAGAAAGGGGAAATTACAGCTGCATCTCAAGGCTGGTTGTGTTCAGATTAGCAGCATTGCTGCCTTTCTTAGCATGATAACTCCAACTGCTGAATGTGGTACTGAATGGCAGTTACTTCTCTAAGTCCTTCAAGATCATATCTGATCCTCAAAGTGTCCATATTAAGTTAGTATCATTGCCCCTCATTTAATGATTAAAAACTAACGGCCAGAGGCATTATGTGTTATAACACAAATTCACATTACTAACTTAAATTGAATGTATCTACAAATAAGCTATACCCTTAGATGGCTGCATTTTTGTTAGTGCAATTTCCTCCAACCTACAATATTTTTACTTTCGTAGTTATATAACTGTTCAGATAGTCCTTTCTCCATGAAAGCTGCCCTACTGTCCCATGTAGAAATAACTGGCTTACTTTTGTTTCTATACCTCTTTCTCTGTCCATAAATCCACAACTCTCCTACCCCATCTAAATACTATGTTTCTTCAGGGAATCATACTAGAGGTCTTCTCTTCTCCAGATGCCTCTTTGCATGGCACCCTTCCATGATAGGTTCAAATGTTGGATTCACTTAAGTGTACTGCCTGGACATATTCCCAGCCCATCCTGTGAGAAGAGAATATGGCTGCCAGACACTGGTGATCAGAGGCCACCAAATCTGCACTTGCCACATTTTCCACAGTTGCAGAACCCATATACTCCATTTAGGGAGGTTCTTTCCTGGGTCTGGAAAGGTCATATGTTTGTACTTTACAAGTACAAAAGAAAAGATTGGCGGTTACAATAAGTAAATCATTAAATAGCAACTGGAAACTATAGTCAAATCTGGTATTAACACAGCACTATTTAAAATGATGTTTTAATATTGCAAATTGAAAAAAATATATATAAAATTGGTGGTACAAATGATTATAAAAAAAATATAAATTGCAAAGATGATTTGATGGGATGCCTAACCAAAAAAGAGAGAGAGAGAGAAACAAATGTTACACTCTTCCTATGCTCCCTCCCACCTCCACCTCACCTCAAAAGGGCCTGCAAACATAGCCTGTTACATCTTATCATCATATATTCCAATTTTCACATTACAAATGATAGGAAAGACAACTTTGTAATTGAAAGGGAGGAAAATTAATATAAGAATTTAAATATACTGAGGTTCTTGAACGGAAGAGTTCATCAAATGGAAAGGAAATGGTTTTCTCAAAATCTTTGAGGACTTTGTATTAAAATGCACAACAATGTTTTTCCTCTCTTTAGAAAACTGGCTCTGATAAGTTCAGAAAGAGTGCCACAAGAAAATAATGATGCATAATCCAACATGTTTGCCCAACTCCAGGGAAGTATCATTCATACTCTATTCACAATGAACTTCATGGAATTGTGCAATATGGTGGCACAGCTGCCCATATTAATTCCTACCAATGAGCAATGTAGAATAATTTTAAGTTCTTTGGCAGTCATCAGTGATCCAACCAAGTATACACAAGCTTCAGAGAAGTTTGTTGTGGAATATGTCCATTTTACTGGAATCGTTGATTTTAAAGCTCTTGAGATGTTATTTTAGTATTGGTTTCACACAAGTCACAGGTAGAAGCCAAAAATTTAATTCATAAACTGTGGGTGAGAGTTCTCAGTATCTTAACAAAGTTTCAACCCCAAACCACAAATCTCAGTGGTTAGGCACATCCATCCCAAACTGATACTTGTAGCAGAAATAAGAAATGTGACCAACTGCCACAAAAGTGTCATTACCAAATCCAATTTAAGAATGGGTGCCAATAATATTCTTACAGAGAGAGTGGAACATAGCTTGTACCTAACTTTTAAAAATTTCACATTTTCAAGGTTAATAAAATATGCTTTTATTAATAATTTAAGAAAATTATAAATTCCAACACACATATTATATGCCACAACTTGACTTAGCCATTTAAGACATCCACTGTCAGTAATCACTAAACAAACTATTCAGTTTCTCAGTCCCACAGAGAATATTTGGTGTTTCATGATCACATGAATGTTTATTAGTAAGTACTAAGCATCATTGCTTGAAGACAATTTTCCAGTAGACTAATATATACAATTTCTTTTTACAGGAAGCTATTTTCTATATTTTACAAATAAAGTGCTTTTCTCATTGTTAATACAAAATAATGTTAATTATAACAATCTGCAAAATAAAACTGTAACAAATAGAAAGAAAGGAAGAAAAGAAATCCTTTTCAAGGAAAGGATTTCCCTAAAGAGAATCACTAATTATTCCAATGCTGTACCTACTCATCTTTTCCCTCCATGTGTTATATTTTTAAGTTGCAATTACACGAATTGAACTTTTGTTGTAGTCTGCTTTATTATCTAAGCAATAAAATCACACATTTTTCTAGGTAATTACTAATTACTTTCAAACATCATTTAAAAAGAGCATATGATATTTCACTGCCTAAAAGCATAATGGTTTAATTAATCCTCCTTTTTCTATTAAACATATGCTTAAACATCAAAATATGGTAAGAAGAATCTGAACTATTGAGCTGGATGTACAAGAAAAAGGCTCTTCACAGTCGTGCCTATTAATCATTACGTAAATAGTGTAAAATTCTCTGCTACTGCCTTAGATTTACTCAGAAGCCCTGTTTTCGAGCACGACAGAGCATACTTTAGTGAACCTGGAGCTTGTGGGTTTGGAGGCAAAAGGCAGGAACAGTGACAGACTTTTATGAGGAGGTTATTACCTTTCTACTGAGCAAATAGAGTTGAATAAATGAGGTCTCCTTAGTCAAGAGCTGGAGACTGTCACCTAAAATCTGGTAACTTTCAGAGACTCCAGGTATAGGTTGCATGGTTATATCTTTGTGTGTTTTCCTACAGAGGGATCATAGTTTTCATTAATGTCTCAAAAAGCCTGGGATCTGCCAAAATGGAGATCTTTTTAAATAGTTTAGACACATGAAAAACTCTTCCTATTAAATACAGGAAGTTTAATATGCATCCAAAACATTAAAAAAATGTGTTATTATTTTTATTTATTATTATTATTTTTAATTATTTTTTTAGGTATTCATGACAGTGGAATTTATTTTGATATAATTATATAAAACATGGAATATATCTTATTCTACGTAAGTTCCCATTCTTGTGGATATCATCATGGTGGGTTTCACTGAATTGTTTTCATATATGTTAGCTAGGAAATTATGTCAGATTCATTATACTGTCTTTCCTTTTTCTATTCCTGCTCCCTTCCCTCCATTCCTGTTGTCTAATCTACTGAACTTCTATTCTTACTCTCACCCCTGCCTTATTTTGGGGTAGCTTCCACATATCAAAAAGAAAACATTAACTTGGCTTTTGGGGACCAGCTTATTTCACTTATCAAGATGTTTATAATTAAACACACATCCACATTATTTTGTTATCTTTCATGTCCATGCAGAGCTGCTTATTTCTGTTTTCATGTTTAAAAGTATCACCAACCTAGAATTTACCCTCTCAACTCTCAATCTTCTTTTCCTTGGTCGGGCACATATGGCACATATGGCAGATGAAATTTACATGTAACATATTAATAGGGTTCTGTAAATGGTCCCACTGGTTGTGCCTTCCCCAAAACTTAGTAACTCCTGGCCTGAGGGAACTGGGGCTACAATCCTTACCGAGTTCTGACCTTAGTCTGTGCTCTCTAGAAGACAGAACCCTTTGTCTTAAATCATACAAAGGTGCCATGTACTCATGGCAATCATGCATACTCACAAAGGATAAACCTCTGTTTATAATCTACTCCTAGCACTAAATTTAGAAAGTGAACAACCATTTTATCATAAAATACCACATATTTATCCACAACACATGTAAAAATGTCTTCAATCCACATAAAATGTAAAGATTTTGCTATCATCATTCAGTATGTCTATTAACAAACAGATTGGCATTTGCCATGTACCTCATGAGCAATGCCATCATAAAAAGAAAAGTTTTGATGATTAGTTTTTGAAAGTTGCTCATTCATGTATCTTTAATCCTGCCCACTCCCCAAAGTTCTAAGATTGTCTACATACTTATATATAATAAAACAAGTTAAATTACAAGGTAATAAATATGTTAAAGGAAATGGATCCCCTGGAATTATCCCTTACTCTTCGTGCATTTTATTTTCCTTTTTTCTCTATAGCTTCCACATACAAGAGAACATATGCAACCTCTGACTTTCTGAGTTTGGCTTACTTAGCTTTACATAATGCTCTCAAGGTCCATTCATTTTCCTGCAAATGACATAATTTCATTCTTCTTTAAGGTGAATAAAACTCAATAGTTTTATGTATGTATGTGTGTATATATATTATAAATAAAATTTTGGACCAGGGAGGGACAAGAAGAGAGAAAGGGAAGATACTGGGGAATCGACTGACCAAAGTATATTGTAATATTGTGTATAGGTATGAAATGTAACAAGGAGTCCTTCTACTATGTATAACTATAAAGTACCCCCCCCCCAAAAAAAAAGCAGATGGATGAAGAAATGACTCAAGAGGAAATAAAAATAAAGAATAAGTTGAAGACAAAATATATATTGGAAGATGAAGACAATTTTCTAGAGCTTGGTCATGAATTTAGATTAAATTTTGCAAGCAAGATATAGCTCAAAGACACAAATAGAGGCATATGGTTATCTGAAATATACATGTAAAAAGTTACCAGCTCCTGGTATAGAATGATGGCTTCCAAATCTACATATTTTACTTTTAATATACAGTGATCCATTTGTTCACAGTATAAATACAACAATTTTGTTCCAAAGGACAGACAGAAATTTCTCCCAAGGGGTCTTCATAGGCAGGTGTACATTATGTGATATGCGAATATACTAAATAGAATCACGTGCTTCATAAATATTTAGTTTTTTAATTTCCTCCATGTAGACTACTAGATTCACAATATATCACAATTCAAAATTATATTTTAAGTGGTATTAAAATAATGTGCTTTGGGTATATAATCTCTTGCCAGCCCATGCTAATCAGTGAGATGATGGTGTCTTTAAATATGGGATTGAACACTGGTCATCTGCTTATAGGAATCTACTGTACAAGTGTTTTGTGCAGCTAAGGAATGATTGTTCCTTAGACTGGCACATGCTCTTCAGCATGCCACAGGTTACATAGTTATTTTCATTCTATTTTGCTACTCTCTTGGCCTCTCTAGTCCTTTAGGTTTATAATTCCCAATCTATAGAGATGAAATTTGTATCTCCATTAAGGAATTCTCTGCAAATCTCCTTTATGTTACTTTAACTTTTCATAAGCATTTTGGAGCAGTGACTTCAAAATAATTTCCTATGAGAAGGCTTGAATGCAGATGTTACATGTTAATGATTGAAAAGTGATTATACAGAAAAGTAAGCAGTGTATGACAGCATCAACTTATCATGGAAGTGGATCAAAGAAAGCAGTGACTGCCTAACAACAACACTTGGTACCAGGCTTTTCCTAACTTGTAAGACTATCACTGTCTGAGTATCTGAGTAGAAGATGTGTTTATTTTTTTAGTTTTTATTGCTAGACAACCAAGTGTGTTTTCCATCTTGAGCATAAAAATCACAACTGAAAATTGCAATTTAATCCCAAGAAAACCATTTCATACACATTGATTCAGTAATATTAACATAAAAATGTTGTATAAATTCAAGTGTTTTTAGCTCATGACCATTTTTAATCATGAGTTTGACAAGCATAGTACATATAAAAGAAAACAACTTTAGCAATCCAATAACTAGAAATAGTAGTGATTACTAATGGAATAACCATATGTAAGGTCTGTAGACACACTCTCTCTCTCTCTCTCTCTCTCTCTCTCTCTCTCTCTCTATATATATATATATATATATATATATATATATATATAAAACAGTGGACTATGCATCTATCAAATCCTACTTACTGCTTTCGTGATCATTAACATGACAACAGGAGTTGGTTGACATAATTTTTAAAAAGTAGGATATAGTATAATAGCATAATTAAGTGGGTGAATGTATCAAAGCTATATCTTGTATACAATGTGAAAAATGCATATAAATTTGTCAAAAACACTTATTTAAGGAGAAATCTAAGAGAAGTATTTTATTAAAATTATGAAACAGCGTTCTTCTTGCCTTTTCTATTTTTTCTTTCTATATAGCTCTTATGATTATCTAACATTATGTATTTTAGTTATTGTTCTATTGTCTGACTCCCCCCAAGAGAGTTTAGACTCCATTAGGACAAGAATTATTTTTCCACTTCATTAAGCCATGGATTGTGTATCTTTAGTAAAAATGGGCCTAGCACTAAGTACCTGATGAGTATTTATGAATGAATGAACAGAATAATTTGCCGTTAATTTCCTTAAAATGTATAAAAGACCTTGCAAAAAAAAAAAAGTCAAATAATACTGACACAATAAATAAAATTCTTCCAGTGGAAGATGTTAACTGTCAATATTGCTTTTCTTTTCAGATCTTGGTGGTAATAAAACCTTTTTATTTTTGTCTATAATAATATCAATAAGCTTTTATCTTTGAGAATTTCACTAGACAAAACAATAGAATGCCAGTGCCTTTGGCAAAGGGAATTCTGATAAGATCAGTGACACTCTGAGGAAAGAAGAAATCTCTGATTATTTATCAATGAAGGACATACTACGGTAAATATGATAAAAGGATGTCATATCTATGTCATTGGATGCCTTTATAGTATGTAAACAGACAAGGAACACGTGTTTCCACCATTTAGGATGACCAAAAAAAAAAAAATAGGAATGTAGAGTTCAGAAACCAAACAGTATTTTCACTATGATAATTTCTTCATATCATGCATATGCTATTGAAATATCCAGATGTGTCTGTTGTTCATGAAGGGCAATAACACAAACAAAATAGGGAAACAGGAATAGCCGGTAGAAAAGACAAGCAATCTGTTTAGATAATTAAGTCAGGCCTGGATGCTATCATGTAACGTCCCAATAGCACATTTTGGTCATCAGCAGTCACCCTAAACCTCAGTAAGAAGTCAAAACAGATTCAAACTGCTTGAACTATCAAAGAGTTTCCTTTTAAAACGGCTTCTCATGTGACTGTGAGTTTGTCCATTGAAATGGAGCCTCTCAAACAAAAAAAAAAAAATAGAAATTTAAGATAAAAGGATAATCAAACCAAAAACTCAGTTCAATTTTCAAGTAATATGAAAACCTTTACCTGCTAGCATCTCCTAATTCATTTTATTCAGAAAAGTCAGTGTCAGCATTCACATTATTTATCATTTGCCATAGCAGGAATTTGCTTCTAAAGTTTCCTTGGAGAAAAGACAAAGATTCATAAAAAGAGTGATGATGTGAGGTGAAATGTTCATGAATAAAAATATTTAATTTGATGACTGATCTTTACTTCTTCCTAATTAATCAACAGATTTCCAAACAAATTTTCCCTTACATGTCAGTCACCTGAAATCATCTTTTTGTTTTATTATACATTATTCACAACTTACAAGCAGATATGTTCTTGATGTGCCTTGACAGAGTATGTGTAACTTAGAGGTCACACAGATCAACCTTTTAATACTGGCTTTCTCCACCCTGGCACTATAACCTGGAACAAGTTATAGAACCTCTCTGAGCCCCTGGGAGAGGCTACATTCTTGTCTGCATGTGGAGCTAAGGATGTTATACAATTAAGGACTCATGAAAACTCTGTGATCATGATGTAAAGCCCTTTTCACAGTGACTAGTACATCAAAAATAAAGGATGATAAACATCAACTTTTATTGAATTTCATTGTTGAATATCCAATGTTAATTTTTCATACTTGGTCATATTTCAGGCTAAGCTAAATCCAAATGGTGAAGTCCTTGACTTTGGATAAAACAGTAAATTGTGGACAGATCTAAGAAGCTGTGATGTAGATGCCATTGCTAATTTGTCATTAACTACTCAGGCCTGAAGCTCTTGGCAACTACTGAGGCAACTTAGGGCAACTATTACCTCTAAGCCACCTTTGGCTTTCTGTGTCTATTTCTTAAGAGCTCTAAATCAGTCCAGGCAAAAGTCTCTACTAAATAACACTCCTCTGGCTATTCAGAGGCCAGTTGACTGATGCATCTGGTTCCATGACAGTCTCAGTCCCAGTGATATTCATCACCAAGGCTACTTACTTCCCAGCAAACCTCTGGGAGGTCCCCAACTCAGACTTCTCTCCATTCAGGAAACACTCCACCACTAGGACTGCAAACTCTCCTTCCGCTGTCCTCCCCAGGCACCCTGACGTTCTCATTTCTGATTTTTTCTCTCCTATAAATATACACCTCAGTGCCACTCCTCCTCCTACACTCCCTATATGTTTAGGACCTCTGTGGGTTGAAGGAGGGAGAGATATAAGAAAGAGAGGGAGCAGGAGAGAAAGAGAAAGGAGCAAAGAAAGAAATTTGCATCTCTAGGTACAACCATAACTCTTGAGCTCTACACTTATGTTTCCAAATGCCTATTGGCATCCTGAAAACACAATCTTTAAAATCAGTCATCATTTTCCCAGGGAAAAAAAACTCCTTTTTATTTATGTAATTGTATATATAAAAGTCTGACCCATAAATTTAATATTCCTTTTGTATATCTGAAAAAATACCCTAATATCCTAGTTAGGTGGTCAAACATTCACTTCATTAGACACACTGATAATAACTAATGATCTCATAATAGAAACTGATAGTTTTTTTAAAAAAAATAATGTTTGCTGCTCATTGCATTAAAAACAGTGAATCCAAAGTATGGTCAAGTAATGGCTAATAATTATGATGATAACTATTCACTTTCTTGGTGAGAAATCTAGGTTTCCATGATGGCAGCATATTTCAAATACTGGCATCAAAGATAAAGATTTAATTACATAAGTACACCATGGTAGTTGAGACTTTTACCAAACTATTAATTTCAATGATTCAAGTTTTAGTTTACTAAATTATAAGAGTATAATAACCCATGTTCATTAACCCATGATCAGAATTATCTTTTCAAATATATTTGTGACTTTTGATGGATCTATTCTTTTCTCTTTGGGGATAAGTAAATGCATCAAGAAAGTTTCAAACATCAAAGTATTTATTTGACCAAGTGTACAAAACCAATCAACATTCTTCTTTTCAAATACAGTAACTACTGCACTATCATCAAATGTTTCTGACAGACTGCAGGACCACTCTGGGAGCTGTGCCCTTCTGTTAGTGATTACTGACAAATGGGGCATTTTACAAATGTCTAAAATTATATGAGAAATTATATCTGAAAGCCATATCTAGCTAAGCTTTATATCACATATAATTTGTATCAAGCACAGGTTTGATTAAGAATTATTTCATAAATATACAGAAACTATATTGTACTAGTTAAAAGCACAGGCTGTGGAACTAACCAGTCCAGATTTCAACTTCAGTTTAGTTATTTACTCTTATGAGATACCTTGAACAAATAACTGAACCACTCCATGACTCAGTTTCCCCAATTAGAACATAGGAATAAAAATAATACCTATCTCATGGGTTTTTTATGGGGTTAGATATATTAATCCATGTCTTAATGTCTGGTTCGTGGGAAAGATTCATTAAATGTGTGCTAGCTTTTTTTTCAAGTCAATATAAATGAACAAAAGTAATCTAAAGAATAAAATCATAATCCTCATTAGGCAACCATTCTGTGCCATATTTGTGCTGGTTATTTCACCTCATGTGGTTTTTACAACAATCCTATGAGAATTATAAAGCTATCCATGAAGGAACAGTCAAAATTAAGACTTAATCAGTTCAAACAACTTGGGTACCAATACAATATTGCCATATAAGAAGCCAAGACAGGGACCCACCTCTCTGGCTCTGTGACTTCCCACAACACTTCCTAATGGTCACTGTTTCCCTTTTTATAAAATTCTCAATTGCCCAATTTTAGAATCATAGCATTTTTAAGTTGGAATGTACTGTCAATATACCATGGTAAAAGTCATCATTTTTCAAAATAGGACACTGGAGATTAGAGTTTATGTGACTTGTCTGAGGCCCTGTAACTACCCTATTTTTTTCTTTAACTATCAAGACATGTACCAAACGTTTTGAATGTTAGAAACATTCTCTTTAATCCCAACAGGCTCAGAAGGCTGAAGCAGAAGGATCGCAAGTTCAAAACCAGCCTCAGCAACTTAGTAAGGTCCTCAGTGAGAGCCTGTCTCTAAATAAAATACAAAAAAGAGCTGGGGATGTGGCTCAGTGGTTAAACACCCCTGGGTTCAATCACTGGTACAAAAAAAATTCTCTTGCCATTATCCCCATTAGACAGCAATTTTATGACTACATATACAGGCCATGATAACAGGAATGACATGGGTCAGCCACAAGGGCAAGTGTGAGCTAAGTTGTAAGACTGAGATAAAAGGAATAGCTTACTGGTGAGTTAGGGTTCTACCAAAGGAAGGGGTTAAGTTTCACTTGGAAAGAAAACAAAGAGAAAGAGGTGGGATGGATGTGCAAAAGGAACTGCCAGGTTTTCCACGCTTTCTTTTAAAGTAATTATAAACCCTTCTATTTCCTATATCTTCACTGTCTTCCTGCCCTCCAGCCCCTTCCTTTTCCTTCTGTGATTACGTGATCTGTTTTTCTGGCTGAGAGAAAAAATAAATAGTTGTCTGGATAAGTCTTTGGTTGGCACTTCTATTCTCTTTCCTCCTTCAAGAAACCTGAGCATTTGGTAACTCTTTCTTTTTCCTCATATCCTTTTAATTTCTCAACCTATAGAAATTTCTCTCTCCTCTCCAAATCATAGGAAGAAATGTGGCTCTGAAATTAACAATCATGTCACATTTCTCATTTGGTTTCATGTTCCCATTGACTCCTTCCTCCTTTATTACATCATTTTTCTTCCTTGTTTCTGTGTTAAAATTTTTGTTTGATCGTTTCTTTTTTATCTCAGTATCCTTTTTCTATCTAGTCACTTTTCTCAAGGTTCCTTTTTCTTCCTTCTCCTCTGTGTGCCCAATTAGAGGGATCTCTTTCCATTCTTTTCTTCTCAACCTCCCAGCCTCAGGTCTTATTATCCCATGTGTGAATCTAGGGTCTGGCCATCCCAGTCCTCCAATACCCCATGTCTCTGCAGAAATCCATGTTCCGCTATTCCTCTCATTTCTTCTTCTTTGACTTCCTGGTAACTTAGCTTAACAATCATCTTAACTGAACGTTTGAAACAGTTACCTGCTGCTGCTTCTGTGCTCTTAGGTCTCTGCAGCACCTAGCAAATTCTTCTGTAAATGTACTTCTCATTTGAAGGCACCTACTCGAAGGTTCTTCATCTTCATAGCTTACATAACTTGTATGGTACCTGGAGTTCAGCGTATCTTTCCACAATGAATGATCAGTGAACAAATTTGGAGTTTCATGGCAACCACTGACACTGGAACTTAGAGAGTCAATGCAGCACAAGGCTGAGACAGAAGTGGCTGGAAAAGGGATTTATGGCTGAAGGACTCAAAGAGATCAGAGAACCTTGGGAAAGAAGATATTCAGGTCAGGCAGCAAAGCCAGAGTCAGAAGTCTCCGTTTAGTCCAGAGTATGAAAACACCAGGCTCTTCCAACAAAGATTTTTAATAGAGAAGGAAGTTGAAAAGATTGGGATTTCAGGGAACTTCTACTTTCCAAATGCATTTATAAAATTTAATAACCTTCATCATGTTTTATGTTCATGAAATCTTTTAAGCAGGTTTCTTTACATGATACAACTGATAATACGCCATTAAGAGATTTTATGACAGGGCATGGCTAGGGCTGCCTTGCTGCTACATGCACAGATACTTCCTGGATGGGGTATATGTTACATGAACCGGGAAGATTTCCAAAAGAATGATTCAGATTTGCAGTCACAAATGTCTCCAATACACTAACATGAATATACAGAAATGTATGCAGTTACTTACATTATTTATGCATGAGAGCTTCTTCAGCTAATTTAGGGACACAGACCTCCACCAAGGGAGTCAAGGGTTAAAGACCAATTGTGAAACCAATTTAATAAGTGTCTCTATTTTAAAGCCCATATGGTAATAAAGAAAATTAATATCCTGTTCAAATCAATGAAAAATCAACTTAAATGAAGTTGAATTCTAGACTGGAACCTTATTAAAATAATCTCGAAATATTTAAAAATTATTATTTTTCCTGGCCAGAAAAATACATGCCTATAATCCCAGCGGCTCAGGAGGCAGAGGCATGAGGATCTCCAGTTCAAAGCCAGTCTCAGTAATGTAGCAAGGTGCTAAGCAACTCAGTAAGACCCTGTCTCTAATAAAATACAAAATAGGACTAGGGATGTGGCTCACTGGTGGAGTACCTCTGAGTTCAACCCCCAGTACTGCCTACCCCCCTAAAAATTAATATTTTTTCTATAATCCCTAAGTCAAAATTGCTCAAATCTAACTCATTTTTATCTTCCTTTCAAAGTCACCAGTGACTGGTCCCAATTAAAAAATGGCCAGAGTCCCATGCATGGGCTTTAAAACACGCACCAAAATGACCATGATGGCCTATGTGTTAACATTTGCATTTGACAAGAGACAAGCGGAGTGATTTTATTGATTTTGGACAGATTCTGTTACTGGATATGCAAATGCCATTTCAAACAAACACAGAAACAATGCAGTGATACAATGTACAGCAAAATTAGAAAAGACACTGACTGTGCACAGATGGTCATGCACATAAAAGAACAGCATCTAAAGTGTTGTTCTACTTCAGAAGGCATTCATCCACTTGTGGGAATAGTTCAAGAAATCGAGACAACACATTTAGAAAAGATGACTTGGAGCAGAGAAGAAAATGTTTTCACATAACTGAACATCTGTCACGAGAATTGCCACCTTTACAACTAGGCAAGTGAGGTCCATGTTCTGGGTCCTTTGCCCCAAAATGTCACGTGATAGCAGTACCTTCCTTGAAATCATCAACTTCCCTTTCTGGTGCTCAGACCTGCCAGAATCTACAGAGCTTTCTCATAAGGTATAACAAATCCAGATCAGAACCTCTTCAGGACCATTCCTGTTACTTCTGTTGAGGGCCCTCTTTAACACTTAATTCCAAGTATGTGGTCAGCCAGATGCTCTGATGAGCTTAATGTCTCACATCTATCTCAGGTCTTGATGATCTTGTCTGATTTCAAGGAAAGCATTCTGGCAAAGGATACCTACCACTAATCAGTGCAGTATTTTTTTCAGAGGACTGCACAGGACTGGGCTATAAACCTGAAGTATGCACAACTTATTTTTGAGAGATGCTCATTCAAGTTAAGCAGAGGGTGAGTTCAGGGGTCTGTTCAACCAATGGCCTACCACTGGTCTTAGTATTTTAGCCTTGTTGGCCCATACATGGGCTCTTGCCTGTGTATTTTCCAACTATGACAGTGCTGCTGGTCTACAGGGCTGGAAGGTAGCAGGGCAGGCGTCAGGCATTATTATGCAATAGGCTCCTTATCCACAGACTCCGGGATTGCCATCACTCCTCTATGCTGGTTGCTTTCTAACAGAGAGGGATGTCTGTGGCAGTGTTCATGTCTGTCTCCTCCTTGAAGGCCTTTCAAGATTCTTGTCCTGTTATTCTAACAGGCACCAAGCCAATGTCTTCTCTTGCCTCCTATTCACTTGATAACTGGTCCTAAGATGCATGCTCAAGGGACTGATATTCCTTCCATGAATGGGACCACTCTTTTTTCTCCACCCAGGGATCCCTCATCTCTCCTATACTGGTGAAAGTATGTAGAGAACAAGGGTCTAGTCTGCATTTAAAGAGATCACATTTTAGAAACATAGTGATTGGACCTATAGGGTTCAAGAGAAAAAAAATGTTTGTAAGAAGTATCATTCTATTTCATGCTGTAAAATTCTGAATGGGAACTTTAACGTGACTAGAAAGAAAATCATGGTTCACATTTCTTTCCATGCTCTGAATAATAAATGTCCATTTGTGCTTATAATTGTACATTAAGATCAATCTCTAGAGAGTCACCAGAAGCCGGTACTCATGGAAGGCAGCATTGAATGCAGTGCCATGAGTAACGAGCATTAAATAAATGTTATTAGGGAAGTGCAGAGGCAATATTTCAATATAAATAGGTTCTGGAGAGATGTAGCATTTAGAGTCATAATAGCATTACTACCTTTTTCTTTCAGTGGAAAACAATCAATTAGCCACAAATTATGCATTTCACATAGAGAACATGAAGAGATGGGTGGAATTTGAAGGGAGGAGAATTCAATTCATTAAAAACAAATTTGGAACAATCATCCATGTTCAGAAGTGAAATAATCACATTTTGAAAATTTTGCATAAAAGGGTACAGGCTAAGCAGATGAAATGTCAAGAATGCTGGGGGATGACAGCTACATCATGTAGCTAGCAGCTTGAATCAGTTTATCTTAGGGGGGATGCTGAGTTCTAGCAATCTTGGATCTCACTTTCTTTCATGGAAGAGGGAAATTCCCAAAGTAGTTTTCCACTACTGTTCTATGAAATTCTAGGTTTTTTGCAAGGCAACAGTTAAGATTTCTTAATGTAAGAGTATAAAAACAATAGAGATTAATAAGTTTAAAATGTTAACATCAGCTGGTGATTTTGAAAAGGAATTCTCTTTAAATAGACCTTTTCAAGTCTTATGATTGTTGTTCTCCTGTTGTCTTGTTACGCTGATCACACAGCATGGTTTTGTACAGTGACCGAATGTACCTACTGCAGTTATCGTGGGAACACATGCCGTGTAGTTTTTATGGTTGGTTGATTCCACTTTTTCACTCTTTTCTCCCACGGACCTTTCCATTTTCATATCACCTTTGTATAACTCTACCACTTTATAGGTAAAAGCATAAGCATTCTCGACAAAACAAATAACAGACCTAAGATATTCTCAATCTGTTTCTTATTTTTATGTTTTATTTTTAAGTGAATTTAAAGTCTAAAGGAATTAATTATTAAAGGTGCCCCTCTATATTCATTCTCTTAAAATGCAACAACCTTGCAGAGATCAGCGCAGTAAGAAGGCAGATAGAGTGTATGTGGCAGGCACTATATTAAAATAATCGCTGATCAGTTTTAAAGGATAATTTCTTTTTCTTCTTCAAATTATCTTATATGCTACATTAAATAATGATCCATAGACATGCTATCTCCTTCCTGAGTCTAGCATAGAACCAACATATCCTTTGTATCAAAAGTAACCAATCACAGCAGGGTTCAATGTTTTGTGTTTTGTGCTTAAGTTCAATGCTGCCTGAGATTTGTCGCAGGCAAATACTCAGGAATATTATTCTATGGACCCAGAGTCCACTTCTAGGTTATTTCCAGAATGGCCAGTTGTTTTCTTCTATAACTTCGGTACATTGGGAGTTATTCTCCCAGGCCTCCCTCTACATATATGTAGCAGGACTACTGTCCCATCTCCTTCCGCATTTTCCCGATTATTACCATACCTAAGACTTTGGACCCTTCTAAGATAGGGTTCCTGCTATGAAGTATATCCAATGATGGGGACCAAGAAACCCCCATACTTTATGTGAGGTTCCTTTCTGTAGAATAGCATCTGGCTTCACATATGCTGTCCTACACTGGCAAATACCTGCCACCTCTTGAATAATTTACTTCCTATTGATGCTCTATCAGAAAAACTGGATCTCTTGCTGAGATATAATTGGCAATTTGGTTTCCTGGTGAAGCCCACTGAAATACTGGGGAAGATACTCACTCTCTTTGGCTAGAAGTCTCTAGTTTTTTTCCATTTCTGTCAATGCCAAGAAGGCTGACCTGAAACTTCAGGCAAACTCAAGACCTCATTTGGAATGAAAGCAGTAGTATGGTGGATTGTCTTTTGAAAGTAGTCAGAATTTAAGCTTATTTAGCTTCATTTCTTAAAAATACAATCAGCTGGGCAAAATGCTGTAACTCAAAACTTACCATGCTTCTGTCCCCTAGTACTCATAACTACCTGAATCACAGTTAACCTTGGTAACAATAGCCCAGGACTATGATCTTCTATCTTCCTCCACTCCTCCACCTCTTGAGTGGTATGTGTTGTCCTGGACACAATGACGCCTCCCCTACAAGTCAACTCTGAAAATTCACATAATAAACCCTATATGATTAATAATACATCTTTTGCTTCATACCAAGAATCTCATATAAAACTGAGCTATTTTTCAATACAACTTCTTCATAATAATGACTTAGAAGTACAACTTACTGACAGCTAGAGTAATATTAAAAATATAGCTACAGACGCCTTTTCAAACTCTCCAGCTGCTGCTATTACAAGTGACATTAAACAACAGCCAAAATCAATAGTGGAGGCTTACAGATGCTAATGCAGGTTAATGTTTTACTTTGAAATTCACATGTATGGTAAGAAACCCTGTCTCCAAAGCAAACTTACATGATACTTTGTGGTTCTACAGAACTTGTTTTCCATTTCTATTCCATTTAGGGCAATGGGACCAAGGCCAAAATATTTCCTCAGCATATAAGCAATCTCTACCTGAATGTGTAATTAAAATCCTGACAAAAGAAAATTACTTTGTAATATGATCCAAAGGGTTTTATTTTGTTTTTTAACATGGTCACTTGGTCACTTAAAAGACACTACTATGCTTATAAATTTCCTGCCATATCTCAATTTAATATTGATTCCAAATAAGATGTAAAATACTAAATATATTGTATAGCAGATAAATTCTGATATTGACAATGTTCAAAAGCCTAGAGTATTCAAATCACAAGTCAAATGTTTCTGGCTCCCTCAGATTTATAACTTATCTAAAAAGGGAAAGCACATGTACATTCATATATACAAAAATATAACATATATTCAAATAATTCTTGGAGCATCTTCTGTAAGCAGAAACCCAGTGTGTCCTGAAGCATAACTTCAACCACAGGTAATGTCACAGATCTTCAGACTGCAGGAGTAATGGGAAAATCAATCATTCCTAGGAAAAAGTAAGTGGTTCCATTGGAAACAAACTGGGTCTAACCCAGAAATAACTTAAAAGATCAGACTGTATTCATCAACAAACAATTTTAAGTCTTGCGTATTTGTTGGTAGAGTGCTGAATATCCCCAGCATAGCTAATCAACATGAATTAATTCAAAGACAGATGGCAGAAAAGTCAAACCATGACATGTAAGCCATTTAGAGCATGTTTCTCAGGTTAACATCAGCTACTCTGAGTGGGGAACAGTTTTACTTGGCAAATTGTCTAAAAGACAAAGGACTATATTCAGAAGTTCATATTTACTGTGGCAACTATTAGACACAAGTAGCAACTGATTACTCCAGATGTGGCCAGTCTAACCTGAGATATGGTATAAGTGTACAGACAAATCAGGGGCTGGGGCTCAGCGGTCACACACTTGCCTGGCACCTGTGAGGCACTGGGTTTGATTCTCAGCATCACATATAAGTAAGTTTGTCA
Organism: Callospermophilus lateralis; assembly: GCF_048772815.1. Lineage (NCBI taxonomy): Eukaryota > Metazoa > Chordata > Mammalia > Rodentia > Sciuridae > Callospermophilus > Callospermophilus lateralis. Next base: position 9,774,005 of record NW_027514713.1, on the reverse strand, counting down.
ACAACTAAAAGAAATTTAAAGAAGAAAAAATGTAAACCATCTCATTAATAATTCTCATTCTGAGGATATATTGAAATACTTGGCTTAAATTAAAAGCTTAGCCTCCTAAATAAAAAACACTTTATAAACTTTTTGAACATTGATTTTCTAACTTCCTTACTACTAAATTCATTGCTATCCTTTCAAGCTAGTTTAATTTTTTGTCTTTTTTATTTCAAAGAAAGGAGGAAATTTTGAATTCTATCCTTAGCCCACCTAAGTGTAGTTTATATTTCAAATACACCAATTTCTGCCCATAAGAATATTAAAAGGAAATTATTTTTTAAAGAATTATAATTATGTATATCTTGCAATTCTTCAGCAGTTTCCAAGTATTTAGACTACAAACAAATAGTTAGTAACTTTGAAGAAAAACATAAACTTGTAATAAATATTCTGATATGAATATAGCAACAGAAGATAAAGACACCCTGTCCTCTTTTCTCTGACCAACTGCATTATTTTCTTGAGTAATTAATTATTAATTACATTTATTTAGTCATAATTCATTAAGAACCCACCATGAGTGAGGTATTATTAGAAGTACTAGAATACACAGTCATGAAAATAGTCTCAATTCTTATGGGGTTTATATTCTAGGGGAAGGATAAATCATAAACCTGTAAACAAACAAATATATATGTTTATGTATGTATATCAGAGGATAAGAAATAAAAATTATAGAAAATTATAGTGAGCTGTGAGGAGAGAGAATGATATAAATGTTGATATCATAAGTAGAATGATCTCAGGCCTCTCTGGGTGAGAGGACATTTAGGCAGAAATAAATGATAAGACAAGTCTCACAGACATGTTAAGAAAGAACATTCCACTGGAAAAGGAAAGACTGAGTGGAGTGTATACTGGTTTGGTCCAAGTAAGCAAGGGTGAGAGCCAGGGGATCAGATGATTTTGGAGTTTGCAGGATACAAAAGGAACCTGTTTGAATTCTGAGTGGAATAAAAAAGGGTTTAATGGATGTGGCACAAAACTAGAATTTCATGAGCATCCACAATGCGTTGAGCATTGTACAAGATGACTCATGAATTTTGTGCAATTTAATCCTAAAGATTCTACTATCTTTAGTGTGGAGGAAACTAAAGATCAAAGACAATAAATAACTTGACCAAGAATCACATAGTTCATACATTACAGAGGTCAAATTCCAATCCTTTACCACTTAAAAAGCCCAAGTCATCTGCAATTTGGCATCATGCAAGATGCAAGAAGAGAATTTCAAGGAGACCAGTGTGAAAGCTATTCAATTTGTATAGAAATACTAGAGGGGTAAGAGTTAAGAATGTCGGGCTGGGGATGTGGCTCAGCGCTAGCCTGGCATGCATGCAGCCCGGGTTCTATCCTCAGCACCACATACAAACAAAGATGTTGTGTCCGCCGAGAACTAAAAAATAAATATTAAAGTTCGTTCGTTCTCTCTCTCTCTCTCTCTCTCTCTTAAAAAAAAAAAAAAAGAATGTCAACAACGTTCTGTCCATTATGCAATCCTTGATATTGAAGTTGGAACACATATAAGAGGAGATGCTCTTAATACATGTTTAAGGAATGAACAAATAATATTACAAAATTCAAGAGAGGAAAGCACATTTCATATGTAAAAGCAGTAATAAGAATGTGTGGCAGTGTGGCCACTCCCACCAGGCCCTTTGTTGAAGAAGGCTTACACTTTCCTATCACATGACCTTTAGGCTTGGCCATGTAAATTACTTTGGCTAAGGAAACCTGAGTGGAAGGGACAGAGACATGTCTCCTCTGAGAGGAAGCTCTACAACCAACATGCACTCCTATAACTGCTCTGACCTTGGCATGCCCTATAGATACATAATTATTCCTCAGCTTGAGAACAGGTCAGAGAGGACATTAAAGGGATCCTTAGGCAATATTTAACTTGAGCAAGAAATAAAGCTTTGACTTGAGGAATTGCTTCTGTGATACAGCTGAGCAAAATCTACCTAATAGACATAAAAGGTGAAAGTTGAGTAAGTTGAAAACTGAGAAGTATTCATCTTACAGAAGTAGTGATTCAAATCTGATGATAAATGTAAATTTAGGAGTTTTTCACAGGATGGATGACTAAAATAAACTCTTTTAGTGATGTGATAAATCTACTATATATAACTTTTTAAATGTCTAGGAACAGTTTAATAGCCCAGTTAAAAGGTACCAATTAAATATAGATGGCAAGCATCTGTAGATATTGTGTGTGTGTGTGTGTGTGTGTGTGTGTGTGTGTGTGTGTATCAAAGACTTCCATAGTACATTCATATTTGGGGTGTACTTTGAGACAAGAAAATAAGAATAATGTAGAACATCGTTTTAAAACCATTACTGAACTATCCTCAAAGGAAAGTCAGCCAAAAATCTTTATATAAACTGTGGAAATGAAGTACAGTTATAGATATTTATATTTTATGACATTCCAGATTCATAAACTACACAGGTCCTGAAGGAGCTTGGCTTACTGACATCACCGAATATAACAAGACAATGGCCAAGATAATCTAGATATTTCCAAGCACTCTTTGATTTCCATGTTCAGAATAATGAGTAGGACCACATACCAGGTAGAAAAATAAAAATACATATTCCTGGATGCTAGGAGAAGGAATTAAAAAAAAAAAACCTTTTGACTGTTAAATCAGCACACTATATAGAAACTGCAGAATACATTTGGGCCAGAATTCTGAAAGTGTATTAATTCTTCTTATTTTTATGACTCTATTTCATTTCCACTAGTTCTTGTTCTTAATACTATTAATTGGGCTTGGGGGTAGAAATGATGGTGGAATGTGATGGACATCATTATCTAAATTACATGTATGAAGACATGAATTGGTGTGAATATACTTTGTATACAACCAGAGATATTAAAAAATGTGCTCTAATGTGTAATATGAATTGTAATACATTCCACTGTCATATATTTAAAAAATAGTAAAAAAAATTTTAAAAATAAAAATAAAACAAAAATGTTACAGCCCCCCAAAAATATTTTAAAAACTCAAAAATTATTAATAAGAAAATTCACAATGCATTAAAAATACTTGGTAGCAGTCTTTATGCATATTTACGAAGTCCTTGCTCACTTCTAGCAGGGAGATATTTTTATTACCTTTGCTTTTTAGAGAAAAAAATGATAGTACTAAATGTAATTTGTGTCTGTTTAATTATAGTGCAAGGATTCAAAAGTTGACATTTCTTTTATAGATCAAGTTAGTATGTTAATGTTTTCCAGGGATTTCCTACAGATAAAGCCTTTAAAGATCAAACATTTATCTTTATATTTTCTTAAAATGGTTTATAACATGAAATCATTTTAACTCTTAATGTTTTATCCAATAGTTTTTCAAAAAGGGGAACTTAAATAATCAGAAAGCTTTGTGCCCCTTGCTTCTCCAGGTCTTAATTGGTATAGGATAGGTAAAGAAGCAAAGAGGTCAAAGTACCTGTGGCTTCTGTTAAAGTCATGCATTTCATTTTCATCTTAGAAATCAAACAGAAGCTAAAAATAATCATTTGTGATATGAGAGACCTACATCAATTTCAGAAATAGTCTATTGGGGGTAAAGACTATAATAGGTTTCAAGAACAAAGGAAGGGATGACAGGATGGTGAAAGTCTATGAAAGGACCCACCTGTGAGCAGTTTCACAACTACCTGAGAAGGGAGGGGAAACTGAATTATTGCCTTTTTACCCCCTTAATTAAGGAAAGAAACTTTCCCTGATATTGATAAAAATTATTCAGAATACCATATTTAAACCATTTTATGAAAGATTGTTCTGTCATGCCAATAATTATGAGTTCATTTTCTTCTTTCACCAGTCACAATCTTACTATCTCTTTGGGTTTAGTGTAAAATCAGGAGCAAAATAACAGTATTATAAGGAACATGTCTCTGGCAACACTTCTGTCCCAAGACAGGGGAAAACAAAACCTTTAAAATCACTGGTTTCATGAGAAATTCAGGCAAAGTTTCACATAAACAGCCAAGCCATTGGAAGCACAGCCAAAGGAACATTAACATTTTCCTAGGATTTTCACAAAGTCTTGCTAATACTAGTCAATGGGGTTACCATCCTGCCTAAAGGTTTAGTAACAACAAGAGACATGAAATTGTGACTAAGTAACTTGCTTTGTGCAGCTGTCCAAGTTTCAGTGGGTAAGAATGAGATATTCAATTAAACTCAAAGTCTGGGAGGTACAGAAATAGCTACGATTCTGCATTGTGAATTGAGAATATGAAGTGGAAGACTACAAGAAGTCGTCTTTCAGGAACAACAGTGGTCACTGTAGTAATCCAATGAGGGGAAATGGTAACTTCAATAGTTTGTTTTAGAGTATAGTTTTAAAAGACCTTTCACATATAGTGTTATCCCTTCCCCACAGAGTTTAAGACAATGGTGATTCAATTAATCTCTTTGAAACTGGTTCCAAGTGACCAAGTGCATTCCTATTCCCCAGTATGTTGATATCAGCTTGGACAGAGTGCAGGATCTGAGAAAAAATAAAATAGGAACTCTAAATGGATGAAGCTGAAAGAAAGGCATGGTGATATGAAATTAAGAGAGGCCTACAATTTCTTTGGAGAAGCTCATTCAAAAATGAACTAATTTTAGTAACAAATCTAATTATTAATCATAAGTTATTACTAATGAATAATCTATTATTAATTACAAGTTATTCATTGTTGTTGAAGCCAACTCAGGTACCCCTAGACTACATTTCTCCCCATATATCAAGATTCAAAATAACAGAGTCAATTGTGTGATACTTTAGTGTCATTTAAAGAAGTAGCCTGAATAATGTGAAGAAATTTGAATAATTTTTAGTGAATCACCAGTGGAATGCCAAAACATCTTTCATTCAATTCTTTGAATATATTTCAATGCAGTATTACTTTAGTAGGCACTAATGATCTTCATATGAAAACAATTTCATGTTAGACAATAACCTTTTAATATAATGTGCACCACTTGTGCGCCACTTCTTAAAAACCGATGAGTTCAGTGTTTGTTGTATAACAATAGTGATGGACCCCCCTCCTTCACCCTCCCTATTCTACTCAACTATGGCAAAGCATAAAAGAGAATACAACACTTCATTTTTAATGCTATCATCGTTCTCAATATGACCTAACCAGTAAAAACTGCAAAATCAGCAGTAGATCCAGACCTAGGGATTGTCTCTAAAAAGAGAGAAAGAGAAGAAAAACACATTTATTCCATCCAAGAAACTGTCGTTAGATTTAGGAATAAAGTTTGCTCTTGGCTACTGCTAAGTTCAGCAACTGCTACTGCTTCACTTCTGAATGGTTATCTGCTTTAAAAGAAGTGATCTAGAGAATATTTTAAAAGGGATATTTACTGTGAAAAGCTTTAACATAGTTTCAGTGGGGAAAAAAAATTTATGAGGTGCCTATAATGTCTAAGGCAGGGTCCTCTTAAGAATGATAAATAGTTTTCTCCACTTCATAGGTTCTAGTCACTCAATAAACATAAATAAATGGATTGATTTGATAGGTAGAGGTTGGTAGGAATTCATTTTTACTTTCTATGTGTTTTCAATTTCAAGTTTCACAATACTCTTACAGAAGATAGTTTGGAAATTTTCCAAAATATAGACCAACTTTGCTTATAAGACCTGGATTGTTCACTAAATACACTTGAAAGGTTCACAGCTTAGAGGCATATTATCACCTTTGGGTCACAAGTTTTCCATTCAGTTTGCCTAATGCAAAGTATAGGACGATGTCAACAGCTTAATGAGTTATAGCAGTTTGAAGAAGACCTAAACCCAACTCATTCAAAGACCCTATAACCTTCTCAGTAAGGAGGAATTTAAGATGTGCATTCAATTTTGAGAGATGAGGAGGAGGAGGAGAGGATAGTTCCTGGGTAGGTCACTATACTAAGTCACTTATTTAATTTTCACAAGAACTTTATGAAGTAAAAACTTTTTAATATCTCTATTCACAACAGAGAAAACAAAGGCTGGGTGAAGTTAAATATTTCACTTGGGAATAAATAAATGTGGTACAGCCAAGATCCAAACCCAGGTAGAATGCATCTAAATCCCATACATTACTGAGTCAGTACTGTAGGATTTCAACAGTGAAAATCCCTTGAGCCTGAGGAGTGTCTGCCCTAGCTTGCTCTGCATTTCATTAAACTGAGACATTTTAATGCGTCTTTATCTGCTTTTACCTATAAATGAATAAAAATGAACTCTTGGCAAGACTTTTTGTAAAAGAAGCGCCAACTCTGAATTTGTGGGTATTGGCACATTCAGGTGGTAGTTTTGTCCCTAGAAGAGAAACACAAACATCCTGTCTATATATTGCTTTCGAAAATGTTAAGCAAACAGTTTCCTCCTCAGCTTCCATGTCAAAATGGAGTATGTTTCATGTTTTACACCAAAGAGAAGATCTGTGCCAAGTTTAAATCAAGAACAAAAGTCAAAGTAATGGTGCATCAGTTGTGGGTTTGGCAGTGGCCAGAAAAGATAGCCTCAAAGAAAACTCATACCTTTTATGGAAACCAAATATCGACCACAATTGGCACACAAAAAACTGCACAGACAAACAAAACTGCTGGATAAACAAATCAAAATTACACAGGAAGCTGACACCCATTCTTTACAGTGGAAAACCAAAGATAAAAATGAGTCACAAATCTCGTATTCTTGGAAAGGATAAATGTTCACCCATCTGGTAATATGTTTTAAAAAATATTTCCCTGAAGATGTCTAATATTTCCAATATTTTCTTAAATAACACACTAAGAATAACTTCAATGTGTTAATGTCACAGAACAACTGACTATAAACTCTGTTATGAAAGAAAAGATCTTCAGTTGAACAATGTGTGATTTGTACTATGTAATTTAAGAATACAAAATGTATTCTCAGATTCAGATAATATTTCCAGATTATAAAAGAACAGTGAGTATTCAAATGAGTGTCAAGGCAGAGTGGATATGGAATTGAAGAAGAGAATGAGTCCTTTCAAACAAAGATGGCTCTATGCAAAATTTTTTCCAGTACTGGGTATTGAACCCAGGACCTTGCACATGTCAGGTAAGGGCTTTTCCATTTCTGAGGCTTTTAAATTTTTAATTATATACTTATTTTTTTTTTTGAGACAAGGTCTTCTTAAGTCATCCAGGTTGGCATTGAACTTGCAATCCTCCTCCCTCAGACTCTTGAGAAACTGGAATTACAGGAGTGTGCCACTATACCCATGTTATGCAAGGTTGTTGTTGTTTTTTTTTTTTTTTTTTTTTTGTTTGTTTTTTCTGGAAGTACTGGGGATTGAGCCCAAGACCTTGTACATGCAAGGCAAATGCACTACCACTGGGATATAAGAAGATTCCTAAGAGTACAACCAATTCTGTCTCTTTTATTACAGAGTACCTTCATGCATACCTGTCCTGAATAGCACCCAACTAAATTATCAAGTACTTAACAGATAAAGAAATAATAGAAATTCTTTATTCAGTTTAGCATCTATTCTATCTTTGTGAAATTATACATAACAGATCCCTTTAGCCCATCCAACCTGAAACAAAGGAAAAGGAGACTAAGAAAATTCTCAAATTAGTTGTAGGATTGCAGGAATCCATAGCAAATAAGAAGTCATGTAGCCAAAGGCACTCTGTGTTAGATTCTAAGTGAACTAGAGTTTAAAAAACTATAATTCTGTTATTTCATGGAAACTTCCAAAGGACTTTCATGAGTACTTTTTGTGTGTGTTGTGTTCTGTATTTTTGCCTGAACTGAATAAAATCAATGTAAACTATTTCTGACCCTCCTTTTTATACTGCTAACAGGATGCCGTGTATTACATTGTATCACTTGTCACCACACATTACAATTTTCAAGTCCAGTTTAGTGTTTAAATGCAACATGCTTTAGAAGGCCCAGAAAGCTCATCAAGCATGAGAGCCCCAGTCACATTTTATAACCTCAGTGTTTATGCAGGCTACATTTCTTTATGCCTTCTCATAATTTTCATTTTATTAAAATAATCATGGCATTTTTGACTTTTAAAAAGAAATGGGAAGCTATTCCATTTAATCATTACTGAATGCAATCTCTTTGGCAGCAGCTTCCCATGACTTCCCAGGAGAATCAAGTCTATCTGTTGAAGCTCTTACTTGAAAAAAAAAAAAAAAAACAAGAATTCTAGGATCAATACCATTGGCAATTCAAATATTTGAAGAAAACAGGACACCCTCCTTTGGGCCCATCTGATATATCAAGCATTCTCTTAAAAAAATGGTCCTTAGGCACCAGAACATCCCTCTGGACGTAGCCTAAACATCACAGAGTACAATGTGTCTATGACTTCTTTTGATCTTTTCTACATTTCTGCCATGCCTAAGGTTTTTATTTTTTATTTTTAGCAACCACTTCATACTACTGGCTCATATTAAATTTATAGTCATATAAAAAGCCTCAGACCAACCTTTTAAAAAAATATCATTTGCTATCAAGCTGTGTTTCCATGACTTTATAATTGGCCACATTGATTTTTTTTCAAAATAAGCATTTACATTTAAATACAATCCCATAATTTTGATGCAATCCATCAACTTGGCCTATTTATATTGTACCCTGGTTCTTTCATCCATCATATTAGGACTCTCATCTTTTTTATAATCTGCAGTATCTTTTACAGCTTCATCTAAGTTTGATAGTTGTAAAATTTTCTCAATATTTAGCCTAGCCACAGGGCTATGGTCCTCTGGGTTTGATCCTTAAATGTCTCTCTGGATAATAGACGTGTCAGAAATGGGTATTCCCCTCCAATTTATAATTATATTCCATTCTCTGTTTATTTGCTGTCTACTTGCCTGAGAAATGTAGTTCATTTGAAATTTGTTTCTTCCTTGTGCCTATCAATAAAAAACAATACCTCTTTATAGCAGTTTTGCATGAAATCGAGGTGAGAGAATTGCTATAGTTTGGACTCTTTATTTAATGTTCCCCAAAGGCCCATGTGTTAAAGGCCAAGTCCCCAATCTGTGGCACTACTGGGAGGTGGTGGAATCTTTAGGAGGTAGAGCCCAGTGAAAGAAGCTGGGCCTCTGGGGGTGTGGCCCTGAAGGGGACATTAGGACCCCAGCCCATTCCTTTCTATGTCTCTTCACTTCCTGGTTACTAAGAGGCAAACAGGTCTCCTGGACCATGTGCTCCTTCCATGATGTAATGTGCCACCACAGACCTAAAGAGATAGGACCAAGAAACCATGAACTGAAACCCCTGAAATCATGAGCCAAAGTAAACCTTTTCTCTTATTCAGTGGATTTATCTCAGGTATTGTAACAGCAACAGAAAGCTTATACTATAAGAATCTTTTCCATCTCACTCAGCGGCATGGAGAGTTTAGTTTAAACAATGTGGAAAGTTTCTAGCACAGATTTGGGTATCACATTTATTTTTATTTTTACCAGAATTATTTAAGTATAACTGAAAAATAAAATTATGTACACTTAGAGTATATAATGTGTGCTACATATATATTGTGTTAGCTAACACATCAGTCATGTCACCTATTCATTATTTTTGTTGGTTTTTTTGTTGTTTTGTTTTGATTTATGGGGCTAATATTTAGGATAGTTTTTCATTACCATAGCCAAAATTCCTGACAAGAACAACTTAGAGTAGCAAAAGTTTGTTTTGGGCTCATGGTTTTAGAGGTTCAATCCATCTTCAGCCAACTCCATGGCTCTGGGCTCTAGGATAAGGTGGAAGGGCTTGGTTCAGAAAAGCTTCTCAGTTCACGGCAGTCAGGAGACAGACAGACAGACAGATACAGACACACACACACACACACACACACACACACACAGACACATAGACATACCAGGGAAAGGATTCAGTCCCAAAAGTCACACCTGCAGTGCCCGAGCCATGCCCACGTTCTTACAGTTATCACCCCATAGCCCATCCAAATTATTAATCAAATAGATCAATCCAGTGATGAGATTACAGCCCCAATCACTGCCCAGAATGTCCCACATCTGAATTTGCTGCATTGGGGAACATGATTTCAAAATGTGAGCATTTGGGAGGACATTTCTAGATGTAAACTATAACAAGGATCTACTATCTTGGCAAATTCTAAGTATATAGAACAGTATCATTAATGGCATTTACCATGCTGTACCTTATATCCTCAGAACATATTGTACAACTGAAAATTTATACCCCTGGACCAGCATCTCCCCATTTTCCTCTCCCCCTGGTTCCTGGCAACAAACATTCTATAATAGATAATAGAGTTTATGACTTCTATTATCTTTAGATCCTACATATAAATAAGATCATGCAGTATTTGCCTTTGTCTTAATTCACTAAGCACAAGACTAATCCATGTTACTACAAATGGCAGAGTATCCTCCTTTTTGTGGCTTTAAGGATCCAATTTGTATACGAGTACCTGAGATGTGTTTTCCATCCATAGATGGACAGTGAAGTCTGTTCCTTGTCTTGATTACATTTATCTTAATTAAAAGGGTATTCTTAATATTATCTTCAAACTTGAAAAGCTTGATATACAATTTTTTTTTGGTACAGAAAAACAATTAGACCTGACAATGAGTAAATAGAAACACAAATGAAACACGTAAAGTGAAGATGGCGACCAAGCAGTTCAGGCAAGTGTACAGAGTCATCACCACAGCCCTGAATAAATGGTGTATTTGCCATCCTGAATCATGGATTGTCTTTTAGGTACAATCACAAATATGAGTAGCACCAGGAACTTTCAACATATTATTCTATGATTCTGAAATAAAGTAAATTCATATTGCTCTTGTCATTTACATATTCTACTTCCTGACTACTTTGAAAACGTGGATTTAACAATCAAAAAATAGTCTTTATCTGCCAAGCTGCAAATAGAATTTATCCACCACCTTCATTTTTCTTAGGCAAAACCTCAGAAAAATAGAGTCAGTGAGCAATAATCTATTGTTATATAAATGGATAATTCAAAAATGTTTACTTTAAAAGAAGGAAAAAGAGTCTATAACAAAAATAGTAAGACACCACTTTCAAGGCATCAAGTGATTTAAGAGACTATTATCATCTTGTTAAAGTGTAACCAAATCTGAAAAGTACCCACTTAATTTTTAGATATTTTTCACTTTTAATAACTCTTCAGACTATATGACATTTAGCAGAAGTAAGAAGCAGATATAATAATCCAGGAAAAATGAGTCATTTTTTCATCTTTCCAAAGCATGAAAGTAGCTGAAATGCAGTATGTAAGTAGAGCCTTCCCGGTTGGCTACTGACTAAATGCAGAGAAATCTTTCTTTCCACACTTAGGATTCTGTACTCACACTCAATAGGTCATTTTTATCAGTACTTCATTGTCCAACTGCATTTTATTTTATAATTATTTTTATTTCCCCCATCCTCATTTCCCCATCCCTTTCTCCAGACTGCATTTCTGGGAAGAGATTACTTCTTTAATTTCCACATATTTTTTCATAGTATTAGTTATGGATCAAAATATACACATAAATATATATCTGTATTTATATCTATATCTGAGCATGAATATATGAATATACTTGTAGATAGAATGAACACAGCTCTTTAACATCCCATTTCCACAAGGCCTTCATCATTGCTTACAATGAAATGGGAGTGCATAACCCACTTGAGTCTAATGTATGAAATATGATATGTCAAGAGCTTTGTAATGTTTTGAACAACCAATAAAAAAAATTAAAACAAAACAAAACAAAACAAAAACAATGAACTGACATAGCTTCCTTGTGCTGATTTCTGATGGGCATGTCACAGGAGTGTTTCTAAGCAACCACCTGTGGTTTTCACACGAATGCATTTGTCTACTATCGAAGGCTGTTTTCTTGCTATAACAGTAGAGTTGAATAGTTGTGATAGAGACCACATAGTCCACAGAGCCAAATGTATTTACTAGCCATTGCTGCAAGAAAATGTTTGCCTACCTCTGGAATAGGTAGAATACACAGCACAGAATCGCCCTCAACTTCTGGCAGTAATAAAAGCCACAGTAGCAAAATGCTTTTTCTTTTCAGTCTTTTACTAATGTTATTGTGGAATCTTCAAATAACTATTAGGTTTCAACCCTCTACTTATGGATCCTAAAATATGTTCCTGTATTTTGACTTTAAGTCTTCAGTAAATCATGTGGGTCTGCCTGGACTTCTAAGGTTTTTTTTTTTTTTTTAATTTGTTCTTTTTAGTTATAAGTAACAGTCAAATCTATTTTGATGTACTTATATAAGCATGGATATATCTTATTCTAATTAAGATCCCAGTCTTGTGGATGTACATGATGGTGAGATTTACTGTGGTGTTCATATATGTATATAGGAAAGTTATGTCAGATTCACTCCACTGTCTTTCCTATTTTTATCCCCTCTCCCTTCCCTTCATTACCCTTTATCTAACACACTGAATATCCATTTTCTGTAATTCACCCCTTCTTGTTGTGGGTTAGCATCCACATATCAGAGAAAACATTCAACCTTTGGTTTTGGGGGATTTGCTTAGTTCACTTAGCATGATAGGCTCCAGGTCCATCCATTTACTGGTAAATGTTATAAAATCATTCTTCTTTAAGGACAGTTAATATTAAATTGTGCACATATACCACAATCTCTTTATCTACTCATCTGTTGATGGGCCTTGAGTTTGGTTCTGTAACTTAGCTATAATAAGCTGTACTTCTATGAACATTGATGTGACTGTGTTACTACAGTAGGCTGATTTTAATTCCTTTGTATATATACAAAAGAGTGGGATAGCTGAGTCAAATAGTGAGTGGTTCCATTCCTAGTTTTTTGATAAATATCCATATTGCTTTCCAAACTGGTTACACCAATTTGTAGTGCCATCAGCAATGTAGGAGCGCGCCCTTTCCCCCACATCCTCACCAATACTTATTGTTACTTGTATTCTTAATCATTCTGGTTGAAGTGAGGTGAAATCTCAGTGTAGTTTTAATTTGCATTTCTCTAAGCGCTAGACATGTTGAACATTTTTTCATATATTTGTTGACCATTCTTAACAAATGGTGCTGGCTAAACTGAAAATGCATATATAGTAGAATGAAATTTAACCCCTAACTCTCACACTGCACAAAATTCAACTCAAAGTGGATCAAAAACCTTAGGCATTAGACCAGAGACCCTTAATCTAATGGAAGAAAATATAGGCCCAACACTCTACTGTGTTGTCTTAGGAACTGACTTCTTCAACAAGACTCTGAAAGTACAAGAAGTAAAATCAAAAATCAATAAATGGGATGGCATTAAACTGAAAAGCTTCTTCATAGCAAAGGAAGGAAATAAGAGCATGAAGAGAGAATGGGAGAAAATCTTTGCTAACCACACCTTAGATAAGGCATTAATGTCCAGGACATATGAAGAACTCAAAAAGCTTAACAAGGAAACCAAACAAACAAACAAAAACCAAATTACCCAATCAACAAATGGGCATAGGAACTGAACACACCCTTCTCATTGTAAGGTCTTCTTGACCTCTGTTCTTTTTTATCTGAAGGATATCTGGTCTCCCGTCCACTTACGTGTTCATTATTGTCCTGTATCTTTTGTAAGTTTATTTTTCTGGGTTCTTCTCTGCAAGGACTACTAGAAAGGTTACAAAGCCATCCTGACTGATGCAAAACACACAAGTAATCCCACTGAGACCTCACTATGGTTCAGCAAACCTTTGATTCGGTTTTAAATGACCTCTTATTGTATTCTCCCCACCACTGATTACAGACTTTCCTACTATTATCAAATATCTTTGATCTTTCTTCCCTTCTCTCAGTACCTTCATTTCATTCCAGGAGTATTGACTGAGCAGATGATCCTGCTCCTTAATATACAAGGAAGATTGTTGTCCCTGCATATGATGTCTGGCAAATTCCTTCCTCTCTACCTGAAAAATTAGCTGGCTTAATCTTGACATATCCTTTCATTCAGCTCCACTTTCTAGTGAAATGTATCTTGGCTATATTTTTGGGTTATCCCAGTCTTCTCCAGGAAAAAAAATCTCTTCCATCTATTGCTCTTGGCTCCTTTATTATTATCTCTCTTTCACAACCATCCAATGACTCCCAGTTGTCACAAGAACCACTGAATACCATCTGATAAAGTGGTCCAACTCCTACTGGGATAATAAGACCAAAGAAAGCCTCAGTTGCACACAGAATAAATGATGGATGATTTCCCACTAACAATGTGGTTGTTTTACTCACTCATCTGACAAAGTCTAAAGATAATAAAATCAGCAGATATTGCTACAACAGTAGGTTTTAACCAAAAGACAACACCTTAGTTCTATTCTAGACTGTCAATTTTTTTTAAACAAAATAAGGCTATATTAAAGAATTCCTTATGAAGTTTATTTAGCAGGATCTCAATTCCCCAAATCAGGCACACCAATATGATCATCCTTCATCCTTATTAAATAAAATATCACACAGAAAAAAGGAGTTACCTAGCATGAAAAGACATTCTTATGAGCTATTTTAGAATCACTGGCACTATTTTAAGTTCATGTTTCAAAGAATGACATTAAAACTTATTTTAAATAAAATATTTAAGTATTTTAATTATTATTTTCTATCTTTCTTCAATTTCGATTTTAAAACTTTGAACATAAAAAAATACTTCAAACCACAATCAAAAACTAAGTATGGTAAAGTCTACCTAGAAACTTGGAAGAAACTAAGTCTAGAAAAACCAGCTCTACAAAGTCAGTTGTGTATTTGGTTGAGACACCATTTTCTTTGTAACATTTCCCTCACTTCAATCTTTCATATTCTATTTGGAATCTGAAGTCCAAGCAGGAAAAGGGACAGGAGACAAAAATATTTCAAGTCTAGGAGAAGCAGTCTCTCTTCAGAAAAATAATAAAACTGCCCAATTGTTAGAGAACCATTGTTAAAGAGTCTCTTCTTGTCCAATTGAATTGCCTGATATTCTGCCAAATCATTCATTGTATTTGTGGATCTATTCTTACATTCTCTACCATATCACACAGTTTTAATAAATGTATCTTAATAAGTCTTAAAATGAGGGAGTGTAAAGAAATAGACTTGATTTTCTTCTTCTCCTTCTCCAGAAAAATAAAATGCTTTAGTTACCCCAAGTGCTTTGCCCTTCCCTATAATGTGTGTCTATTTCAACACATCATAAATAAAATGTAGAATCTCTTGGGGGATTATTTTATAATGATAGATCCTTTTGGGTAAAACTGACATCTTAATAATGTTAAGTCTGACAGTCTCTAAAAATAGGTAATGAAATAATGCCACCTTTTTATCTCAGCTGGTTCTCCTTAAACTTTCCACCTCCTCTTGTGACAGTACACTGATGATGCCAAGTAATATTTTAAAAATACACTTCTAGTGATGTACAAAGGAAGGTTATTAACTCATAGCGTGATGCTCCTTTTTCTGTGTTATGTAGTTTTCATTGAAGTGCAAGTTTATATTTTCAATTATATCTTTTTGGTAAGATTTAATATGTTTTAAATAATTTTTCAGCATATTTGAAATCATATGGTATGTACTCTTCGGTATTCAGCTTCTTCTTTAAACACTTCTCAAATCTATATGTGTTGTGTGCGTTAACTTGCTTTTCTTTAGAGCTGAGGGCTATTTTATAGATATGTCTTAATTTGTCCATTCATTTATGCTATTTCCAGTTCCTGGACATTCCAGAAACTACAAATTTTTGCATAGACATGGGTTTTTATTTCTTGAGTAAATACATCAGAGTGAATTGCTCTGACATATAAGAGGTAAATGTTTAACTTTATAAAGATATTGTGACTTTGTTACTACCAGCAAAAGCAACATGCTGAGATAATTAGCTTGTAGAGGAAGAGCTACATGGAAACTAAAACTGTAACAACTGAATAAGGAATATACCTAATACTATGGCTGAAACTCTAACATAAAATCAAACTTGAAAATTTCTTCCCAAAGTTCAGAGAAAAGAAAAAAGAAGTAAAAAAAAAATCAAGCCAGAAGATGATTTCTATAGAGTGTAGAGAAGGGTCACTAATGAAAGATTTTGACACATACTGAGTGAGGAAACCATAAAAATAAGATTTTCCGAATTAAAGACTGAATAACAATAATGAAAGTAAAATTATATATAAAGGTCAAGAGAGACCACTGTCATCTTAACAAAGGAGTGCAAATTAATTAAATGGGGATCCTACAGCCAGACACATCTTAGATTTTCTTTTGTTAAGCATCAACTTATAACTAAAAGCAGGAGAGAAAAAAATACTTATCAATGGAAAAAGCTGATATTAATTTGTCCTCATACTATCTGCAAAGCAAAATTCATGAAAAAAAATATTGAACAGCCTCAGAATTTTAGGGGAAAATTACTGACAGATACTTTTACATTTGGTCATATTTTTATTTGTATATAAAGGAAAAAACCTGCATTTTCAATAATGCTGTCAAAATATTAGAACATATACTGTAGTTGTCAGTGAAGAACAAATAAAATGAAGAAGGAAATGGTGGTATAGAATATTGACAGTGTGCCTAGAAACCAGTTAAAATTGTATAATTGCTATAAATATGTCACATTAAAACAAAATACAAAAGGGGATGGATATATGGGTAGGAAGGATAGTATAATAAATTGGACATTATTACCATATGTGCATATATGAATTACATAACCGGTGTGATTCTATATCAGGTACAACCCGAAGAGTGAGATGTTATATTCCATTCATGTATGATGTGTCAAAATGAATTCTGCTGTCACGTAGAACTAATTAGAATTAAAGAAAATACAAAAACAACACAAAAGAAAAATGACACTGAAAGCAACATACAAAAAGTGAATATATACAGATGTGCACAAAATATATACAGGCATATGGTTCACCTCCCGGTGTTATATACCCATTTGATCTGCTTCTACTTCTTCCCACTGCCAAGCCTGCTCTTTTCCAGGGTAATCACAGCAGTCTATATTCTTTGGAAACCTTTAAAGGCTTCTTATTCTCTCATTTATCCTCTCAGAAAATGGTCCCAAGGAATGAGTTCAGTACTCCAGATGTGGTCTTAATGAAGAGAATGGAATTTACCAGTTTAATAGCATGGGTAAAGTGATTTCTTTTACTGGAAACACATCTTTATTGATATATAGTGAGTTCTAACTCCATCATTATCGATTTATTATTATTTCAATCTGTTTTTTTATTAGAGATTTATGGTTATACATAATAGTTGGGTTCATCCCAACAAACTCATACATGCCTGGAAGTCGATTTTAGTTCATGATCCCCTACTTTTCCCACTTGTCCTCCCTCCCCTCTTCTTTGTCTTCCTCTACTAGACTTCCTTCTGTTCATCTATTAATTTATATCTGATTGATTCTTTATGTTATCCTATTCTTCCTTCATCCTTTATTTTACTCTAGTTTCTGCATATGGAAAACAAAAAGGTCAACCTTTCAATTTCTGAGTTTGGCTAATTTCATTTAGTACAACATTCCCCATTTCCATCCATTTACTGGCATATGCCATAATTTCATTCTTTTTTTATGGCTAAGAATTCCTCCATTGTGTGTATATTCATATATACGTATGTATATATGTATGTATGCATGTATGTATGTATGTATATATGTATTATAATTTCTTAATCCATTTATATATTGATGGGCATCTGGGTTGATTCCATAATTTAGTTATTATGAATTGGGCTGCTATAAACATTGATGTGGCTTTGTTGCTGTAGTGTTTCAATTTTAGATCTTTGGGGAAAATACCAAGGAATGGGATAGCTAGGTCATATGATGGTTCCATTCTTGTGTTTTAAGGAGACTCCATACTGCTTTCAAGATGATTGTACTAATCTGCAGCCCCACAACAAAGTATAAGTGTTCCTTTCTCCCCACAACCTCACCAACTTTTATTGTTGTTCATATTATTGATCATTGCCATTCTGACTAGACCGAGATGAAATCTGTAGTTTTGATTTGCATTTCCCTGATTGCTACAGATGTGGAATATTTTTTCATGTATCTGTTGGCCTTTTGTGTTTCTTTTGGGAGATTTAACTTCAGTTCTTTTGACCATGTATTGATTGTGATTGTGTGTGTGTGTGTGTGTGTGTTAAGTTTTTTTGAGTTCTTTGTACATTCTGAATATTAATTCCCTATTGGAAGAGTAGCTGGCCAAGATTTTTCTCCCATTCTGTATGCTTTTTCTTCACAGTCTTAATAGTTTCCTTTGCTGTGCAGAAGATTTGTAGTTTGATAGCAACCAACTTATTGATTCTTAGTTTTATTTCTTGTGCTTTTGGGGTCTTGTTAAGGAAATCAGTGCCAGTCTCTGTATGATAGATTGTTGATCCTATGTTTTCTTTTGGCAGTTGTAAAGTTTCTGCTCTAATTTCTAAGTCTTTAATCCATGTTCATTTTAGTGTTATGCAGTGTGAGAGAGGGGTCTACTTTTATTTTTCTTTATAAAACTCTTCAGTTTTCCCAGCACTATTTGTTAAAAAGATTATCTTTTCTCCAAGATATGTTTATTGGCATCTTGGTCAAATGTCAGATGGTTACAGGTGTGTGGATTTTTCTCTGTGTCTTCTATTCTATTCCATTGATTTCATGTCTGTTTTGATGCCAATGCCATACTGTTTTTGTTACTACAGTTCTGTAGTGTAATTTCAGACCAGAAAATTATGATGCCCTCTGCTTTACTTTTCTTGCTTAATATTGCTTTGGTTCTCCAGATCTCTTTATTCTTCCAAGTGAATTTGAGAACTGTATTTTTCCTAATTCTATGAGGAATCTGATTGGTATTTAGATGAAGATTGCATTGAATCTGTATATTGTTTTAGTAGTATGATTAACCTAAAAATATTAATTCTGCACACCAAGAACATGGAATATCTTTCCATCTTGTAAGGTTTTCTTCAATTTCTTTCTTCAGTGTTCTATAATTTTAAATGTAGAACTCTTTTGTCTCCTTAGTTAGATTAATTCCCAAGTTTTATTTATTTATTTATTTATTTTAGGTTATTGTGAACTTTTCTGATTTCTTCCTTTTCTGAATGCTTGCTAGAGTAGCAAAGCCATTGATTCATGCGTGTTGACCT
Source organism: Callospermophilus lateralis (assembly GCF_048772815.1). NCBI lineage: Eukaryota > Metazoa > Chordata > Mammalia > Rodentia > Sciuridae > Callospermophilus > Callospermophilus lateralis. The sequence goes on along the minus strand of NW_027514713.1, from coordinate 9,754,793 downwards.
TGTATCTTATTACTTTGCTAAACTCATTTATAAACTCAATAAATAGTCTTTTGGTGGAGTGTTTTGGGTCTTCTAGACAGCGGATCATGTTGATGGCAAACTGATATTTTGACTTCTTTTTATATATTTGTATCCCTTTGATTTCCTTTTCTTGCCTGATTGTTCTGGCTAATATTTTGAGGACTATATTGAAAAGGAGTGATAAGAGTGGACAGCCTGATCTTGAATTTAGAGGAGATGCTTTTAATTTTTCTCCATTTAGTATAATATTGGCTTTGGGTTTGTCATAAATGGCCTTTAGGATATTGAGTTTAGTTCCTTTGGTCCCTAGCTTCTAGAGCATTTTTAACATGAATGGGTGTTGGATTCAAAGGCCTTTTCCGCATCTATTGCTATGATCTTGTGATTTTTGTCCTTAATTCTGTTTAAGTGATGATGAATTTCACTTATTGATTTGTGTATGTGAACCAACCTTGCATCCCTGGAATGAAACCCACTTGATCATAATGCATTATATTTTTATGTATTTTTGAATGCAGTTTCCTAATATTTTATTAGGATTTTTGAATCTATGTTCATTAGGATACTGCAGTTTTCTTTCCTTGATGCATCTTTGCCTGGTTTTGGTATCAGGATTATACTAGCTTCATAAGTATTTGGGAACTTCAATTTCATGGAATAATTTGAGAAAGACTGGTATTAGACCTTCTGTAAATGTCTGGTAGAATTCATTAGGTTCTGGGTTTCTCTTTTTCTGGAGGCTTTTATTTGCTAACAGTGCTCTGAAATAGTGTTTTACAATTAATTTGTATTGAAATAATACAATATACACACACCACTATACATAGTTTCATATGGATTTGTGTTTTCAAAATGAAGTATTCTTCTACCAATAAGGTATGTGTTTTACATCTATAATGCTCTTATTTGTGCTGCATATCATCTTATAATTTTCTAGATGGCTATTTTCAAAGCTGTTAAAGCATTCCAACATGTGCATCAGTTTTCTACATATTAAAAATTCACATTAAGTAAAATGTCCACATATTCAATGACAGACATATAAGCTTTAAATCAAGTACTACATTGATTTATTTTCTAATTTCTATATTGGGATTATAATTACAATGCAAAGTTTTAATAAGAAAAGACATATACAATCTACCAATAATATCAACTGAAAAACAGTGGGTATACAAAAAATGGTAATTATCACTCATCAAGCAAATCTGAGGAAAATTATATGAAAATAAGTTCTCACAAACTTATTTTCATATCAAGTTCAGCACTGAAATAAAGTGACATCTTTATATTCATTATACTACTAAGGAATCCAAAAAACCTGTTAATTGATAATATGGTTATGATCAACCTAAATAAAAAGAAATCAATTCTGTAAATTTTCTTTAAGGCATTGCTGACATCCCTCTAATTCATATAAATGACTTCTAAATCCAATTTACACTTGGTATTAAAATTTTATTTAAACAATTTAAGTTTGTAATGAAAAAGTTACTCTATGGATTATTATAAAACACTAGAATATTTGTCTTTTAGACTTGAATGTTTAATGCTCCAGAACCATAGCCACTCTCTACTTAGAAGAGACAATTATCCATTTGGATTTGAGTTTTCCATCATCTGACATTATTCCAATTTATTATTACTGTAATTTTCTCGGATCTGAAGAGTTGAGTAGAATAGTTGAGGTTAACATAAAATCTGTTTACTTCTCACAAACTTATTTTCATATCATTTTAAATTTTGCTGCTAAAGGAATAGTTATGCTTTGGGTAGATGTGGCTTAAATCAGTAAGATACAATTTTCACTATGAGTTAGGAATATTCAATTTAATCAGTTTTTCCAGTTAAAAAAAAAATGTCTTCCTGCAATCTTGTATGATTTTCAATGTCTACAGTCAGTTGATGGATGTTAATTTTGCTCCTATTAAATGTGGTACATGATAAATTCTCAAGACATACAGAGGCAACAAAAAAGTATAAACTATATTTTTTATGAAGAAACATATTACCTAAGAAAGAATACATACAGAAAAGAATACATGTCTTAGAAATGTGTAATACATTCATTTTAAGAAAATACACTATATAGCAAAGATACTTTTGTCAAACTAAAGTTACAGTTCATCAAGAAACAACCATAAAAATAAGTATCATTTAGATGCTATTTAAGGTGTGTCAGGCTGTGTTTTAAATCACACCCTGTAATCTTCACAATGAGGCAGGTATTTTTCCTCAGATTTGCTTGATGAGGAGGCTAAGATACAAAAGGCTAATTACCTGCCTCAATTCATACAGATAGCTAGTGTTAAAGCCAAAATTTGAACCTAAATCCTATTCTAGAACCCACAATTTTAACCAGTCTGATATTCTAATACTTTTCTTCCAAGTAAAATGTGGAGATATGATTTTTAAAATGTGCATAAATCTTAAGTATAGAGCTCAATCAAGTTTAGCAGGAAATTCTAGGGGCTGGGGTTGCAGCTCAGTGGTAGAGCACTTGCCTAGTATGTGTGAGGCACTGGGTTCAATTATCAGGACCACATAAAAATAAATAATAAATAAAGGTATATAAAAAGGTATATGTTAAGATGCATCTGCCTGTGTGATTACCACTCCAATTAAGATACTTGTGTGTTTATTTGTGTGTAATTGTGTGTTCTTCCATATTTTCCTGTCTGCCTTTTGTTAATTGTTGTTCGGCTAATTACTTAGAAAAGCTAATTAACCTTTCAAAGAAGGGAAGGTATCAAGAAAATAATGATAATAACTAATATTTATGAAGCACACATTAAGTGCCTGACTCTTCTAGGTGCTTAAATCTAATGCTTTCTGTAATCCTATGGGGAACATGTCAATTGTCTGCATTTTACAGATGAGAAAATAAAGCACAGAGATGTTAGAGTAAGGAGCAGCACTCTACTAACTGGTCATAAAATTTGATTGGTTATAAAGAGATAAAAAGAGAACTGAAGATGTTTTAAAAGCTCCAGAAAGAATTCAGTAAGTTTCAGTTTAATTTTGATTTGACACCCAGGATCCAATAAGACCTGGATTAGATGTACAGTATAAGTGATTCACTACTCAACAAATAGAAACATGCAGAAGTGAACACAGGTATCCAGGAGCCTGTGGATGAAGAGTGTAAGACAAGAACTATTCTTGAAGAATACCCACATTACAAAGGATGAAATGGGATGTCAAAGGAGAAGAGCTAGCAAAGGAACAGCAGCAGAAATGAGGGAAAGTAGTCAAATTGTCACTAAGAAGGAAACTAGGAAAACACAGGAAAGCATGTTTGAACCTTGCCAAAGTCCATTCACATTTGGTCACCAGATCAATGTGAAATGCTGGAAACATTTAACATTGCTAGAAAAACAGTACTGAATTCTTACATGGTGGAGGATGTATCAGTTGTTGAAGAGCCCAGTGGATGGCTATGAGGTCTTCCCAGAAATTATATACATAAAACTTATATTTTAATTGGTGACAAATGCTGTTTTTTTTTAAATAAGTGTAGCTGCCATCTGTAGATTACATTAGCAGATTTGACTTTGCTCTACTGAATTTTGCTTCTTGCCCTTCATTCCTTCTCATTTTCTTTGAGAAATTATTATTACTACGTGTATATCAGAATCTCCTGGAAATCTTTATAAAGACAGAACCAATGCCCATAGTCCCTGGGAGAGGACAGTATATTAAAAAAATAATAATAAAATAAAACTCTTAAGAGCTTTTTCAAAGTATACATTTCTCTCTCCCACCTTTGAAATGCTGCGGAGTAGAGCAGCGTGTTAGAAGGTAGAGTTTGAAATTTTCCTTAGAGTACCCTGATATACCACCCTCCTTTTAAAGAAACAGTATTCTATGCATTTCTTTGGTGAATTCAACCTCTCCAAAGGCTTCAAGTACAAATGGCCCCTTAGTTTTCACTTCTGCATCCTAGATTCCTCCTTGTTCCAAACCCACATCTCCATCTGACCATCATATACATTGTTTTACCTGTATACCCAAGGAAGTAGCAATCTCAATAGTTCTTAAAAAAACAAGCAAAAATAAAAATCACAAAGTTACCTCTGCCTCCTCATCTGTATAAATGGTGTTACCACACACAGAATCATGCTAAATTTCTCTTTTACCCATAACTTTTTTTCATCACCTTCTACCAGAGTTAGAAGGAGAACAAAGAAAATTTATGGGACAAAAAAGTATCCTGTATTTAGACTTAAACAATTTCAATTATTGCAATAGTTTTTAATAAGTCTCACTGATAACATCTTGTTCTGAAATCCATTCTCCACATTGCTGCCCAAGAGACCAACCAACCATTTCACTCACTCACTATCCATGCAATGGGTCTAATCACCCTTTTAGGTAAAACCAAAATTTCTATGGAGACATGCAATGCCCCTTAAGAGCAGTAAGACTGCATACTTACCTTGAATTTAGTTTCTTTAGAAAAGTATGGCATTAGTGACTTCCAGTGAACCATACCTTTCAGTCATGCAAGGGGCACAGATGCCCTTGTATGGCTCTCTCCCTATGAATCTATATTTCACTTTAACTACAACTAGTTCTTTGTACACTTGAGACATATGAACTGGCTCATGACAGGTACATGTCTCCCCTCCAGAAAGAAGAGATACTAAAATTACATAGAAGAAAAGAGAGAAAAATCATGCTATCTCAGGGCCCATTTGATTGCAATCCCCAGTCAATCTGTAAGGTGCATACAATGAAGATTACTACCAGTAAGATTAAAAAGAACCACTCAACTGAGCTTAGTCAAAATAGTAAAATCTGAGTAGATAAGCTTTTTATTTTAATGAAATACTAAGTGTATTATAAAGCCATAGAAAACTAAAACAGCTTATTTCGAGTTTCAGGAAGGGTTTTTATACCTGTTTCATATATAACTGTGTGGATACATTAAATTTTACTAGGATAAAATTGAATTAATAGAGTTTGATCATTTGGTAAGTCTGAACAAATAAGGTGTTCCTTTGTTAACTGACTGATTGATTGATTTGGTACTAGCAATGGAACCCAGAGGCACTTAACTACTGAGCCACATTCCCAGCCTGGTTTTTATTTTTTATTTTAAGACAGGGTCTCACTAAGCTGCTTAGGGCCTCACCAAGTTGCTGAGGTTGGCTTTTTCAACTTGTGATCCTCCTGCTTCAGCTTCCAGGGCTGTTGGGATTGCAGGACTATACCACTGCCCCACTGCCAAGGCCTTGTTTTGTTTGTTTGTTTGTTTGTTTTGTTTTGTTTTAAAGAAATTACTTCTAGGGCTAGGGTTGTAGCTCAGTGGTAGTGCGCTTGCCTTTTAAGTGTGAGGCACTGGGTTCGATCCTCGACATCACATAAAAATAAATAAATAAAACAAAGGTATTGTGTCCATGTACGACTAAAAGCATTAAAAATAAAAAAGAAAAGAAAGACTTCTATCCATATAACCTGAAAGACGTTCACTTGGATATACCAGAGCATCTAACAGTGATCAACACAGATTTTTCTGCCGGTCTTTATAAAGTATATTGAAGATACACTTGCAAGAAGATATGATAGCTGACTAAAAGCTAAAACAAAAGAATGGACTCCTGTCAGGGTGTTTTGCTCACAGGAAGGTGGAGCACATTTTCTCTCTCATCTTTATGTCATTGGAATTCTTCTAACCTTGTTGAATTCCTGCTGTGAACAGTAACCTACGCGCCTCTTTATTTCAACATGTTTATTAATGATATTCTTTGCACACCACTCATTCATATTATTATTTAAATCCTAACTAAGAATAATTAAACAAATTACTTACAATGTTAAATATTTTCTAACTAAAATGCTATTATTTAAAATACTATTATAAAAATCATCAGAGCATTCATTTTCAATATGTATTATTTAGGACTTTAAAAGACTCTGCTAAATTTGACATAATTTTTCTTTAAAATATATTCTGTTGTGCCAAAATATTTGTTATTATGTGTAGAATATTATATTCTTGATATCTGTGCAGGGGAAGGCTTATAATACTATTCAGGGGCACAAACAAAGTATATTCACTGACATTTATGCATCAATTTGCATACTACCAGCTTTTTCAGAAAGAAAATTGATACGACTTCATCTTGTCCTTGGTAAAATGAATTATATCTGACTCTCCTTGTAAAACATCAAGGCTATCAGGGGGAAAAATAAAACAATAGATTTTCAAAAGCAAATGAAGGAAATAACCTTGCTATTGCCCTCCAGTACTAATTCTGTTGTTTTTGCTCCCTTATGTTAACTGCACTTAAAAGGAACTGGTTAAGGTTGACACATTAGGGGGTTCTGCCTAGATGAAGTTATTTTAATAAGAATTTGCTGGAGGCAATGGCTTTGGGTTGTACAGTGTCCCTGGAACTGGCAGTTTAAAATCCCAGATAGGCTGACTCATCCCTTCCACATTTGGAGGTTTTAAAAAAAAATAAATAAATAAGGCACATCTTGCAATTTACTGCATGAAGATCTCTGAGGCCAGGTTGTAGATCATCTGCCCAGGCCATAAAATTATATCCAAATACGCAAATCTAAAACCTCAAACTCAGTTGTGACTGACTTCTATGAACATCATCAACCAACCCTTCAAACTTCAGAGTTTCATTCTAGATGAGATATTAATTATGTATACATACATGAAGCTATCAGTAAAGTTTTCTTTAAGGATTATCATGTAGCTGACATACACACAGCATCTGGGAATTAGGAGGACAAATAGGCATTGCCTAGGATTTCAAGTTCACAGACATCATTCATCAAGTTTCAAAAGTATCCAAATGAAAAAGAATATGAACAACAAGAATTCAGAGAAAGTAGAATTGATCAGTTCATGGAGGTAAGCAAAGTTTGTACCATTTGCAGGTTACTAGTTTCCTGCTACAAGCTCTATTTCCATCCCTACAGCTGTCCAAGTTAAATAGCCCTTATGCATGCGGGATGTTGTCTCCCTCCCCCAAAACATGTTTCCCCTCTTATATTTTCCTTTAGGGTCTTCCTTTTATTTCCCTTTGATTTTTTTCCCTTAAGTCTCTCCCATCTTAAAAATAAATAAATGGCACACGTCTGTAATCCCAGCAGCTTGGTAGGAGGATGGAGAGTTCAAAGCCAGCCTCAGCAAAATCCAGGTGCTAGGCAACTCAGTGAAACCCTGTCTCTAAATGAAATACAAAATAGGACTGGGGATGTGGTTCAGTGGTGGAGTGCTCTGAGTTCAATCCCCAGTACCAAATAATAAATAAACAAACAAACAAACTGAAATCGCTTGACCTATTACTCCTGGCTTTCTCTCTTAGCTTCTGAAAAATCAAGTCTGTCAAATAGGGTTTAATCTGTCACCTCTTTTTTATATATAAACTGAAAATGAGATTCTCACCCAATCTCTTAAAACAAAAATCTAACCTAAACTAAGTCAATAATGCTTGTTAATTACCAGTTTAATAGCCTATTAGTGAAACTTGATCACCCAGTACAAACTACTCACAGCCCTGTTTGCTTTTATGAAACCATTTTTTGCTGGTTTCCCTCAGAACTCTGGCCCCTTTTTAATCTCTTCTGTGGTCTTTGTTTTTAGTCACCATTTAAATGTAGCTTTCCCCTAAAAATTATAACCACATTTTTCTTCACCATTCAGCTTGCATTTCCCAAGGGATCACTGTGTTGGAACTCTGCTCTATCTTCCTGAGGTGGTTGCAACCATGTCCAGTTTATACAGGTGAAGCCTAAATAGATTACCCAGAGGTCATACATCTTCTCTCTCCCTCTTTCTGATTTTAAACCAACTACTCACTGCACATTTCCATCTAGAAGCTCTCCAGATCACATAGACTCAATATATCCCAAACCAACTTCATATTTCCCTTATCTCTCAAATGTTCTTCTTGCTGATTTTTCTCAGATGGATGAGCCCACAAATGAAGGCGTCAAAACTCTTATTTCTGTCTTCAAATCTTTCACTAAAACTGATTAACAATATCTCATCAGTGCCTCTAATATTTTCCCCTCCCCTCTGTACTTTTGGCTTCAATCTATGACAGTCTCATAAATGTTCTCATTGCTGCAACCTCTTCTTTTGACATTTCCAATCAATCACCCATAAAATTCCAGAGAACTCTTCATGAAATAATCCAATCACATACTTTTCCTACAAAAGATCCTTCAGTGGCTTCTTCAGTCACCAGGCTGAAGTTCTAAGATCTATGACAAGGCTCTTTATGAACCAGTGTCTCTTGTGTCTTCAGGCTCTTCCTCTACCAGTTCCCTACTCACAGTCTTTTATGTACATCACACATCCTGTATCCTAGCCCTGCTTAATTACTCTCAATTCCCAAACACACTGTTCTCTTTTGACCTAGGTAGTGATGCATCTGCTAATTGTCCATCTCCAATGCAGTTACAGCAGACAAGGTAATGAGCAACCCATATAGGCTCAGTAGTTATATATCAGCTCCTCTCCATCTTCCTGACCTTTGCCAATTAAACCCTCTGTGCCTCATTTTCCTCACTTGTAAAATAGGAATGAGAACAATTTTTACCTCACAGGGTTGTGGTAAGGCTTAGATAATTCATATGAAGCAATTAAATTAGGGCCAGCAACAACCTCTCTGTAAATGTTAGCAAGTATCACTAAACCTATATGCAACAAACATCTATAAAATGTATCTAACTCTATAATGGGGAGTGTGTCACAAATTTCAATCAAGCACCTTACAAGCAATGTTGAGGTCCTGAAGCATAGTACCACTCACATGTGAAGGTACCTTCAGAAGCAGTGAGAATAACCCATCTTAAAATCTCCCTCTGGAGGAATGTTCTTTGGTCACATTCTGTCCAGTTCCCTTCTTAAACCCCTTCTCCTCAAGTCTTTTTTTTTATTGTTGGTTGTTCAAAACATTACATAGTTCTTGATATATCATATTTCACACTTTGATTCAAGTGGGTTATGAACTCCCATTTTTACCCCGTATACAAATTGCAGAATCACATCAACCCGGAAATTCTCACCAACTCATTCAACAGCATTTTCCTTCATGCCCATGGGCTGCACAGTAGAGGCTGCATGTTTGGAGGAAAAAGTACTGGGAATCCAAGATGGTAGAGAAGAGTGAACATAAGCAGCAACCCTAATCTTCTCCAATGACTGAAATCAGACTTCACAATTTGGGGAATTAATGTGCAGATTCCTTTCTTTTTTGTCATGTCTTCAAACACTTTCTTGTCTACTGAATTGTTCTCTTTACCTATAAACCAATTTCAACTTCTCCCATAGGAAAACTGTCTGTCCTTCTCTCAGAGATGGCTAAGTACAGAGATGCTTCCCCACTCTTCTTTCTTCTGTCGTAAAAGCTTAATTCTTGTGGCAATCATGCTACATTTGTAGTCTCCATCCACTCTATTTCTACTCACTCATTTTAAATTAAAATAGAAGATTATATAAAAATATCATATGAAAACACTTGAAAGTTAAATAATACTAGAAGGATTTTATAAAAACATCTGCCTCACCATGAAGCTTAATTTGTGAAAGACAACTATTACAATTGCTTCAACTATTATTAAACTTTACTTCAATAACAAATGATAGCCAGGCCATATTCTATTACCCCAAATTTCAACAATCTCCTTAATTCCTGCATAAAAGATGAGAATTATCCACTCTTCTAATTTTAATTTTACTAACAAGTTTTCTCCAATCACAATTTGTGTAGAAATTAACATTAAATTATGGTAACTAATTTGTAATACATAACCTGGCACTAAACATTCGAAAATCAATTCTTATACATTTTTTGTTTGTTTGTTTTGGAAGAATGAATTGCCTTTTCAAAAATGCATAGTTCTCTATGTTTCTATCACTAATTCTTCAATAAATCTAATATAGCACATAGGATAATCTATATTTTTATTTTTTTCTTCTGAAAGAACTTCTCTGGAGTCCTCCCTCTGTTTCAGGGCAGGGTGCTCTATAGGCCTAGTACCCAGGCATCATTCTGGTCTTGACTTCAGTTTTTCTGGACATTACCTTTGTATCTCCTCTGTGTAAGACCTCTCAGGTTTGGGGTCTTGTGCCATCTCTATTCTTCATTTATCCCTTTGGTTTTATGGACCATGGAGGATATAAGTAGAAAAAAATTGAGGTTACGTATCTTTTAAAATAACTTTCTTTTATTTTTCCTTAGCTTTTAATCCTTCTAGCATTCAGAGATTGGCTAAACATCTATTCTAGGTTGCCAATAATTTTTCCATTTTGAGTATTCCAGCAGGATTCAGTACTTCTGTTAGGAATATTCTTCTTTGTGAACTTACTTTCTGAACACTTAAGATTTTCCCTTTAAAACCCTAGTGTTCAAAAGTGTCGTGATGCTATGCCCTATTGTGTACTTATTTAATTATGCCATCCCATTCAATGGACTCCTTCAACCTAGAACCTGAAAAACTTGGCCCTGCTTTTTTTTAGGAGCGGGGAGTCTTGATACTATTTCTTTCCTCTTTCACTCCTGTTTTCTTGATTATTTTCTTACAACTCTTAATCATCGAATTTTAGTTTATTCCACTGAGATATCCTCAGTCGCCAGAATAATGCCAGACACTTCTCAATAAAAGTTTATCGAATACAATAATTAGGACACTAGACCTCTTGGTTTATTTTAGTTTTCCTTTTTTATTATGATTTCCCTTTGTCCTCCCCCGCACCCGTGTTTCTAAGTGTTTCTCTCATTGTTAAACTTCTAATCCTTATATTATCTATAAATTGTCAGATTAATAATTTCACTTCTAAATATCTTTATTTTCACTCTGTAGACTTTTAAAATTTTATCCTTGTCTTTTTTTTTTTTTTTTTTTTTGTCTCAGGTTGAAAGAATTACCAAATGCCTGGGACACAGCAATTTATGTGTTAAAGTGAGGCACAAAAAGTGGATTGTAAAGTCTGTTAGTGGAAGAATTTATTGGCTCACAGCTCATCAGGCAGAGTGGCTGATAGAGCCTGTGTGTTTTCAACTAGCTTCAAAGGTAGTATCTAGAAAGCTCTTTTGCAGTTTTCTTGAGAAAAGAATCTACCACTCCCCTATGTAGAGAGCTAAAAACTCAAGTAGGAAAAGAAGGTTTGGATGGTTTCTCCACATCTTCACTTACTTACCTTGTTTTTCTATTTCTTTTTGTTTTGGTACCAAAAATTGAATCCAGGAGTCCTTAACCACTGAACCACTTCTCCAGCACTGTCTCCCCGACTTTTTTTTTAACTTTTTATTTTGAGACAGGGTATCTCTAAGTTGGTTAGGGCCATGCTAAATTGCTGAGGCTGGAATTCAACATGTGAACCTCCTGCCTCAGGCTCTTGAGTCACTAGGATTACAGGTGTATGCCACCTCATTTGGCTACAATTACCTCTTTTATATCTGATTTCCTGAAGTTTAGAATATTTCTTATTTACTTTTATCAGTAAGTAAACCTCCTGCCTTCCATCAGAATTAAAGATAAACAGCCACATGGCCATGGAGGGAACCTGGAAGATTAATTGCTCATTCACAAGTTCAGCCCTCTCTCTTCTCATCTTTGTTGGTTTTTCTTGTCTCTAATTCCTGAAATATTCCCAAGGCCTGGTAAGGGTGTTTGTTTGTGGCTCTTCCTTCTTCAGGTAGTAATAAACTTCTAGTTCTGTCTTAGTTCTTATTTGTCTCCATTCCTGCCCCTTTTCCCCATAAGGTTTTAATATTTTTCTCACATTTTAGTGGTATTTAAAAGGAATTATTTAAATATAAACTGTAAACTCCAAGCCTCCATGTTTAAGAATATTTGCTTTCACTCTTCAATCATGACATCAGGTTTTGGTCCCTTTCTCACTATTAAAACTGCTTTAAAAGGATCAATAAATGACATTCTGAACTCTAAGACCAACACACTGATGATGACTGCCCAGACATGCATCCATATCCAGCCTAAACCTCTCTTCACATCAAGGTACACATTGTGTTATGGGCATCATTTACGAAGTTGGACTGATACTTTTTTGTACCTCCATTAAATATGATTGCCTTCAACGATAACAACATCCACTCCACTACTCAAGCTTGAAACTGGGCATTTCCTCTCCCTCATCCTTCCCATCTAATAACAAAATTCATTAACTATGGCAATGTGTTTTACATAATGGTCTCTGTGTTTTACATAATGCTGTCCTCGGTGCTAAGGCATTAGTCTACTTCTTCATTAATACTACCTGGCCACAGAGATAGTATGATCAGTCTTTCTGTCTATAGTCTTCTACATTCCATAATGGTACAGGTGTAAACTATCTTGCAAACAAATCTATTCATGTCATTGCCAAAAGTGGTCCTTTAATATTAAAAATAATTCTGATCACAATCAACTCAAACAAGCTAAAGTACTTGTTGGCTCACATTATCAAACCACTGAGAAGGGAGGCTTGCCCTTGCAGAAATGGAGCAAGTCTGGGATTTGAATAACTTAAAGAGGCTCTGCTTTGCTTCCCTTGGTATATTAGATTTATGAGCTGAAACCAACTATGTCCACAAGTCTGGAGACTTAGCCATTCGGAATCTAGTGGGCACATTTTATCAGCCTAGCTATGAGAGAAGTAGAGCCTTTGAGTCCTTTATTTCCAGTTTCAAAAATCCTAAATAAATATTCTGATAGGCCCAACTTGGGTTCTTTGTCCATTCCTATAGCCCCTAGGGACAGAGAAGTTGGGACAGAACTTATTAGACTGAAGGGGGAAGACATCCCCCTTCCCCCAATTCACACAAAGGAGAGTTACTAGGGGTACTTGGCAATAGTAGTTGTCCATCGCACAATACAGACTGCACCTGGACTTGAATCCAGCACAATCCCTAACTGTGCAATTGGAACAAATTGTTTGGCCTCTCAGCACCTTAGAGTTGACTCAGGTATAAATGAGGGCAATGACTTGATTTAATAGACTCATGGACTTGATTTAATCAGTGTAAGAAATTTAAACTGTGTCAATTCCATAGTTATAAGAGAATACCAGTCATGCATAAACAATTTAAATTCCTATTAGCATGACAAAACCCATCATAACCTGGCTCCTGCTTAATGTTTTAGCATTATTTCTCATACTAGTCCTCTAGCTGCAGTTCCAAAGTGGGCTAAACAACACACATATCCATGCTTCCTGGGCCTTGAACATGTTGCTCTTTCTCTGAAATACCCTTCCCTAGTTTCATATATCATTTACGCTTCATTTCAATATTAAAATATTTACACCCCAATTTGGTAACTTTTATCCTAAATGATGCAAAAAGTAGTCAAATATTTGCGTAAAACAATTTTAATTCTTCCTCTTATGATTGAAATAGGAAGCAACCCGTTTACTTCCCCTCTTTACTTCTCTCTGGTTCCTTTATAAAAACTCCCACAGATCCAGATCAGGGCAGACCTTGAATATACTCATAAGCTCCCCACTGGAACCACCATGTTCACAACTCATGACTTCTCAAACACGGTGCATTTGAAGCTTGACTCAAATTTAACTACTATCATAGCATTTTTCTCTCTCCCCATAACAGTCCTCCTAAATGAAATCATGGAATCATCAAACTTCCAGAGGCTCCTGCCACCCACCCTGTCTACTCTAAACTTTTGGACCTTTCTCATTGCAGACTTTCCATTCCACCTCCACATCTTCACCCTTCATGATGAGTGCTATACCCAGTGAGATCATCATGACCACAATCTTCTTGTGGGTTTCCCTTGATTAAAACTCTTCAGTAGCTTTCCCTTGTCTCTAATGGAAAGTCCAATATCCCCAGCCTGACATGTGAAATCTTGCATGACCTGGATTCTGCCCACCTCTGCCTTATCACCCTGAGCCATTCTCCACCTTCACTAAACACTTAACAGTATGTCTGACTTCAGAGTCCTCAGATGTAAAAAGTAGCTTTCTAGCTTGTCTGTGATCATAGTGCCTTCTTTTTTTCTTCTGGTTTGTTTATATGCCTCAAGCACTCCTTCTCTACTTCCTAAAACAGATAAATCTACTCTTACTCCAGTCTCAGCTTAAATGTCACTCTATCAGGGAAACCATGGCCGACTCACCATGCCAGACAAGTTCTTTCCATTTTTATGGCATCTTATTCTTCATCTTCACATCCAAGACAGCATTTTAATTAATTTATTCTATGATTAATTTCTTACTTATCCTTTTCCTAATATGTCACCCCAAGGGCAGAGGTTTTGTCTTCTATATAAACAAAACCCCATCTCTTTGGAAACTACCTCTCATATGTAGTTGGTACATGAAAATACTTTTTAATAAGTTGAATGGTCAACATTTGGTGGAAAACAATTAATTCTTTCAATGTAGTTTTCTTTCCTTGCCATTAAAAAAGATTCTTTGAAAACTGTTGACATGAGGAAATTAGCATCAATACTGTGGATAGAAAATGCTAAGTATAAATTATATCCATGGTGTTTCAACTCTGTAAGAGTACCCAGAAAATAGATGCAGTAGACAGAACAATACTCCCCTTCTGCAAAATGCCCATATTCTAATTCTTAGATTCTGTGAATACATGAGATGGAAAAGGGCAATTAAATTTGATGATCAGTTATTAGGAGAGAGAGGTGAGAGAGTAAGAGGGCGAGGGGTTTATTATCTTGGATTTTCTGGCTGGGCCCAAGATTAAAAAGGGTTTGAAACCCCTAAGGCATAGCACAAGAAGGAGAATTGGAGAGATACAGCATGAAGAACACTCATCCAGCCATTTGATAACTTTTAAGACTAAAGGGAAATACAGCCCTAGAAATGTGGGTAACTTCTAGGGCTACAAAAGGTGGGAAGCATTTCTCTCCCAGAGACGCCAGAAGATAGGCAGTCTTGCAAGAACCATCGTTTTATTCCAGTGAAACACATTTTGGACTTCAAGTCACCATGTTACATTTTTAACTACATTATAATATAATAATATATATTATAATATACATTACACTATATTAAATTTTTAACTACATTAAAATTTTTTTCCACAACAATAGGCAATTCTGCAAGAGGATATATGAGCATAAGAGAGTTTACATTTTTTCTCCTTTTCAAGATTTGTATAGTTTTACAGGCAAGGATTCTACAACTACCATCTTCTCTGTTTTCAAGCCATATTTTCTAGTATAGTCTACAGCATTATGCTTAAGACTGCTATATCTATGTATCCCATGAAGTTAAAAAAAAAATAATCTGGACAAACTAGACATGTTAAAAAAAATGTAGGTGGCAAATGCCCAGAGATATAACCAGAGAAATTTCATATTTTTTTCCTGTGAAAATGATGAATGAATGCATTTTCAGTTATATTGATATTATAAAAGGTCTACAGAAAATGTCTATACAGTTTGATGGCTTTCAGCAATGAAAGAAAGAAATATTTCCTTGGATAATATTATTATCCTATTACTATTTCATCCTCTTATCCTTTTATAGCAGTAATAAAAAAAAAAGCAGGATTTAGGGATCTGGGAAGAATATTGTAGTTCCTGAGTGGGGAAGAAAAGGGAACTTTTCTCAATTGGAAAATTTGTACTGCTGGCATTCCCTAGGTATTTAATTCTTGAAATAAACTTCCCTGACTAAAATACACATGGGCACCTGATAGCATTTTATGTTTAAGGAAGTTGTAGGACACAAATACTTTAAAGTAGGGAATTTATTGACACGATTATAAAAATGTATTCACTCTGGAATTAGGAATTCAACAATATAAATCTCACTTCTACTAGAAGGGAGTAAAAATTCACCTTTGGAATATTTGAAATTTAAATTACCATACAGTATAAATTTTCTTTATAAAATTGACTTAAATAGTAACTTCACAATATAATCCATATTACCTCAATTACATGGATATGATGTGCTCAAATAACCTATACATTTTTATTTTTAAAGACTTTTGTACTTATTTCCTAGTAAATAAAGATATTAAAAACTTGATTTCATTTTTTACACATAATCAACTCTCTGAAACTTCACAGAAAAAATACTGACACCATATGAGAGGAAAAAAATCATATATCAAGAAAGAGGACACCCAATAGAAAATGGGGGAGGTAGGGGAGGAGAAAACAGTGGTGCAAAGCATTTATAAAAATGAGTTTTATTTCCCTCTAGCACCTTCTGGTGGCCAACAGTATACTGCATACTCTGTAAAATTTTAAGAATCTACTGCAAATATTATTTGCCATTTGAAGTTTTATTTAATACTTCAGAAATTTAACTACATTTAATTTTTTTCTGCTTCTCCAATTATATATTCACAATATGAGTGTTTCATACAAGAGAACATATGATTTTCTTTCTAGAATTGAACATCTTTGAGTTTATTTGCAAGCACTGCAAATTTTTTCAATCTTTTGTCTCAGAAGAAAATTTCAAAGGGTAAGATCAACTAACTGCACTCTACACACACACACACACACACACACACACACACACACACAAGTGCCTATATTTGTGATCTGGCCCAGAGTATATGAAAGAAGCAATTTTAAGAAAACTATGCAATACTTCCTAATTAGCTTGAAAATGTCGTATTGCATAATATCAGTAATATTTAACATTTTCTGCCACTTTCCTAAATGTATACCTGGAAAGACATTAAAATTCTACAAATATTATTTCATTTGATTATACACTGAGCTAATGAAAAGTGTTATCTCCATTTAATGGGTGGAGACAATATTTTCTTTAACAAACCGAAAATCTAAGGAAACAAAGGCTCAAATGTACTTTCATATTCAAAGAATAAATAAATGAAAACAAATATGCATGACTTTAAATCATGTATGTATCAGTTGAGCTTAGTAGTAATATACACCTATAATCCCACCTACTCAGGAGGCAGATGCAGAAAATTCCCAAATTCAAGGCCAGCCTGGGCAACTTAGAGAGGCCGTGTCTTAAAATAAAATATAAACAGGGCTAGAGATGTAGCTCAGTACTAGAGTGCTTGCCTAGCATGCGAGAGGCTCTGGGTTCAATCTTCAGCACCACCACCAAAAAGGAAGGAAGGAAGGAAGGAAGGAAGGAAGGAAGGAAGGAAGGAAGGAAGGAAGGAAGGAAGGAAGGAAGGAAGGAATGGAGGGAGGGAGGGAGGGGAAGCAGAAGAAAATCATGTATGTATCAAGGACCAAACATTTGGGAATTAAACTTGAAAAAAAAGGTAGTTCACTCTACTGAATGTTCTTACTGTAAACGGTGTAAAATGTGGAAATGAAACTATGAGACCATCAAGGAAACAGTTTTAATAAGAGTGTTAGGTGGGAATGATCAAAATGTCAGGACTGCCTCTAAATCAGTATAGAGGCTCACAAAAAGTCCTTCATTTCCAAGATCATTGAGCAAGCAAAAATTAGAATTTGGCTTTTCACCTGGATTTCTTGCAGGGAAAAGATGTGTGAGTCATAAAATTTCAGCCTTCTGTGGTACCTGTCATAATTTAAAGTTTACTTGTATAAGTGGGAAGAGATCATGTCTATTTTGTCTATCATTGACAACAACCACCAGGGTGCTGGACACAGTACAATTGCTAAATATCTGCTCAGTGGCTCGACCTTGCCCAAACAGTCTTCGGGCCTTATTAAGGAATTTTCATCATAATCCCCCTGGAAATAAAAACTTTTCTTTTATTATTTCAATAGCATTTTGTGTAACAATTGGTATAGTTGAGCAAAACTGTAGGATTGTTAAGGCATGCAGTGGTCTACTCCATTTTACTTTGTTGATAGTAAGTTCAGTGAGGCAGGGCTAAGTACAGGAAAGGCAACTGAAAGGAGAAGATCTTAGTATTCCATACCATCTCCCAAGAGGGCAGACAGATGCATGCCCTTGCATCCCTACCCTAGCACCCTGCTGTGCTCTGCACACAGTGGGCAGATAATCAAATATCTGTTGAAAACTGAGAAACTCACCTTGTATCACTAGAGCTCTTTCTCCTGCCTCCCACCCCACCCCCTTCTTCTTTCCCTCTCTCTTTCTCCCTTCTTGCTTAAGTGGAGAAACTATATGAGTAACTCTGTAAAATCTATAATCATGTCCCTCTATACAGTGACATTCAGAAAAAATGCATTCACCTTGCCCTAACCTTGCTGAGGCTTAAGCCAAGTGTGCCTGGCAAAGAAGGAGAAAAAGACTATTATTTTTAAAGTCAGAGAACTGAACCTCATGAGTAAGATTTTGGCTAGAAGACTTGCTATCCCCAGAAACACTGAACGATTTCCAGGGAATGAGACAAAATTTCTATCAGTAATGCCATACAATAAGCCCTTGGCTTTATTCAAGAAACTGTTCAGATCAGTCCTATATTTAAATCATTTCCCTATATAAACAAAGCAAGGCAATGGCCTGGACAGTCTTCAAAAGACTAGAAAACTCAATGACCCATGTAATAACATTATTTAACAAAATTCTTCTCAGACTTTAGCAGAATAATTTTCATTTTTTTCCATTACTGCAATTTATGTGTAATCTGAACACTGCCTATTTTTTAAGAAGTCTCATAGCTAGCCCTATAATAATCAAAAGTTATTGCTAAGCAGCACTACTGGCACAATGCTTTGTGGAAGCAAAGGTTGAAATGTCAAACCTCTGAAAGCTATCACACACTATATCAACATTTCCTACTACTTGACGCTTTAGCATATAAATACTCAGCAAGTACTTTTCTTGAAAGCATACAAGAATATTAATCACAGGAGGTCCTGAATTCTGTTTTTCTTGAACAAAGGGTATTTATAATTCCTATAGAGTAAAGCATGTTAGTCACAGCCCAGTTCACAGTGTGGAAAAATACTACCAAACAAAAATTGAATCATTTTTCATGTCTTTCCTTCTCTATAGAAATCCTACACTTACAATCATACAAGAATTTTTTTTTTTAATGTGCATTATGTAGAAAGGCCTGTTGTGGGCTTCATTTTGCTTTTTTCAATGAAAACATTTGTCCAGCAGAAAACTGAGTTGGGGTTTTTGGTTTCATTTAAATACACAGAGCCCATCATTCATGACAATTGGTTCAATGTTAATTCACAGTTCTTCCAGGTGTGCTAATCTTAAATTTCCTGCCAAAAGAAAACGTAAGCAGTACAGCCGTTTCCAGGTCTGGTTGGACTAGCTCTCTGGAATCAGAAAAGCTGTGAAGAAATTTCTCCTTCAATTCATAGACACCAGGATGTTAAATAAAGACAAACGTATTTTACCTCCCCCAAATCAGAAAATGGTCGTGAACTGCTATGAATTCCTCCATAAAATAATATACTAGGTACACTGCCACATTTTCCAGAATGGCTGTTCAGGAGCTGATAGGACTGCCAGCATGTCAGATCTTAAATTAATAACTTAATTATGTCAACATACAGGACAAATAATAAGAACCACTGGTTTAGAAAAGATAAATAACTAAGAGCATTCTTTATGTCTTTGATTCTTTTCTTCATGTTTTTATATCCCTGTTCTTTATTTTATCTAGCACCAATGTAAATGTAAAATACCTAGCTCGGTAATTGAATTTTGGGGTTTCAACATATCTGAAATGGAAAAAAAGATGCATCTCCATATTGGAGGGATTGAACTAAAAGAGGAAATTCAAGAAATTTTTAATTACTCAGACTTTACAGTTGAATTGCATTTTATTCCTATGGGTGTTACAATTAGGAAAAAAGAGCAACAGTCAAAATGAGTCATGTATATGAATTGATTTAGAGAAAAACAGCATCTACATCTTTAGGATACAACCTGCGCAGTCCATACACACAGTCCATAAATAGCATTGGTTTGGTATTTTACAGCCTTAGAATACACTTACAAACATCCTGATGAATATGTGACTATGACCACTCTTTACAAATAAGAGAGTTCCAGAGACCTACATGACTGGGCCTAGCTCCCCCGCTTGCAGAGGAGCCACTGGGTTTGGATGAGTACTCGGGTACTCTCCCTCGATGACACATGCTTCTACTGTCACCAGAAACCAGAAACAAACAAAAGGCCAAATTATCTTAAATTAGACTTGGACCACAATTCTGACTTTCTTCTGTATTTAGCCTCAAAGAGTAAGAAGAGTTATGAAAATCACCTCTATTAACACCTTAAGAAGCAGAGAGAAAAGGAGTTCTAATAGCAAGGTGGTGTCATAGGAAGCCCAGACCCTCCTTTCCCCTACAGAGCCACTGCCTCACAACAAGGTAAAAACCAGTTCCCTTTGTAATTCAGAAAGTAGTTATGAGGCTCCAACCTCCCAGTGAGCTTGAAACCAACTATAATGAGACAGGCAGGAGAATCTGTTGCACTCACTGGCCATTGTCCCTTTCCTGGCTTAGCACAGAGCAAGTGGGGGGGGGCAGGAAACAACTTCCAGTTTCTTCCAAAGGAGAGAAAGAGCTGGGGCTTGCAACCAACACTGTGGCTTTTTTGGGGAAGCTGCCTAGGCCTGGTTACTGTCTCATCTATCTTGGAGCATTGATAGAGTTCACTCTTAGTCTAAGGGCTGCTGAGAATAAGAGGGGTTGGGCAGCTTTGTGGCAACTTCAGAGAACCTGCAGTACTTCAGACGGACACCAGAGGAAGCAAGAGATTACAACCTCCCAAGAAAGAAGGCAGAAATATCTCTGAGTTCACAAGCAAATGTCAAGAAAAGATATCCATAGAAAAGGTTTGAGAGACCCCTGGTGAAGGTGTTCTTCTGTATACTGCCAGTTCATAAAGACTGGGAGAAGTGGCTGTTTTTTCCAATGTACAGGTCCCAAGACAAAGTTAAAAGGCACATGAAGAAATAGAGAAACATGGCCCAACCAACAATAGGAAAAAAAAATCAACTGAACTTAGTTATTTTCCTTGAAAACATCAAGAAAATTGACAAACCTATAGGTAGATTAAGATACAGAGAATACTCAAAATCAAAAATAAAACAGGAGATGTCATAATTGATGCCATAAATACACAGAGACTCCTTGATTTATAAAAGGGTTTTGTCCCGATAAACCCACTGTACATTGAAAATACAGTAAATCAAAAACCACATTTAATATATTTAAGCTACCAAATACAGCTTAGCCACACAGCACACAGTAGAGTACTGGTGGTTTATTCTTGTGACCATGTGGCTGAATGAGAACTGCACTCATTGTCACTGCCCAGTATCCTAAGAATTGTACTGAATATAATGATCCTGGGAAAAGATCAAAATTCAAAGTATGGTTTCCACTGAGTATATATTCATTTTACATTATAAAGTCAAGAAGCCATAAATTGAGCCATTATAATTTAGGAATCACCAGTAAAGGATTATAAGAGACTATGAAAAATGATATGCCCCAATCTAGATAGCCTTGAAGAAATGGATAAATTCCTAGAAACAAAAAAATGTTAGAAGTAATAAAATCAGTAAAGTTGCGTGTCACAAAAATCAAAATTAAAAAAATTAGCTGCATTTATATACACCAATATGAAACAATGCAAAAAAGAAGTTTAAGAGCAACCCCATTTAAAATATATCAAAAGGAATAAAATACATAGAAATAAACTTCACAAGGAGATAACTGACACTAGCAAACATTGCTGAATAACATCCCACATTACATGAATTAGAACACTAATGTTGTTAAATATCCATATTAAACAAAGCAACAAATTCAAAGCAATCTCTATCAAAACCCAAATGGAATTTTTTGCATCAACAGAAAAAAAAAACAAACAGTTTTTATGGAACCATAAAGAATCCCAATAGCCAAAACAATCTTGAGTAAGAACAAAGCTGGAGAACTCACATTGCCTGCCATTGAAATATATTGCAAAGCTTCCTCATTGAAATGGAGTGGTATTGCTACAATGCATATGTACAAAGGGAAGAAAATAAAGAAGACAGAATAAGCCCATAACAAATAATCTGTGACAAAGGTACTAAGATTATATATACAATAGAAAAAGGACAGTCTCTTCAACAAGTAGTCATGGGAATTAGTAAATCCACGTGAAAGAGTGAAATTGGATGCTTTTTTACACCATACACAAAAATCAACTCAAAATGGACAAAAGACCTAAGACCTGACACTTTAAAACTATTTGAAGAAAACATAGGGGCAAAACTTTTATAACATTGGTCTTGGTAGGAATTTCTTAGATATGATACCAAAACAAAAAAAATAAGTGTGACTTATCAAACAAAAAATCATGTACATTGTAAGAGAAATAATTAATAGAGTGAAAGAATGAACTACAAAATGGGACAGAATATTTGCAAACTATATATCTGATAAGAGAGTTACAGCCAAAATACATAAGAAATTTCAATATATCAATGACAAAAAAACCCTAATAATCTGTTTTTTAAAATGGCTAAGGAACTTGAATAAATGAATGACCAAGAGTTGTATGAAAAGATGTTCAACATGAACAATAAGCGGGACAATGCAAACCAAACCACAATAAAATATTACTTCCCATCTATTAGTATGGCTATTATCAACAAGTCAAAAAATAACAAATATCAGCAAGGCTGCGAAGAAACTGGGATCCTTGTGACCTGTTGGATGAACCGTAAAATGGTGCAACTGTTATGGAAAACATATGGAGGTTTCCCAGAAAGTTACAAACAGAGCCACTCCATGATCCAGAAATCTCACTTCTGGATATTTATGTAAAAAAATAAAAACAGAATCCACAGTGGTATTTGCACTATCATGCACATTCCAGCATTACTCACAATATGCAAGATGTGTAAACAATGTAAATGTCTATCAACAGAAAAATAAAATAATAAAATGTGGCATTCACTATAACAGAATATTATTAAGTCTTACATAAGAAGAAAACCCCTATAATATACTACAGAATGGCTGAAACTTGAGGACATTATATTAAGTGAAATAACTAGTCATGGAAGTACAAATGCTGCATTATTCCACTCACATAAGATGTTAAACTCAGAAGTCAAACTTAGAAGCAGAAAGTAGAATGGTGGGCCTGGGTTGGGGGTGGAAACCGTTCGAAGGATTGATTTTCAGATGTGCAGAATGAAAAATTCTAGACCTGTGATACAATAATGTACATATAGCTAATGATACTCTATTGTACTTCTAAAAATTTGTTATAAGGGTAGATTATATGTGTGTGTGTGTGTGTGTATACATACATACATACATATATGTGTGTATGTATATATAATTTTAAAATGATGCATAAGTGCTGGGGTTGTGGCTCAATGGTAGAGTACCCGCTTAGGACATATGAGGTGCTAGGTTTGATCCTCAGCACCACATAAATATATTTTTATTTTTTAAAAATGATGCATAAAGATTCCAAATGATCAATTATTCCCTACACACATCAGCAGCACACACCCATGCACACACAGATGTTTAATTTTTAGCAAGCCACGCAATTGCTTTACTCCTTTTACCATGTTACTCTTATAATAAACATAACAGGTAGTTTCCTATAAGATGTATACTATAGGATTTCTGCTGTCAATATTAGAGGTTTAATTTGCTTCCCAGATGGAGTATGCTTCATACATATCTAGTTTAATATTCATGACAACCTGGTACAGTGGGAATTATATCAACCTTTTTATAAGTAAGAAAATCAAGGCATAGGAATGTTAAGAGAGTATAAGTTGGTAGAGTTTAGACTGAAATTAAATGTGTCAAACTCCAAAGTCTAGGCACTTACCCAGGATTTAAAGCCAAGAGAAGAACTGAGAATTCAGGTTTTATGTATTTTGAGTTATTATTATGAGACCCTGGGCAAGAAAATGATTCCATTTTTACTTCTACACTTGTAGTTCATAAGATATGAATAATAAATAAAATTTAAGAGTTGTTTGAGGATATAATATAAATAAAATATTTATTAAAGCGAATTTATCCTTTAGAAAAATTATTGAAACATGAGAAATCAGTGGTCTTTGCAAAATATTCTATACACAACTGTATATATCTTATTAATAATTTCTACCTTACAACATTATGAGATTCTTTGGAACAAAAATGTTCCTTGTTTTTTTGTTGTTTTTTTTTAATCTCTAACACAAGTACAGTGTTACAAATAATTTTAATGGATTTTTGAATAGGCATTTTATACAACATACACATTTCTACAAAGCACACTGTATTGACTAAATTAAAATGCCTTTGTCATATGACAGTTTCATTTTCCCAGTGAAACTCAGTATACATAAATCATCCATTCTTTTGGTCTCTGGTAAACATATATATAAAAAGTTATTTTTTGGTTACATAAGGTGCCTATTAATTTTATGTCAGTGAAAAATGTGTAGAAAATTAAATTTTTCTTTCCTTTTATATCAGTGAATTTAGTCTAGATTGGACAAATATAATTGCCAAAATGTAAAAGAAACATGATCTTCCTATTTCTTTTCTGCCATTGCAATTACATTTCTTGAAATCCAAAGATTTAAAACACTGAGGTGTTAAGATAGTTTAATCTCTTATTTAGAAAAAGTACTTATTACTTCAAGGTTTACATAAGTGGAAAAAAAATTTGAAAAATGAGACTGTTTGAATTTCTTCTTAAGATTCTGACAAATTCCAAGAGGTGAAAAGTTAGTTATAGGTTTTGCACATTGTAAATATAACTCAGAGACAGAGTGCTACAAGTGAAGTACAACAATTTACCTTTGCTTTTAAATCATGATAATGCCCTTGGTCTACACACAGGTTTAGAAATTTGGCTCTAAGAAGGAAGCAGCACATATAAAGTGCCTAAGATGTAACTTCACAAAGACCCATGCCCTCCTGATAGAAATAAATGGCACTCTGCAACAATGATTGAAGGCCACACTAGCTTTCTCTTTACTCTTGGTAAAATGGCATACTGTGCAGAAAAAATATATGATATGACATTAAAAAAAGACTAAGTCAGCAGAGGTTTAAAACTCAGTCCATATGTGCCCATTTAGTAATTAAACCTCACATTAAAGTAACAAAAGGCATTAGAAAATGGACTTGACTTACAAACTCAAACAGTTTAATATGTTTAAAGTTAGCATGCTCAGTAATGAAAGATTTCATTTCATGGATAACACCTACAACACAATAATTTAGTAATACTACTTATTTTTTTAGTAAAATTTATTTTATCAAGTACAAATTTTAAAAATGGCATTTTCATAATTTATTCTATGTATATAAAATGTGTATGTATATATGTATATGTTATTTTAAATATGTTTTAAAATATTGGGTACTAATATTTTAAAACCAATACAGACAAGATTGAAAGAACACAAAAGAGACATGGAAAACAAAATTTCAACGTTAATTTTAATACCTAAAATGTGTACATTTTTACTTAAGATTTGATTCCACTGTATACAAATTTTAAATTAATTGACTGAAAATATAATTTTCAATGTTACAATAAAGACAGGGAACATTTTCTGGGTTATCAAAACAAATATATTGACATATAGGAATATAACAAATTTCTTCATAACTCTTGCCTTTAGAGCTTCAATGAGAGAGTCAAATCAATATCAAATGTGACCTGCCATGTATTAGTACTTACGTAGTACCTAATGTCCTAACATTAACATAAGTACTCAAAGATTGAACAAATCACAAAAAGAAAACACATTTTAAATAATGATATTTTATGAATCTGAAAAATGTATGTTATATATAAAAACACATTTGTTTAACTTATATGAAATGAAACATTTAATAATGCTTATTAAACTTTTCTGCAATCTATTTAGAATGGCAAAGATTTCCAAATTACTTCATAAAAAGATTTCATTAGAATTACAATTACTTCATAAAAGGATCACATTGATATCATTGCAAACTGCCTTACAAAGAGCAAAAGATAAGATTTGAAAACAAATTCTTCTAAGCCCCAAATTAAACTTGAATTCAAGAGACTTCCATTATAAGCAAAACTGATGATAAATTTTACAGAGTCTAATACATTCTAACAATTTCTCCGTATTTAGTGAGAAGAGCCTGTTACAGAATCCCTAAAGGAACTGATGCTGTAAGGTGGCAGATGGCCTTATTCTAATCTGCACTGGCAGAGTACAGTAAGAACAGAGTCTAACCTACAGGCAGGGCTATGCCTTCAGTGCTAAATGATCTGACTTGCTGTAGGACACAAAGTAGATGAAGTCAAGAAGATCAAGAGCAGAGCTATCAGTCTGATTCTGCACAGGGCTCAGTGCAATTCAGCATGTAACTAGCAAGCTAACAACAACATGGAAACCGCTTGATCTGGTGAATTTTCTAGGGCAAAATTAAGTATGTGGTAGATCTGCATAGGACACTCTTCCCTACCCATCTATGCAGTATTATTTGGGATACATATTCAGAGCTTCACATCTTCAGTTTCCAATTATAACAATTTAGCATTTCTCTGTCTCAACTTTTGAAAAGATTTTGACAAGAAGAGTCTATAACATTATTTGAAGTTGGGGGATTTCTCTAAGATTCCAATCACTAGGCAGGGGCTGAGCCCCCATCTCTGCTCTGGGCCCCTGCTATTAATTAATGGGTTAATGGATTACCAGACAGGAGAAATGGGGAATAAAGAAAAGACAAACAGACACACAAATGGAAAAAATGTTGGGGCCCAGTAGGTAGCCAAGCCCTGGTGAGGATTGACTGACTCCAGAGATAGCTCAGCAAGTTGATTATGTAGGTTTTTCTTCATGGGAATGTTTCAGCAAATCAGGCAATCTGAAGGATGCAGAACTGGCGAGACATTGGGGTCATCTTGTTTTGCTCAGAATCCTCTATCCCTGGGAGGAAGGTGCTGAACTCAAAGTATCTACTGATAAAGCTGTGCACCTCTGCAGATAGCCACCCCTGACTGGCATTACCATAGTAACTGGAGCATCTCAATCTGCACCTTCACAGAGGCAGCTCCCAGCACAAACTTAGCCACCAGAGAGTCAGAGGCAATAATCTGATTTAAATTACTGCTTTCCACAGGCAGGTCTTAAACATATAATAAACTATACTCAGGAGAAACCAAGAAAAAATATTCATATTCATTCTCATTCTCATTCTCTCTCACCCCCCCAGAATGTAGTAAAATATTTTCTACCCTGCAGAAAAAATATAAAGAACATTCAATATAATAATACTGTATAAAAAATAATAATATCAGTCACTAATGGTTATCAACACTTAATTTTTAATTTTGCTAGGAAAGATTATCCTCCCCATTTTAGAAATGATGAAAATGAATGTGAATGATTAGTTACCTAGCCCATAATTGCCAATGAACTGGTAAGTATTAGTTAGAATTCAGGTCAAAGTATCTATAAATCCCATGACCTAAGCCACAACAGGACATTATACACATTTGGATTATCCATTTTTGCCTTGTACATTTTTATAATTTATCTTAAATTGAAGAGAGATTTTAAAAACCAAGAGTGCAATAGGACAAATAAAGAAACCCAAAAGTCACATTAAAAAATCTAAAAAGCAAGATCATGAAAGGAAATTTTAAAACATGGTAAAATATAAAATAGATATGATAGTAAAACAATCATGTTCCATATATTCTATCAATTTCACTAAATGCCATTTTTTCTTCTGGGTTCACTCAAATATGTATTAAGAATGGAGATATATATATATTGGGCTGGGGATGAGGCTCAAGCAGTAGCGCACTCGCCTGGCATGCAGCCTGGGTTCAATCCTCAGCACCACATACAAATAAAGATGTTGTGTATGCCGAAAACTAAAAATATAAATAAATATTAAAATTCTCTCTCTCTCTCTCTCTCTCTCTCTCTCTCTCTCTCTCTCTCAAAAAAAAAGAATGGATATATTATCAAGTTTTGGAATAATGTTTTATGATGGATAAAATGGTTTGATATGTAAGACACAAAGAGTATGTCAAACTGAACATACATTATAACCTAAAATTTGAAACTTCATCCCTAAAGGAAGAAATACACATAATGGTAGCAAGGTTGAATAATTTCCAAACACCCCATATTTTTGTCAGAGAAGATACATTATTCCATAAATGGCCAGAAACAAACAATACTTTAAAAAATCAAGAAGTGGTGTGTATTATGCACATACACACATCAACCCCTTTTACTAGAATCAGTTCTATTTATACCTTGTTCTTTTAACACCTAAATGAAGGTGCAGACACACAGGGCAGCCATGCAGAGCATCCACTTTTTTGGTCCCATCTCTGTCGCAGGGGGTAGAAGCTACTACTGTGCTGGTTTAGGGCTGGACAACAGCATCCATGGTGACGCTGTTACTAGAATCAACATCTGAACCCAAAGCAGCAGGGGTCACCAGTACAGTGGCTGTGAGTGCTGTTACCTTTACCAGCACTAGTGAAGGACTCAGTCACGTGTGCTCAGCTTGTTGAGAAAATCCAGCTATGAACTCTAGAGTGGGATTTGTGAAACTTAACCAGATTTAATTTTGTTGAGCAGTTTCCATCAAGTTGCTTGTGTTCTTACCAATATGAGTAATTTGCATGTAAGAGTTGCTTTTATTTCTTTATAAGTTCTGGTTTATAGAACCCTGAGGCTATAGTTGATATCAGAGAGAGACAAATTGTTTGATATTATGTATGTGTCAAATTAAACTCCATTTAAAAGAAGTATCAATCATTGGGGACTTACTACAAATATTAAATAATAGGAATTCAACAGGCAAAGACTGAAAGCACCAAACATAGTCTCACTAGGACATCACTGATAGTGATGTTATTGAGTCTCAGTTCTAGTGAGAAGTAGCCTTTCATTGAAAAATATAACTTTTTGGATCCCACAATGTATTGGCCTATAGTACATTAAGCACTGCTCTCTTCAAATTTTCATAAACTTTGATTTAGTGATAGGGGTTTTGATATATTTCCCGGTAAAGGGAGCCTGTGTGCCTTGAACTGGTACTATATGGAAACAGTAGTCTTATAGGGAAAACACTCATGAAGGGAAAATATCATGATAACTACAGAACAATACCCCCAATCAACGTAAACTACATTATCTTTCATTGATTTCTCCCTCTCTCGGTTTCCCCTTCTTCTCTGCTGCTAATGTTCAGAATAATATATCACTTTCCCCCTAGAAAAGAGATTGTGACTTAAGGAAAGTTAACCATGATAAAATGCAATGGTAGAAAATAATACAGGACAATTAAAATTAGTATGTGCTTTTAACATGCTCAAGTTACAGGTGGTTAAACTGACCTGGGAGTTGAAGGACAGATGTAGACATACTTAATTCAAAAGAACTAAAAGCTTTTTAATGGACTTGTGGGTTTATAGAAAGGAAGGGTGAGTTCATTGCAAGTAGAGGGCTATAGAAATAGCCTACCAGATAAACAACAAACCAAACACAGGAAGCAGTAAACAGGAAACATAAAGATCAAGCCAAAGGGGAAAGAACCTCAGTGCTCTGGGTTGTCATACAGACTGGGGAGCAGAAGACAAATCACAGGATTCCCTAAAAGCAGCTGCTTACTGGCTAGTGGAAGAGCATCTTTATCTCAGGCTTAAAGAAGAAACTGAAGGCTAAAAATAAAGACTCCTCTTCTCCTCACACCTAGAGCTGGAAAAGACTTTAGGAGAAGTACTGGAAATGAAAAGATGAGTACCCAAGAATAAGGGTCCAGAACTGATAAAAAGGAAAAGACAGAAGCAACCCTGAATAGATGGATAAACATTTCATGTCTGTATCTAATTAAGTATAATCAAGCAACAAAATATGATTTACTACAAGCAAACACAGCTTTCACTCTGAAATTCCCTTCCTCTGTGAGAAGAATGATGGAGGCATTTAAATGATGGTATCAGACTCCAGGAAAGGAAAGACAGAGAAGCACTGGAGAGACATCAAGAGCTTGGAAGGACAGCAGCTCTGCTTTTGGCTCCCAGGAGAGGGTGATAAAAAAATATCTATATCTCAGCAGATACAAGGCAATGAGGATTCCTGCCATAAGTTTCCAGTCTGTGGATGTCCCCCTCCCTCAGAGACTCCTTGTACTTACTAGTGACTTCCTGTCTAACCTCCTCAGGCATCAGAAGAAACTAGACTGACAGGCCACCAGTAGAGCCTGCCCTTCAGCTGCCCCTGACGCCACACTCCACTGTCAGGAAAGGATCAAATCCTATTTATAGTTTCCTTCAGTTTCTAAGTGATAATTCTGAGATGAGTTCAAAGTTCTTGCCCCTTCTCCCAGATTTCAAAAGTTAAAAGAAAAGAAAATCAGCACAACTGTCTCCTCACTTTGACCAATTTCTCTGAAATCAAGGAAAGAAAATCATATCAAGAATAACTGAGAATTTCCCAAGGGACAAGTGATGTCCCATGGGAAAGAGAAAGGCAGGGCAGAGGCCATGAGCCAAAGGGCATCCATGTCAACCCAGAGGCATGCCTTTAGAACACATTAACAAGACTGACCAGAATCTTGGAGGTTCACCCTGGTTGTTGTAATGCAAAGAAAAGGGAAGGACTGCAGATCTCTGAGAGATTTTAGGACTTTGGTGTTTGACAAAATGCGAAGTACTCAAATAACTTTGTTGTGTATTGAGTGGATTTAATCCACATTTATTTCCAAAGTGCATAATTTCCAGTTACTTTACTTCTTTGAGAAGTACAAAGTGACACAGTATTTGAAGACTGTTTTAATTCTGTTTGTTTTATAAGGTCATTGGTTTGGGATGGAATCAAGGAATATCATAATACAAAAGTTCTGACCACCAAAAACTGAATAACTTAAAAATTCTTAGAAACAATTTTTAAAAACTATGCTTAAGGATAGCAGCCAAAAAAAAAAAAAAAACTCAAAGAAAATTTGCCGAATATATTAGATTAATTCATTTAATCTATTGCCAAGAACCAGAACAAGGAAAAACTCAAACTGTTTTCTACAACTACAAGTAATGTGAAGTGCTGTTTTCTAATACATCAGTATTATATAAAAATTAACGAGGACAAACAACTCAGGTCTTTGCACATGCCAGAGTTACTCTTCCAGGATTTAATTTTCTAAAAGTTATATAATATCATTTCTATTAGTTTGCTCATTAAATAACAATTGTGCAATATATTTTTACTCATTTCTAAGCAATTTCTACTGGCAACTATGAGGGTAAAAAGGGACATAAATTGCATTTACATCCATTCTCCAGATGAAGAAATTGGAATAAAGAAAACAAGTGACTTTCTACCACATAGACCATTGCAGAGTCAAACCTGAACTCTGCTTTTAATCCACTGACTCAGTAAGCTGAGGGGCATCCAAAATGTCAATTATTTGACAGGAGCTTCAAACAGGTAACCATTTCCCAGAATCAAGTCCAAGAAAACTAAACAGTGTTAGGTCCACAAGCTAAGTCTAGGTTTTGGGATTTGTAACCTTGTTTCATAACTGAGAGAACATCTATACAAAAGTACTTTTTTCTGGAAAGATTTTAAGTGTTCTGGAGAGAGCTGAATCTTTTAGTGATTTGCAGTATGTCACATTTGGAATATATTAGTGTATTTAATATAGAACAATGCATACTATAACCCATAAGAGTAATTGTTGCCTGTTCTTCAAATTTTTGTTAGGACCTATTAAATAACTACTGGTTTCAAAATACAGCTTTCTAAGTTACAGGCTACTAATTTAACTTTTAAAATGTAATGCAAGCTGACAATTGTCTCTACAGATGCTCATCTCATGGAAATGTTAGACTAGTTTATGATTCTTTTAATAGTTCATTTGTGTTCAAATCATATGACTGGGTCTGTAGCATTTGGTTCATTCTTAAATATTGGCAGGCTAAACAGAGACAGTTTTTAAATAGCTTGAAAATACATATGGAAATAAAAAATGAACCTTTAAATTAAATATCTATTGAGTGTCCACTCTACTTTAGCACAATCTTAATTACTAGAAATACAAAATGAATACTGGGAAGGTTGCAATTTAGTAACAGAGTTGGACAAATACAGTGGAAAAAGTGCTTGTATTCAAAAACCTTTGCTAATCCTAATTCTTCAGGAGACTCAGGCAGATGGATCTTAAATTGGAGGCCAGCCTGGACAATTTAGCAAGACCCAGTCAAAATCAAAGGGGCTGGGGCATAGCACTAGAGCACTTTCCTAGCATGTGAAAAGCCTTGGGTTAAATTCCTAGGGCCACCACAAAACATATAAATAAAAACAACAACAACACCAAAAATCTTTACCAGACTATGATAATGGACATGTTATTTAAGATCTTAATATCTTGGGATTTTTGGTTTTGTTTTGTTTTGTTTTTGGTACTGGGGATTGAACACAAGGTGTTTAACCACTGAGCCACATCCCTGACCCTTTTTAATATTTTATTTGGAAACAATGTCTCAATGACTTGCTAAGTGCCTTGCTAATTTGCTGAGGCTAGTTTTGAATTTGCAATACTCCTGCATCAGCCTCCCAAGTTGCTGGGATCATAGGAATGCACCACTGTGAATACCTCAGTTTTTAAATTATCAAATGAGATAGATCCAACAATTTTTTAAAGTAGGTGGAGATTTTATATTTAAAAGACTCAATATTTTAAAATACTACAATCCTTTATTGTGCCTAGCAAATATCGTTAGGGTGCCTAAATACTTCTTTTGAAACTCTGTATATAACATTCCTCATTTCACTCTCTTGCACATCCCTTAATGGCATGGGATATTTATAAATTCAGTAGCCTGCAGAAAAGCACACAGTAGGCCAGGTGTGGTGGCATACACCTGTAATCCCAGTGGCTCTGTAATCCCAGTGGCTGGGAGGCTGAGACAGGAGAATTTTAAGTTCAAAGTTAGCCTCAGCAAGGCACTAAGGAACTTAGTGACACCCTATTTCTAAATAAAATACAAAATAGGGCTGGGGATGTGGCTCAGTGGTTGAGTGTCCTGAGTTCAATCCTTAGTACCAAAAGAAGAAAAAGAAAAAGGAAAAAGAAAGGGCACAGAGTAAACACCTATTCATCATTACATGAAAGTTCTTCAAAACATGGAGAAAAAGGAAATAAAAACATCAGTAAAGAAAAAATGTAGTAATTCAAGGGAATATGAATTTTGCAGGTAGACAAGAGGAAGGCAGTATCCCAAGGAAGACAAATATGCAGACTCGACTGGTATTTGTACCCAAAAGAGCAGATTTTCTCCAGATACTTTAATTCTGGGTCTGTTTCATGCTTTGATTTCCACTGTGGAATGATTGATTAGGACCTTTTATGATGATGTAATTTACCATTTAACAGGTATTAGACTATGGATTAAAAGAGTTTTAAAGTAGGTCTCAATGATGGATTGAAAGTGTGGCTCAACGTATGGACTGGGTCCCTGATTTGAAGAAAGTATTTTTATGTAGAAAAGAGAAAACTATCTCCTAGTCTTTGAATAACTAGTGGAAAATATAGTATACACTTCACAAGCTTAATGCACTCATTATAGTTATAGTGCAATTTTTCAGCATTCATAACAGAGATCTATTAATGTTGATTTAGTTCTCAGAATGATTAACTAGCTCTCCAGAGTGGTTTGCACAGTGATAACTCTACCTGAAATTTCATAACTTTTTATTAATTCATGTCTCTTAGCTATTCAACAGGGTAATCTTTGAAGTGTGAGTCAAAAAGCTAGAATTTGTTTAATAAAGAACTTTCTTCTCTTTATAAAAGAACAAAATTCTTCAATTACAAATACTTGACAGTGAGATCACCAAATTTGGAGGGGAAAATACAACCACAATGGATAAACACATCAAAGGTTCATCCCAATTTAAAAAAGAAATGCATGTGAAAATGTGCAATTTACAATCAGAAATAAGATAGTTACTATAAAATATCTAAAATCCTGTAAGATTTAGAAAAAAATATGGACTGTAATCCAGCTATATGTAATCTCCACTAATAATCACAGACAACGCTACATCCTCAATCTGTGTCTAGACAAGAATTCCATGGGGCATGAACTTGGATTGTTTACTGTTGGCACATAGAATAGAACCTGTGGTTTTGCAAGGCCTTAATCCAACCCTGGTTCAAGGGATGAAAAATGATTCAGGTGAAATCAACTAATGTGCCCCATCTAGATCAAATTGTGAATGACCATAAGTATCTCCCTCCTTTCCCCAAAGTGTGGCTAAGAATTGAGCCACACAGAGGAATGTAATGCCAAGAAATGAAGAGATGGTATCTTAATAATATAAATTTGGGGACTGGGTCTAAAATCCTTTCATAATTTTAAAATCCCAATCTTATTAGCCAATAAATTCCCATATAATTTGAAGCTACTTTCAGCAAGTTTCTTTTAGTATTCTCACCACCAAGAGAGAAATACATACTTGTGACCATGATACTTTCACCATAGACTCATATAGAAACAGGGTTAGAATAATATCAGGGCAATAATAGGATCCCTCCATTCTGCTTCTTCCTGTCTCCGACATCTAAAAATTGACATGCTATTTCCTACACAGTTTCCAAAATAGTATCATAATTTTTATTTCATAGATATAAATATTTGAAATTTATCCTAGGGAAAAATAATGTAATTTCAGAAACCCATATTAAAGTGAGAAATCACTAGCTATGCTAAGGGTCTTTGATCTGATAGCACACGAGACAGAGAATAATAGCTGATAGAACCTTCAAAATGTGAGAAGTAAAATCTTATGTTTTCCCATTTCATTAGGTTTTATGTTCTTTTAATTTAGTTGTAGATGGACAAAATCCTCTATTTATTAATTTTTTTATAATGTTTGCTGAGGATCAAACCCAGGGCCTCAGAAATGTGACACAAGTGCTCTACCACTGAGCCATAACCCTTGCCCAGGTTATATGTATTTTTGTAACACATCTTTTAACCAGTCTAATTTACTCATAATGTCCATTTCAAGTAGAATTTATTTACTAACTTTTGAGTGCTGGCTTTTTAAAATTATTTCCCATGACAATTAATGACTATGGAAAATCTGAAGACTTATTAACAGGAACAATTTCTCCAGAAAAAAAAAAGAGAGAGAGATAGATTATGTTTTGCTTTATATGAGGCAATTTTTATGAAATGGAATAAAACTGTTAAAGGGTTTAAGTGCAACAATTACTGAATTACCATGGGATTTTCTGAGCATGTGTACACAATGATACTTTGAAAATCAAGCAAGTACAAAGCAGAGCTACTTGACTGAAGAGTATTTGAGATACAACAGCTTTCATTTGTGCTTCAAAATGTAAGCATTGTTAATCGTATCTTACAAAATCCAGATTGGCACAACTGCTACTAATCCAATCAATGGGAATCACTTGCCAATTATGACTTTTAAGCTACACACATACACATACACAGAGTATGTTTGTAATATTAAAACTGTTTTAATTTTATTTTTCATTTTAATTGACCTGTTATAATTGTACATAGCTATGGGGTACAGTGTGATAATTCAATAGATGTATAAATTGTGTTCTGACCAAATTAGGGTAATTAGCAACTCCATCCTCTTATCATTTATGTTTGGAGCCTTGGCATCCCACTTTTATACATCTTTCATAAACTATGAATAGATTATTGTTAACTGTGGCTACCTGACTGTGTTGGAGAATGCTAGAACTGATTCTTCCTACCTAACAGTATTTTTGTACCCATTATCTCACCTTCTTCTAGCCCTCTCCCCCATTCTTTTCTACCTCTGTCAAATACCATTTTATTCCCCTCTGCTATGAAATTATCTATTTTAGCTTCTGAGAATGAGTGGGATAGTTCTTTGGCTTATTTCATATTATGTCCTCCAGTTCCACCCATTTTACTACAAATGAATGAATTTCTTTCTTTAAGCCTGAATAATATTTCATTGTCAACAGTACTGCAGTAAATATGAGAATGAGGAAATTTCTTTGATGTGCTGATTTCATTCCCTCTGGATCTATACCCAGAACTGAGTTAGCTGGCTCATACAGGGGATTTATTTTTATTTCCCTTTTCTTGGAATCCTCACCAACATGTTATTTTTTGCTTCTTAAATAAAAGCCATTCTGACTGGTGAGATATCTCATTCTGATTTTGATTTTCATTTTCTTGATGGCTAGAAATCTTGAGTATTTTTTCATGCACGTGGTGGCCATCTGTATTTTTTTTGAGACGTGTCTATTCAGGTAATTTGTCCACTTTTTAATAGGAGTGTGATTCTTTTCTGGTGTTAGGTTTTTGAGATCTTTATATTTTCTGAATATCAACTCACTCTCAGATGAATCATTTGCACATATTTTCTCCCATTCTGTAGGTTCTCTGTTCACTCTGTTAATTGTTTGCTGTGCAGAAGCTTCTTAGTTTGATATTATCCCATTTGTCTATTTTTTATTAGTTTGTACTTTGGGGGCATTATCCAAAACCATTAATGAATCTACCAAAGTCTTGAATTATTTCTCTTATGTTTCCTTCTAATCATTTCATAGATTCAGGTCAAACATTCATGTCTATAATCCATTTTGAGTGGATTATTTTAACAGGGTGAGAGACAGGGGTCAAATGACATTCTTCTGCATATCAATATTGCTTTCTCAGTACCACTGATTGAAGAGGCTGTCCTTTCTTTAGTGTATGCTCTGGCACCTTCTTGAAAATCAGTTGGCTGTAGATGCCTCGATTTATTTCTGGGATCTCTATCATGTTTCACTGGCCCATGTATCAGTTTTATGCCAGTACCGTGCTGTCTTTGTTATTATATCCCTGTAGCATTGTCTTGAGATTGGGTATCGTGAAGCCTCCAGCTTATTAATGTTTTGCTCAAAACTGCTTTCGCTCTTTTGGCTCTTCTGTGTTTCTGTATGAATTTTAGGATTTTTTTTCCTGTTTCAGTGAGAATGTCATTGGTATTTTGATGGGGATTGCACTGAATCTATAAATTGCTTTGTATGTTATGGACATTTGAACAATATGAATTCTTCCAGCCCGTGAACATAAAAAGTCAAGTGTTTTGTAATTATCATTGTAGAGGTCATTTCCTTGGTTGAATTTATTCCTAGATATTTTTGTGTGTGTGCAGTTCATGTGGCAGTGGGGTCAGGGCATCTGTGCAGTAGCATTGGATGCACCTATCAGTCTCTGGGGAGGGACTGTATAGAGGTGGGTCAATTTAGCCTGTCCTGGTGGGTGGGGTACACCTTCCATGGCAGCCAAGGAAGGACACCTATGCAGTATGGAGGAGCACATCTGTCAATCTCTGAAAAACGCATGTGGATGGGGCCACTCTGTTTGTGGGCAATGCAGTACTGATAAGCCTGGCAGTCTCCAGGGCTACATGGATGTGGAGTCACTCTAGTAGTCTAGGACAGTGTCATGTGGAATGGGATACACCTGGGTTTGGTCTCACAATGGACCATCAGCAGTAGCCTGAGTGGAGGAGTACATAAAATGATCTGGGCTTATCCTATACAACAGTTCCATCATGAACACTCCCAGACAACTCTCCATCTGGGTTTGGAATCTACAAGGGCTGAGAGATTCCCCAGTGGTAAAAATCTTCCAGCATCCATGATTCCACTGGGGCTGTTAGGTACTTACTGTTTACCTTTTCCCTGTTACAGAAGGACTTTTTTGGATTCAAACTGCTCTGGACATACTGTTAGGGCGGTTGAGGCAAAGCACTTCACTCCTATTTGTACTAAATCATCTAGAGACTCCATTTTCCACAATTTAACCATTCTATCCACACTAGATTCCAGTACTCTCCCCAGAATGTTCTAGCTGAATAATCACTGCTTGCTCCTCTTTTTTATGTGTGAGGGAGCATACCCTGTGCCTCCACTCACCCATCTTGCTAGAAACCTATAAAAATAGTTGGTCATACTCTTGGCACAATGGTAGGCTCTAGGGATAACAAGAGGTATAAAATAAAGTCCTTGACCTTGAGAATACAACCTATCATCTGTGTCATCCCAAAGAATACCATATGTGGCAATGCTGCTGTAGTAAGTAGAGGTGATTCTAGGGGAGTTTCTATCCAGCACTTTCAGGTGGTGTTGTGGATGCTTAGAATTTTCTATGCTTAAAGCTTTTTAATAACTTTAAATATCATTAAAACAAAGATGAAAGTTCCATATCTAATTTTAAAATGGCAATTATCAAGAAGCATGAAAACAGAAAAATCCTTCTTCAGCTCCGTAACCTTTAGAATGTGTTCATTCAAAACAGGTTCATTGATCTTCTATAATTCAGATTAATCATATAAGCTCAAAGCGGCAATGACTTCATCGATATACCTCTTCTATCCTCTAACATTACAAGGGAGAGAATGTTACACAGCAAAGTGAAACATGGTGTAGAAGGTCGTAAGGTGATTATTGGCAAACTCAGGCGTGCTGTTAAAATCACTTCCAATGGTCTGGCAATCTCCACTTCTGCAAAATTTATGCTACAGAAGATATCACTATTTTCATCTGCTCAAAAGTCATTCTTCTATTGACATTGTCATATTTTCATTTAGGAAATTTCTATCTTTTCAATAAACTTAACTTTGTTGAATTGTCAAAAAAAAGAATTTTACTTCTGAGCAAGGTATGCACATATGGCCAAAAACCAAGCCAACTGAACTTATCTCAAAATTTTTAGCCCTCATATTTTTCTTGTAGGAATGGAAAATATATTTTGAAAAAATCTGGCAGTTTCTTATAAAGCTAAGCATATCTTACTATGGCCTAGAAAGCTCACTCCAAGATATTTACCATGATGAATGTAAACATATTTCAAAGCAATATGCATTCAAATGCTCATAGTAGCTTTATTCAACAGAGTGAAAAAGTAGAAACAAATTAAATGCCCCCAAATCAACCAATAGAGACATGAATTCTTATAAATCTATAAAATGGAATACCACTCATCAATAAATAAATTACTGACAGGCAATACATGTATGACTCTCAAAGTTATGCCAAGTGTAAGGACATACTCACACAATCTTATGTGCCACATGATTTTACTTGCATAAAAGTGGGCAATGAGATAAACTTTAGTATAGACAACCCATTAACTGCTATCAAGGACCAAAAAGGGAGAGGTGACTGACTTCTAGATTGTTGGGGTGGATGCAGAACTGCATGGTTTTATCAAAATTCATCACACTACACAAGTCAAAAATGGCTTATATATACAAATTTTTATAAATGTAAATTTTATATAAATATATGTATATATAAATATACACACACATACATACATATGTATTTGATAACTTAATAGGTATCTTGTTAACAATTTTTTTTTTCTAAAAAGAAGGAAGAAGACTTTTTCTGATGAACTAAAGGGAGGCAACTGGTCACTTATAGACCATCCCCTTATCAGAGAAGTTAAAAGTTCTTCAGTCTGAAGTGAAATGATACTAGATGGAAAATCATCTTATAGGAAGGAAAAAATAGAAAATAAATTGAAACTTTTTATATACAGGGTTATCTACCTTTCCTTGAATTAATTTATTTGATAAAACTTGCCTAATTAAAGAAAAAAATAATAATATTATATGGTAGACTTTTCAATATACATATAGAACTAAAATATGTAACAAAATAGTACAAAAGCCAGGGTGGGTAGAAATATAATTTTATATGATTCTTACATTTCATATAAAATAATACAATATTAGTCATATGTAGATTGTGAGAATTACAAATGAATATTGTAATGTAATATTGTAATGCCTATAGTAGCAATTAAAAACAATCAAAAATAAAATTAAAAAAAACTATAAAGGAACAGTGGCAAAATTTCGAATTTGCTCTGAAAAAAAGCAGAAAAATAAGCCAATCCCCCAAAAAACAAAGTTCGAATGTTTTTTATGATATGCGGATGCTAATTCACAATAAGGGGTTGGGGGCGCTGGGGAAGAATAGTTACTTTAATTGGGCAGAAGGGAGTGAAGGGAGGGGCTGAGGGAGGGGAAAGGAAGGACAGTAGAATGAATCTGACATTATTACCCTATGTACATACATAACTATGCAACCAGATTCTACATCATGTACAACCAGAAGAAGAGAAGTTATTCTCCATTTACAAATACATTCTGTCATGTATAATTAGAATTTAAAAAATTTTTTAAAGAGAAAAAATATATGACAAACTAAAATTTAATAGTGATATGATAAACTCATCCCTAGACATAAGAATAAATACAATAAATATAAATATGCAAAATAATTCAATCTAAAGAAAACACTTGTAGGACAAGATAAAGAAGCAAGATCCAACTGTATCCCCTGCAAGAGAAGAAAACACAGATGTTAGGAAGTAAAAGAGGGGTGGGGGAAAGGGAAGAGGAAGAATTATACCATACAAGAAATAAACATAAAGATGCAGGGGTGGCTATTATTTATGTGAAAGTAAACTTCAAGATATAAACTATTACCAGATTTTGAAATAATGAATAGACCCACTCAATGGGAAAACAAAAATCCAAAACGTGTATGCAACTAATGACAGAATTTCAAAATAGATAAGCAATAATGGACAAAGGGCACAGTAACACATGGCAATGTTAATTCTTCTCTCTTGGTGACTGATAAAACAATCAGAAAAGTCAACATGGATATAAGAAGAATGAATCAATTTATCAACCAACTTGATTTAATTGATGGTGATAGGACATTAAGTCCAACAACAAAGAGTCCGTATTTTGCTCCCAGTACACATGGCATATTCACCAAGTTCAATCATATGTTGGAGCAAAAAATACATTCTGTGAAATGTCAAAATGAGACCTTATAAAATACATTCTCTGATCACTGAAATAATCGAATTTTCAGAATTAATAACAAGATTTAATGCAAATTCACTCCGGTTTGGAATTAACACATGACTCAAACACCTACAGGTTGAAGAAGAAATAAAAATGGATATTAGAAATTTTTTTACTAAAAATGAAAATATAACATTCCAGTATTTTTGGGAATAGGTCAAATAGTAACTGAGGGAAATTTATACGTTTAAATGACTGTACTAGAAAATGAAATAAAGTTCTATCTTAAGTTTCTATCTAAAAAGCTAAAAAAATGACCAATTCAAAGAGCAGTAAAAATAATAAAAATAAAAACAAAATTAACAAAGTCAAAATTTGCTTCTTTGAAAACATTAATATGACTGATAACCCTCTCTAAAACTGATCAAAAAGAAAATTTCAAATATAATAAATTACAGCAGCAACATTAACAAAGATCTTTATAAAAGTATGATTAACTTTCTACCAATAAATTGACAAATTGAAAACACAAAAACCAAAATGGTGGGGGTAAGTCTAACTAGCTTTACAACATTATAGAAATTGAATTTGTATTCAAATTTCCCACAAAGAAACCATCAGTTCCAGATGGTTTCACTAATGAATTCTATGAACATTATAAAAAGAAACAATATCAATCTTATATAAACTTTTAGAAACAGGAGAGAAATCTCCATTTTAAAAGGTGAGTATAATCCTGATACAAAACTACAGATGAAAAAAGTACATTTCATACAATAGATCTTTTCATCATTATGTGAGATTGGTTAATAAGATATTAGAAAATTATGCCCAAAATACAGAAAAGATATGACTAAGTAGAGTTTATTCCAGACATGCAAGGTTATAATTGACAATCAATCAATGCAACATGTGAAAAAAGTATTTATTGATTCTTATCAATTAATAAAAGCAAAACTCAATTAAATAGGAATTGAAGGGAACAGTCTCAATTTTATGAATGATATTTATTAAAAACCTACAGTTAAATCAGGTTTGATGGCCAAGGCCTATAATCTCAGTGACCCAAGAGGCCCAGGTATGAAGATCACAAGTTCCAATCCATCCTCAGCAACTTAGTGAGGCTCTCAGCAATTTAGCGAGACCCTGTCTCAAAATAAAAAATGAAAAGGTCTGGGGATGTAGCTTGGTGGTAAAGTGCCTTTGGGTTTAATCCCCAATACAAAAAACAAAACAGACAAACAAAAATCCCTATGGTCAAATCATATTCCATGAGCTATGAAACTCAACAAAGTTCTGAAACAATAAAAAGGGGAAATGAGAGGAATATTTCTGCCAGTTTATTGTGAAAAATGGGGACCTAGACTGAAAAAAAAAGCTTTATACGTCCAAAAATAAGTTATTATATTCATTTTACAGAGGACAGAGAAAGAGATTGGGCAACTTGTTTGTGGTTATAATTCACAAAGAATCAGCATTTGTATTTAGGATGCTGACTCCAAAATTCCTGCATTTAGTCTCTATGCATAGTGAATAAGTTGAAACTATTTTGACCTCTCAGTGACTGTTGGCATATGCCAAGGACAGTTGTAGGGAGAAGAAGGGAAAAGGGGGAGAGGTGTGGAGAATGATACAGTGATGTCACATCTGGAGACACAGGTGGACTAGGAGATGGATGAGCCCTAGGAGAGGGCATTCATTAGATATGCCATGTTCCTCCAGGCCTGGAGAGGCACACAGGATACCAGAGAAGGAAAGTGGGATGGAATCAGAGGGGAGATACCAGCAAAAGAAGGTTTCCACTGTATTATCAAAGAGGAAGCTCATGTGCTGAACACATCTGCTTTTCAAGCTGAAGATTTGGAACAGACAGTGGATGGAAACAATTAAGGAATGTATATGAGCCACAATCTCTAACCAAGCAAGAGTTAGTGATAAAGCACAGACACTTCTGGGATGTTTGTATTCAAGTAGACCTAGATTATGAAAAAGTAACAGATGATGCAGGAAAAACCATGCACACATAAAATAGTGCTATTTACTCATTCAGCAAATGCATTTGCACCTCTCCTGACTCAGGCACAAAGACAGTCATCAGAGAAATGAGGAATATATCCTCAGGGAGCTCAGAGTCTTGCCATGTGTCAGAAAAAAGCACCAATAAGAGCATCCTGCTGTGTACATCTGGAGAACCAGAAGAATTCTTATTTAGCAACAACAGAGAAAGTCTGCTGTAGATATATTTAGGAATTTTGAAAAGAATCTTCAGTACAAAACTGTCAATTTCCAAGCTTCCTACTCATGATGGAGCCATTTTCTGGGAAATGAAAGAGTATTTTTAAAATCAGGAAATGAACAGCTTAAGAGCTCTCTATAATAGCCATGGTTTCTGAAGAATACTCAGAAAGCATGAATGATCTTCAAATTCTCACTTATTCCAACAAAAATTGAGCTTTGGAATGGAAGAAAAACTATCCCTTCAATGGAAGACAGGGAATCGTGGGGAAGCTCTTCTTAGTGTTCCCACTTCACTACTTGTATCTCCAGTTTCAAAACGAGAACATGGTATGGGACTGTTTAGCACAAAATTCACTCAGAGATGAGGATCATGTCCCAATGTGTGCCACCAAGAGTTCAGCAACCATGCAGAACAGAGGGTCCACTGGCACAGACAATGTTCTCTGAGGTAGGCAGTATTAGAAGATGTGAGGGAGTAGATTATCACAAACAATATTATTATACTTATTTAACCTCCCAAATTTTCCAAGG
Organism: Callospermophilus lateralis; assembly: GCF_048772815.1. Classification (NCBI taxonomy): domain Eukaryota; kingdom Metazoa; phylum Chordata; class Mammalia; order Rodentia; family Sciuridae; genus Callospermophilus; species Callospermophilus lateralis. Next base: position 9,711,255 of record NW_027514713.1, on the reverse strand, counting down.
GTATTTTTTTATATTAGTTGTGTATTACTGCTTACCAAGTTACCCTAAGCTTAGAATAATACATTTACCATCTTACAATTCCTGCAAGGCAGGAGACCAGGCATAGAAGAACAGGGTCTTGTGCTTCCAAGTCTCCTTCAAGGCTGCAGTGATGCTGATGAGGGCTGAATTCTCATCTTACCTGGGAAGAACCTGCTTCTACCTCACATGGTTGTTGGAAAAATTCAGTTCCTGTTCTCAGCTGGTTGGACAGAGGCCTCCACAGCTCCTCACCACAAAAGTCTCTACAGCATCACAGCTTGTTTCATCAAAGCCAGCAAAAAAGAAGCTCTGCTACCTTAGGCAAGAGTCCCAGTCTTATCCAATCCAATCATAGAATCAGCTGCTCATCACCTTTGCTATATTCTTCTTTTTTTTTTTTAAAGAGAGAGTGAGAGAAAATTTTTTTAAATTTATTTTTTTTTTAGTTTTCGGCGGACACAACATCTTTCTTTGTATGTGGTGCTGAGGATCGAACTCGGGCCGCAAGCATGCCAGGCGAGTGCGCTACCACTTGAGCCACATCCCCAGCCCAGCCTTTGCTATATTCTATTAGTTCGAAACTAGTCACTACACCAGTCCCTACTCAAGAAAAGGGTTTTGGGACCAAAAAGGCAAAATTATTGGAACCATCTTAGAGTCTGTCAGCAACATGTGCTTTGATGCTTATCAGTAAGAAAGAATGAGGAAGGATTTAAGAGGTAATCTTCCTACCATATTTTAATTCCCTCTTCTTGCTCTGATTTAATGTCTCCCCTACCTATAAAGTTAAGGATGAACATAAAAGGATTTGTCTATAATCCAGAGCCAAGGCCATGAGAAGTTATAGCTTCAATCTGAGGAGGGAGCCCATTCAGAATCTTCTCTGAGGTAGAAAACATGGTCCATAGTAACATTTGATCACAAAATTCTGATATTTCCTCATTTGAGGGCCTAAGGGGTAGAATTTTAAAAATTGATTTCTTTAATATGTTAAAATAAAATATATGTAAAATTTCTGGGCAGACATAAAATCTCAAAAACTTTTACAGAATTTTACACTCCTCTTCCACATCTTGAAAGGTGAGCGTATTGGGAAAGAAAGAAGGAAGAGGGAGGGGACATTTAGAATCTGTATATAATAATTTAGGAACAGTAGTCAAACATTAGTCACATTTTGTTCCATCCAGGAGATCAAAGAAAAGTCATTTGTACAGATTTTAAATAAGTCCTGGCTGACAAAATAATATTTTAAGCATGTTATAAATGCTAAGTACTCAGTTAATGCCTGCTATTATTGTATTATCTTCTATACAATGGGGTGACAAAACTCCCAATGGGCTCTACCCTGCTGTGTCCCTTAGTCTTTCTCCAAGTGCAGGTTGCACCCTAAGTTAACACTCAAACTATTTCCCAAATGTCTTGTCATCATTTGGACAAGACCAAGAAAGGTAGATGCTTGCCTACCATCCGCGTGGAACTATCTTTTCTGGTTCCCTTTTCAAGTCTGAGAGATACTAACTCCCTGGTAATAATACCTTAAAGGCCTAAAGCCTTTTGGTGAGACCATCATGACTGACAGATCATCATAACTGATAATTCATTAGCATCATCATAATTCAAAACAATACGAGTAATGGAAATTTATAGCCACAGCATGCCTCATAAGACCACAGGCCCAGATTATTTGGCATGGTAGCAAATCTTTCCAGGAAATAGTAGCCATAGTTTTTCTTCCTTTTAATTTCTATACTGCTGACAGGTAAACTGGTTAGTTTCATATGCATTAATTTGACAAGTATTTATTATTTCAAATCTACTATTTTACCTTCAGGATAAACATCAGCAACAAAACAGAGAAAATCCTGACTTTATAGGGTTGTATTCAAATTATGGAAGAGCTTCTATGATATGTGAAGGTTATATTTACTCTGTGCAAATCAAGAGTCTAAGTGCTTTACATAACTTTTATCTTTAAAGGAACCTTCTACTGATATCATATAATTTAATACACTCATATATTAGATACTATTTTATATCCATCTTGCAATAGTAATCTGTCCATGGTGGCATAATAAGTAGTGGGTTTGAGTTCTGAACCTCAGTCTTTTTGATGCCAAAGTCCATAACTTAAACCACATACCACACATAGTTCTGAGAATCATTACTTTGGGAAAAACAGGAATAGGACTAAGAAAAAGAAAAAAATACTAAATAATGACAAAGTCTTGACCAAACTTCAAGACTTCTGTGAGTCCTCTTCCCATGAAGCCTCATTTTTTGGGTTCTGACTTGTAACATGTAGAAGTCCACTTCTAACAAGAATCCTCCTAGGTCAGTTCAGCAACAATGCCTTCACCCTTGATACTCCATCGTCTTGGCTTGCCTTCAGCAAAAATCCTGTAAAGTTGGTGAAGCAAGAATCCTCCTATACTTGAAGTTTCCTGCTAGCAATTTTCCATCCACCAATTGCTGCACACTGACCTTTAGCTATAAATCCTTACTTGTCCTTGTTGTATTTACAGTTGAGCCCAATCTTTCTCTGTTTTTGAGACAGCATGAAACCTATTACAATAGTCCTGACTAAAGTCTTCCTCATCATGTTTACCAGGATCAGAATAACTTTTTTAAACATTAAGTATCTAGAAAGGCTAGGCAAATTGGAAAATGTTCAAGGACAGAGCAGTCATGTTAACAGCAGTCTGGTCATAGGCTTTTATCTGTCAACATATCTGTATGGACACTGAAACTGGCTATGAAGGTTTGTGTGCATTACATGTTTGAGTTTCAGAGGAAGCAGCTAACCTCTTTTATGACCATTCCTGAAATAGAAAATATTTGGACATGATGGTCTCCAATGACAAAATTCTGTTGTAGATTTTAGAATTATAGAAAATGGGGATATATAGAAATTGAGTTTGATATAAAGGATAGAGTGAAGGACTGCATTACTGTAGTAAAACCCAGGAGACTCCAAGATGGCCCAGTTATTTTGCTGGTAAAAGATATAACATGTTAAGCTTTTTTTCTTTTTCTTATTATTTTTAAAATTTTATTTATTTATTTATTTATTTATTTATTTATTTATTTATTTATTTTTAGTCATACATGACAGTAGAATGCATTTTGATGTTAAGCTTTTTTTCTATGTGCTGTAAGATTATTGGCATTAAAAACTGTAAAGAGAGTCAGATGCTCTTCTATATACATTAAAAGAGCAAACAGAAAAAAGAAAATTAACTGATTTTGTGGTCCAGATATTCAATGGGCAGGATGACATTTTAAGAGCAAAAGAATAAGTGGATCATGATTGGAATCATAACCACCAGGACAAGAAGGCTCTGAATTTGGCACCCTGCCCAAGGTACATTTGGTGTGACAAATGGTAACAGGTGTTGCCTCGTGTCAGAAGAACTGGTGGGATGATTTGTTCAGATCCAAGTTTATATCAAAACAATATGTGAGTATAATTGTAACAGAGGTTCCTACAGTCCATAGTAAGTGACTAGAAGCCAAAGAGCTGGTCAATAAAGGAACTACTAGCTAGGAGTGATTCCAAGGCTGGCATGAACAGCAACTTCACAAAGCAATCATTCCAGTGGTGTTAGATAATAATGTTGGTGCAAGTGATTTCTGGATTACAGACTGAGTTACAAGGTACAGAGACTTACAGATAAAAGAACAGACAACAAGATTTTAAAATGACCTGGTAGTTGGACTACAGGAGTAAGACACTGGTACTTGCTTACTCAAGGTACTTACCTACTTCTATAGATATCTAGAAGTCACACCTCAGATTCTGCATGGGTTGCTCCTAATTACTTATTTCTCCTCCCTCTCTGTTCTCTAAACATTTTTTTATCTTTAGGAAGACCTTTATACTTGTTGTTCCTCTAACAAGAATGTCTTCAACTTTCTCCCTCACGTTTGCTTATTTTATTCCTATTTTTCAGATCTTTTTAATTTATTTGTTTTAATTAAACATGACAGTATAGTACATTTATGCATTCTGATATATCATACATAGATGGGATATAATTTCATGTTTTTCTGAGTGTACATATTATATAATCACTGAAATCACATATATACATAAAGTAATAATGGTTGTTTCATTCTACTATCCTTCCTATCCCTATATACTTTCCCCTCCCATCTCTTCACTTCCCTCTACCTAATCTAAGGTAACTCTATTCTTCTCTAGTGCCCTGCCCCACCTTATTGTGAATCAGCATCTGCATATTAGAAAAAACATTTAGCCTTTGATTTTGGGGGATTGGCTTATTTCCCTTAGCATGATATTCTCCAACTCCATCCATTTACTGGCAAATGCCATAATTTCATTCTTCTTTAAAGCTGAGTAATATTCCATTGAATATACATACCCCATTTTCTTTATCCATTCATCTACTGAAGGACACCTGAGTTGGTTCCATAGTTTACAATTTGTGAAATGAGCTGCCATAAACATTGATGTGGCTACATTACTGTAGTGTGCTGATTTTACACCCTTTGAGTATAAACCAAGGTATGGGATAACTGGGTCAAATGGTGGTTCCATTCCAAGTTTTCTGAGGAATCTCTGTATTCCTTTCCATGGTAGTTGTACCAATTTGTAGTCCCACCAGCAATGTCTGGGTGTACCTTTTTCCCCATATCCTCACCAACATTTATTATTGCCTGTATTCTTATTAATTGCCATGCTGACTAGAGTGAGATAAAATCTTAGTGTAGTTTTGATTTGCATTTCTCTAATTGCCAGAGATGTTGAATACTTTTTTCATATATTTCTTGATATATTTCTTCTTCTGTACCTCAGATAAAATTTGCTCAAGAAAGACTTTGCTGACTCCTATAATTAGGTCATATTTATCTGTTATTCCATTCCTAAAAATATGTACTTCTATTTCACATTGTTATAATTTTTGTGATTCTTTGATTAATACATTTCTTTCCCAATGCACTATTAAGGTCTGTAAGGCCAGACATACATTCTTGTTTTTTGCACATTATTTTCCCCTTGTATAGTAGAAGTAATCAATAATGATAAAAAGGAATGGTTGAATGTACTAATAAAGCATACTGACTATACCTTTATATAAATAGCTGAGTGTTTCTAAGCATTGGCAGTAGCTCAGAAACATCACTAAATATTGGTGCTAGAAGGTAAATGGAAAGCACCTTTATGTCCACCATAAGTAGTACCCAGTGCCAAATTCAAAAGGTACATTCAAAAGCCCCATAGAGTGCTCTGAAAAATTCCACCACAGCTACTATTACAAAAATATTTCAAGGATTGGTATTATTTCTCTATTACATATTGGCACACTGAGATTCAGATTTATTTAATGCCATAATATTATTAAATGGCAGAGTAGTGTCTTTGACCCCAATTTTTTTCAGTCCTGGTCCTTTTCAATTTCAAAATAATTATAAAATATACTGTAATATTTATAATAATAAATGTATAATATTTATATAATAAAATGTAATAAAGTATTTATAAAATAAGTTCTTATATACTAAATATATAAATGCAAAATAGACCATTATGGATTTCCCATGTAACTTTAAAATATAATAATTTCTCACTCTATAAAATAAGGAGTATAAACTATATAATATGTAGAGTATATTAAACAGGATATATTCACTGCATAAACAGATATAGTTTATACTTAGTAGTCTCAATATCCTTACTTTTTTCTCTCATTTGTATATCCCACATTTATTTAGACAAAATATTAAGTAAGTATAGGAATTTCCCAGCTTGACTATGCACCAGAATTATGGAAGGAATTTTATACAAATGCAGGGTACCATTGGGTATCCATGGATTATAAGCATTCAGCATCATTGGTAGCAGTGACACACTATAAAAAGAATAGCCTTACCTTTAGATGATGTTTAACATGGATCTCCTATTTGACATAGGAAAGTGATATGGGTAAGAGTCTTTGATTTTTGAGATATCATAGCTCAAATATCAAATCCTCCATTTACAAGTTGTATCACCCTGAGCAGGTTTACTTTCTGAGCCTCCATATGTAAATGATACATAATAACAAAACATGATATATAAAAATGGTGATAAAATGACTCGATCTCATAGCATATCAAATATAAGGTAATCACTCAAAAATAAAAAAAGGGTAAGGTTTATTTTAATAAAGGCAAATATATGAAAATTCAAATAAAAAAGGTACATTTGCCATAAAGGGTCATTGTCATTAAGGTCTGGTAATTCACATCAAGTTGTATCATGCAAATATGATTGTACTATGATATTTACTTCATTCTTTATGAAGAGAAAGCATAAGAGTGAAAAACTATACTAAGAATTACTTATAAGAAATGACAAGGAAAAAAGAAATTACCTTTCAATCAAAAAGTTTAATGATAAAGTTGAGATTTAACAGATATTAATATATATAATATTATATATTAATTTAATATATAAAGAAATACAATTTCAGTTTGTAAAGAAAGAAGATGGGTAAGAATAAATAGAGCTACAAAGACATGTCCATATGTTATTGTACATGTGTGTACAATAACATATGGACATGTGTACAAAGAATGTGCTTATTCTTTTACTGTTACAAAGTCTCTAGATCATTACTTCCAATTTGATAACAGAAAAAGTCCCTGAAATATATGTAAAAACAAATTAAAACAAGACATCATATGATTTTCAATTAAAGTTACAAGATGGAATTGCCATTTTTGAAGAAGAATGATTCCACTTTGACAATGATGTTTTAAATTTTCCATCTCTATACGTCTTCTTGTGGAACAGCAGTGATTGACCTTCCATACAGGTGATGCCAGATCTTGCAATCAAATTTCCATTGTAGCCCTTAAACCATTAAAGAAATAAGAGATGCCACTCAAAAGACAATGTCATATGCTACTTGGTTTCTTGAAGTCATGACTTATGACAAGCAGTGAGTTGTTATGGCCTCTAGAAGAACTTGCTCTATAATAGTTCAAGTCCTTCCCAAGAGCACCTGCCTCCTCTTCCGACTTCTAACTATATCATTTCCATTGCTATTGTTTTATTCATTTTTTAAAAATTTCCAAATGGTAATTTTTCATTTGCAAGTGCTATTTTAAATGTGCTTTAGTTTTAAAAAGAAGTGATAGGAAAGATGTTTACTCTTACTACCCGTATCAGGATAATGCTTGCTTCCTATTAGTTCTCATATACAGTAACAAACTTTTTACTTTATGAAATAAAGTTTTCCAAAATCTTAAGTTTTCTTTTACTAAGACTTGACAATCCATCTAATCATGTTTCAAGTCAGGTTGCAGGTGGTGTTAGAAAACAGAGGAAGGGATTAATTCTGCCTTAGCTTCTTGAAATTTTATTTCTTTTCTGTAATTAAGACAATTATGATGCAATAATATTTTTCTGATATTATTTGATTCAGTATAATGATTTCTTTTAATAATTATATTATTAGCATAAGGATAATTTATTTAGCTTGCTTAGAATTGAAAAATTAATGTAAGGAAAATAATGGTTATAGTACAAAACTACATGAAACAAATTTAGAACACGATTTATTGTTACAGTGTGGTTGCAGATTTCAATTTTAATTTCTCCTATCCAAATTACTGAATTATATATTCAGAGAACTGAATACTGGAAAAACTGCCTCTTTTTATATACAGAAGGGAGGGAAAAGGCAATTTTTGAGTTCACACTGTACTAGACACCACAGATGTATTTTATTATTCACAATCATCCATGGATGTAGTCAAGATAATCCCCACTTTAACCGAGAGTAAAATTGAGGTTATAGAAATTAAATTAACTTGTTATTATGCTATTCTATGACAGAGTTGAGACTGGAATATTTGGCTGGCGGCAAAACCCATGTCTTTCCACCCCCACCATTTTGCCTCATATACAAAAGGAATGAGACAGAAATGTCTTTGACAACAGAAATAGAAATGTAAACTTTAAGAACTTAAAATCTATTCACCTTAGTGTCTACAGCCTGTACAACATTTGAAATAATTAACTGCATTTTAATTACTTTGTTTATAATGACAACCAAACAACTACCCTTGTAAACAATGGAGTTTCTATAAAATTGCAGTAGTCTTTTTATCTTCCAAGCTCACACAATCAACACTAAATCTATATGCCTCCTTTGGACTCATTCATTTGTCAAAGTGACCACACACCTTCCCTGGGGCATCAAGCTGAGGGAGTTTATTTCTCAAGTGTCATCAAGGAACCATCTGTATCGAAATAACTTGCGAAACTGAAAACTATTCAGCCCCACTGAGTCAGGATGTTTGAGGAAAGGACCTGAAAACCTGCATTTTATCAAGCACCATAAATTATTCTTATACAGACAGTGCCTGAAGAACATAGTAAAGCTGAAATTTATGATGCACTAAAGTATCAGAAGAACTTACCTATGAGAAGTGGGGAGGAATAATAGCTCTTTGCTGGTGATTCACTTTCATTTCAGAAGGACACATGCACAAAAACTACTTGTGATCCTATTTATTTTTTATATGATCATCATTCAGAGATATGGGCTGCAACTGATATTTAACATTAAAATGTAATCGTTGACTCTGCAAATTAGTCTTAGTGTGATCTCTACAATATTAAAATACTCAGTTATATAAAATTCTAATACTACAAAGGATACACAGTACTTAAAAGGGTGACTCCTATTTTAGTTATTGCCATAATACAAATACCTAAAAATGAAGTTTTCCTTTAGTAACAGTCATATAGTGATGTCATCTTTATAATAAACCCTTACTTCAGTTTAGATTCCTTTTCATTTTTTCACTTTACTACATCTGAACACCAGGATAATGTCTCTACAATCAATTCTCAAAGAAAAACATCTTAGTGCACTGCTACAGTTGCTAAGGTAACCATCATCTCCTACTCCCTTAAAAGTTCTGAGTTCGCAGACATCTTAACACCTTCCTGAAACATCTGACATAAAAGCCACTACCTAGAGAAATTTGGGCTCTTTTGTTTATCATCTCAGACTGGATAGTGTATAGCAGCAAAAAAGGCTGATATTTTTAGTGTACAATTTCCACTGCACTTCAACCATTGGTGGAAGACTAGATAAGTTCTAAAATGGAATCTGGGATGAGCTCATCTTGATTCGGTGATTTCACTGCAACTTTGACTTGAACACTGGTGTATAATGTTGAGCTTTCTGAGTTTTGTTGTTTCGCCCCCTCTTCCTTCCTTGCAGCAGATGTTCAAGACATGAGAATAAGATATTTTGCTTTGGAAAAGAAGGAGCAGTTTCAGCAGGAAATTGTATCTTTTTTAGACTTGTTAGTGCTTGAAAATATCTGCTGAGTAGGTCAAGATCTTCCATATCCAATCCTATGGAGGAGGACTTGAACAATCCTCTTAACACTATCACCTCTCTAACCTTTCTGTGTCTAGTCCTAAATCCGGGATTGTCCCCATTGTTCACTTCCTGTTACCCCAGTTTCAACTGAGCCTCTTTACAAAACATTATGAAACTATGTGAATTTGGACTCCTAATAATTCAGGTTTTCCAATTTTGCCTGGTTTGGTAAGATTTCTCAGTAATCCCTTCACTTACTCCTTTATTAATCATATAGCATTTTACTTGGAGCAGTTCCCTATTATCTTCCTTCCATCTACTCTGGCACATCCCTAACCCATTGATTTTTTTCTTTTCTTTTACTACCTCACCTTCTTCATTACGCATTGGTCTCTTACATACTCTACCATCTAAATTCCATTAACTCCATTCTCCTGAAAGTTCATTCTCTTAATTTATAAATGGCATGCCCGTTGTCAAATGCAATTGCAACAAATTGCTTCTAGTCATAACTGGGCTTTATTCAACCACTGGTTCTCCTAATACTCACTCTCCTAGTCATGTTTCTGTTGGCTTTTGTTCTGTGTCCTTCACTTACTGACTCCTCAATCAACATCAACTGGACAAATATTCATTGTGTATTACTATTATCTTCTTCCTAGTCCTTAGAGATGAAATACTGAAGATAATAGGGTCCTAACCTCATAATGCCTACAGAGTAGTGAGAATAGCAGTCAGCAAAAATATAATAAAAATATTAAGAAAAGCACAGGTACAATGAGCACACATAGTAATGGAGTCTAATCTAATAAAGGGGATCAGAAATGGTTTTCTTGAAGTGTCTGCTTCCTCTACCAAATACCATCTGCACTCTCTCTTCATCTCATCAAGAGATATGCTTGAAGTAAGATTTTCAGTAGTGATATAAATTTTAAATTTATTTTTTTTAAATGTTTGTGTACTGATTGTAATTGTGTGGGAGAAGCCAAATGAGAGGGAAATTTCAACAGGGAAATTGAACAATTTAAAGTCTCCATCCATTAAAGTATAATTTGAACATGCACTATTTAAATAAATGTAAGAGAATTTTAATTAGCCATGATACTAATATTCCACTGGACATAATTAAAAATGTGGTATAACAGTTCTACATATTGATAACATGCTGAACTGCTACACATATTGATGATATGGTAAAAACCTTATCCTTATGAAAATATATTGAAAAATTAAGATGTGGATTAGAGTACAACATGTATAAAAATATTTTGAGAGAGAGATAAAGAAAGCTATATTCCATCAAAAGTTAATATAAATTTATTTAAAAGTTATTACTAAGCAAGAAGATCAATATATAAGATTTAGTCCTGTCTTCAAGTAGCTTATAACTAACAAAAGCATTTCCATTTAGAGAGAATTTAGGAAACCTAAGTTCAAATTACTGTTCAGTGATGGAGTCCATAATCCATTTTCTTATGTTTTTTTCTTTTTTACCAAGCTAGAACACTTCCATATGCTTTTCTGTTTTGTTCAGATTTTGTCTGCTATTGAGCAACTAAACAGTCCATTTAAAACTCTGGCAGATACAAGCTTGATTAATTAAGTCCCTTTCATTATCTCTAGGCATTTCCTGGGTCTATTTCCAAATTCTAGATTACCCAAAGATTCAGGCTTTTCAAGTGCTTTTAGATCTTGAATGTTCAGATATTAGTTTGGAACAGACCCAGAAGTAGAAGGATCTCACGTAGGCTTCAAGATTCATGGATGAATATACATCCCAACACAGCTTTCTTTCATATAATACCTCTCTCTCTCTCTCTCTCTCTCTCTCTCTCTCTCTCTCTCTCACACACACACACACACACACACACACACACACATACACACAAACACACTTCTCTGTATCATACCCTAACACCAAGTATGTACAAATAATGAAAGAACATCAATAATGAAGTTTCATACCTAAGAAAATAAAATGCGCCAGTTTACTTCTACTTTGTTATTGATTTTCTGTCATAGAAAAAAAGAGAATAACATACATCAACTGCTCACATTATTCCATTCTGTAGGCAAGGACGAAGGGGGAAATCAGACAGACCAAAGATAAACATAAAATGCTAGTAAGAAAAATCAACTTTTGCAACCAGACTGAAATGTGCATATGCTAATACTTATATAAAATTACAGATTTAAGTAATAGAAGATGCATGGAGACTAGTGGGGTAATGAAGACATAAAAACTGTTATGGAAAAAGAGCCCATGGAGAGGCAGTATTGAGTCATAGATATGCACACATGCTGAGGTTTTCTATTTTTCTAAATTCCCCAGAACTCTACATTTGCATATTACAACATCAATCTTAATCAGGAAGAAATAACTGTCATTTGATAACTTCATCACAGTTCTTACATGGGAAGCTATTTTAAGAGACTAAATGTTTGAAATAGAAAAATAGTAATGTACATTAAGAGTTTGAACTGTGTGAAATCATACATACCTGACTTCCCTCGCTGGTTTGAAAGTTAAGTCAGGCTGACCCCATTCTGCTCAGACATCTCACCCTGTGCAAAATTGGCCCGCCTTCCTGTAAGCCCACTGGCACAGAAGCTAACATCCTCACCCCTCTTGCCCTCAGACCACAGCTTCTATAATTCATAGAACAGACATTAACCTGCTTCCTGAGCATTTACTGAAAATCTTTCTGAGAAAAGCTAACCTGTTTTTTCCCTACCCTGTGAAACATGTTCTATAACTGTATTTGTTTCCCCCGCCTCTTTTCCCTCACGGTTTATTGGCTTATAATCAGTCCCCTACAAATGTTCTGTGTCTTGGGCTGCAGAACTGTCTGTTTTCTGCTCCCTTGGCCATGACCAGAATAAATCCTTTGCCTTTATTTCAAAAAGACCCAGAGTTTAATTTGGGATTTTGGAAGAGCACCTTAATTTTAGCTGTCAAAGCTCAGTGTCCTTGTTCTGTAAGTGGGACAATAACAAAATGAAATAATGTAGGCAAAGCATTCAGCACCTAGGGATGGCATGGGTCATGGGTGAACATTGATTTTGAAGTTTTTAAGGCCCTTACAATAAGAGTATGATAATTCAAGCATCACACATATAAAAAAGGCAAAATTCAAAAAACAAACTTGAGAAATGAGCCAAAGTATGAAACTAAAGGATGAAAGCAGGAAGAAAGGAAGGAAGGTTAGGAGGTAGAGAGGGAAGGAGGGAGAAAAATCCCTTAATAGTGAGTTTAGTTAGGCCCTGGATAGTCAAGTATCAGGACTGTTAAAAATCAGGAAGAATGAAGGAAGAGAAATTCATCTAGATGCTTAATCTATTCTTCTGCAATTAAACATTGATTTTCAAAACCTAGACACTTCCTTTGAGTTGGCAACACTAAAAAGACACTACTATATTAGCTAAAAATAACTCTGCTTACAGTAAATATTTTCAAAGTCTTTATTAGTTTTTTAGCCACTCTAAATACAAGAATATAGGAAGGAAAAATGAACTTAATGTGCTTAAATTCTTTTATTTATAAATTATTTTATATTAAAAAACAACATCAAATTTGTTAACTGACCCAACCAGGCTTAGAGACTACACTGAGTAGTTTAATAAACATTGAAGCCAGATTGGCAATGACCTGACAAAAAGTCATTCTTACAGTCCTCTGAGACTTAGTGGAGATTTGAAATGTTCAGGACCATTTCAAAAGGGTCTATAGTGAGGAAAATGGTAGAAATAGTAATTGGATATGAAGGATAAAGTGGATAGAAGCAAAGAGATCAATGAATTACAGAAACACACAGCACAAGCACACACATGTGTGAAAAGCATCTTAGAGACTGGACTAGAAAATCCATCACTGAAGACTTTGAACTTAAAAGGAGGAAAGTTAAGCTCTTCACCATGATTTAAGCCATCCATTGGAAGTAATAAACAGGAGACAATGCATCTGTCCAGAAACTTGTTTCATTACACAATAGAATCACTTGAAGATGCTTCGCAAATTTCATGGTATGTCTTACAATGCTTAAAGGAAGCACAGTGAAAAGATGCATACCTACACATTTGAGTTTCAATAACCCATTAATAAAATCATCATCTTTCAACAAGTGCACAGGAAGAATAGATTACATATATTTACACCATTCAAGCAACAAATAATTACATATATTTGCACTATTCAAGCAATAAATAATTCATTTTAAAAGTCCAGTTTCAGACATTTTGAAAAAGAAGAATGAAAACTGAAGATATTACTTGACCTTAGACTTATTATAAAGGTAGAATAATCATGACGGTATGGTGTTGGCATAAGAACTGACAAACAGATCAAAAGAACAGTGCATAAAGATCCAAATGACTAGACAAAGATATCAGAAATAGAGAATTCAGGGGGGAAAGAAAAGTCTTTCTGATATATTTTTCTGAATTAAATTACATCTATATGGAAAAATTGAACAATTATTCATATCTTTGGCCACATGGAAAAATTAAGGTGTACTGGAGACTTAAATATGAAACCAAACAAGAATGCTCATTCAAGAAAACCTTGGAAAGTACATCCAGTTGGTTTCTTAGAACACAAATAAGACTACCCATAAAAAATTAACAAGCCTTACCTTTTCACTATTTACTATTCCGCTCATCAAAAACAGCATTGAGAAAATGAAAAAAATTTTCAAAATATGAGAAAAATTATAATGCACATATCAGACACCTATATCTAGGTTATCTAAATAAATAATTCCTACAAAATAATAATAATAATCCAACAAGACATTAAAAAGAAACTTGGACAGACACTTCAGGAAACAGTATAAATGAATGCCAACATCCACAGGAAGACATGTTCAACATTGCCACAAGAAAATGCAAATTAAATCCACAGCAAGATACCACTTCACACTCATTAGAATTGCTAAAATTAAAAAGAGTCATAATGCCTAATGTAGGCAAGAATGCAGATCAATGGGATCCCTCAGATATTACTGTGGGGACATATAAAATTTTTCAACATTTGTGAAAAATCATTAAGCACCGTCTTTTAAAATTAGACCTAGTTTATGATCCAGCAATTCTTTTCCAATGTATTTACCAAAATAATATTTTGAAAAATATGACCCCCAACTTATCATACAAAAATGTTCATATAATAAGCTTATTCACAGTAATCTAAACCTGGAAGCAATCCAGATGACAATCAAGAGGAGACAAGATATATAAAATATTCATACAACAGAGCACCATTCAAGCAATAAACATGAATTTCAGATACTGGTGAATGGAGAAATCCCAGAAGCATTTTGTTTAGCAGAAGAAGCCTAAAAATAAACCTTACTGCTTAACCCACTGTCACAATATTCAATAAAAATTAAATAGTAATTTTTAAATAAAATGTTATTTTAAAATATTTCTAAAATGTCCATAATGCCAAAACTAATCTATAGATTCAGTGTGGTCCCTGTCAAAATTCCAATAACATTTTTCACAGAAATAGATAAAATAATCCTAAAGCTCATATAGAATTATGAAAGACTCCAGACAAAGCAAATTTGATCAAAAAGAACCAGCCTAGAAGCAGGATGCTGCCTGATATCAAAAACCACCACAAAGACACTGTAACCAAAACAGGTTGGAACTCATGTAAAAACATATACACAAACCAAGGTAACAGAAAACACAGCTCAAAAATAAACACACACACAGTCAATTGGTTTTCAACAAAGATGCTGAGAACACTTAATGGGTAAAATATAATCTTTTCAATCAATGGTGCTGGGAAAATGGTATATCCACATGCAAAAGAATTAGACCTTCATCATAACTTCAAATGAATTAGACTTATACATAAAACTCAAAATTATGAAACTACTAGAAAGGAGCATAAATAGAAACCATGACATTATTTTGGGCAATGACTTTTTGGATATCATATCAAAAGTATAAAAAAGCAAAACCAATCAAGAGGAACTGCATCAAATTAAAAAGTTTTAGCAGAGCAAAGAAAACAACCTATTAGATGGTAGAATATATTTATAAAATGTGTATTTCTTAAAGGATTAATATCTAAAATATATTAGGAATTCATCTGTAAGAAAATAACCTGATTTAAAATTAAGTAAAGGACCTGAAGACAGTGTTTCTATGACATATAAACCATCAACAGATATTTTTAAAAATACTATCACTTTAATCATTAAAAAAGGCAACTTAAAACCACAATGAGATATTGTCTCCCTATTATTAGAATGGCCAAGATAATGTGAAAAAACAGGAACATTTATACACTGTTCATTGGAATGTAAATTAGTATATCCATTATGGAAAACAGTATGGAGGTTTCTCAATAAATAAAAATAGCACTATCCAGAAACCATATCACTGGATACATTTCCTAAGGAAATGAAATCAATACCTTAAAGAGGTATTTGTATTTTCATGTTCATGATAGTATTATTCGCAAAGTTGAAGATATAAAATCGAACTAAGAGTCCATAAAAACATAAATAAAGTAAACACCCCTCTCTCACACACACACCCCCCACACACACACACAAAAAAAAATGTAATAATATAGTCTTCAAAAAGAAGGAAATCTTAAGCAACAACATGGGAAAACCTGGAGAACATCATGTTAAATGAGTCTGGCATAGAAATACAAACACCACTTGATCTGACTTATATGTGGAATCCAAAGGCACCAACCTCATAGAAACAGAATAAAATGGTGGTTACCAGAAGCTGTGGTTTAGAGGGCCTGGAGAGATTTTGGTGAAAGGACACAAAATTTCAGTTAGGAGGAACACATTCAAGAAATCTATTATAGGAAACGGTGATTATAGAATAGCAATACATTATATATTTGAATATTGCTGAGAGCAGATTGTTTGCCCCATACACCCATGAAAATAAGTATGTGAGACAATGTATATTTAAATAGTTTGACTGAGCCACTCCACGATGCACATCATGCCAAAACACATTTTACACCTAAGAGATATTCAATTCTACTTGCCTATTTAAAATAGAATAATAACTTAAAACCACAACGAGATATTGAGAATAGAATAAAAACTTTCTTTGAAAGTAGAAATCAGAGCAGCCATTGGCCTGGGTGTTGATTACATGGGTTTATACTTTTTATAAAACTCATCAAACTTAACAGTTAAAAAATTGTGAATTTTTTAACTTTGGAAATTATGCCACATAAAACAAAAAGAAAAATCATTTTAAGAGAATATCTTGTGTTAGAAACCTACTGATTAAAAAAATTGATTACTTCACAATATACTGTTCTTACCTTCCCCAAACTGCAAATGTTGCTCATATACAGGTGTTTTAATTAAGGTAAGAGTCTCTTTTGATTTTAATATTTTAAAATAGACATTTTTATAATAAAATATATTTTCATCTTACTGAAAATGCCTACTGACTATTTATCCTTATATTCTATTTATATGAATTCACAGAATATAAAAGGAATGTCAAAGGCCCCTGGCATAGAATTGCCATAAAAGATTTGGTATATGATATCATCAATACAAAACAGCTGTTACTGGCCTTTCTTCCACCAAACGGAATCCAAAACATGCTTACCAAATTGCATATTGTTTTAAAATATTTTTCTTAGTTGTAGATGGACACAATATCTTTATTTATTTAATTTTATGTGGTACTGAGGATCGAACCCAGTGCCTCATGCTTGTTAGGCAAGCACTCTACCACAGAGCTACAACCCAGTGCTGTATGTTTTTTTTTAATTTGTTGTTTTTAGTTATATATGACAGTAAAATGTATTTTGACATATTACACTTACAAGGAGTACAACTTCCCATTCTTATGATTGTCCATGGTGTGGTGTTATATTGGTCATGTATTCATATAAGCACATAGGACAGTAATGTCTGATTCATTCTGTCTTTCCCATTCCCTCTCCTTTCCCTTCATTGCCCTTTGTCTAATCCAATGAACTTATATTCTCCCCTACCCGCCACTCCTTAATGTGTGTTAGCATCCACATATCAAAGAGAACATTTGGGCATTTGGTTTTCTGGATTGGCTTATTTCATTTAGCATGATATTCTCCAACTCCCTTCACTTACCGGCAAATGCCATAATTTCATTTCTCTGTATGGCTGAATAATATTCCATTATGTATATATACCACATTTTCTTTATCCATTTATCTCTTGAAGGGCACTTAGGTTGGTTCTATAGTTTAGCTATTGGGAATTAAGCTGCTACAAACATTGATGTGGAAGCATCACTATAGTATGTTGATTTTAAGTCCTTTGGGTATATACTGAGGAGTAGGATAACTGGTCAATTCCAAGTTTTCTGAGGCATCTCCATACCTCTTTCCAGAGTGGTTGCACCAATTTGCAGTTCCATCAGCAATGTGTGAGTGTACCTTTTTCCCCCACATCCTCACCAACATTGTTACTTGTATTCTTGATAATTGCCATTCTGACTGGAGTGAGATGATATTTCAGTATAGTTTTGATTTGTATTTCTCTAACTGCTAGAGATGTGGAACATTTTTTTCATACATTTGTTGACTGTATTTCTTCTGTGAAGAGCATGTTGTTTGTAACAGGGTGAATTTCAATACTCACAAGGGAAATAAAGTAAGTTAGAGAATCACTATTCTGGACTGAAACTTTTTCTAAATTAAAAGATGTATAAGGTAAATAGCTTATTAGAGAAGTAATCAAGCTATCTTGGAACTATTTGGCATATTCAGATACATAACAGTGACTTCAGAAAAAGCTAAATGAAAAGATTAGATTCCGGGGCAAGAAACCTAACAAAGAAGATGACTTTACTACCCTCTCCCCTGATCACACCAAGACTCTCATCTCATAATCATAGTCAATCCTAACAAGGAATAAAAGAGAAAATATATTAATAGATTCTTAATTGAATTAAAAAGAGCCAACCAGTAGATTTTCTAGGTCCACATGTGACTTGCTTCAAGTTCTAATCTACTCCTAACCATTTCTCCCAGCATTTTTGTCTCCTACACTTAGCTAAGACTCTCTTAAAATCCCATTCACACATGAACAAGTATCTATTTTTTTTCTTCTATTCTCACTGACTTTTCACATACCATAGGAGATCAGTTTGCAGAAAACTGATAAAGAGGACCAAGAAGTAGTGATTCTTCCTCTCTGCTTGAATTCTGGACCAAGTAAAAAATAAGAAAAAAAATTAACCAATATAATCCAAAACACCATCTTTTTTTTTTTAATGCCAACACTGGAAATCACAGCTGAAGTGTGAGAATTGAATAAAGTTTTGAATCTTGAAAAGCAAAAGTAGGTGGTCTCACCAGCCGAGTCACAGCATAACGAAGAAACAGAAAATTACCAACAAGAAGGAAAAGGAAACAGTAAGTTATGAATATCCAGTTTTTTTTCAAATTCACAAATTAAGTAAATTTTACTTCCCTCTTCTCCTGGGGGAGGAGTAGGTAAGAAAGAGGAAAGAAGCCAATTATCCCAATAGACATTCTTTCTTCATAAAAGGAAACATCAACATTGGGCTGGGAAAGAAGAACATCTCTATTTCCAGGTCCCCACCCCACACCCATGTACTTCCCTAAGGACATAAGATTATTTCTCCTGAAATTTTATCAGGAAGTTAATCCAGACATTGGAACTTTAGATCTTATTCCTTCTGTCCCTCCATCAGTCAGTTACCCTTTTCTTTGTACCTTCTTTCTTCCTCCTTTAGTAAAACAGAATATAATTTGTATTCTTGAAAATCTTCCCCTTCACCCATACATACAGAACTCTCATATTTATAAATCCACTCGATTCTCACTCAGTTGATCTTCTGAAGAATGAATATAGGATGTTCTCCTCCACAAGGGCCATTACCTCCAGATCCATCATGAGCTACCCTTACTCCCACCCATCCACTGACAGTTTGGTATCTCATGTTGGCAACTCCCTATCAGTAACCAGTGCTTATGGTCACTCCCCATTCACCGTTGACCACTCCTTCCTTATCCAGCACATCTCTCCATGGGCTTCTCTGACACTGTCTTTTCCTTCTTCCCTGCAGACCTTTCAGACTACTGACTCTTGTTTTCTCAACAGTTCTTCCTCTTCCGCTTGCTGGTGTTTCTCACTGTCCCATCTCTAGCCTTCTCTTTTCATGCTACACACATTCTTGCTGAGTGGTTTCTTTCACCACACTGGAATGAACTATTGTGGAAAAACAAGTAACTCATAGATTTGTAAGCTATTCTCTAAGCCTCTCTCCTGAACTTCAGATTCATACACTTCCCTCCTATAAGTGAAGTTAACTCAACCATGACCAGATGGGAACACGTCTTCCCTTTCACCATTTTCTATGTGTTCTAGATGAGTAAATGGCATCAAACTCCACCCTGTCATTTGTAAATTATCCTAACAATTCAGCTTCTCATCCATTGCTTCAGATCCAATCAACACCATATCCTATCAAACCCTCTCCTCACATCTTCCTGTCCTATATATAGTTCCCCATAATCTCTGTTAGTGCCCTAGCCAAGGTCTTCATTATCTCTTTCACAATTGAGATATTCAATTGTACCTTGGTGATACTGCAATTTAATAGAGCTAAAGGTAAGGTCCTAAAATTTGGGTAAGCCACCAAGAAAAAGACCCAGAGCTAGTGAAATGTTAATTCAAACTGAGCTAACATTAAATAGTAACTGCTCTGAAGTCTAAAATACCTGGGCTTAGTCATATATACGGTGATTTTCTTCATAAGCAAAAGAAGACTATATTCAGACTATATATATTTTTTGAAGTTTTGTAATCACTTAAAACATAATGCGATATCTAAAGAATTTCAAGAGCTCTAGAAACAGAAGCCAGAAAGCCTGCAGGAATCTGGGCATACTTTCCTTATCTCTTCTCTCTTTGCTCTTTGTCCTTTAGTTTCCTTCTAATCTTTCTGGAACTAGATTTCTCTACTTCTTAGGCACCATATGGCATAAGAAGGCTAAGACATTGCTCCTGAACTTCTGCAAATCTCTTAATTCAAACCACATAATAAGAATGACAAGAATAAGACATGTATTCTTTTTTAAATCCTGAGAAATGGGTAACCAGCAGGAACAGGCCACTTCAATTTGAAGGGTCATTAGAAAGCTAAAGTCATGCCAACAAATCAATTAATTAAGCACCAGTTAGCATTTTACAGGAGTTTGGGGGAAGTGCCTTTAAAGAAATGGGTAACTCTTATGACTCTTTAAGAGCCTCAAAGAGAAAACAATGTAAGTACATGATTTTCACAGTGATGACCATAAGTCATTAAGATGAACAATACTTGGTATATTCAACTTATGAATCAGATGCCTATAACACAACAAGTATAGGAAACATAATTTCCATTAAAATATCTTGGATATTATGAACTTAAATGCTAAAGCTTTAGTTAAGAGGAAAGTTGATTTATCCATTGCCCTGAGTGCTGAATGGGTAGAACATTCTCTCTCAAATGAAGTTGTTTACACAGTTTTTAAATGTAATACTACTGTATTTTATATCTATTGCTTCTTTCTAGTCTGCCATATCCATTTGTCCACTGCCCTGTCCTATTTATTGTGGCCTGTATGTACTTAATCTATAAATCTATATCAAATATTAATTCCTTAAAATAGAACCTAAATTGTTCAACTCCAGACAGCAAACCAAAACTAATGAGGTGAAAAGCCTACTGTTTCTCTTTTATAAAATGAAGCTATTTAGCAGTCTTAAAGTCATAAGGAAAAAAATTAATCCAATTTTAATTTAAATTGAACCAAGGAAAATCTACTTATAATATGAAAACTAAACAGTGACTAATAAAATAAAGAGGCTGGAAATCTTAGGACAATACTTGGAATTTTAAAAATGGCTTTATATTGTATTTATTTTAGAACAGTGAAATGTATTTGCCAGTTTAGTAAGTTATTAAGACCTAAAAAAAAAAAGTCTGGTTCTGAAACACATTCATTCACATAGTAGTAACGGCAGTAGCAGCTGCTAACATTTACTGTGTGCTTGCTAATTGCTAAACAGTATACTCATTACTCCATTTACACATCTCATTTTATCTTTTCAGCAATCCTATGCAGGCAATGGAACATCCCCATTCTACAGATGAGGCCATGAGGTTTAGAGTAGTTAAATAATTTGGCTTTAGAGCTAGTAAGTGAAGTCACAATCAGAAGACAAATCTTCATGCTGAGGGCTAGCTACATAATTTCCTGGTTGTAGACCAAAATAAAAAATGTGGTGACCTTGTTCAAAAACTAAGAATTTTGAGATGATGGCAACGGCAAAGCATTAAGCCAAGTGAGGGACTCTTCTAAGAATGACATCCAGAAGGCAGCCTTGCCTCTGTCCATCAGCTCATAAACTAGTGAAATTATACTTTCCATCTATCTTAATATAAATATTATTCAAAGAATAAGTCTTTGTAACACTAATTAGCCAATTACAAACTGAGACATTTCATATTACAGGCTATGCCTAGATATTCTCAATAAACATTTCTTGAATAGACAAACTTATTTGGGGTCTCAAAAGGAACTGCTTTCTTCAATAAGTCACCTAAACATGCCTCTGGTTCAGTGTGGAGATGGGTTAAGACAAGATAGATGTTCATCAGGAGTCAGTCCACACCACTGTTAGAAACACTTCATATTCTGTTTGTGCTGGCTTAGGAGATTTTATGGCTCCAAGAAACTGTTTTCAAATCTAATTATCATTCCTATCTGAAGTTGACATTTAAATTCCAAGGCTCTAAGCAAAGTTAAAGAATGCAATCCTCACATCTCCCCCCAGTGTCATACAGCCCACCTCATCCCTAAAACCTTATCTTCCTATAATAAACAGTAGATAATAGCAAAGGGGGAAGAGTGTTGACTCCTCAATTCATGCCTGATGGAAGACACTCAGGCAGTAAAGGGGGTCAAGCAGGCCAACAGGATGAGTTCTGCAAAAAGAAAAGAAGGTCCACTCCCTTCTAATCCTGGGGAATTAAAGGAGAGAGAAATAAAATCCAGTGTGAGGCTTGTCAGATAGTGATGCTGGAGGAACACTGAGTATAGTGTATCATGTGCCCAGAAGAGGTCAAGGGAGATGCCATCATGCAAGCCACCTTCTGTCAAGCTAGGGAACAGCAATGTCAAGGGGTGCTGTCTCGACAAGCACAGATATTCTTAAAGCTAGCATTCTCCAGCTGCTTCTCATAAAATGGATAATGACTCAAGAGCCAGAGCATTGACCATCAACCCTGCCTAGTGAGGGGCCAAATGAGGGGTGAAGTTGAAGTCCAGAGGTCTACACTAATGACTGAGGGGAGATTAGAAGGATTGGCCAGGATCAAAGTGCAGGAATAGAAGGGCATTGACCAGCCAGGTAGATCCAATGCAGAAAGCTGGAGTCCACAAACACCACCTAGTATGCACACAAGGACCCTCACAGGGTGGAGTGGGAGGGAGTGGGTCTATAGCCCTTCCTGGGATTCCAGAACTTACAAGATACAATTTTCCCAGAATATGCACTCCTGGAACCTGGATACCATCACAGAGAAGGAAACAGGAAATCTGAAAAGTGCATTGTGATCTAAATGAGAGGCTAAGGGTTTAAATTTGGCAAATTCCATTGTGTTTGTGTGACGGGTCACTTTCAAGCATCAACATGTCTAAGCTATAGCCCTTGGTGATACAATCAAATGCTAATCTAGGTGTTGCTATGAAGGTATTTTAAGCTTATGATAAAATGCACAATCTGTAAGCTTTAATGAGGATTATCCTAAGGATCTGGGTGGGGGTTGGGAAATCAGTTATAAGGTCATAAAAACAGAGTTGAGGGAAATTCTGTGTTTGCGTATCAGTTTCAGATCCTGCCTCAGAGGTTCAGCCTCTTGTACTTAAAGACCTACACTGTGGAGTGTGGACTGTCTCAGCCTGTTCCCACAACTGTAAGACCAACCCTTGAAATACATCTCTTAATGTACAATGCCTAGTAGTCCTGCTTCTCTGGCTGAAATCTGACTGACATAAATGGATATTCACAAAGAAGATTAAAATTATGATGAACAAAGTAAAATGTTATATATTTTTTCAATATCTGGCATGTAGTGTGAGTTAGTCAGTATGTTTAAATGGTCTCCACATACTTCTAAGACTTCCTATAAGGTACCTCTCTGCTTAAAGTTCAGTCACCCTAAGTTCCACTTTTCATGCCCCAACCTAAAGATCTACTATTTTAGGAATGCTTTCGTTAATACTTCCATATCAGTTCAGATCCTGCTGTTAGATTATTCATGACATTCACTTTTCTTTGGTAGCACATATGATAGCTGAAATGATTGTTTGGTACCTATCTGTCTTTTCCTCTAGAGTTCAAGCTCTATGAAGACAGAGGTCAGGTCTCACTTGGCCACCAAAGTGTCTTCACTGTTGAGCATCCTGAAGCATACTCTCTAGGATATGTAAATGGGTGCTCAATAAATATTAATTGCATGAATGACTGGATATACATGTGTACAGTTTTTTTAAAAAATAAGAGTTCAAAATTTGAGCATAATTTGAAAATATGTGCATTTAACAGTTGACTCTTAATTATATCTTCAAAAGAACACTTGAGTAAGATTCAGAAGGTGAATTTAGTGATAAGCAATACAGCTATCATTTAGCTTTGTCTGTGTAAGCAACCCACTAAATATCATGGAATCCTTTTTAATAAATATTATCCAAATAATATGAGCTAAGATCCAAAGCCAGTGCTGCATGAAGAAAATCCCATAAAGCTGTTTGCCAGTTTTACATTTATGCAGAATCATAGATTTTACGGCTGAGACAGCTAACTGGCACATTTTTATGATATTCTTAATAGAATTTTAAGATCCCTTTGGAAATAATGATTCATCTCATGACTTGAGATATTAATTTCAAAGTTAAATTTAGATAATGAGGACATAGGGAGTTGTAAATATTTTTAATAAAAATATATATGAAGACTCTGAAGGTTAACCAAATTCTTGCTTCTTTGTAAAATAAAGTTGAATCTAAATACCAGTTAACACTTTAAAAAGCAATATTACACCATGAATTGATTATAAAAAAGGAAAATAGAACCTACTTATAATTTTATACAAATTTTATAATTTAAGATAGCAGATCTTTCTTGTAGAAAATCCTCCCATGAGAAAAGGCTACTCCGCAACCTCTTAATTTCTTTCTTTTGTAAGTATGTAGGAATGGTTGAAATCAAACACAATATAAAAACTCAGAAACATATATTAACTTTCAAATGAATTTGAAGCCATTGGTTCATCGGATTGCTTGGGTTGGTATTCAAAAAATTATCTAATTTTTTATATCTACCAAGATAGACACCTTCATTGGCTCAAGAAAGATTTCATGCTTAAAAGTAGACCTAGGAATTTGAAAAATGTATGTTATAAGTTGGGTTTAATATTAAAAGAAAATCTCCTTAACAGTTATCACTGGTGTTTATTAATGCTACCTCTTTCAATGAATCATAAATTATTATTATGATCATTAGTCTTAGTGAATTATTCCTACTATACACTGAATATGAATCTCTGGTGGAGCAATCTTATTATAAAAGAGTCAATTTTAATTCAATATATGTATAAACCATAAAACTAAATTCATAGTGAGGCTCTGAGAGAAATTTCACTCAACAAAGGTAAGAGAAAAATGCTGATATTTTTCAAATTTATATCCCTCATTTAATCCTTATGTATATGCAAAAGATTTTTTAAAATAGAATGTACAAAGCAAAATATACTTGATTGCTTCTGAATATGAGCAAGTACAAGGACCAGCTACTAAATGCTCAAGAAAAAAAATAGATAAAAGTAAGAGCAAGAGTGAAAGGTGGACTGGGGCTGGGCTCAGTTGTGGAGTGCTTGCCTAGCATGTGTGAGGCACTGGGTTCAATCCTCAGCACCACATAAAAATAAATAAATAATATAAAGGTATAAAAAAATAATGACAGGTAAGTATAGTTTATTTGGAAGGCCTTAGTTGTTTCTCTATTTTCTTTGTTGTTGTTCTCTTACTGCATTTTGATATACTCATAAATTCACACTGACTAAAGCCTGTAGCTCCTTACCCACAAAATTCCTTGCATTACCACTTCAATTTCTATAGAGTTAGAAATGTATTTTTAGAACTTGGGCATGGAACTAATAGATCTAAAACAGATAAACACCCCCACTGGTATTTCCAAGTATCTCAGTACTCAATACCCACAAATTCCATTTTAGTTCATATAATTGTAGTAACAAGCTCTTCATTTAAAAAATACTCTTATTTTAAGGCGACCATTAACATTTTTGGCTTCTGTATAAAACTAAATATGAAACACTCAGGAAACAAACCTATCTTCCAAAGAAACACATTGCTACCCAACATAATAAGCATCATATAGAAAATGTTCAACAGAAGTATCACAAATCAAACTTACAAGAATTTCTTCCAAAATATTCTATCCTCCTCCTAATGTGAATATCAAAACAAAATTCTATATCAAATGAAAATACTTAATCCAAATAGAATAAGCCTCAAGGAAACACAATATAACTCTTCAAATATGAGTTTTAATTCATAATTCAATTTAATACCTTCACACAATATGTAAGTTTATGTATTAACACAGCCAACCGCTTTATAATCATTGAATTCAATCTCAGAACACATTAAATTGAGACTGTTATTTTACTTATAGAGTATCCTTTTTTCCTAATAGATAATATTTGTGACATTGGCTTCTTATTTAACATATGTCAGATTAAATACTGTATCACTACATATAACTAAAGTAATCTGACACTTTTTGTAGTCAAGTCATTAAAAATTCATTCATTAATCGATTTGTTCTACAAATACTTGTTTCTAATCTGCTTTGTATGAGGCATTTAGTTTAAAAATGAGATGCTTTTGAAATACAAGTTATTAAAACCCAAAACTACTGTTATGCCAACAATTAGAGGGAAATTAATGAGTGATTTGAAATTCACAATAGAGATGTCTCTGTCTAGATAACAACTATAAATATATATTTGTTTGTCTACAAGAATAGTGGGATTTTCCAAAAACAGATCATTAGTAAAATAATTATATGGGTTAAGTCATAAAAAAACAATAAACTAAAATCATAAGACATTAGTATGTTTTTCATTGCTGTAACAAAATACCTGTGGCGGGGTGACTTTTTTAAAAAGAGGTTTATTTAGCTTACAATTTCAAAAACTGTAAGTCCAAACAGAATGGTGTTAGCTCTGCCATTATCACTGAGGAGAGCCATATCATATCACAGACGAGAGCAAATACTAGAGGGAGTAATCACAGCAACAACAGGTAAGAGAGCTTCAAGGATCAGGCTTGATCTTCAGTAAAACTTTCTCTTGAGAGGACTAACTCTGCAAAAAAAGTATTAATTCCTTCTGAAGGCAGCTTTGCAAGGACCTTCCCCCAGGCTCCACCTCTTAAAGGCTCCCTCACCTCTCACTGCACATCACTGGGAACCAGGCTTTCAACACAGAACCTTTGAGAGAGAGATTCCAATCATTGAAATCGACGTACATAATTACATAGTTCCTCAATATTGTCAAATGTCAAATAAGGACTAGATATTTAATCACTATATACTTACTGAATAAATGAATTAAAATGGGTGAAAATGTTGAGATGCTGTATGATGTGCATTTCTTTTCTAATTTACAAACTTATTGATAACATTTCATTTATGATTCCAGGCAAAATATTTTAGCTTTAAGTAGAATGGTTACAATCAAAGACTGTAAACCCCAACAGATTACAAAGGACCCTAGTCTGTCTTCTGAGTAATTACTGGTTGAGATTCAGATGGCAGACTGGATTAAAAGACAAGGCAACAGGGGCTGGGTTTGTGGCTCAGTGGTAGAGCGCTCTCCTAGTGCATGTGAGATGCTGGGTTCGATATTCAGCACCACATAAAAATAAATAAATAAAATAAAGGTATTGTGTCCAACTGCAACTAAAAAAAATTTTGAAAAAAAATTTTTTTTTTAAAAGACAAGGCAACAATATGCCGTCTCCAAGAGACTCACCTCATTGGCAAAGACAGCCACAGACTGACGGTAAAAGGATGGGAAAATATGTATTATTCAGTTGGGTCTTGTAAACAAGCAGGAGTTTTTATCCTCATATAAGATAAAGTGGACTTCAATACAAAGTTAATCAGAAGAGGAAAAGAAGGACATTTCATACTGCTTAAGAAAATTATACCTCAACAAGACATAGCTATTGTAAATATTTATGCCCCAAACAATGGGGCGTCTATGTACATCATCAAACAAACCCTTCTCAAAATTTCAAGAATCATAGACCACAAGAAAACACTGGGTGACTTTAACACACCTCCCCACCATTGGATAGATCATCCAATCAAAATCCAAACAAAAAAGGCATAGAACTAAAAAATACAATTAATATTTTAAACTTAACAAACATATATAGAATATTTCATCCATCAATGACTGAATATACTTTCTTCTCAGCAGTACGTGGATCCTTCTCTAAAATAGATCTTATCTTAGGCCACAAAGCAACTCTTAGCAAATACAAAAAAAAAAAAAAAACAGAATACTTTGCATTCTATCAGATCAATTTTAAAATACTTTCTTAACAGTATGAATGAAATAATGTTGAAATCATGATGAAGATAAGCCTACTATACAGTGAATGTGTTTAGCTTATAAATTAAGGTCAGTATATAAAAGATTTTAAAGGTATGTAAAATCTATGCAGTCTTTATTTCCCAAAGATACTGGAAGTTTTTACTAACAAGGGAGACCTCCTCACAACTTCCTGTCAGAAAAGAATAAAAACTATCATCTTTAGAAATGAAAACAAGAGATAGAGAGCTTACTCATTTTTTTCAGAATAATATATAATTTAAAAAATATTATACTCTTTATAATAACAATTAATATGAAATTAAACTACAAGACCTATAATGACTTGATACACAGTAATATATAAAACAGAAAAAGCAATGATATTTCTATAATATTAACTAAATAAAAGAAAATTTGAGTTAAGAATAATCTTTGGTTTACAAAGAAATATTAGAATTGGGTTTCTTAAAAAAAACTAAGAATTATGGAATATGTCCTTGATTAAGGAGATTTAGTGATGTTATAAAACTGTAAATGATTTTATTTGCATGTGTGCCTCCTTTTTCAGAGAATAAGTCCTAGATTTTAATATTTTCTCTAAAGGGTCCCAAACCACAAAAAGTTAAGAAATCCTCACTTTTTCCAAAAGTATTGACATAACTCCTTTACTAGTAAATACTGTTAGTAATTACAACTCTTTAGTACATACGAGTAGAATAGTACAAACTTGTTTAGAGAATTCTTACTCAGTACCATCATCCCTATGTATCTAAGAAATATTGGTTCCAAAATCCAGTGAAAAGCAAAATGCTTGGATTCTTAAATCTCCTACACACAATGGTGTGACGTTTGCCCATCACCTACCCGCATTTTTCTGCATACTTAAAGTCATCTTCACATTATTTGTAATACTTACTACAAGTCATGTCATGTAAATGTCATGTAAATAACTTTTATACTGTATCCTCTACAGAATAAAGAAAGGAAGTCTGTACATACCCAAACAGATGCAATTTTTAAAAAAACATTTTTGATCTATGGTTAGTTCAATCTCTGGATATGAAACTCACAGATATGGAGGTCCAAGTGAATATATTTTTACTGTACAAAGATGTGTTCTGGGAGATAAACATATTAATGAGACTTTAGGGTGTTTCTGGGTTTTTTTGTTGTTAAATCTGAACAAATTTGATAAATGGAAGAGCAGTTAAGTATGATACTACATCTTAACTTATAAAGAAGTTTGAACAAAAATTCATAAACTTATACAACACTTACTTAACTTTTGAAATTTAACAAAATCTGTTCTGGAATTATAATAATGCTAAAATTGAGAACCTGATATCATTAATAACTTTAGAATACTATTAAAAATAATGTATTTTTTATAGAGTATATTTGGCATTATTAATAATAATGTCAAATTATCTATTGATTTAATAAAATTACAAATGCACTTTGAAAGTATCCAAATGAGCCGGCCTGATGGCACAGGCCTGTAATCCCAGCAATTTGGGAGGATTAGGCAGGAAGACTGCAAGTTCAATACCAGCCTCAGCAACTTAGCAAAACCCTCAGCAACTTAGTGAGATCCTGTCTCAAAATAAAAAATAAATAAATAAAAGGGCTGGGAATGTGGCTCAGTGGTTAAGCTTCCCTGGATTCCATCCCTGGTAGGAAAAGAAAAAACCTACCCCCCGCCCAAAAAAAAAAAAAAAAAAAAAAAACTTGGGAAAAATAAGGGGGAGGATAAGGATTAGTACTAAGGAAAGAATTGGAGCAAATTATATTCCTCACATTTATAATTATATCAAACTGAATGTTATGTATAACATATAATGAATATCATGTGTAACTAACATGAGCCAATAAAAAATGAAGAAAAATAAGTATGAAAATGGAAAAAGTATTTAAATATCCACAAGTTTTGTGAGGAATGTTTGAATATTTAGCCAAATCTTCCAGTAAATTAAAAACTAAGAATATATTAAACAGAATTTTATTATTCTTTGGATATTCCAATTATTTAGTCCAGCACTAAAATACCGTTCTGACATGTTAAGCAGGATAATCTTCATGGGTATTTAAAGAAAATTTCAGTTTTCCAAACATCTCCATTAAATATTTAAGATATTAATAAATTGAATATTAATAGTTATTTACAGTAAGTACTTCACTGTCACATGTCAAAGCCTGGACAATTTCAAAGATTTCCATTTTGATTTATTTGCATTTATCATCACATTTGTCTTATTGCATCATACTAAAGGTTTAAAACTAAGAGATGGCTTATATCCCATCAGCTCTAGGAAATATTACACTAAGGTTTTTCAACCAGATTTTAACATAATACCTAAAATATATTGATTGCTTACTATACACCAGGCACTCTTCTTCAAAATTCAGTACACACACACACATACACACACACCTCTCTCTCTCTCTCTCTCTCTCACACACACACACACGTACAGATACAGAGACACATATATTGACTAACCTGTACACACATTTAAGAGAAATACTTTTTTGCATATTTGCATAGAGTACAATCCTCTTTTTTCAAAAGAGAGAGAGAGAATTTTAATATTTATTTTTTTAGTTTTCAGCAGACACAACATCTTTGTTTGTATGTGGTGCTGAGGTTTGAACCCGGGCTGCACGCATGCCAGGCGAGCGCACTACCGCTTGAGCCACATCCCCAGCCCCAAGTACAATCCTCTTTTGTGGTCAAAAAAGATAGCTTTATATGTCACATCATTTTTTTGTATTTTTATTTTGTAGAATAGTTTTTCTTGTGCCCATAATTTACTAACTAATGCATTCAATTTCAGAACTGACAAAATGAAAACCCATGACCATGTCTTTGAATTGAAAGGTGAGGTATATTTTGACACACCCCACACAGCAAATTAAAAAATGATGTGTTTTTATCATCATACCAGTTAATACTATGGGGAAAACGGTATTAACAGTTTGGTTTTTATGTAGCTAAAAATCTTTACTCAAAACTACTTAAGGAAAAAAATATCTTAGTAAAGTGTGAGATGTGTAAAAATGAGTCATATTCTTTAAACAAAAAAATCTCCAATGAATAAAAAAGATTTGTGCTCAATGTATTCTTAAGGAGTGTAATTTACATCATTTAAGTGAAAATTAAATAGATTCATTGTTTCTGTAAATTGCAAATTATGCAATAAACATGATAAGGCATAAGCAGTTTTCTTTAATGAAATCAAGTCTTGACAGTAAGGAATGCATCCAGAATGTACTTAGCATTGATCAGATTTTTCACTTAAAATACTCATCCTTGGGGGTGGAGGAAGGTAAATTTTATCACCAGAAATCTATTTAATAAATCTATTTTATTTCCAATTTGAACTTTCTGTTTCTACATTTTCTATTATAATGGTTTGGATGTGAGGTGTATTAGGCACAGTTAGTTAATTCCCACCAGCATTCAAAGTATTTCTTAGAAACATTCAAAATGGGATTTTTTAAAAAAGTCTTAAGGGTTCTACTACAAAGTCTACTAGATTGAAATTATATTAGAATGCCATGAAAAGAATATGTAGAAATAAACTGAATAGAAGCATAAGACCTATAAACTTAAACCTATAAAACATTCAGGGAAGTTAAAGAGCTCTATAATAAGGTGAATTATGCTATATCCATGGATTGGAAGACTCAGTATTGTTAAGAAGGGCAACTCTCCCCAAATTTACATGCAACAACATCTTCTCTACCAAACCCAATAAATACTATTATAGGAACTGAGACGCTAATCCTAAATTTTATATAGAATAGCAAAAAACCTAGAATGGGTAAAATAATTGTGAAAAAGGAAGTCAAAGTTGGAACATTTAAAAAGGTGATATGAAGTTATAGTCACCAAGACTGTTCATATCTGTACAAATGCACATGCACACTCACATATCTCAATGTAACAAAATAGAAAGTCTACAAATATGTCCTCCTGTTGTGTGATTTTTTTTTTCCCCCCAAAAAAGATACCGAGGCAACTCAATGGAATGAAGGCCTTTTTAGTACAGAATGTTAGAGTGGTGCCCTTCAACAGATTAAAGGATAAAGAAAATGTGGTATATTTATACAATGGAATATTACTTGGCCATAAATAAGAATGAATTTATAGCATTTGTCAGTGAATAGAAGGAGCTCGAGAATATCATGTTAAGCAAAATGAGCCAATCCCCAAAAACCAAAGGCCATATGTTTCTAATATGCGGGTACTTGTTTACAATAAGTGAAGGGCTAGGGTAATAGAGGTACTTTGGATTAGATAGAGGGGAGTGAAGGGAAGGTAAGGGAAAGAATACAGGGGTAGGAAGGATAGTAGAATGAATCAGACATTATTATCCTATGTGCATATATGATTACATAACAGGTGTGATTCTACATCTTGTACAATCAGAAAAATGAGAAGTTACACTCTATGTATATATGATGTGTCCAAATTCATTCTTCTGTTGTGTATAACTAATTAGAAGAAATAAAAATAATTTCCATCTTCTAGTTCTCTACTTTAAAAAAACAGAATATAATTTCACACATGTACAAAAATCTAAACTCAAAATGGATCATATAGCTGAAAATACAAACTAATATAATAAAACAATTAGAAGAAAACCTTTATGACCTGGCATTAAACAAAGATTTTTCACACATTATGTTATATCAAAAGCATGATCCAAAGATAAAAACTTTAAGTTTCATCACAGAAACACACATACACATACACACACACACACACACACACACACACACACACATATACTTTTTAAGAAACAACATTAAGAAAGTGAAAAGAACAGAAAACCACAGAGTGAAAGAAAACACTTGTAATTCATAGATCTAATAAAGGCATTCTAGATACAACATATAAATAATCCAATCAACATATAAAATAATCAAAAGTGGCAAAACATCTGAACAGATATTTCAGCCAGACAATATGTCAATGATTAGCACATAAAGACATTCTTAGCATCATAAGTCATTATGAAGAGCAAATCAAAGCCACACACTATAAGATAACAATACACTAGCATGGATAAAATAACAGACTGACAAACACAAGTTTGTGTATTTGCACAACAAGAACTCCAAAATGTTGCTAATGGGAATGTGAAATTGTATGTACACTGTAGAGAAGAATTTGTTAACTCAAAAAGTTAAATATGAAGTAAGTATATGACTCAACTACCTCTCTCTCAAAGAACTGCAAATAACAATTCGAACAGAGACTTAAATGGGAATATGTATAGTACCTTTATTCATAATTGCTTCAAACTGAAAATATTTCAAATGGTCATAATTGGTTAATGGATAAACAAAATGTGCAATATCCGAACCATAAAACACAAGTTGAGAATAAAAGTAAATGAACTAGTGATTCATGCAGCAATATGATAATCTGCTAAGTGTAAGAAGCCACTGGAAAAAACTATACATGATTTATGTTACTGCATGTCTAGAAAAGGCAACACTATAGAGGCAGAAGGAGATTTGTGGTTGGCTGAGACAGAAAGAAGGATTGATTGCAAATGAGCACAGAGGAACTTCTAATGAAGATATCCCTGTTCTCAAATTGAATAGAGGCAATAGCATACATATACATGTATATGCATATATATTCTGCGTGAATGTATATAAATATACAATGGTATGTAGAATTGTATATATTTCCTCAATAGTATCAAGCTGCAGACTTATTATAGTGAATTTATGGTGTAAATTATATTTCAATAAAATTATTAAAATGGACACAAAAAATTCATGTAGAAGCACCTACAGTAGAAAAATGATGCCTAATCCATTTGAAGATTCTGAATTGATCCACAGAAGTGAAAAATTTCTTTTTTTAAAATTTTTAATTGTTGATAGATCTTTTATTTTATTTATTTATTTATGTGTAGTGCTGAGAATCGAACCCAGTGCCTCACAAATGCCAGGCAAGTGTGCTACTGCTGATTCACAGCCCCAGAGCTATCATTTATATCACATGTGTATATATATTTCTATTCATGCATGTACTCAGAAAAATACAAATATGTGTATATAGGCATACACAACTATATGTATTTCCTTGAAAGTATTATATTGTAAGCTTACAATGGTGAATTTTATGGTATATAAATTATACTTGAACAAAGCTGTTAAAAATAAAACACTTTTAGACAATTCATGTAATATAAAAATGACAACATTTAATCACTTGAAGATACAAAATCAGTCTACAGATATGTACTGCTTTGATTTTTTTTTCCAGATTCCCAGCTCTAATAATTTAGTTTTGTGACATCAAGAATTTTTATTTAAAGTTTGAGATAAAACAAATTCTATTCAAAAAGGAAAAATGAATATAAGATCTCCTTGGTAGATTTTCTGTTTCCATTAATAAACCATTTCTTAAAGTTAACAATGGCAATTAAACTAAAGTAATTCAGTTAGTTTGCTCCACCTACTATAAGTAATTTCTGATATTAATTTTATACACATAATTACCATAAAATGAGATGACTATCTCATATTCCTTACTTCAGGGGGTATTTATTTATCTGCTTTCTCTTGCTTCAGAAAACCAGAGTTTTTTCAAAAGCTTTTTCCACATATTTGCACGTATGTGCTTCCAAATATAGAAATAAGAATGTCTGTATATTTATAAGGATATAATGTATATTGCGTATGCATATATACTTACATTTATGTATGTCTAGGTACAAATGTGGAGCTTTATTATGTATTCACACAAAATTACTAAACTACGCTTTGGTAATACCATATGTCCTTCTGAAGGCTCCTCTAGGTAACATACCAGGCCAAGAATTACAAAAAAAAAAAAAAAAAAAAAAAAAAGTTATACTTTTGATACATAATAACAGTATTATTTTGCTATAAAATTTGATTCTTATTTCCAACATATCATATAAAGGAATTCATTAATTGTCAGTTAAATTTCATTAATAAATCCAATGATAAAATAGATAACCCTTTCTAAAATCAATGAAAATAAGAAATAATTTTAAATCTGTTTTAAGTCAGCTTTCTCTTATTAAATAGAGTTTTTTAAAAAGTTTATCATTTTCTTTAAGATTTTACTCAATAATTAATCATGTACTAGGTGGCGGTGACACAAAGGGGAACAAGGAGAGCACCTGCCCTCAAGCAGCCTTTGAGTACAAAGGAGGCACTTACATAAACCCAACAAGGCATGTTGCTTTTTGGCTCAGAGGAGCCCCAAGATTGACAGTAAGGGGAGTTTTAGAAACGCTGCAAGATTTCAACCCCCTGGAAGTTTATCAATATTAAAATATCTGATCAGTACTGTATTTTCTAGTCAAGTACTATTAACGTCTGCTAAATACACCATGAAGAATACCAAAAGCAGCTGGTCCTTCCTTCTCTTGGGTCCCATATCAACCAAATCAACCAACTGAAAATAAAAAAAAATATTTGGAAAATAAATTGTGTCTGCTGACCATGTACTGAAATGTGGGTTGACAAACACCAATTGCCTAATGGGCTTGACTGTTTTGTTGGCTATAATGGAAGTTAACATCAAACAATCTCTAATTTCATACATCACTCTTTTATCAAAAATGGACATGCCATGTACTTTTTGCTAGTCTTCAGGCATTCACTTTATCCTCTTCCAAAAAATCAAAATTATGATGTTTTTCTCTCAAATGTTTGGTTACATCTTTTATTTCAAAACATCAGAGTTTATGAATTCAGGTTCATTTTAATAGGTATATTGTTTTGGTATTTTATACTAAATCTTTTTCATGTTCCAGTTTGTCTTTTGATTGGTCCTGTCAATTGCTCACATCTTCGCATTTTTATTACTACTGAAAATAGAGAAGAAACAGTGCTGAACTTGGAATTTGTGGCCTAAAGGCATTCATGAATCCAATACTTGTTTATTAGAAGCTCTCAAAGTACTAATCTCATAACTGAATTTATATGTAGACAGTCTACAGATTTGGCCCCATCACCTATAGACTATGCAATCTGGGGAAATATAAAAACAAAAAACTCAAGATAATTTTAATATGTACATCATGGGATGGTTGGAAGGAGCTATAATATTTTACAGAATTTTCAAAACACATACAAATGTCATTTTTGTTTGAGAAGTGTCCTTCTTTTCATTGTATACAGGTTATATAAGGCTGATGGACTAATTTTTTTTAATTACTTAGATTGTTCTTGTTTAGGGGGCAAGGGACACTGCTGATACTCTTGGCTGTCCAAGGTGCAGAAAATTCTGTCAAGACAAGCAAGTCTTAGACTTGAGACAGATGTGAGTTCAAAGCTCAGCTGTTGTACTAGCTTAATCTGTGAATTTGAATACAATATTTAAACCCTCCGAGCTGTATTTTCACCATCTTTAAAATAAGGATCCTATCACTGGCCTCTAAGAAGAGAAAATAAAGATTAAATCAAGTAACATATGTTCTATATAGGAAAAATGGTAAAGATTTGTGTTATAATTAGTGAAGGAGTAGAATTCAAACTTTTCTTTATAAATTGAATGTGAGAGAGTAGGAAATGTGGCACAGGGTTTTAGAGAGAATGATGGTATGATGAATTCCAGCTCAACCAATCCCCATCAGAGTGATTTTGGAAAGGTTATTTAGAACACTCTGAACCACATATTCTTATCTGTAAACATGGAAATAATGATGACACTGAGTGCTTAAGATTTGTTAAATAATTATTTTATGTACTTCTAGTTTCACTGTTGTTGGTGACATATGAAAAAGTAGTAACATCCCTTCTCCAAAAAAAAAAAAAAATGTTGAACTCAAGCAGAGTAGAAAGTTATTGGTTTGCCTTCCCAGCACCATTCTGCTTCTTCTGGTCACCATACCCCCACCACTGCTTTGAAAGCTCCTCTTTTCTCAGTAGTGTCCTGATTTGTGTTTGCCACAGTTGGAGAATCAACCAAACACAAGCTGAGCAGATTCTCCCTGAGATTAGATTCCTAAAACCAGGATACTTGCTACTATTCATAGTCCAGCACCTCTGACTCTTTGCTTTTCAAAGTCTGGATCTTTAGTTTGTTTTTACAACATTAGTTAAGAAACATCCTTTCAGCAAATTCAATTTTTTATACAGTTTTAATTTATATTTTTTCCACTTTTTAAATTAAACTGTTAGTTATAAAGAGTACCTTTATCCTTTAAGTATAGTTTTTGTGTAAATGGCACATTTAACATGCTATATATAACTGAAGTAGCACAAGAAAATAATACACACAAGCTCAGCCAAAATTCCAATTCTCTCTAGTCTCTAGAGCTTTTCAATGTGTGCAAACTATATTTAATAGTCACCTAGCGAATCCCTATGCATACAAACAGGTTCAAGGAAGTTAAGTTTGGGGCAAAGGCTACACTAATAATGGATAAGGTTTAAGAAGTTTTATTTTAAGGTATTTTAAAAACCCTATAGCTGATAAATATATCTTCTTAAATCATCACTTGTACCAGCAGCAAAAAAAAAAAAAAAACAAAAAAAACTACTGAAGAAAAGGCATGGAGAACTATTTCAGGAGTAACTAACTGAATTTACAACAAAGTGGAGAAAACAAGAATGGATCAATCAGCATAAAATTGAAAAAATTAAGGACTGGCTGAGAAAAAGCAGCTGAAATTTACTTAAATATTTCTGAAGTCAGTGTAAATATGATGGAGGATTCTGTTGTATTTTAATGGCTAAAACATTCTAAGGAATGAAAATGTTACATTAGTCAAATAGAAAATTATGCAAGCAGCTGAACTAAAAAATGGAAATGGTTTACAATCAATTTGACTCAAAGGGATTGTGTAGTCTTAGATATTTTCATGGCAATTTGTCAAAAATGTACAATTGATTTTTACTTTGATGAGTCTAAAGTGCTGATCAGACTGTTTAATTTCTCTTGCAGTCATTATATGGATAAATTTATTTTGATTTAAAATAGTTGCTAAAAACTTACAGGAAATGAAATCTTTTGATCCTCAGTACTCAATCACATCAAATCATTTGAAAACAAATGGACATCTCTGAAGCTGTTCCTATCATTGTCAGTATACTTATTTTATTCTTAATCTTAACACTAACCTAATCAGATATTAAGATTCTCTCTCATCGATAGTAACCTTTTATTAAATGCCATAAATAAGAAATTAAGTCATACCTTGAATTAATTTTAACCAATAGCTGATATCCTACTCTAAGAACATTTTCAAATTTATAACTTCCACAAAACATTTTTTTATAAAAGTACATTATAATGCATATAACTTTTATTTTTTTAAAGGATTTCCCCTTCTTTTTTTTTAAGAGAGAGAAAGAGAGTTTTTAATATTTATTTTTTAGTTCTCGGCGGACACAACATCTTTGTTTGTATGTGGTGCTGAGGATCGAACCCAGGCTGCACGCATGCCAGGCGAGCGCGCTACCGCTTGAGCCACATCCCCAGCCCCAATAACTTTTAAATCAAAGTAATAAACCACACTAAATAAGTCAAGGATATATATAATAATAGTTCATAATACATTATCTTTTCATTAGAGTTCTGCACATTTAAATCTTTTCAAATCACACAGTAGATTAATTAAATGCATCAAACATCAAGGCTTCCAGCTGTACCTCCTTAAAACTCAGCATCAAATCAGTCTCCTGACAGCAGTGAAGTGGCAACTAGACACTCTTCTCATCAGGGTTATTTATTTATTTATTTATTTTGGGGGGGAGGGACTCTCCAACTGTAGACACTCGATGTTTAGCTTAAATCATGATTTTCAGGGAAGAAATGCTTGAGTCTTCCCCTCTTCCACATCACAGGGTAAGTTTCTTCTATTACACCTCTTCAAAGCTCTTACTTCTTTCAGTATATGAAAATAAGAAATGAAATTCCTTTGTGTGATTATTTGGTTAAGAAACTTTTATTAAGTTCCCTGGGTGCTCTGACTGCTGATGTCATCACTGTATTCCCAGAAGCCAGCACAGAGGAGGCACTTGGGAAATGTCTGAAAAAGGTGGTTTGGTAGGGGCCAAACCTATAGGAGACGAGCTGAGAATCCAAAGGAGGCAAGGCAAAGGGAGACCAAGGATACCACTGAAAATAAAGTATACCTCTCAATGTACCTGAACAAAAAGATCTTTGTTTTAGCATACTCTGGCTAAATTATCCATGAAAGAGTCTGAACCAAATGAAATAGGAATTCAAGGACTTACTGATAAAGAAAATAAAACTATTGCAAAGGGACAAACAAGAGTAGAGACTGTCATCTGAAAGAGAAAGTGCTATGACATCATTCATTTTCAAAGGTGTAATCAAAATCTTTGATCATATTAAATACAGCCAAGAAGTGATACAGATATAGTGATCTTGTATTTGCCCAGAAGACTAATAAAATACTGTAACAAAATCATTTTAAAATAAGATTACTATATGAAAGTCACAATAATAAATACAGTATAAATTAATTTCACTGTTGTTTTAAAATTCAGAGTAAAAGTCTCTTTCTGACTTACTCTTCCTGTTGGTGTGTTGAATGGCACAAGATAATCCAAGAACTCAACTGTATAATTAGATGCAAACAACATGATGTGCTAATTTATGCATCTTAATTAAACAAGATAAATTAAAACTTGAAATAAGAACCAGTGGATCCAAAACACAAGGTACAGTGTCTTACTATATCAGGGTCACATTTAATCAATTAAGTCTTTCTTAATAATTATTCCATATAGAAATGGGAATAGACAAATGCCAGCATATAACTACATGAGGTCCATTTATGTTTTACTCCCTGTATTACCTCAATGCACAACAGAATGCCTAGCATATTGTATACACTTGATAAATATTTGTTGAACAAATATATGAATATCTTATTTGAAATCTGGGTCCATCAGTGTAGCAGTGATCTCTCTGAAAAGAAATTTGCTTGAACAAAATCTAGCCTAAACTATATTAAGAAATTTATTAAGGAATTAAAGGCTGGAATGGTATTGGTGAAACCCATCTATTAGAAATAATTTATGATTGCAGCAGATCATTTGAACCTGATTCTATCTGGACCACCTTCTGGGTTCTTTCCTAGTTCCCAAATGGTTCATTGAGACTTGCTGAAGAATTAACTACATCAGAAACAGGACAAGATGCAGAGGGTTTCCAATCAACTCTCAAAGAAAACCTGAATTTCCTTAGTAGACACCCTAATCCCTGTATGCTGCGATCATAGAAATTATAGTGGAAAGAAATTTTAAAAAGCCTCTTCAGGCCTACCGCTCATCCATAAGACAAGAATAAGACAATTAGTGAAAATAAATAAAAACAAATTGTCATCACAATCATTATAATAACAGATATTAGAGGTCCCACTGGTTATAGATTTCTTTACAAATTTCCCCATTACATGATGAACAACAGTGAGTTCGAGTTATCTTTTGCACTGAGTGTCAATCTCATAAGCAGGAAACAGAAATGCCTGAATAATCAGATTGGCCCTTATTCAACTACTGCCATTTAATAATCAGTGAATATATTATGAAAATCTGTAATTTGTGAGATATTAATACTGCTATTAAACTACTTGTCTGCAATGTTCACTACCTTTGATGTTTTTGACTTAAAACGCCACCCTTGACTTAAAGTCTCCAACCAGGAGCCCAATTAATTAAGCAAAATTAGGGGTGTCTGACAGTGTATGTGTGTGTTTCTGAAAAGTAATAAAGATCAGGTCTCTTAAGTACAGATGAATTATACCATAATTTAGGATCAGACCCTGTTTGAGAATAAATTCCAGCAGCTTCTTGGCTTTTATACTCCCCCAAAGAAATTCCTTTGAAACCAGTCCTTTACTTACACCAGACAAAGCTGAAATACTCTATCTTATTTTGTATGCCTTTCCAAATAAGAATGATTTTTCAAATAGACCAAAATCTCTGGTTTGCCAATGATAAAGAGTTCAACATCAGGGAAGAATCAAGATCTGTTTTTTTTTTTTTTTCTCTTTCTTATGTCATTATTTTTGGAGTATGGCCAGGTTATTCCTTGGTCTTAAGGGCCCAAAATGTAATATTATTTGCATTTCCCCATCTGTTTTAGAAGAAGTTGAGATGTGCACTGTAAATTTTACATGTTCTAGAAAGAGTTGAGCTTAGCTTTTAAATCAAGCAATTTCCTCAGGGGCAGGCTTTATTTTTCTGAGGTAGTAAAACACAATACAGAAGAGGGAAGGGCGAAAGAAAGGGGTGGGAAGCGAGCGCCCTGGAGCTCAAAAATCTCGCTCTCCGAGGCCAGGTCTGGCGGCGAGCTCAGCCCGCCAGGGAGGAGGCGCCCTAGAACCTCTTCTCCAGCAGCTGCCGGGATGCTCTGAACTCAGGCTACAAGGGCCGCAGGCTGCCTCCCACCCCGCCCACGCGCCTGCCCTCCGCTGCCCGCGCAGTGCCGGAGGCGGGGCTGCGGAGCTCACCTGGCTGTTTGGGGCGGGGCCGCCCGTGCCCCGGGGATTCGGAGGTGGCTGTTACCCAGGGCGCTGGAGCCGGGGTTGCCTAGAGGACCTGCTGGCCCTCGCTCCCCCGGCGCCCCCCACCGCCCACGCGGGGGCCTTCCCGAGCTTACTCCCTCCCTCCTTCCCTCCTCCTCCCTTCCTTTGCTCCCTCCCTCTGAGCCCAATTGCTCAAGCCGCTTCCTTCCCCACCGCCAGCGCCAGTTCCTCTCCCGGTGGGGCCCGGGAAGGGCAACGAACGCTAGACGCTGGAACCGCCACGGCAGCAGCTGTAAGACCATGGCCCAGCCCCGAGGGGTCCTGAGCCCGGCGCCCAAGGCCTCTCGCACGCGGACCGGGCAGAACCTGAGAGGCACCCCGCAGCCCCGCCCCTCGAGAGTGGACCTCAGCAGCCTGGACAGGTACAGGGGCGGCGGCGC
Source organism: Callospermophilus lateralis (assembly GCF_048772815.1). NCBI lineage: Eukaryota > Metazoa > Chordata > Mammalia > Rodentia > Sciuridae > Callospermophilus > Callospermophilus lateralis. The sequence goes on along the minus strand of NW_027514713.1, from coordinate 9,669,252 downwards.
CGCCGCCGCCGCCGCCGCCGCCGCCGCCTCCCGGGAGTCCCCTTCCCACAGCTCGCTGATGCTCTCCGGAGCGGGCTCCGGGCGCAGGCGGGGAGCTCTGCGGGAGCTGCTGGGGTTGCAGGGGGCGGCTCCCGCAGGGTGGCTGTCCGAAGAGCGCACCGAGGAGCCGATCTCCAGTGCGCCCGGAGGGCCAAGCGGGCCAAACGTCAGCGGACTGTGCCTGGAACCAAGGGAGCACGCGTGGATTCTGGCGGCCGCCGAGGGCCGTTTTGAGGTGCTTCAGGAGCTGCTGGAGGCTGAGCCTGGGCTGCTGTTGCGAGGCGACCCGATCACGGGGTACACCCTGCTGCACTGGCTGGCCAAGCACGGGCGCCACGAGGAGCTCATTCTGGTGCATGATTTCGCCCAGCGCCGGGGACTGCCACTCGACGTGAGTGTCCCGGGCAGCGGCGGCCTGACGCCCCTCCACCTGGCGGCTCTGCAGGGCCACGACATGGTCATCAAAGTGCTGGTGGGCGCCCTGGGGGCTGACCCCACTTGCCGAGACCACAGTGGCCATCGGGCTTGCCACTACCTGCCGTCCAACGCACCCCTGAGGTTGCGTGAGCTGTCGGGAGCGGAGGATTGGGAGACCGCGCGCAGCAGCGAGCGCAGCAACGCCAACAACAACAGCAGCGGCAGTGGCGGCGGCGCTGTGTGGACGCTGAGACGGACCCCCAGCGCTATGAGCGCTACAACCACCGAGACAAAAACCCGAGCCGCGGCTCCTCGGGCCAGAGAGAAGGACACTGCGGGCAGCCGGGTGGCACAAATCCAGGGCCTTTTCCGTCACCTATTCCCCTTCTTCCAAGATCGTTGAGGACGATGGAGACCAGAGTGCTTGGAAGGGCCGCGACGCTATGGGGAGGCCTCTATCCTTGGTTGTCCCAGGTCCCACTGAAGGAGAAGCTCCTGTACACAGCATGGACCTGCAAGGGGCAGACCCCATCTGGGCCCAACTCAGGTACCTGCCCCAGGTTTGCTGCAGCCACTGGCCAAAGGCACCCAGGGCCTAGGGCAACCCCTAACTGAGAGAGAGCCGAGGACCAAGTGGGCTACCGGACTGATTTAGGAACAAGGAGTGTGGTCACGTTTGGGAGAGGGAAAGTTAAGCTTTCCAGTAGCCATGCTGGGCAGGCGGAAGCGCTGTTTATTAGGAAACATTCACTAGAAAAATGAGTTAAGATTGCAAACCATTGATGCAGAGGAACGCCAAACTGCCTGTTTAACTCTGCCATTAATGAATCTTGTTGTGCGGGTAGAGGCGGTCTCTGGCCCCCTGCTCTTGAGACTACCCAGTGTATCACGGATGACTTCTTAAGCAAATTAAAGTGGAAGGTTTTTTCCTTTCACATGACAAAAAAAAAAAAAACCACAATACAGTAGTAGTATCAATAGGAAGGGTGTGCATTTATATTGCATTGTTCGATCCCTTAGAGAGAGTGGGTCCAGTATGACAAGAATACCAACCATATAGCATTAATAAATCACTTTATTTTACATCACATAGAAGAGGATCAGGCATAGCACTAGCCAGGAAGTGGCTTAATTCCCATCACGTGCCTTTTAAGTGTTTCTAGACAAGGTAAGAGAGTGAAATGGATGTAGTAATACAAGTCCTAAACTTCCTTCAATTTCTGAGATTAAAAAAATTATGTCTATCTCATTTCAGCAGAGAAAAATGTGCTGCAATTCTCCAGCTGGTTGTAGCACAGAGTGGTTTCAGAAAATGAATGACGTTTTCTGGTTGTGATTTTAGCTGGTACAGAAACAGAATAAAATATAATTTGGTGTACCAGCAAGGCATTTAAAGCCTTTCTAATCACTGGGGAGCTGTTTCCCTCTTTACCAAGAAGTAAGACATTTCCCTATTTTCTTAACTGTCAAGAAGTTAAATGCTTAGCTTTTTAGCTCTTTTAATTGTATGAATAAGCTGTAAATATTTATCTATTCACTTCTTGACAGCATTTGGATCATTTGCAATGTTTTGCATCACATTTGTATTTCTTGTAAACAAGGATAAATTTTTCTAAGGTACATGTACATTTTCTAAGGTACATATGTGTGTGGGTGTATGTGTGAAGCCAGAAAAAAAAAACCCTTCATATTTGTAGGTCAAAAACAGCCAAGTAACAGTAATTTTAGATGGTTCAACCTAATACTTAGTTGACTTTCTGGGTCACTGCAGGATTACTGGATTTTATGAAATTTATTTCCAGAATGGTGTTCCCATTTACATACTTTATATTTTTATTATGTGTATTTAAGGTTTATAACATGATGTTTTGATGTAGGCATAAATTCTTTCAACAAATTAAGATATTCAACATCTTCCATAGTTATGCTTTTTGTGTGATAAAAGCACTTAAAAACTACTCTCAGAAAATTTTCAGTAACACATTAACTATGACATTGATGCTGTGCATTAGATCTCTATACTATTCATTTTATCTAACTGCTATTTGAGATTACAGAGATTAAACTGTGAGACTTCATGCTAAATGAAATAAGCCAAACACAGAGAAAAAAATTATATGATCTCATTTCTATGAGGAGTCTTAAAGGGAAAAAAAAGGTCGAATAAATAGAAACAACAATTTTGGCTAACACAGGTGAGGAGGTAGAAATGGGGAGAAAAAGAAGGTCAAAGGGTACAAATTTATTTTACAATCAGGCATATTATCAAGAAAGTTTTGCTTTGTTCCACCCTCCTCTGACCAATGAACACTCATCCCTTCAATAAGGAACTGTTTCTTCCTATATGGTGCACTGGTGATCTTCCTCTCTGTTCTTTTTCTTATTTTTTTTAAATGTTTGGATGTTCATTTTTTTATTTGTTCTTTTTAGTTATACACAACAATAGAATGTATTTTAACATATTATACATACATGGAGTATAACTTTTCATTTTTGTGGTTGTACTTGATGTGTAGTTACACTAGTCACATATTCATATATGAACATAGGAAAGTTATGTCTGATTCTTTTTGTCTTTCCCATCCCTCCTCCCTTCCCCCCATTCTCCTTTCTCTGAACAAATAAACTTTTATTATTTCCTCTCCACCCCAACCCACCCCTGCCCCCTGCCCTGATTATGTGTTAGCATCCAGATATCAGAGAGAACATCTGGACTTTGGTTTTGGGAGACTCTCTTATTTCACTTAGCGTAATAGTCACCAATTCCATCCATTTTCTGGCAAATGGCATGATTTTATTCTTCTTTATGGCTGAGTAATATTTCATTGTGTGTGTGTATATATCACATTTTCTTTATCATTCATTTGCTGAAGGGAACATAAGTTGGTTCCATAGCTTAAATATTGTGAATTGAGCCTATATAAACATTGATGTGGCCGCGTCACTATAGTATGCTGATTTTTAGTCCTTTGTGTATATGCTGAGTAGTGGGATAAGCAGGTCAAATGGTGGTTCCATTCAATGTTTTCTGAAAAATCTCCATACTGCTTCCAGAGGGTTGCAACAATTTGCAGTCCCATCAGCAATGTATGAGTATACTGTTTCCCCATATCCACACCAATATTTATTGTTATTTTTATTCTTGATAATTGCCATTCTGACTGTAGTGAGATTATTTTTTTAATTACAGATGGATATAATACCATTATTTTGTTTATTTATTTTTTAATGTAGTGCTGAGAATCAAACCCAGTGCTTCACTCATGCTAGGCAAGTGTTCTGCCACTGAGCCACAACTCCAGCACTTGGTGAGTTTTAATTTGCATTTTTCTAACTGGTAGAGATGTTAAACATTTTTTTCATATGTTTGTTGACCAATAATATTTCTACTTCTGTGAAGTGTCTGTTCAGTTCCTTTGCCTATTTATTTACTGGGTTGGTGGGGTTTTGCTTTTGTTTTTGTTTGTTTGGTGTTAAGTGTTTTGAGTTCTATATATATACTGGAAATTAATGCTCTATTTAAGGTGCAGGTAGCAAAAATTTTCTCCCATTCTTTAGGGTCTCTCCACATTGTTGATTGTTTCCTTTGCTGTAAAGAAGCTTTTTAGTTTGATACTGTCATATTTGTTGATTCCTGATTTTATATCTCTTGCCCTTTAGGAATCTTGATGAGGAAGTTGGTTTCTAAGCTGACATGATGGAGATTTGGGCCTATTTTTTTTCTAGTAGGTGCCAGGTCTCTGGTCTAATGCCTAGGTCTTTGATCCACTTTGAGTTTGTTTATTTGTTTGTTTTTTAATATATTTTAGTTGTAGATGGACACAATACGTTTATGTATTTATTTTTATGTGGTGCTGAGGATTGAACCAGTGCCTCACACATGCCAGGAAAGCACTCTACCACTGAGCTACAATCCTAGCCCCTTGAGTTGAGTTTTGTGCAGGTTGAGAGATAGGAGTTTAATTTCATTTATTTATATATGTATATATATATATATATATATATATATATATATATATATATATCTTTTAATTTTCCCAGCACAATTTGCTGAAGAGGCTATCTTTTCTCCATGTGCCTTTATGGTGTCTTTGTCAAGTATGAGATAATTGTATTTATGTGGGTTTGTCTCTGTGTCTTCTATTCCATACCATTGGTCTACATGTCTATTTTGGTACCAATCCCATGCCATTTTTGTTACTGTATCTCTGGAGTATAACTTAATGTCTGGTATTGTAATGCCTTTTGCTTCACCACTAACTAAGATTGCTTTGACTATTCTGGGTCTCTTATTTTTCCAAATAAATTTCATGACTGCTTGTTCTATTTCTATGAAGAACATCATTGGAACTTTAATAGGAATTGCATTAAATCTGTATAGCACTTTTGGTAGTATGGCCATTTTGACAATGTTAATTCTTCCTACCCAAGAACATGGAGATCTTTCCATCTTCTAAGGTCATCTTCGATTTCTTTCTTTCATGTTCAGTAGTTTTCATTGTAGAGTTCTTTAACCTTTGTTAGATTGGCTCCCAAGGTTTGTTGTTGTTATTTTTTTTTTGAGGCTATTGTGAATGGAATAGTTTTCCTAATTTCTCTTTCAGTTGATTCAGCTCTGATGTATAGGAACATAATTGAATTATGGGTATTAATTTAATATCCTACTACTTTGCTGAATTTATCAATAATTAAGTGGGGTTCATCCCAGGGATACAACGTTGGTTCAACATACTGAAATCAATAAATGTAATTCATCTTATCAATATTCTTAAAGACAAGAATCACATGATTATCTCAATAGATGCAGAAAAAAAATTGACAAAATACAGTATCCATTCATGTTCAAAACTCTAGAAAAACTAGGGATAGGAGGAACTCACTTCAAAATTGTAAAAGCTATAGATGTTAAACCCAAAGCCAATATCATTCTAAATGGAGAAAAATTGAAAGAATTCCTTCTAAAAATCAGAACAAGGAGACGATACTCCTTTTCACCACTTCTATTCAACATAGACCTTGAAACTCTAGCTAGAGCAATTAGATAGAAGAAAGAAATTAAAGGGATACAAATTAGAAAAGAAGAATTCAAAACTATCACTATTTGCCAATGACATGATTCTATATTTAGAAGATCCAAAACACTCCAGCAGAAAACTTCTAGACCTCTCTACTCTTTGTATCTGACATTAGTTTTCTGAATTGTTCATTTCATTCCTAAAGTAAGCTTGTCAATTAACATCTTCTACTTTCCTGGAATAGCTCAGTATCTTATAACTTAATTAAAGGGGAAAAAAAACAAAAAGCTATCTGCAGCATGGGTAAGGTTCCAGATACTAGGATGATCAGTAAGCCTTAATCTTTATAATGTGAACCTGAGATTAGTATGATGGCATAAAAGTATCCTTGCCTATGGCCACGCCTGCTCCTGTGGAAGTTATTCTCAACTCTTTTCTACACCAGTGTCTTCTTTTTGCAATCTCAGGTTAGATGCTGTTCTCATCCAGATCTTTTGTAAGTCTCCAACCAGATTTGATGGAAATTTGGGCCTAATCTGAAACTTTCTGTCAACATCAGTACATAATTATCCCACATATCTATAGGGTGCAGACTGATAATGTGAGATATATACAATGCATAAGGACCTAATCAGAGCAATTAGAATTTCCATCTTCATAAGGAAATCTGAAATTTTTTGAACATCAAATTAGTGTTCAAAAAGTTTCAGGTTTTGGAGCATTTCAGATTTTCAAACTGGCAAATCAAACTGTCTAGACTATATAAATCTTCCAAAACCTGAAAACTTCAAATCTGAAATATTTCTGGTCCCAAGCATCTCCAATAAAGGACACTCAACCTATATCAGGGTCTTGGATTGCTCTATTCTCCAATCAATATTTTCAGAGTATCAGAACGTGCTCAGTATATGACAGAATTGCAGCTCATACAGTATGGTTTGTGGGCTCCTCTGGATGACTGTGCAGACTCGCTGTGCACAGAAGACCTTGTCTTCTTACAGAAAGCACACAACCACACTACATGGAGCAGCAAAGGAAAGATGACAGGAAGAGTAGAACAGGGATGAGGTGGTAGTAAACTGACGCTCAGTGTTATTTCTTGTCTTTAAATAAAATAATGACATGTTAGAAGAAAAACTTACCTTTTCAGGAAGGTGGGATATCCATGAAGAGAAATTCCAAGATGGTGTTGTTTTCAAACAAAACAGAGGGTAATAATTCCCATTACCCTTGGAATGGGACTGCATTACAAAGTTTAGTAACTCATAAACATCAGCCAAAGATTCTATTTTTTAATTAATGCATTTAATTGGGATAAGACATTAATTTCTCCCCTAGGACTTAGCTACACTGTGTTTTTCAATTAATGATCAATTGCAAAAGAAATCTCTATAGACAAGAAAAATTATCTTCTATGCTCTAATGCACAAATATGACTACAAATGGCATCAAAGCACACCAAAAAGGTTGCTTTATGGAGAATCAAATAGAGACTGTTAAAGTGTCTGTTGAGAACCTTTGACTTGTTAATTAAAATGTCAATTAATTCAGAAATTTTCTATGAGAGTATTCAAATAAGAACATACTATTTAAGAACATGAATCCTTTCTATCATGGTACAATTGAAAAAATAATTACATTTTTTAGAATTAGGCTGGCATACATCAGTTTCTTAATAGGACACAGAACATTGTACAATATGTGCAATACATTTAAAATAAGAGCACTGATTAAACTATTTAATCAGGTATTTAAAAGATATTTATGTGAGGGAGCATTTGACATAGATTCCAGAATTAGCCTAGATTTAAATTTAATAGCTGCACTCACTAGTTACAAAAATACCAGCAAGTTTTTACTCTTTGTTTCCTCTTCTGTAAAATAAGCATAATGATAATGCCTAGAGTAAGTGTGATATGTAGTATTCAAAACAGTCCCTTGTACATGATGTCCAATATATATTTGAAGGATAAAAATAACTTTACAATAGATACATCTTTTGAAAATCAAATTGGTTTTGATCAACATTGGAAACTCAAGTCCAGTGAAATATAAAAAATATATATAAAAATTTTTACAAAATTATACAATTTTTTGGATTGTGGGAATGTTTTCCCCTTAATACTATAGTGAATACCTAATTGTTACAATTGAAAGTGGAATATCATAAATAATTTTTACATTTCAAGCATGGCCTAAATATTGCAAATTCTTTGGTCAATTTTTGGTCATAGCGTTAATCTTTCAAAGTCAAACATTTGTGAAGTTTATTTTACATATTAAAACATGCCTGTATACACATGAACTATTTGGAAATTTTTAAGGAAAAATAACTTACACCATTATTTCTTTTGCCATGAAGTAACGGAATACAGGGTAAGAGGCTGACTTTGGAATTCAAATAAGATTCAGGCATTGGACCATGTACACATTAATTCTGCAACTTCAGAAAGTTTATTTAATCTCTCAGAACTTTAATATCCTCATTGTCAAAACAGAATGATCCTTCCTACCTCATAGTGTTTTTTTCAGAATGGCAACTGAAGTAATTCAAGGATAATGTTATCTCAGAGTCTGGATCACAGTGAGTACTCAATAAATGTTAGCTGCTATTATTCATTTTTACCATAAAAATACCCTTTAATCCATTTTAAGGTTCTTTTTCAATAAACCAAAGAAATTAATCAGTTTCAACTGATTCGGAACTTCCAAGTAAAGACATGGTAGTAAAGTCTTAGGACATTTGAAAACACTGTCTATATTTTGTATTCTAATTACTGCTATTGACACAAAATGTGGGATACATCTTTATAAGCTAATATATAAACATTTCAGGAGAAATTTTGTCTATATCTATTTCCCAAGTTAGATTATATTTCTCATTTTACATAAACAGTTCCCTAATTTAGAAGACAAAAAAATCATCCTTAAAATAATATTTGTTAAGGTTACAATATGAACATTATCAACATAAATCTTTAGCTATGATTTATTTTCTTAATACTTTAAACTTTTATTGTCTTAGTAATTTCATTTGCCATAAATACAATGTAATTTACTTATTGCTAAATTTTTATAATTGTTTTCTAAGTGAAATTATTGCTAACATCTTAATTAAGACACAGAATTCCCAACATTAACATACACAAAGAATATGTATGGAGTTAAAATAACTCCTACTCTATGGGCTGGGGATGTGGCTCAAGTGGTAGAGCGCTTGCCTGGTATGCGTGCGGCCCAGGTTCGTTCCTCAGCACCACATACAAACAAAGGTGTTGTGTCTGCCAAAAAGTAAATATTAAAAATTCTCTCTCTCTTTTTTTTTTAAAAAAAAAACTCCTACTCTAAAGTATCATGAGTTTCATGTTTCACATGCTAAAACACAAATATTTTTGGTTTTTGACAACACAGTAGTTGTCATTTATTGATTGTGAAAATACTGCAAGGACAAAAACACTTCATTTTCAACTTTTTCTTAAGTCACATTGATCGCACTAATTGTGGTTCCAAATAAGCTTAATTTGCAGGTTGGTCCCTTGTTGTAAGGTTTGTGACATTATAACACTTGTAACAGGGAATTTATTGCACAGACTGCTTCACAAAATTACCAAAATCATCTTCTATGTAAAAGCAACTAACATATAATTGCAGGTGTTCAATAAATGCTATTTGAAATTAAGGTGAATTGATCAAATCATCAAAGTAGCAAAGCATGCAATTAACACTTGAGAGGATGATCCACAGATAAGGACCATGCGATCTCAAAGTGGAATCTCAAGTTTTTAGAAGAGCCCCTATAGATTGAGGACTTGCTGTGTGCCAGAAACTGGGTAAGCTCTTTAATAGCATATTTCACTTTAATCTTCTCAAAAACTCAAGTAACTCTTCTAAAACAACTCAAATTAATAAGAAATTTTCCAAGTCAGCTGGAAACAAGATTGAAATACATACAAAAAAGTAAGAAATATCCCATTTACATTAGTGACAAGAATATTAAATTCTTACACATAACAAGAAAAATAGGAATTCAGAATGAAAACACTGAATATTTTTAAAGGATATAAGATCTAAACAATTAGAAAGTCATTCTATGTTCTAGAATGGGAAAACATAACATTATGTAATGCTATATCTTCCAAATAAATACAGGTGGGGCACCTCTAATCCAAAAGTCTGAAATGCTCCAAAATCTGAAAATCCCATACCTGACCTCATTTGACAGGTTGTAGTCAAAATTCGAGTGCAGTAAAAAATGATGTATGATATTACTTCAGACTACCCGTACAATGCATATGAAAAAAAATAAATAATGCCTCCGTATGGTTGAGTCCTGTCCCTAAAATACCCGCCCCCCATAAACACACACACACTTACACTTCAAAATCTGATATATCTAAAATCCAAAACAATTCTAATCCCAAGCTTTTTGGAAAAAGGATACTCAACCTATATATAAGTTTAAAGCAATTTGAATTAGTATACCAATAATATATTTTCAAATAAAATCAAATGAGTATATTTTAACAAAAGAAATAAATAAAATAAAATGGCAACGGAAAGTAAGATCTTGCAGTATTCAACCAATAAAGTAGTGGTATAAAATTGAAAAGCCTTTAAATAAATTGTACCCTACATAGTTGAGGTTTGTATAATGATATGGCACATACAAAGAGAGTAAAATAATTACTGTCGTAAAGTAAATTACGTATCTACCAAGTCATAATTTATTTTTGGTAAATACAACTAAAATCTACAGTGGAAATACAGGATATGATGCTAAGTTAAAAAAAGGGAAAGAAAAATATTATGTGATAGCACTTGAGATCAGTCAAAAATTCATATGTATGAGAACTATCTAGCATTTCAAAAATAACAGTTTCTTGCCACTCTGGCTTGGATCTGGAATATCCCCTAAAAGTTCATGTGTTAAAGGCATGCTCCCCAATGCAGCAATGTTCGTTAACAGAGCTTGGGAAAGTGGCTGGAGTATTCAGGTGTAACCTCAGCGGTGGATTAGTAATCTGAATTTACTCCTGAGAGGAGATAGAAACTGTGGGCAGGTAGGATATGATTGGAGGAAGGAGGTCACTGAGGGTGTGCCCTTAGGGATGGTATCTTGTCACTTTTCCCTTTTCCATGTGCTGGGTAGCTTTCCTCCTCTTTAGGCTTCTACCATGTTAGTACTGTCCCTGGAACCTGCTGATATGAACTGAAACTTCTGAAACCCTGAGCCAAAATCAATCTTTCCTCTTTCAAATTGTTATTGTCAGGTATTTTGGTCACAGTGAGGAAAGGCTGCCTAACACACAGATAACAAATACATACCATTACCAACTTCAATACTAACTAAAATATTCTTTTAGGATTTCAATTTTTTTAGTCTTTTTCTTTAAAATTTTAAGTGAATTGTTTAAATTCATTCGAAAAATGTGTTGAAATCTTTTGGATTTTATTTCTAGCATTAGTGCCCTAAACAATATATAGTAGACCTCAATAAACAGCTTTCATCAGTAATTCATCAGAATTTCATCAGAATTCTCACTTTTTTTATTGGTTGTTCAAAACATTACAAAGCTCTTGACATATTTCATACATTAGATTCAAGTGGGTTATGAACTCCCATTTTTACCCCAAATACAGATTGCAGAATCACATCGGTTACACATCCACATTTTTACATAATGCCATATTAGTAACTGTTGTATTCTGCTCTTTTAAAGGAAAAGTAATAGGCATGGTGGCACACAGCTAATCCCAACAACTACAGAGGCTGAGGAAGGAGGTTCAAGTTCAAAACCAGCCTGAACAACTTAGCAAGGCCTCAAGCAAATTGGTGAGACACTGTCTGAAAATTTAAAAATTAATAAATAAATGGAAAATTCTGTATTTTAACTATCAATTCAACTTTTGTATTGAGAACACTTGAGATGCAACAATTAGAAAATTAACTTCAGGAAGATAATGTTATTTTACCTTAGGTATATATTAGCTTTAGCCATGAGTATTAAGTGCCTAAGAAGAGTTTAAGAGCTGAATGACTGTAATAGTAATTAAACGTTAGAATACTTGATTCTATTTCAGTGAAAAATAGACAGAAATATTTACAGATTCATCAGAACATTACAATTGCAATCTAAATATACTAAATAGAGATAGAAGAACATACGACTCCTAGGGATGTTAAATACAATGAGATAATACTTGTTTAATGTGTTGTCTTGCACATTGTAAAAAAATAAAATCTACCTAATAACTGAGTTTACTCTAACAGAAACATTTTTTTTAATTTTTCTTTCAATTCAAGACTCTAGAGCAAAATTATAAATACCTAGAAAAATAATTTTGTTGAAATTATTCCTGTTATATGACATATAAGAGAAGACCAGCTGCAATGATAGCTAACATTTCTAGGTGGTCACTATGCCAATGTTAAGCATTAACAAAGATTTAAAGTTATATCGAATACATCTTAGGAAATACATACATAACTACTCAAAATATTTATGCATGTTTTATTTTAAAAAATTATGAGCTTGGGATGTAGCTCAGTGGTGGAGAGCTTACCTAGCATGCTTAAGGTCCTGGGTTTAATGTTCAGTGTCACCAAAAAAATTATAAATAAATAAATACAAATTTGTGTGTGTATCTGTATAGGGTAGGGGAGGGAAACCAAAAACTTGATAAATTGCTTTTAAAGACTATTCAATGCTGTGAAGAATAAGCATGCAGGACAAACTTCCAAAATTTTTTTCTTTGACATTATAAGTAAAGATAATAGAATAAATATTTCTCAGTGATATGCATGAATATATTAAGATAGACTAATAACTTTTTTATTAAAATATAAAAAGCATACTTCATGTCTTCTCATGTGTTTTTAGGAAAAATACTAAGCAATCTGTGATCATAGAGGAATAGTATGGTTAAATCCCAAGTTGTATCTATAAGTGGAATGAGGAGAAGGTATTTTTTTTTCTTTTGGTGATGCTAAGTATTAATGATTTCTGCATCCCTGCAAATCACCTAGCTGTACTGGCTATTTAGCCAAACAGTAGATCTCTGTGGTTTAGGAGAATGGAATAGGCCTTGATATACACCTATGGATCATGTGACATGGGACCATTCTTATCCTCCAAAAGCCTTATTGCTTCTCTCCCTCATCTATTTTGCTGAATTACATGAACTAAATTTTTAAGGTCAAAAGTGGTCAAACACTATCATTTTAAGATTCCACCACATAAAGAGAAAGACTGATCAATGTTAATTCCTATAATTTCTGTGCTTCAGGTGTGGTTCATGTAAAAGGGTGGCACAGAGTAAGAACTCAATGTCAGGATTATCATCCCTCTCATAACGGAGTAAAGTCGGTGCTTCCAGTTTTAGTGCATAGTGGCTTTAGAATTTGAACTTGGATCGCTGGCTCTAAAATCATTGCCTTCTATATAGCATGGTATCAACCAAAACCTCTGAAACTCTGCTAATGATATCTAAGCTTTTCTTTCCAGGAAAAAAAAACTAATAATGCCAATTCTGCTTTCCAGGAACATTTTATAAATTAAAGGAACACTGATTCAATCTCTAAACAGTCTTAGTTCCCTTCTTCTTCCTCTTCCTCCTCCTCCTCCTCTTCTTTTTTTTTCCCTTTTTTCCCCTTAATGGATTTGTCCCCTGGAGTGGTATTTGCCCAATAGTAACTTGGTGACCTGAAAGAGTTAAGGCAGCTTGCAGATTTGCATAATTTACAACCAGGGAGTAGCTGAGGGACTAGGAGAATCTGGTTCAGTGGGCCATTTTAGAAACACATTAAAAAATTTATTCACTACTTATGCTTTTCCTGATTATGTCCAGAATCTGAAAACATCAAAAATGTGTTTCTAAAAGTAGGGGGAGAAAAAGGGTAAAACTGACATGCTTCCATCTACAACTATAAATAAACTCTTAAATCATCCCTGTTTGGAGGCTTTTTCTTTAAACACAGAAACTTATTCATATATTCACATTAGGCAGTTAATTGAACAGAATAGAAGTTGCTATGGAAACAGTGTGGTATGCCCTGGTACTTAGTGAGGAAACGAACACTTCTAATTATCACCAAACGTATGATATTTCTGCTTCTGTACTCTATAGTTTTTAATGTACAATCTGTTTAATGAACAGCAAGTTGTTCACCCAGTATGCAGAGGGTGAAAGAGGCCTAAAAATAGATGATTAAATCCTCAGGTGTGAATATGCAAATTTTATTGAAATAAAGCAGAAAAAAAAATTGCTATTCTCCCCTCTTAGCAGTAAGAAGCTTTTTGAAGCCTAAAATTTTCCAGTTAAGACTAAAGGATTATGCTGCTAAACATTTTGTTCTTCCTTTAGTTCACTGAAATAGTTTACATAGTTAATCAAACTTTAAAAGACACCTGTGGGATGCAAAATTTCTATTGGCAGAGTTCTGGAGAGGAACAGAAGTCTGGTATGAGGGTGCAAGATTTACTCAGTTACAAAGCCAGCTCCATCCAGTTCCATAAAGAGTTGCAAAAAAGCATGCTACTGGGAACCCAGAAACCGAAGCAACAGTTTTCAGCTGACATCCTTAAAGGAGGTGCTCATACCTGCTAGAAGTAATCATCCACTCATCTCTAGGCATAGTGTGTCCCTCAACTCAACTAGCAAGAAGGTAAGAACTAGGAACTCCCTCACTATGAGACAGAAAACTCTGCAAGCATGGGCTACTGTTCATACTCCTACTGCCTCAGGTTTTCAAAGGAGAACCTCACTGCCATTCCCTAAATTTTACTGTTGTCAATTACATCAGAGAGAACCTTATCTAGTTTCTGCTCATTGGTTTTCTCTAGCTTTGCTTCCATAACTTCTTGGGCTAAATGGATGGGACCCCTTGAAAAATTGCTTCTACAAGCATTGTTGCTAGGAGTTATCTCCAGCACAGACTCCCTTAAAAAGACCTTGGGTATGCCATAATGGAAACTGAGGCTACAGTTCTGAGTAGTGGCATTATGTGCAATACCCTGTCAAGGACTCAACCTTTGGAGGGGATAGCTCCTCCCCTCTTCTCCCAAGCCTGCTTTGTTCCTATTTTCAATGTTAAACTCTTGGTATATCCAAAAAGAAGGCATAATAAACAAAATATCCTTGTCAACTGAGGGGACAGCTTTTAGCTGAAGTTAAAAATATGACATTTAATTAGGTAATATGACATTAGAATAGGATAATGACATTAGTATATTACTATATAAAACATTTATTTCTGGAAATGTAAGTTGGTAACACACAGCAGAAACTACTTAAGGATTTGGGCTTTATTCCCGGGAAAATTTCAAGTTGAAAGGTACATTGTATTACAATAGTCCAAGCAAGGAGAAAAGAGAACCAGAGAGAAGGGAACCACATTAACCATAACTTTACCAGTGAAATTCTCAATGCACACTCACAATACACACTGAATAATGGTCACTGAATAAAACATGTGGAAGATCCTAATGTTGCCAGGTCAAGTTCAAAACGTCCAATTAAAGGCCACTTATCACAATTACACCTTAAAATGCCACATTATTTTCTGCTCTGTGTGATTAATACAGCATTCTCAGAAATTCTATTTCACTTGACTTAGCACATGAAATTTATAAAACAAGCTGCAAATATTTACTGAATACTTATGTCCAAGACAGTTGGAATCCTGTTACTAAACTCTAAAAACAGACAGTATTTATGCACTTGAAAAAAAATCTGCCCACAGTTTTATACCTTTATTATTTTCATGCAAGGGTAAAATTGTTTTAAAATATTATAAGTATTATTCACATCTGAAAAACTATGTTTTCAGCATTTTGGGCACTTTTTACAAGGTGATAAAATTATTTTCAAATCAATGAACAATTAAGGTTTAGTCTTCTCATTGAATTTGAAAATGCTATTAAGAAATCTAAAATTCTGAAAAACACAGAAGACGTGTTTAGATTTGGGATTCCTGAGAAGCAATCTGCAATTGGGGGTGGAGGAATAACTTAATGGGTAGCAGAATTATGGTTTAATGATACAGATTGAAAAACTTCATCTATTTTACTGACAATTATGTTTCTTCTCTTAGGCTACAAATATGAAACATGTTGTTATACAAAATAATTTAATACTACTTTAACTTTTCATGATTAATTTTATGTATAGCTCATATTTAATTATTCAGTTTGGCTTGTTCAAGTCTCTTGCTTCTATAACTGTCCTTTTTAAATTCAAGTCACTACATATCTGTTCCTATTAGGAATGGTATTAATAGATAATAAAAATCATTAACACTTAATAAGAACTTACCATGTGCCAAACATTGCTCAGAGCATTTTATATGTAGTGAGCCATTAAATCCTCACAATGATTCTCTAAAGTAGGAAAAATTATGATTTTAATTTACAGATGAGGAAATAGAGGGTAACTAACTTCCTTAAAATTGGAGATCATTCATGGTAGTTCTAGGAATTAAACCCAGGCAGTCTGCTTCTAGAATTCACCATCTTCACAACACTATTATTTACAAGTAATTTCTCTGCAAAGCATTTCTTATATTAATTTTAAACATTACATATGTTCACTATTTTACTCAAAAATATGAAAAGGCAAAAATCAAAGATTGGAAAAATCTAAAATCTACAATAAACCACTAAAATGGCAAGAACTGAGGATGACATCCCAGAATCATCCTGCAGTATTTGAAAGTACTTAAAGAGTTTAACCCCAGGTTAAATAACCTCAACCTCAATTTGGGATAAAATGCCACTTTCTCAAATGGATACCTGATGGCAAGCCATAAACCTTGGTGTCATCCTTCACTCTCCCTCTTCCAACCGACACTATAGGCACCCATCCGCATGTCCGGAACCTCCACCTTCCACAGGTACTTTGCACTTTCTGCACTTCCATACCCCTTACAAATTCAAATGCATCATCCATAAGCGACAGCACCAGCCTCCCTCCTTCCATCTTGCTGGATCACATGCTTTTTCTACACAGAGTTCAGAGTATCCCCTTTTATTTTAATATGCTTAGGATCGCCCAGTGGCTTCTGAGGCAACTCTAAGCTCTCCTCTGGGCTCCCAGCGTTCCCACATGTCTGGTCCTTAGCCTGCCACCCCAGCTGTATTTCCTGCACTCTTCCTCTTATTCTCTGGACTCCACTTTGTCCCTTGCATGAACGAATACAATTAGATCTTTGTACTTGCTCCTGGTTCTAAGGAATCACTTTCCCCTCTCTTAATCTGTCTTTCCATTGCTATTCAAAACATCACCTCCTGTGATAGCCCTTTCCTGGCCATCCCATCTAAGACAACACTCTCCCTCTCAGTCCTGCTCTTGTGTGTTTACTGACCTAATGGACTTTTCTGTCTACCTATTACTATGTAAATTCCCTTCCCTTAAGACATTATTGTATGCTTGATCCCTAGACTAGGACATTCCTGGAAACTTTAAAAAAAAAAAAAGGTGTTGAAAGGATGGATGAATTTGGATACAGAATTATTTTCTATAATCATTTTACTAGTGTAAGAGGGAATGAGTATAGTTCTTTGTAATCTTATTTTCTTTAAGGAGATTGATTGTTAAAATCATGGCCTGCACTTTTCACAGATACTTTCATCTATAATTCTTCCCCATGAGATGCTGTCAATAATTTAAAGGTTAGAATGTTTGTCTGTATGGTACTAGTAAGAATTATCTCCCTGATTTTTTTTTTTTTTTTAAGGAAGCTCGATATTCTTTGAGACATGAAGGACATGGGCATAAACATACCTCTCTCCCAGAGAACACAGCAGGCCTTAATAATGGTGAGCAGGTATAAAGTCAGCTTCCCTGAAATTTTCTTATCCCTAACTATGATGATTCTTAGATAATATCCTCCAGACTCACATGGACTCCATTTTATCATTTGTGCAAGGGCTATGCCAGCACTCTGGATGTGCAAGAGATCTCCCATAACACAGTACCAATTCAACACCAAAGGCACCCCAGGCAAGCTGAAACTGAAAATGTTTCCAAACATTTCCACAGCCTGAGTTGCAAACCTGGGAAAAACCCCAAACCCTTGGGGTTCACTCTTGTTCTTCTGTAACATTCCCTCCTACTCTGACTCTGACTGAATTCTGTTTCCTTCTAATCCACTGCATAAATTATTGTCAGATTAACCTCCCAGAAACACATCACTAATCAAGAGGCTCCCTTGGCTCTCTTGTGTCTAAGATGCACTGGGCAAAAAACAAGCTCTTCATTTTTTAAAAAAAAAATTATTTTCATTATTTTACTTTGGGTCTTATAGAATTTTAAAGAAAAATCAAGCTGTTTTCAGTAACAGAAAAATACCATATTTTAACTAGAAATGAACATATTCATGCTCATACAAAAGTGCTATAGCCTCCAATTCTGCCCTGCAATGAGAAATCCAAAACAGACACTTTGATGAATTACTCCACTCTCTGTCCTGATGTTTGCCAAGTCACACTCCTGTCAACATGGTTTGGTATCCATCAGTTTTTACTGTGACACTGTCTAACATAAAATTGTATCACAAATAGTACTGCCTGAAAGGCATTGTGTGTATTCCAGTCTCTGGGCATGAACAAATATGTACCTCATGCACCCATCTAGATAACAACAGAATTACTGTCTCTGCATCTAGTCACAGTATTGCTTTAGGCAATACATAATGTGGTGAAAGGTAAATTGTAACTATATAAGTAATATACATATATATTCCATCCAACTTTATTTCATAAGGTATTCCAAATCCAAATTAATTAGTAACTGGAATACAATTAATGTGATTAATATAACACAATATGCCAAAGCCAGGAATGAAAATATGAGAACTTCATTGCTTTTCTAAATATTTTGGAACAAGTACAACTCGCTTATGCATCACGTTTTCTTGGTGCTTTTATAATCACTCCTCCTCCAACTTCCAATTAAAAATTCATACAGATGAACATCATGCAGAGCAATAATGGACCTTAATCAACGCAGTGTAGTGAAAAAACATTGAAGGCTTTGAATCAGACCCTGTGGGTCCCCTGCCTCCTCTACTCAATTTCTTCTCACTCTAATGAAATGATTGGGGCAAGTACTGTGCTAGAAAGTAAGGAAGCCAGAATGGCTTCATCAGAAGACTCTGAAACTTATGCTTCTCCCCATCACAGATCTCCACATACTGTATTCATCCAAATCTTAATATTCTTCTGGTCCCATGATATACAATGATAAAATGCTAGACAGTGAAATATGAATTATGTGATAGTCATAGTGGGGGGTCAGTTATTTTCCTTTGCTGAGACATCTTGAGATCAAACAGGGCATGCAATGGATGTTTGTGGTTAAGAGATGTTGCTCACCCACTGCACTGTTAGCGCCTGGCTTCTTCCTAAGAATTCAAACAAAGTGAGTGCCAGATTGTACCCAGAGGCTACAGTGGTTCATTTTTCAGATCTGATGAGTTGTTGGGGGCTTTGCTGGGTAGGAGGGCATTGAGTACATGTGTGCCAATGTCTATAACCATAGCAACAAAACAAGACCCAACAGCTATAGAAGGGCTTCTAATATTAACCATCCCCTTGTTTTTCATAGTCATCAGTCCAAAATATAAGAAATGATCCTACAAATGTTAACTTGTAATATCACAGTTGTTTGCTTATCATTTCTAATACATATCACAGAACGTCTTGAGTTTCAGAATGAATGCATATGAAAACCCAGTCCTTCAAGAATAGTTCATCTTATGCATTAAAAATCAGAATCAATTGTTCTGCCCCAGACATGTACTGCATTTCAAAATTCTACCGTGATACCACCTGTGTTTCTCATTTTTACTTTACCAAGTGCTCTATAACTAATGGTTTTCATATTGAGTTCTTATACACGTGTCAAAATATTTTCTTTTTGAACTTTTTATGTAGCAAGTTACCTTGATCCCTTTTTACTTGATGACACAAAAATGGATATTCAAAATCAAAACTGTTAATTTGAAGAGAGGGTACAAACATATAGGTAAGTTCCTCACAGATGGATCCCATTGGAGTATTGACATTTTTTACTCAAACACCTGTCAACATCAACATTAATAAAAATTACTACATTTATTGTGTGAGGGGGGGAGGTGTGTTTGAGAGAGAGACAAAGAGAGACTTGTTATCTTAACTTGCCATCATCTGATCCTTAAAACAAAAAACCTTCCATTCCAAATCATTTGAGAGTGCAATACCTCCTCCTATACCTTTAAAAAGAGAGATACAAATGAAAACACAACAACAAAAATCCACTGATTTAAAGAAAGCAATTCACACCATGACAACTCTACTTATTCATTTTTCTTTCCCATGTGTCCCCTGTGATAGCATAGGCATTTATCCTTCCACAGTCCCCAAACAATTAATGCCATACATCATGTGTAAATCCAATTGCCAGGCCACAACATCTGCAGCAACTGGAATGGCTGCTCAAAAGCCAGGCAGTCCTGCACTCAGAGCTTAAAGACAAGAAAGTATACTGAGATTCACAGCTACATTTTTAATGCATATGTTTTATTTACCTTAGCAACAGAGGGAATTGCCAGAGGAAGGGATAAAATGAAATGCAATTGCTCTGGCCAGAACAAAGGGCAACTAGAAGAGATAGAGCTTGATTTCTGGATCTGAGATAGTCTTCGACCTTAAGCAGCAGAAGTTTATAGGATCTAAAAAATCATTGTTGATAGATATGAATTATTTTTAAATATTTCAGGAAGTTTTGTGGCTTCTGATAGTGCTAATAAATCTAAGGGGGGAGGGGGTGATGAGGACAGGGCTCTATTTCCTGAGGAAGCACAGAGAATCATGGTTAGCAGCAATCATATATTATGCCAATGTAAGAAACCACACTTTCAAAATATGGCAGAGAATAACAAAATGCTTTTAGGAAGGAAGAATGTTATGCTAATGTTTCAATATACTACTAACCTGGTTTATAAAAACATTCTTTTCAATAATTATGAAAACAAGATTCTTATTTTGTGAGCAAGTATCCTGAGGCACCCAGATTTCAAAGCTATAGTTTTCAGTTGCATAACACAAAGCTCATCCTGACAATGAGAAAGAAATTCAAGTCCCTTTGATATGAGAAGGAACATGAGCTAGGCAACTGACAATCAGTTTATTTAGGTTCCATGTGCTTTCAATATTTGCGTTGCAGAAGAGGGCTAATAATGTTTATTGCCTCATCTTCCTTCCTTTGTTCTTCCTTCTGAGGTCTCTATTTCTCAGAGGCATTACAAAAGCCATAAATAAATTTTATAAAATACTGACAAAAATGTAATATTTAAGGACTGTACCATTTTTATCACAATATTAAAAAAACAGCCTGGAGAGATTTTATTAAGAAACTGTAAGTGTGTTAAAGCCCATTTCCTAATTTTAGAAATCAAACCCACGGTCCATATTTGTGTCTAATTTATTTTTAAGCTTAAATGCCTAACAATAATGTCAATTAACATAATCATTAATCTTGAATGATAATACTAAGCAAAGAAGAACAGAAATGTATTCCATTTCAAATAACACAAAACTCTATGCAAAGCACTTAATATTTCACTTGTGTATTAGCAGTGCCTGTTAAGAAGTTTAAAATTCCAAAGATACACACTATTAGTTAACTGTTACTCAGGGAACCAATTATTCCAAATGTTAAGGACTTAAAACAATAAACATGTATTAATTTGTAGTGTCTATGGGTTATGAATTTGGTAGCAGCTTAGCATCTTCATAGGCTGCAGTCAAGATGTGATTAGAAGACAGTTATTGGAAGACTTCACTGGGACTAGAGGATTAGCTTCCTAAGTGACTTCCTCAAGGTAAGACAGGAGGGCTGGGCTCCTTAATGTGGGGACCTCGCTAAGGAGTTACTTAGGCCTCCTCATAGGGTGGCCACTGGCTTCCTACACATGAGTAATCCACAAAACAAAGGGAAAAGCCCAAATGAGTTTTACAACCTATCTTTCTAGCACTTCCTGTTGCTACCCAAGTCAGCCCCATTCCATGTGGAAGTGCATGCTCAAACAAGACTACCAAGGAATGGGGATCTGTTACAATTTGACAATTCACCCAATTAAAGAAGTGTCCAATTTACCCTAGAATATGAGTATTCAATTTTCCAAAGAACTTTCAAAAATTTCAGAATTTGGTGAAAGAGACTCTGAAATGTGTCAAAGTTATGCTCACAGAAGGACAAGATAAGTGATTTTTAGTATCTTTTACTATGCCACATAGTCTCTGTGATTAATTCAACAATGTTATTCTTGAATTATTTTAAAAATAATGAATAGTGACAAGCAAAAATGATGAGTAGGTGTTCACTACTGGCAGTAGTTTATATCATAAAATATAAAAGAAATATAGACAAGTTGTTGATATTTTTTTTACAATCACTCTACCTAGGTAGCTAATAAGAAGTCTATGAAAAGAAGAAGTCTGCCTTCATGGTGCACACTGGAATACATCATTGGGTGTGTGGTACAAATATCAGGCTCTGGGATGAAGGACACTTGGTTTCTCTCCCTTGTTCTGCTATTTACTGAGCCAATCTAGGCAAGTAACTTAATATTTATGAGGCCACTTTCCTCGCTTATAAACTTGTCTGACTCACTCCACTGATTATTCCAATCGCCATAGAACCTATGGGTATGCTGGTGTAGCGCTATGTCATATAGATGTTAGAAAGGGGTTAGATTTGATTTTGAATACTGAGCACATTCATCAGGATCTGTCCAAGACAGAATAAATTATATTCTCATATAAAGTATTTAACATGGAAATGAAATACAGATAAATATCCATTACATAAAATTGGGCTTTTACATTATTTATGAAAAGGCAAAAGGAAATAAGAATTAACCAGGTTTTATGGACTTGAAATTGGAAGGAATGCAAAAATTAGACAAGACTATCATGTAGTCCCCAAGCATGAATAAAGGGCTTCACTGAAAATTCATTAAAATGATATAAAGAATATTTCATAAAATTTTTCTAATAGAATAAACTTTTATAGACTATCAAACATGCTGGCCTGAGAAATAAAGGTGGATGAAAATTGATGGCATGTTTAAATATTTCAAAGAAACAGTAATATTTGATTCATTTTTCTCTCTCAAATTCTTTTGAGAGAGAGAAAATAAAGGTAATGCTTGCAGTAGAATGCCCTTCTGCCCCTTCCTCAGCCAGGTTTCATTTGCTGACCTAGTTCTCCAGGGAAAAGTCCTCTTTTCCAGAAGGCCTCCACCTCTCTGCTCAGGAATAGCTGTTACTTTTCTGAATGAGCACATCCTTAATGATGATGCTGCTGGTAAAAATAACCATGACATCTACTCCAGCTAACATCCTATAAGCACTTACCACATAACTAGCACTGTATCACATGCTTTATATCTATGGTTTTGTTTAATCCTAACAAGTGTACAGAAGGAGGTTTTATCACCACCACCATTTTATTATATAGAATATAACTGAGGAATTCAATGTGGAAGATGGCAGATATGCAAGAACCAGTCCTTCAACTCAAGCAGTCAGACTCTAGAACCCATGGTCTACAACTCTTAAGTGAATACTGCCTCATCCTATCTATTTTTAAACACTCATTACATGGGACAACATAGGAGCTCAGTTCCATTTGTCAAAGATTAAGTGATTTTAAAAAAACTTATGTTTAAAATAGTGATAAAATATATTCTGTCACTAGTATAGCCAAGAGGTTCTATAAAATACAGGGTTCCATTATGTATATAGACCACATTTTCTTTATCCATTTATCTGTTGAAGGTCGTCTAGGTTGGCTCCATAGTATGGCTATTGTGAATTATGCTGCTATAAGCATTGATGTGACCATTCCATGGTAGTATGCTGATTTTTTTAATATTTATTTTTTATCTGTAGTTGGACACAATATCTTTATTTTACTTATTTATTTTTATGTGATGCTGAGGATCGAACCCAGGGCCTCACACATGCTAGGCGAGCGCTCCACCGCTGAGCCACAATCCTAGCCCAAGTATGCTGATTTTAATTCTTTTGGATATATAGAGAAGTTATATGACATACTGGGTCATATGGTGGTTCCATTCCAAATTTTTTTGAGAAATCTACATACTTCTTTTCAGAGTGACTATACTAACGGGCAGTCTCACCAACAATATATGAGGTACCCTTTTTCTCACATCCTCACCAACATTTATTGTTGTTTGTATTCTTGGTAAGTGCCATTCTGACAGTGAGATGAAATCTCAATGTAGTTTTGATTTGCATTTCCCCGTGTTGAACATTTTTTCATATATCTGTTAACCATTTGTAATTCTTCTTTTGAGAAGTGTCTGTTTAGTTTTTTCTTTTTCTTTTTCTTTTTTTTCCCATTTATTGATTCGGTTATTTGTTTTTGTTTTCTTGTTTGCTTTGGTGTTAAACTTTGAGTTTTTTATATATTCTGGATATTAGCACTCTGAGAAGCAGGTGGCAAAGACCTTCTTCCATTCTATAGCCTCCCTCTTCAGCCATAAACAAGAATGAAATTATGGCATTTGCCAGTAAATGGATGGAACTGAAGACTATCATTGAATAATTGTAATAAGTCAGTTCCAAAAAGTCAAAGGTTGAATTTTTTTTTTGTGATGGAGAAGCTAATCCAAAATGGGGGTGGGGGGGGAGAGAGAGAGAGAGAGAGAAGAAAAATGGGAACGGGGATTTCATCAAAATAGAGGAAAAATTAGTAGACAAAAGAGGTTTGAGGAGAATGAAGGTGGGATGAGAAAAGGGAAGAAAGGTGAAATGAATATGACAAAACTTTAATATGTACCTTTAATGTGCACATACATTAATACAGCACAGTGAATCTCAACATCAAGTATATCCACATGACACTAATATATATAACAGAATATGTTAAATATATATATAATTATGTATAATATAATTAAATATATATATTCACATATATACAAATGACACCAAAAGATCAGTAGAGCAGAGGAAGGGGGCACAGAGAAAATGTGCTGGGGACTGAATTACAGCAAATTATAACCAATGCTTTTGTGAATATGTCAGAAAGTATCCTAATGTTATATACAACTAAAAAGAATTATATAAACAGTTTTAAAAGATCCATTGCCAACTAAATTAACTTTCAGTGCACAAAACAAGTTGTTATGTGGAAAATTTTTGAATACAGAAAGTCTCTGCTTGAAATATATTTTAAAAAGAAGAAGAAAATACAGGGCAAATAGCCTCATTGAAAGGATGACATTTGTATTGCAAAAGGTTGGATGTTTGACAGGTCTCTATGCCCAGACTTTCTTCCCCTTTAGACAGTGTTTCCCAGCCCAGGGTGATTTTTCTCCCCAAAGGACATCTGGCAATGTCTGGGGACATTTTTGTTTGTCCCATCTGGGAGGGTTGGTGCTACTAATACCTAGCAGAATATAGCTAAGCATTCTGCAATCCACAGAACCACCACCCACAGCAAAGAATTGCCCAAAAATGTCAACAGCACTTAGACAAACCATCTTGGATGTGTAATCTCTCTTAAATTTAAATATTTTACATCTTAAGTAGAATTAAAACAGTTTCAAAGTGTAAGGGGGAAATGTCAATGCTTTGGAAAAGGTTGCCTTTTGGCAGGATGAACAAGGGCCTTCAAAGGCAAGGTGGGCGGGAAAAGTTACTCACTGAACACACCTACTCTATGCTGGCCATAGGCTGGGCATCTAGAAATATCCCAGTTCCCTACAGTGTTTCATATAGAAAGGAACCAAATCTTGCAAAGTCAAGTGATTTTGCTGGAATCACAGGTTCAGAAACAAGCCCCACATCCCCATTGCCCAAAGCCAGGGCACCCCCTCACATGATCACATACTTAACGACATGGGGGAAAGGTGCACCCTGATATGTGTCAACCAATAACTGTCAGGTCAACTTGGTTTGTGGATAAATAAACAGTTTCTTTGGAGGAGACCCTGAAATTTCAAAAAGACATCTTCATAGAGGAGTAACAACTCTTCGGTAAGTTGGCATGTGAAAATATAAAAACACTGTGAGGGTTTACACTATGAAATCTCCCCCCACATACTACTCTTCCAGCCTCACCCACCAACACTGAGAACAATACCCTTTTGTAACTCACAGGCACAAGTGCTGGAAGAACACTGGCTGCCTTGAATACCAAGAATCTCCCTCTGCTACTCTCTACAAAGGAAACATCAAATAATGGCAAGAGAGAATAATGGGAAAGAAGAAAGCATACTTCAAGGACAAAGCACCCCTGTATCTTTGAAACATAATTTTCATGTAAAAAGGCTGTTTACCCCTCTCTGGCACAAACACTGCTGCTAACCCTTCATTTCCCAAATTTCAATCTTTATTACAATAATTCCAGTACTCCAAACTATGCACCAATAGGATCACCTAGCTCAGCCCCAGAAACACTAGGAAGGAGAAATGAAAGTTGTTGAGTTCTTTTTTAAACAAACAAACAAAAAAAGTAAAATAGTTGAGGAATCATATGTGCATAAAATCCACTCATGGCACGGTTTAAATTCTATTCTGAGCAAAGTATGCAAACAACAAGTCAACAAACAAATAAATGAAATCTAGCTTATTCTGCTTTCAAGGCAAAATTGGTCTAGAGGTCAATGAGAGGCTGGTAATTGCTGCTAAGGGAGAAGGCTTTCAAAATGGGAGACATTTCTAAAGTAAGAAGAAACAAAACAGGTCATCAAAATATTTCTAGAAAACTATAATTTTATATTATAAAAAAAGATTAGAGAAAATATTTCTTTGCTCTAAAAATTTGTTAAGGTTCCTTAAGAACCTGCAAAGGAGTAGTAGGCATATGTTTCGATGAATATCCACCCTAACTAAGCCAAATTATGTGGAGGAAGGCAGTCCCAGAATCACCAGAGACACCTGGCTTCTCCTCCTACTTTCTCCCACCTCCAGGGAGGTTAAAGAAACACTAATTCCAAGGACAGGAGTCTTCAAAGAACAAGGGCAGTTGACAAGCCCTCTACCTGTGAGCACACACCACTTGACTTCACTTAATCACTTCTGCCAGAAGAAAAGCATAATTAGTGAAACTACACATTTACCCAACAGTAGGATTCACACTTCACTCTAAAAATTCAAAATCGCTTATTTTTGCAAATATGCAGATCACAATTGGAGGCATCTATGAGGAATGAGTCGCTCACAACCAGAGTCAAATAATAGTTCTATTTCCATTCATATCACATAGGACAGTGTATTTTAAATAATATTATAGGAGAGTATGGTGGTGTGTACCTACAATCCTAGCAGCTCAGGAAGCTGCAGTAGGAGGATGGCAATTTTGAGGCCAACCTCAGCAACTTAGGAAGACCCCATCTCAAAATTAAAAATATAATAAGGGCTGTGGATCAAGTTCAGTGGTAGAATACCCCTGAGTTCAATCCCTAGTATCACCAATAATAATAATGTAGTATCAAATAATTTCTCTAGAAAGTATGTATACTTCTTAACATCTAGCCACACTTTCTCCTAGGAGATTATGATTTCATAGATCTAGTCTTTTCTGAAAAATTATCTAAAAATAACCACTAATAGTTCGCTAAGCATTAAAACTAGACATATACAATGAGACCATACCAATAAATACCACCCAAAATGTTTGGTATAATACTTCCAGGATGATTATCTCACTAACAACATTTACAGGACCGAGAGAGAAAGCCAAGGAGTAGTAGTAACCATCCTTGTTTATGTGAGTAGAATAGCAGTTACTAGGGGTTGGGGAGACTAAGGAGGGAGGGAGACATGAAGAAAGGCTCATTAACGGATGCTAAGGTGAATTAGGAAGAAGAAGTTCCGTATGCTACTGCACAGTAGGGTGACTATAGGCAATAGTAACCTACTGCAAAATGTGAAGCACTAAAGCAAAGGATTTTGCATGTTTCCACCACAAGGAAATAATAAGTATCGAGGAGAAAGATGTTTTCCCCGCTTTAAACATTATACAGTGTGTACATGTATCAAAACATCACATAAACTACAGAAATATAAAATTCTTATACTTTTATAAATCAGTTTAAAATAAATTTATTTCTGAAAAGAAAGTGGAATATCTTTGAATAAATACTAGCTTCTTGAATACAAATATTAATATATGAAGAGAAGGGCCAGGGGTATAGCTCAGTGGTAGATCACTTGCATAGTGTGTGTGAGGCTCTGGGTTTGATTCCCAGCACTAATAATAATAATTGTTATTATTATTATAATAAAACTAACATAAGACATGAAGAGAAGCCTGTTACCTTTTCCTCCAATAGGGAATAACTAAAGACTAAAAAGTATGCTGGATAAACTATCCTCGATTGTTTATTTCTCTTGTATTTTTATTATAGTAGATTTTACCCTTCATTTTTAAATATGTACTTTTTAAATATTCCTGGGTAAAACAAAACTCTTTTTTGTGTACAGCATGATTCAATATCTGGCATACAAAAATTATTCTATAATTAGAAAATATAATTATAATTAGAAAGATACACACAAGATAAATTGAAAGGCTACAGAAAAGCCTGTTAACCAATAGTCTCTGAGGAGGTAAACTAGTGATTGAAAGAGGACTTCTAAAAGATTATCATTTTACATTTCTCTATGCATTTGAACTTTCTACTATGTGCACATATTTATTTTAAAATAAAAGATAGTCATATTGTAAAGTAAGAGAATATTTTTATGAGAAAAAAAATGGAATAGCAAGTATTTATATTTAACATTTCATTCTTTTGCCCATTCTCATCAAACCCAATTGAAATTGTAATTTCTTTTTCCCAGGAAATACAGGTTATAAAGATTTAGGCCTTGCAACTTATTTTCTCCAACTCAAGGAAAAAGCTTAACCAGAGGAAGAGACAAACAAAATGGACTGTTAAAATAAATGGGAAATTAGGAAATGAAATTGCTTGTCAGGACAGATATTTTGCTGGAAAGGATCACTTTACAGAGCACCTGATGAAAATACTTCTGTTTTCACACATCTGATATGAGTTATTTAGTGTAGACTAAATTCTTTTATTTTCATGTTGACATTTAAAATGAAAATATGTATTTTATTAAACATACAGAATTAACATACATATCAGTATTAATTATTACATATTACTGTTACAGAGCTAGGGCCTTACAGAAAACTGAGGTAGTGCCAAGAACTCCTTTCAAACCCTGATTCTTGCAATCAAGTCAGAAAGATTTCGGACATGTTGCTCAGAGTAACAGCCATGAGTTTATTAGAAGGGATGGGAAAGAGGAGGAGAAGACACTTTCAAAGAAGGGAATGGGTCTTCTTGGAGAGGAGAGGGACTGTGTACCTCTCCTGCACTACAGTTTTTGTGGGGATCCCAGAGAAATTTCCAGAGAGTCCCACCCAGTCCCACCTCTTTTTTTTGGGGGGGGGGTGCCGGGGATTAAACCCACAGGCGCTTAACCACTGAACCACATCCCCAGTTCCTTTTCTTTTTATGTTTTATTTTGAGACAGGATCTCACTTAGTTGCTCAGGGTCTTACTAACTTGATGAGGCTGACTTTGAAATCTCAATCCCCCTGCCTCAGCCTCCTGAGTCAGTGGGATTACAGGCCTGTACCACCTCACCCAGCCACCTCTTACTTTTGATTGACAGCAGGATGACATCCAACTTTGAAGTCCCCACTGCCATGAAAACTCTAGCTCACCTTGGCCCATGCTGACCAGTTTCAATTAGATTCTTAACCATAAATTCTTATAGATTTTATGGTTAGGAGTAATTATCCTTATCTCTCAAGTTCCAACATCTAGTCTGTGAAAAGGGTTACAACCCACCCCCCACCCGCCACTCCCAGGCAACTTGGTTTACTCTTACAGCATTATTTTGGGTCTGCAGTTCTCCTGAAGGTAACAGGGAATTTGCTGAGGAATGTAATATTTCCTGTCCACTTAAGTCAGGCAGGGCTACAGGCAAATTGCTTCTTGGAAAAGAAAGCACATGGGGGTCAGCACAGTGGGTCCATTTCACAGAATTATGTCCTTAACCTCGTATCTCCACCATTCACATATGTCTGTCCCCTATAATTACCAAGTGAAGTTAGTGCCTTTAAATATTATCTGAACATTATAAAAACTGCATTCGCAACAATTTAACTTTTACTTCTCACTTAATTTTTAGAAATAAAATAGACAAGAAACTAACAGATCACACATCTGGGTCAGATATACTCTTAAAGTATCCCACTTTTCAAATAAAAAGTCAGAAAAAAAAAGGTGACTTGCTTCTCTCTGAACCTGATGAGGCTCAAACTCTGAGGCCTTTCAACAGAACTGTCTTCACTTGGGGCTGCACGTATGTAAGGAAGAGCTATGGTTTCAAGCACTTATGAGAGGTTCATTTGGAAATTCTTTTCTGAATCTCAATAAGCGAAGTCTTGCTGATTCCAGAGCATTCTAAGATTAGATCTGCTCCTATTCCATCCCCAGATTCATGTGCAACCAGCACAACTTTTCATCATCACTTGGCTTTGGTCTGTTTTTGTATAAAAGTAAAATGGAATGGACTGGCAGATCTTTTCCAATGTCAAAATTCTGGTTCTAAGTGAACTAGAGTGGCCTCTTCTTGTTTATTTGTATATCAGCTAATAATCTCAATAAAATAACATATAACTCCAAAGCCACCTAGTTAAAAAGATGTATAAAGAAAACTTGGAGATTGAATGAAAGGTGGACTTTAAAAATGAATAACAATATTTGAACCATGACAAGAAGATGGTATCATACAAAATGTTTTCTAAACAACAATACTGGAGGTTAATTAAGAATGACTCAAGAATGGACTTTTTTTTAACAAATGGAGGCAAATATTAGCATTTCTTAGAATGCAGTAATTCAATGGCATAGTTTCTCCCTGCAAACAGTATTCAGCTGAGCCTTTTAAATGTTTAAACAGAAATTATTATTTAAGATTGGCCTAAAAGATAAAGAATACAACACATTGAAAGGGGGCAATGTAAAAGCCCCAAGTAAAATATAGAATAAGATTATGGAAGAAGAATTTTTCAAGTGTTTAATAATCATTCAAAAACATATATTAAATTCCCCTCTCTTGTATCAATCACTAAACCACAGATATGGGGATATAATATTGTACAGGAAATGAAATAAGGCCTGAAGGAGTTTAAAATCTAATATTGATTAGAGTGTGTGATAATGTGATAAGAGAGGCAGAAGTAAAACACTGGGCAGCATAGTAAGAAGAGAATCTCTTCCATCTGGGGTCTTGGTGTCACTCTTTGAAGGCAGTACCTGTGTGCTGGTCAACATATTGGAAGGTGAAGATGGTAGGGAAGTGACATTTCAGGGCAAAGCACCAATATCAACCAGTGGTTCCTTAAGTATGGTCCCCAAACAGCAGCAGCAGCATTAACAGGGAAGTTGTTAGAAATGCAAATTAAGACCAGGTAGCTGAGGGGCCTTCAATGCAAGTTTGATGAATATATTGGCTTTCTGTTGCAATGACAAATATAGAGAGAAAAGGTTTATTTTGGTTCACAGTTTTGAATATGTCATTCTACCGTCTGTTGGCCCCACTGCCTTGAGACCGGTGGTGAAGCAACACAATACAACAGAGAATGCATGGTGGAATAAAATTGCTCAGGGTGGGGTAGCAAAAAAGGAAGAAAGAGATCAGGGTCCCACAATCCCTTCTGGGGCATGCCCCAAATGACTGGAAGACCTCCTGCTAAACCATACTTTGGAAACTTTCCACTGTCTCCCAAGAGTGCCACGGTCAGGGAACCAAGCCTTTAACATACAGGCCTTTGGGGGACACATCCCAACCATAGCTATGAGTCAGACTTCAACAAGATCACAGAAAACATCAAAGTGTCTTTGGTTTTGACCTTCTTATTGAAATATGACACACCTGTATTGAATTGTATACAAATCATATGTGTAGAACTCAATTACAAAATAAATACTCTTGCAGGTTTTATGAGCAGTTACATCAATGCATCAGAAATATGTACATTCCAGTGCTCAGTAGTCCTGTTGTAGGAGACAGAAATTAAGACACAGGCACCAGATGAAAGATTATTACTAATAAGTATGTCATATCACAAGGACAATTATAGTGGTTTCATGGCAGTCCCTGAATGTGGTCTAAGAGATCATTAAAAGTGGGAAACTGGAGCCAAGAAATGTTAGGTGACCTGACTAGGGCCATAAAATGGCTAGAGAAAGTGCCAAACTAAAGCCAGACTTTCTGACTCTCAGCTCAGGGTATTTTTCCTATATTCCAGTACATGCCAGAAAAGGAGGTGGCCAGGATTTTCAAAGAGAGGATTGATGGGACCTGACAAATGATTAGAGGCAAAGAATGAAATAGAGAATGCCTAGTTCACCCTGGAATCCTTGGTTCTCTGTTTCTGGGTAATGCTGCTACCAGCGTATACATTTGAGGGATAGACCTAGAAAATATTTTTACTATGTAGAAGTAAGTGTAACCTTAGCTTTTAGCATTTGGAGCGTCAGTAAGGCCAAATGATTCTCCTTCTCTTATTAGCATCTTGTTATGGCTCAACTCCATATCTAAAACAAAGCAAATATTTTGCACATAGGATATAACAATTCACTTAAGTTACATGGAAAGCATAATAATGCCTCAACTGACACTTGTGATTAATTCTAATAAGGACTTGCTTTAGAAGGTTCTTGGCAGACATTATAAGCTGAC
This sequence comes from Callospermophilus lateralis, assembly GCF_048772815.1. Taxonomy (NCBI): domain Eukaryota; kingdom Metazoa; phylum Chordata; class Mammalia; order Rodentia; family Sciuridae; genus Callospermophilus; species Callospermophilus lateralis. The sequence goes on along the minus strand of NW_027514713.1, from coordinate 9,636,995 downwards.
AGTTCACAAAAGACAAGGACTTCATTGTTTACAGCAACAAATATGGGAACAATAATGATATTGCACCATCGTTTCTCATTTCCCTGATCTGTTTAAGAAGAATGTTTGAATAACATTATAGTATGTCCCTATCTTGAAAATTTTATGGAAGAAATATAAATGCAGTGACACAGCCATAAAATTTCTTCCTTTATTATCTATTTTGTTTGAAAGTCATTAGAAATCTGGCATCAGAAAAGCAATGAAAACAATTTCAAATGGTTCCATTCCCTTTGAAATTCTTTCAACAGTTTCCTTTCTTACTGGATCATTTTCTTTTCATGTCAGTATTTAAGTTTTAATATGAATTTTTTAGTGGAAAAAAAACACATCACTTTAATCCAGCCACCTCTGCCCCAATCACTGTAAAATGCATCATTTCATCCAGTTTGTGTAATTATTTATTCATCAACAATTATTTACTGGGAAACTCTACAGAATACCAAGGTTCATTCCAGAGAAAACAAGACAAAAATTTTTCTCTTAAAATGTTTGCACTCTGTTCAAGGAGACAAGACATGCAAATGGAAACAGCTCAATGATATTGCAACAAAGTATGGGAGTCAGCAGAAAAGAAGTCAGACAATAGTATCTGTGTGGGGTTGAGATGATAAAAAGCAAAGGAGGTGAATACTTGATAATCAGACTTCATACTCAGTTGGCATCACCTTCATAAATATTTGGCTACCTGGCTATAAGGCCCCCTTCTAAAGCACTTGATGCATCCATCTCCTTTCAAAATGTAAATACACATAGAATCAAGTTTTTAAGAAGTTAGAAACATCAGGAACCACTCTAGACAAAATTATGAGTCTGCAAGTTTTGGTCCCTTCATTTTTCCCTTTCACATGGTTTCTTTCCTTCATCCCGCTATTCAGTCAATGTACCATTATCAAAAGAAAATACATTCCTTCTTGAAAACTAAAATTATTGGTATAAGTGGACTGGCCGGTGGGGTTGGGGAGGGGTAGAATATTCTTTCTAAATGCAGCACAAATGTAACTGCCCCCCTCTAATTTCTGCTAATGTACTGGACTTGAGCTAATTATGTGTAGCAGGAACTATTACAAACAGATTTAAATATGCTTACGTAAACATGTTTGTGAAATGGTTTTTGAAATAGTAAACAGCAGTATTTTTCAGATTTTTTTAAAAGTAACTTTGGAAAAAAAAAATGGAATCTCATTTCCCTACACTTTAATTGAAATGCACTAGAGACCTAGAATTCCATTCGCTAATTACAGTAAATATAGTGTATTGCTTTCATGCATTCATTAGCCCCCTGAACCCAATCAATTTTCACAGGTACAATCCAGAATGCTGGCAAAATGAGATCCATATATTTTATGTCTGGACATAGTTCCTGGTTCAAAGATGGTTTGGAGCCTCAAAAAGAATACAATCAGAGTGAGTTTCAGGATTATGCCTAGCTATTTGGGATAAAGTCTGTTTCTCCTTACCCCAACAGGTTGTAGTCATTTTACTCTCTCAAATAAACCAGCATAAATGGGGAGTTTTTGCAAGAGATGTCAAAAACTAAATGAACTGCAGAGAAATATGGCAGTAGTCTTGATCAATTCAAGCCTAAATTATTTTGTCAAAGTAATTTACTGTTCAAGGCATTTTTCATATGGTTTCCTTTAACCTGCATATGACATACATACAACCCACAACCTCCATAAATATTAATTGAGCATGTCCTACATACTAGGTTCCAGGATTGGAGGAAAAAAAAAAAGTGATACATAACTTTTGTACTGAGGTTATTCACATTCTAGCAGAAAAGTGAAGAAATAAACAGACAAACCTAATATAGTATGCCAATTAACTGAAAAGGAAAGGTAAGCAAAGCCTAAAGGAACTTGAAGGAAAAGGAGCATCCAACCCATCAGTGGTTCAATTAAAGTAAGTGTATCAACATTAAAATGGCAGACCAAACCCTATTTCTATAGTAGATAACACCATCTGCCAGTTAACAGCATGCCTAGTTCCTTAGCATGAGGTTAAAATGCTCCTGGCTTAAATGACAAATACTCTCCCCCAACACTGAGCCCATTGAAATCACCAACTCACCCGGGGAAACAAATTATCATTTATTGTGAGGCATGAGAAAGATATTTCAGTGGACAAAATAAAAAGTATTTACTCTTAAGCCACTACCAGGTAAATGCATTTTACCTGTGGATTTTTTTGGAAGCAATCTTTAGGGATCTAAAACTCCACAAATTCAGTAAAGAAAAAATTAACTGCTGGTTTTCAAAACCAAAGTAGTAAAATAGTGGTTGGATGTTAAAATTTACTAAAGTATAAGCAAAATGCTCCCTGTAGAATTCCACATAAGAAAGGATATGAAAGTAAGTTGAAGATGTACAGTGCTTAAGACAAATGTCAGTTATTGCAATTTTTCCAGAGTGTATTCTTTTCCTATAATTAGAGATGCAGGAAGTAGGATTATTTCATGCATTTGTGTCTAGGAAAAGATTATGTCTTTAATGTCAGAGGAAAAAAATGAACAAGTTAAGGAATTCCCAGTACAAATTATCTTTAAACTTAGAGGGCAAAGAGAACAGGTTAAAGAAGTCCCAATACAAATTAATGTGCTGAAATAAAGAACTGTTATTCTACTCTTCTTACTTGGGTTTGTACAAATACAAGTAAATGGCCTGGAGTTTTGTTCCCTAATGTTTTGTCAATGAAAAAAGAATGTAGTGATAATTGAATCTTCTAGTGAAAAGTGGGAAAAGAACTAATATTTGTAGGTGGTTAAATGGCCACAGGACAAGTATTTGATTTTATTCTCATAACTGCCTTTTTTGGGATGATTGAATGTTTCCACTATAGAGATGAGAAAATGGGAAAAGGGTATGAAAGCTTTAATGATGCAAATGAATAAACTATTTTGATTGATTTCATGATCATATTATTTAGAATGCTGAAACGAAAGGATTTCTACAGCACAGAAAAATAAACTGCTTTTTGAAAAAAAAAAACAAACCCATCATTAGTTAGATACAGCTTCTTCTGTCCTGCCCATTGGCATTAAATCTTAAGTCCATTTTTAAAATTCTTCTTCCATATATTTATTGGTGCATTTAATTGTACATGATAGTGGGATCCATAGTTGCATATTTTCACATGCATACAATATAACAATATAATTTGGTCAATGTCATTTCCCAGTATTTTCCCTCTCTCCCCCCACTCCATCCCAAGTAATTCTTAACAATTTAAGCTTGATTTAAATGTGAGGTTCTGCGTAAGTTTTGAATAAAGAATGGCAACATGAGGTCAACTCCTGAAGCAGACAGCCATTTCACAGTCCTCTGTTTTTTGTAAGCACACCAGCTGAAATACTGTTAAATAAGTCCTTATTTAGAGTTTAAGAGGACAAAGTTTATTTCTGCAAACAGTGCGGTGTTAACACAAGAGTACAGTTCTGTGACAGACAGTGGGTAAATCTTCACATCTCACAGCTAGTTGGAATTTTACCAAAAAGCACTGTTTATATACAAAAAGTTTAAACATGGTTACCTAAATAAGGGCACAAGGAATAGAAATGAACTGAGGACTACAATCAGTCCTTGACTTAGGATTTTTTTTTTTGTGTGTGTGTGTGTGTGTGTGTGTGTGTGTGTGGAAGTACATCCATACATCCATTCTGTTGCTCACTTTCAGTACAGGAGTCAACAAATTACACCAATGTAAATTTTCTGATCATGTTTAAAGTATGCTAGGCTAACCTAAGATACTCAGCAGGTTAGCTGTACAGAATGCATTTTCAGGACCTACAGTATTTTTCTAATAGGTTTATCAGGATGTAACCCTTTCTTAAGTTGAGAGGCACTTCATATTAATACAAGCTGAAAAGCCTCACAAATACTCAAAGGAAGAAAACCATTAAAGAGAAAGCAACACACAATCCAATGGCCAGTTTGCTTCTCAATGAACTGTTTTTTCTTAAAATACACCCCCCCATTACATACACATACACACACACACACACACACACACCCCTTCATAAAAATAAAAGTATTACTCTGAGAGGGAAATAGTTATGCAATTAAAATAATACTCATTTGAGGATCATCTGTGTTCTGGATTGTTGCACATGAAGGACTTCCTCATAGAGGATACACCTCCTTCCTGTACTTTAAGCATCTCATGTGGTACTGACATCTTCCCCTTGCACAGGCTATAAACACATTTAAAACTCCGACAGGAATAAAAGCAAAAAGAAAGAAAGGAGAAAGAGAAGGAGGCAGGAGAGAAGATGAAAGAATACATCACTTTATAAATTGTCTTCAAGATTCTACCCTGCCTCTTCTTCCCTTTATCATAACCATCCATCCAACTACTGCTCATCAAAGCCTCTAAAAGCAGTGTACATTTTTTGTCTACATTTAGTCAATTTTCATTTATCCAATGATTCACCTGCATTATTCCACAAGTTGTGATTCGCTGGCTGTACTTATACTGGTGATCAAAATGGCTATTCCTAAAAACACGAGGGTTTAGGAATGTCAATCTCATGCCCTAGTTTTAGTTCTCATCTCACCTGACCTCTCTGTAGCATTTTCTCTTTCTCAGTACTCACTCAAGACTAGTTTCCACACACCAATGAGCACAAATCCATATGCTCAGAGGTGAACCCATGGGCAAGAGCCTTTGAGTCAGTTCCAATGTCCATCCTTGAAATTCAGCACTGGAAGGACCATCATTTGTTCCATTTCCTTAGTAACTTTTTCTTTGAAAAAGCTAAATAGCAAATTATTGCAAGAAATTTAGGTAAAGTGAATCCTTTGATTCTCTGTATTGAGAGCTTCAAATTTTCTTGAAATCATCCTGTAGAATTGGTCTTTGCCTCCCATGCATAATAATGTGAACAGTAGACAGAGAATGTGTTTGAAAGCAATTATTATTGTACCCTTAAGGAATCTGAAAGGCTTTTTCTAACAGGTATGAGGCTGCCAAGTAGATTCACATTTATGGGCACAATAAGCTAGGCAGTGAAGCTGTAGATTGTTGCTACAGGAACAGTGAAGTGAGGTCCATAATTAAGAAAAATCCTTCTCTTCCTCTTTTCTCGGCCCATTTTCCCTCTACTTTATTTACAAAATTTGACAGCCTTGTGCTCATATCTCCTATCTATTCCCCAATGTTGTTGTCCTTTGATTCTCTCTGTCTTCAGTCTTATCTACTAATACCCTTTCCAGTTCGTTTGACATGAAATGATGGCTGCCCTATGTCTGTCGTGACCAAAATCTATTTAAAACTACTCACTGAACAGCACTATCAGATGGTCTCACAGTCACCTAAAATTTGATGTATCACCAGGTCTCCCTAAATATGTGCTAGCTCCCCCATCTCAGATTTCTATTAGTGTGATCATAAAACATTCCATAGGGCAACTGCTAATTTAATATCTTGCTGAGAGCCATAGCCAAGTAGGAATGACGCATGGCAATTTCCTGGTCAGCCTACCCAATGTTGCTTAGAGGAAGGACTCTCCATTGTGGAAATGGGCTTGCCTTGGACCCAGGTCATTTGCAGTGACATTGCATGAATGTTTGAGAGTTTGGGTTTGTAAGGTGACCCTGCTCAGGGATTAGGGCGGCTCCAGGTTTAGTGTGGATCCTGCTGGGAATAGGGCGTATCCTGCTGCCTCAGGCGCCTGCTCCTGGAGTTCCCGTGGAGTTCTCGCGAGGTTCTGAGAGTATTTGGTATGCAGAGCCTGGTGGAGGGTATGGATTTTCCCAGAACGTGCGTGTAGAGTGCTGGTGAGAGTTCGGGAATAAAGAGTTGCTGTTGGAATCTACGAGGCTTGTGTGGTGGCTCGGTTATTTTGTGCCCAGCCAGACTGTGGCAATATCTATTCTCCATTTCTTTTTTGTAAACTGAATTTGCAAATTTTAGCTGCCTTACATGGCTACCCAGAATAGAGATGATTCCTATATTTCCCTACTCCTAGAATAGCCATGTGACTAAACTGCAGCCAATAGAATATGAGCAGTGTGCCCAATCATGTTCCTTCTCCCTTTGTTCCTTCCTAAAGGATTGATGGTAGAACTGACAATCTTGATGATGGAACTGCTCCAACCAGGTGGATGTGGATGTAGCTGAGGGAAGGCAGACCAGTGACGAAAAATACACATGTGTCTCTGCAACACTACAGAACCCATATAAGCCCTAGATTGCTGAAGCTCAAGTGTTTGGTTCAAAGAGAAAGAAAAGTCTACCTTGTTAAAACTATTGTTGTTAAATTGGATCTTTGGTACAGCAGCTAAACCAGTATCTTGAATAATACTCATCTCACAGGCTGCTTCTTCCAAAGACACTGCTTCTCACAGTACTTTGGTACTTCATCCCCTACCTATGAATATTTGTCTCATCCTGTGGATTCTACCTGAGAAAAATCTCCCAAATTCTATTCCTCTTCTCAGATGTCACAGATGCTGCTTGAACTCAAGTTTGTCAAGACCTCTGGCTTAGAATTTTTGGAGCCTCATAACTGATGCCCCTCACACAGTACTCCATTCTCCAACAGCCTGTAGCAAAATTTTCTTATCATATATATTTTTTACTCTTCTGCATCAAAATATCTAGAAATTTCCCACTACCTACCAAATACAGCCATATAGCACAGGCAGATCTCTGAAATCTTTCTCACTTCTTACCTCTCCTCATTATGGACCATATTCCCCCAGCACACACAGTTATTACTATTTGGAAACAATATTAGCCTTCTTATGATAGGAAGCCTTTGCTCATAGTGTCTCTTCAATCGAAAGCTCTTTCCTCTCTTTTTGGTTAGTAAAATGCCTACTTAACCCTAAATTCCAGTATGAATATCAGTGAAGTCTCAGCAATCTCCTGGCAAAGATTACTGCTTGATTAGCTGTGCTTGATTGTGTGACCTTGTTCATACTTCCATAACAGTGTAATACATCATATTTTAATTTATTTATCGACATCTCTGACTCACTCGATGTTTCTGAAGAACAGACATCATTTCTTATTCATCATTATACTTCTATTGCTCTAGCATGAATTAGACAATTGTAAATATTTTTTGAATGATGGATAGCTCCTTCAAAAGCTCAAGAAGGCCTGTAGTTTGCTTTAATCAATGTAAGGAAGTATAATGTCAGCAAGAAAATATAAAATGCTGATAGCCTTCACTTAAAATCAGCCTGCAATACCCACATCATAAAGTCTGTTTTTAGTTCTCAAAGGACAAAGCTTTAGTTAATTCAATAGCATAGTAGTCATCGAGTACATGAGCTCTTGAAGCCACAGTGCCTGGCTTCAAACATGAACACTGTCACTCATCAGCTATATAATCCTGGGCATGGAGATAATAATTCTTCCCAGATCATAGGCTAAAATAAGTTAATACACACAAAAGAGGCATTGCCATACCAAGTACTAAATAAAGGCTGTCTGTTACTAAAATTTCAAAAAGAAATGGTACAAAGAAGGCTAAGGAGGGCCCTGGGAGATCTGAGTGAACAGTACAGATGGCTGAGGATTTGAATCTTTTTTCAGCATTGGCTGGTAGGGAGACAGTTCTAAAACTGGGTGATTGCTAAATAGACTAGGTTACAGAATGCCTGACAAACTTGCCACTTTCAGGTACAGCATATACAAAAACACCTAGAAAGTTTCTGGGACTCAGAGTCAAAGTTAGGGCAGATAGGGAGGAAAGTCCCATCCAGGACCAATCAAAAGGGCATCCATCATCACTTGTCCTAGAAGGAAGCCAGTTTTGTTTCTCTGAACATATTTGTACATTTCTCTCCACCTTTGCCACCCAAAATGATTGCTTTTCCTTTAGCTCCCAATATGCATACTCATTCCTTGACTGATGGTGTTAATGTTCCCCTTTCTTAGATAATACACTTGTTGATTGTGTTTCTGCTAAGTTCTCCCATCTCCTGGTCTTATCTCATGACCAAATCTACATTGAGAACTTTTGCCATAGTCAGAATAGCTTATGCACCATTTCCCTGCACAATTCCTGCATCAAGGGTTGGATGTTAGGCTTGGGGAAGACTTGAATGTGGCCATGACAGGTTAGAGAGAGGAGAGAGTCGAAGAGGACATAAGAACCTAGGCTGGAAATATCAGTGAAAGGGAGATTTAAGTTGTATTGGGGCAGTGGTTAGATTATAGGCCCAACCCTACTACATCAGTAATCTCACCAGGAAGGAACTGACGGAAGATGAGAATACAGAAAGACAGTTTTATCTGTTCTTTCTAGATCTTGCCCAGGCACTAAATATTTAAGCGTGAACAACAAAACTCTAGTTTTGCATTCCCTGAAGTAAACTTACATTTATGCTGCATTACTTTGACCACATGTATTACACATTTGCTTAAGCACCAGTGTTTCTAAATATATTCTGACAGCAAGGATGGCTAGGAAAGAGAAGGAAAATCTGTGATACTAAGGAGGTTTTCAAATATCTGACAGGTTTCTTTAATAATTAAAAAACTGCTATACTGGCCTAATGGCAAATATTTCTTTTTTAAAAAAACATGTATTTTTTTAGCTATAGGTGGACATAATACCTTTATTTTATTCTTATGTGGTGCTGAGGATCGAACCCAGAACCTCAAACCTGCTAGTTGAGGGCTCTATCTCTGAGCCACAAACCCAGCCCATGGCAAATATTTCTGAAAATTGACTTTCTATTCATGGTGAGGAGTATTAGACTAAAATCTGGATAATAGTTAACACATCTTCCTGCCCTTTCTCGGGTTTCATTTGTGTTTGGCTGGAAACTAAGTCAGATAAGAAATTCACAATTTTTCAAATCTACCAGTATTTTATTAGAGAAGTCAATCCAATTTTGAGTCTTCTCAATTCAATTGTGAGTCTTCTTTTAATGGTAAAATGTTTAAAGAAATAGGAAAATATTGGGACCTTGTAAATTAAGAGTAAGAGTACTGTAATAAAGATATCTGGAAATTTTTTTAAACACATATATACCACTATTACCCCCTAATTAAAATATCCTATCTTAAAATAGTTTTCAGCCAACAGGATATTGTTTTATCCTTGACTAATGTGAAGTATATGGTATGAAAATTATGACATAAATAAACAGAATCATCATCACTCTTATAAGTCATTTTGCTGGTAAGTACATTATATCAAATGTCTTACAGTAGAGTATTCAAAAGTGATGCTTAATCTCACTTCTGGGTATATATCCAAAAGAGGAGAATTTTAGTTCTCTAAGAGATAACTGTACTGCTCTGTTTATTGCATCATTATTCACAATAATCAAGATGTGAAATTCAGTCTCAAAATAAAGAACAAAAAAGGAGCTAGGGATGTAGCTCAGTGGTAAAGGGCCCTGAATTAAACCTCCAGTACAAACAAAAAAACCAACTGGAAACAACCTCAGAGTCCATCAGTGGATGAAAGGCTAACATAAACAGTGTACATGCAATAGAATATTGTTCAATATTAAAAAAGAAACTGCTCCCATAGGAGATGATATAAATGAGTTAAATAAGCCAGTCACAAAAGCACAAATATGGCATGCCTTCACTCATAAGAAGTATCTAAAATAAATAAATTTATAGAGGTAAAAGGTAGATTGCTGGTTGCCAGAGGTTTTGGGGAGTATATGGGGAGCTCCTAATCAATGGGTATACAGTTTCAGTTATGTAAGATGAATAAGTTTAGAGATCTGTTGTACAACCTAGTGTCTATGGTCAATATTATTATACTGTACATTTAAAAAATTGAACACAGTACATCTGATATTAACATGTCCTCAGCATAAAAACAAACACAAAGCCCAGAGACTTTGGGTTAGCTTTTGGAAGTAATGAACAATTTTATGATATGTAAAGTAATTTTAATAAATAGGCATTAGCATTATTCTTTTAAATTACTTTATAGATAAGTACACCAGATACCATTTCTTTAGTGTTGAGAATTAAATTGTTTCCATTTTTTGACAATTACGCATCATGCCTTTGACTTTTTTTTTTTCCTTGTTTGTTTTGAGATAGGGTCTCACTATGTTGCCCAGGCTGATCTTGAACTTTTGGGCTCAAGTGTTCCTACCACCTCAACCATTCAAGTAAACAGGACTACAGGAATGTGCCTCCACATCGGTCCTGACACTCTTAATCACTAAATATCTTTTAACATATCCTTCATTTTTTAGGGTAAATCTGAAGAGGGAATTGTCAGGTGATAGCACATGCCTATATTAGAAGCTTTTTTGTAGCAGTGTCTAGTTATTCTAAGTTATTCTATTAAAACTTTTAATTTTGGGCCTGACTCATTTTTAAGTAGCTTGAGGTATATGTAATATACAAAAATCTGCACACTTAACAGATACAATTTGATGAATTCAGACATATCCATACATGCACAAAACCATCACCACAATCATAAATAATAAAGGAAACCTCAATTCATGACAATTCATCTTAAAAACATCTAAGCATTACTCTACAATTTAAATGGAATACATTTATTCCAAGAAGACTTTAGTTATTTAAAATTATGTTGCAGACTAATACATTCCTTAAAATGGATTAGCATGAAATGATAATTCCACTGACAAATATTATAACATCACAAATTTGTCAAAAATATACATATAAATTTATTCAAAGATAAAATTTTGGAAAGGTGATCAAATTTTCTACAATAAATGCATTCAGTTTTCTTTAAATTTTAAGCTAGTTATAGGAAGGTAGCATACCTTTTTAACACAACAGAAATGCAGTGTGGACCAAGCATGCATTTCTTCAGGGCTCAGAGCCTTCCTCATTAGTTTATTCCACCTGCACCTGCCTTGTCCTCACCTTTCCATTCCTTCCACCTGGGAAGAACTGTAAGAAAATGTTCCTTCTCCTCTCCAAGACTAACTCCAGCATGAAACTGCGGGTATACCCAACCCATTCCTCATTTGCTTACATGAAAATAGTAACTTTTGCCCAAGTCAAATGGTATGTGCTCTAAGTTTCCTAACCATCTCAAGCTAGCTTGAGGGCCGTTTGACCTTATTGCACTCTGTACACCCTTTTGTTCTCTTACTGCATTGCTACTGTCTGCATGTGTTAGAGAGTCCAACAGGAAGCTACTTAAGACCATAAAGCATCTGCTTTCATCTCTATGTCTCCAGCACTCAGTACAGTGCCCAGCACTCAATATTTGCTCAATGAGTTTTGAATAAGAGTCTATTAAATTTCTTTCTTGAAAATACAATTGAGTACCTCCAGATTCTCTAAAATTTCATCACAGATGTAATCACTATGCAAATCAAAATCTTAGCTGACAAATCTATGATATTTTTCTTTGTGTCAGGGAAAGTTACTAAGCCTGAGAGAGAAAGAGTTTGAATATATTAAGTACCTGCTCTCCACATACTGGGAATATCAAGGCAAACAAATCATTTCAAATCACATGAGTAGTCTGAACAGCAGCCAGTGCAATGTGATATGGGAGCTAAGAGAAGTGAGGAATGGCATGTCTTTCTGGTGGTGCCAAGCCTCCCCAACAGGAGGCTGAAGAAAGGTTTAACTACTTCGGGCCCTGGATGTCACTCAATTCTTACTGATTGCAACCTGGAAAGAGCTCTTCAGGCTTTCCCTCTTGCATGTGAGGCATCACCATAAGACTTGAACTTTTAGAAAAAGAATGAACATGAGTTGAAGTAAAATAATCCGGATTCCATTCTCCCAAGCTGGCGGGAAAGTGGAATCAAGGCACAGAGACAAGCATCAAGCTGAGGCTGTAAGACCTTCAGCATTTTCCTTCTACCAACTTTATTCCACCTCTCTCCATTTCACCAAAGCCAAACTGCATATGGATGCCCAAACCCACCCACCGAGTTCAGTCTACTTTCAACCATAACCATGACTTTGTTTACCATAGAAAGCCACTCAGTTCCTTCACTTCAATAGTTGGTCACATTACCTTTGCTATGTCACCTCTGTACCTTATATCATCTTGTTTCATTGGTTTTTACAGTTAACCACTAAAATGTCTCCCCCTCCCCAGCCTCTGAGTACCTTGAATGCTCAGAAAATCTCATTTGTAGCCTCTAGTCTCAGAAAATAAAACAGCATTGGGAAATAAGTAATTGCTTCTGGAATGAATTAGGCAACTAATCTTTAATTCAAAAACACAAAGATGTGCTAAAATATTCTGACTTGTCTGTATAAGCTGAGAAACTGTTTAAATGTGGTGATCAGAAATAAATCTGAGGATAAAATTTTATGCAATATCATTTGATGTCTAAGAAATATGGATAGTGAATTATGTACCATGGTAGCATTTCATTTAAATTACTGTTTTACTATTAAAGAGTAAAATAATGGGCTGGGGTTGTAATTTAGACATAGAGTGCTTGCCTAGCATGTGTGAGGCACTGGTTTCAATTCTCAGCACCATGTATAACTAAATAAAATAAAGGTCCATTGGCAACTAAAAAAATATATACTTTAAAAATAAAGTAAAATAATGGTGCTCCAATATATCAATCAATGAAGATAGATTTGATCGAAGCATTACAAAATTAAATAAATAGGTTAAAACTGGTCAAATTATTTTTTATTCTTAAAACATTCATTTAAAATTTTAAAGCATAAAACCATTTAATTTCATCTGCTTAAAATTATTTTAAAACTATCACTTTTTAAGTTTTACATGGCATCATGCACTTGCTTAAGTTTTTAAAGTACATTGCCTCAGTTGTCTTCCCAGTCACTGTCTGGGGCATTCAACTAGTTTCCTCACTGAGGAAAAGATACTCAGATTAAGCCCTTTGACCATTGACAAATACCAAGGAAACTGGTAGAAATGGGATTTGAACCTAGATTTGCTTAGCCACAGAGGCCAACCTCTTGGTCACCACCAGGTATCAGACTGAAATGACATGTTGCTCACAGATTGCCAGAATGAACTAGACAACTGGACAAAAACTCTAAGTCTGGTGAGATCCTAGTGGTTTCTTTATATTTAAGAAATATAATTTTAAAATCCCTCTTCCTAGTTTTCCTGACAAGCTTATTTGCATAGTGTTACTGAGTATAACAAACACTCACATTAAACATATAAATGGCAAAACAAATGCACATTTGCACATTTTTATTTGTTTGGGGTCCAAGAACAGAAGCCAGGGGCTCCAGCATGCTAGACATTCATGCTGTCCTCCATATCTGTATATGACAGTTTATTTCTTTTGCAAACTTTTACTTGGTATTATAAATGATGTGGAAAAAATATGTAAACAACATGAAGGAATCTGTCAATTAGTATTCATTTAATATATATTATATGAAAATAATTTGGCTAGAAAATAAAATTGATGGGATCCATTCTTTCTTAAAGAAAATTTGTATATATTTGAGGTATACAGCATGATGCTTTGATATAAATATACACAGTGAAATTATTACTACAGTGAAGCTAATTAACATGTGCATCTCTTCACATTGTTATTTTGTATGTGTATGTGATGAGAGCACCTGGAATCTCTCTAAGCACATTTGCAACATACAATATAGTATCAATAATATTATTAACTATAGTCATACTTTCATCAGATTTCTAAACTCAGTCATCCTAGACAACTGACAGTTTGTAGGTTTTTATCACCATCTCCCCATGTCTACCTCCTTCCTGCCCCTTTCTACTCTCTTCCTCCATGTACTTGACTATTTTGGATTCCATATCAGTGAGATGGTGCAGATTCTGTCTGTGTCCGGCTTATTTCACTTTAATAGAATGTCAACACCCTCCAGGTCTCCATGTGTTTCTAAGTAACAGAATCTCCTTTTGTTTGTTTCTTTGTGTGTTTTGGTACCAAGGATTGAACATAGAGTGCTTTACCACTGAGCCACATCCCAAACCCTTTTTATTTTTTATTTTGAGACTTTGAGACAGGGTATCACTAAGTTCCTGAGGCTGGCCTCAAGCTTTCCATCCTCTTGCCTCAGCCTCCTGAGTTGCTGGGATTATAGGCGTGCACCACCTCCGAGATCTCCTTTTTTTAATGCTGAACAGTATTTCATAATATGTATGATATAGATGTTATACACACATATAAACATACTTATTTCTACACATAAAACATAATGCTTTTACCCATTCATGCACTAAAGACACTTGTACTGGCTTTATATCTTATCCATTATGAGTAATGTTGAAATGAACATGGGAGTACAGTTATCTCTTCAAAGTAGGGACTTTATTTCTAGGGGCTGCTGAATCATTTCATAGTTCTATCTTTGAGGAACCATCATACTTTTCTCCATCATTGCTGCACCAACTTACACTACCACCAATAGTATGCCAGGGTTTCCTTCTCTCCACACTCTTGTCAACTTTTTTATCTCTTTGATAGTAGCCACCCTAATAAGTGTGAGATGATATCTCAGTGCGTGTTTTGGTTTTTCTTTTCCTGTAGCACTGGGGATGAAACCCAGAGCCCCATACATGCTAGCCATAAGCTCTGCCACTGAGCTACACCCTCAGCATTTTTTTTTTCTTTTCCTCCTGGGGATTAAACCCAGGGGCATTTAGTTTGGAGCTACATTCATATCCCTTTTTTACTGAGACAAGACCTGGAACTTGCAACTACGCTGCCTCAGATCCCTAAGCAGGTGAGATAACAGGTGCATACCACCAAACCCAGCCTCACTGTGGTTTGACTTGTATTTATCTCCCTGATAACTGATAACATCACCATCTCTTCACATCTTTTGACCATGTGTGCATCTTTATGTTTATTCATCCATTTTTTAAATTGCAATTTGGGCTTTGTATGTGTTAGTGAGTTCTTGAGTTGTGAATTCCTTACATATCTTGAATATTAACTCCTTATCAGATATAGGATTTGAAAATATTTTTTTCCTAATCCATAGGTACATCTTTAATTTTGTTGTTTTCTTTGCTGGGTTGAAACTTTTGGGTGATAGGACATGTTCTTACCACAAGGCAATCTCAACCTATTGGGAGGTCCATCTTCAAACGTAAAATGAATTACCAGGTACAATTTTAGTAATACAAATGAGGAGACTATGGCAACATAGCCTACCACTCAGGCCGAGTACCCTTAGCTTCTACCTTAGAAAACATTTCTGTAAATGTCCTGCAAGAAATCATATGCTGCCATGCACTCTTTAGAATTAAGTAAAGAACAAAAGTATCCACAGTTTATGATTCTAAACACAATCTGTAACATACAGCCCACTTACAGAAATCAGTTGGGGTGACTGTGAACACATTGTGAATGTTTGATTAAAAAAATAAAAATACATCACAAATGTATGAGAAAAACTATTAAGCTACCCAACAATATACAGATATACATATCAGACTAAAGGGGCCAGGGGAGACAGACAAGTGACAGTATTTAACATAATCAGTACTGCATTCTAATCAGTAAGATCTTATATCATGGAGGCACTTCCCAAGTACTGTATTTTAGTAAGGAATTATTTTCTTCTAATTAAGTTTTATTTATTTGAATTTATTAAGGTCAATCTTCATTAAACAAAGAGAACAGCTAATTACAAATCATATGAAGTAAAACAATTATTCTACTGAATATTTCCTGGTTTCCATTTTGAACCGCAGAAAGAGAGATTCTGGAAAATCCTCACCCTGACCCTAGTACACGTGTGAAACGTGGTTCATCTCATCCTCATTTTCTTTTATTGAGGTCTTTGCCTATTGCCATCTATGTGTTTTATACCTAGAGCACTCTGATCTGGCACTTTAATGCCCAAAAACCCAATAGCAAACTTATTCCAGTTGGGGAACATTTCTTCCAAGTAAACACCAGGCTGTTCTGCCAGATGTTCAGCTAACAAAATCAATTACTGTACAGTATTTCTGTCCAGTCTTGCTAGTGGCAGACCATTATTATACGTGAGGATTTTTGACAAGTCAGTGAAAACTGGTTAAAATAATTGGGCACATTTATTTAAACACTGGAAGAAGGGCTAGGCTGTGTATTTCTCTTTTTCTTTTTGTCTCGGCACAGAGAGATGACTGTAGAATTTTGAATGCATGTTCTTTTCTCTGTGACAATACTTTCAGTACAACACTCCAGCTACTTCTTCCCCACTTGCACCTCCTCCACGGGTGATAGAAATGATGGAAGAAAGTGCCTGCAATTGTAAATGTATGGTTTGATATCCATAACTCCTCGGCTAAAAGTCATAAAATTTATTTGCATCTCTTTTGTTGCTGTTCCAGCAAGCATGGGGGCTTAGTAAAACTACCAATGTTTTAATGATATTTTTTAAGTCACTGACATTAAATAGAACTGCTAAAAATGAGAACAGATGTCAATTATGTAAAATTCATTCAAAAATTAGTAGCTAAACACCATGTGACAGAAGCTGGGCCAATATACATTTAAGTTTCATATGCTTAGAATTATAAAAGTAGAATAATCCTGTGCCATTAGAAAGGGGATAAAATATTGAGAAAAATATCAGACAAATTAACAAGTTCTGAACACCCTGACTTCTCTTCTTTCCACTTAGAATAAATATTGCCTATATACATATATATATATATATCTCACAAAGAAAATCAATACTTTGGGGGCTGGGGATATGGCTCAGTGGTAGAGTACTCACCTAGAACACATGAGGCACTGGGCTCGATCCCTCCTTAGCACCACATAAAGATAAATAAAGGTACTGTGTCCATCTACAATTAAAAAATGTTTTAAAAAAGAAAGAAGATCCATACTTTGGCTGTTTTGGCAGGGGGCAGAGGTATGTGTTAAAATACGATACAATCAGCTGTATATTATTTAAACCCAGAATCATAAATACACACACACACACACACACACACACACACACACACACACATCCTATATAGAGTTAATGTGTGTTAAGAGTCATGGTGTATGGGCTCAGGCTGTAGCTCAGTGGTACAGTGCTTGCCTAGCATGTATGAGGCACTAGGTTTGATCCTTAGTGCCACATAAAAATAAACAAATAAGCTAAAGGCATTCTGTCCATCTACAACTACAATTTTTTTTAAGAGTCTTGGTGTAACAGCAGTATTCCTTTCCAAAAACCTATTATTTTTAAAGTATGGTCATTTCTACACACCCCAGGGTGATTTGGGTTTCTCTTTTCTCTGAGAGGTGGTCTTCTCCGAAAGCTGGCTTCCGTTCTTATTGCAGGCTGCAAGAAAGCAGGGCTGTTTGCATGGCACAGCACCAAGCCCTTTAACTCAGAGATTCATGCCATTTAGAAGCTCAGTTTTTACCACCTCCATCTGCTGCCCTAGAAGAATTACAATCCCAATTGTCTAGGCCACTGAGAGGGGATATTTGCAAAATTTCTCTGGCATTTCCTAAGGCCTCTGGCCTTTCCATTCAAATGTCAGCATTTTCTTTCCATTTAAAAGGCTTTGCTAAATAAAAATTACACTGTATGAAATAGTTTGATAAAAAGCAGGACAAATTCATGACACCCAGTATATGAACAACCTGGGTAATCAACTGCCAGAAGAAATCATTCAGCCAAAACATTCAGGGGGTTTTAGGAGAATTTAGCAATTTAGCGTATGTGAGCAAGTACAACATATGTAGGAGCACCGACCAAGACATCACACCAAATGACGAGTAACAACTGTTAAGCTGCAGGGCGTAATATGATTATCTTCATTAAGGGAGGTTAAAAAACAAATCACCCCTTGAGGCTTCACTATATTACAGAAAGGATTGTGTAAGCACGAATGGACCTCTGCAGGGAAAGGAAAGGGCAGGGAGCTACTTGGATTTAAGCTTCAGAGGGATACAAACAGAGTCCTTCAATTTAGTCTTAAAAAGGCATAGATGAAATTAAAGAATAACAATTCTTTTATCCTAAATGTTTTTCAAGAAGTCCACAGAAATGTCTATCAAAATTACATAACATTTTCAAGCAGATACATTTCCTCTTTGGCCCTGCATTAGAGCAAGAAGTTCACATGCCAAGTGCTAGCAAAGCCCTTGCTGAGGTGCCCCTTAGCCAGAATGTGGGCAGTGCCCCATCAGCCCCAGCCATCTTCCAGCCTCATGTTGACTTTCACTGAGCTTCCTAATGACAGGCAGCAGCTGGCCTTCAATTTTCTGATCAGGAAACCTGGGAGGGAAGCCGAATGAGCTAGGCAGGATCCAAAACTGGTTTCTGAGCCAGACACTGCATAACACCCACAGAGCTTGCCCATCAACTGGCCTCAAATTTCTAGTTTCTAACAACAATGAAGCAAGCTATCATTAAATTCTATTTCAGATGCCTTGCTTCAACAGGATGAGGAACAGCTTTTACAATTCACAAATCATCTCAGAAATTCCTCACATTCAATTTTATCAAAAATTGACTGATTAATCAATAATAAAATAAATATATATATTTATTCTTTTATCCTAAATGTTTTTCAAGAAGTCCACAAAATGTCTATCAAAATTACATAACATTATATGTATTACATAATACATATATGTATATATGCACACATATAGAAACATATACCTACAACCACATAAATTCAATTTTACCTAAATATACACATGCACATATTTTTATGTAGGATTGTTTCAAGAATATATTCATTTTAGATAAGCAAATCTAGAATCCTTTGTTATGTGTTTAAATACTTTTGAAATCAACTAATACCCCCAAGTCAAACTGTTACACATTATTTTCCTGATCACTTAATTATTTGGTTCTGTGGACACAAGAAATTAACCACTAGCTTCTTCCATTGTTTGTAGAGTTAACATTACTAACTGTTCATTTTATACACATCCCAGAAATATCTTCATCTTCAGAGTTTGTACAAAAATAATCAAATGAGAAACAGCAGAAGCATTTCCCAATCTGTAAAGTTTCCCACAGAGAATAATCATAAAAACCTACAAAGGAAATCAGGCTGATAAGATTCATCCTATCATCCCTAAATGTAAATAAATCAATATATTTGAGATGAATAGAAACAACAGATTAATGCATCACTAATTTTCCTTTTAAGAAATAAGGTTTCACATTGAAAATGATTCATTGAGGAATTTCACTAAGAAGACAGAAAATATAATGAGCAGTAAACTTATGCAAAAGTACTATATATAAAAAGTACTTGTATACTTTCTGCTTTCTTCCAAGTTTTCCAGTGTGAATGACTATTAGCAGCATTCAGAGAGACTAATTTGGTGAGGACAGCCTTTCTGTCTAATGGTGGTATTCCCTCCTCTTCCATTTCTGGGGCTTCTTACATAGTAGGTCCTCTACAATAGAATTTGCATGATTAATCATCTTTGCTATCACAAGTTTCAATGAAGCATTATCATTATTCCCATCCTTCACTTGCATAATCTGAAGCAAAAAGGGCCATGTATACATGGAAAAGCAGAAGAAAATTTGGTACTCAAACCCAGGTTGGAGGAATCAATCCCACTGCTGTCTTGCTCACTACAAAATCCTGTGTGCATGCACAAATTCCATGTAAGCTTTTATATAAACACTTGGTCATGAATCTATATAATTGAGCACATAAACGTGAATAATAAAACCCACAGGACTTAACTTGATTCCTTCTACTAGGGAACCTGCTTTGGAGTCTTCTCACCTTAATTAGACTTTTGCAGGAGCTCAATCCATTACTGATGAATCAGCTACAGTTCTGTCCTCCATTCATCCAACTTCTGCCACCATCCTCACTTTACATGCCAAACACAAATTTGGGTGCACAATCTCTACTAGGATATCTTTTTTATTTATTCTACGGGATGATGTATCTATCCTAGATAACTTTTTCTTCCCTTCAGAGATTTAAGATTGTTGTAATATCATATAGAAGTTATAGTAGCCAATAAATCTAATCTTTTCCAGAGGCTTGCTCTATCACAGCTAACATAAATTATTTCCCCTAATTTTTATTTTTTTATTTATTTAGGTGACGGTACTGGAGATTGAACCTAGGGGTACTTTATCACTGAACTACATCCCCAGCCCTTTTTCTATTTTATTTTGACACAGCATCTAGCTAAGTTGCTAAGGCTAACCTTGAACTTATGATCCTCCTGCCTCAGTCTCTGAGTCACTGGTATTACAGGTGTGCACCATGCTCCCCTGTTTTTAAACCCTGTGAGTAAACACTATTATTATTCCTATTTTATAAAGATATATTAGGACAGAGAGATTTTAAAAATTGATTCAAGAGATAGCTAGGAGAGAACAGAAATAGTGTTCCCTCCCAGACCAACTCCTGAGCACATGCTCTTAACCTCTTACCTTGTAAGACACACAACAGAATTGGTGGGCAATTCAGTTTAGGGTCAGGTGCCCTAGGTATGGTTCTTTGTTCTGTTTCTATGTAAAACTTAAATTGCTTTAAAGTAAGTTTTCAGGCAGTGATATAATGCATTTGATGGTAAAATCCAAACTGGTTGAATTCTGAGTTACAACTATTTCCCAGAGCCCATCAACGTCTTTGTCAGGCAGCACTGGGTAGAAGAATTTTATAACCCTTCTCAGTGGCCTGTGCACAATTATTCTTATCCATAATTACAAGACTTTAGCAGCAGCCAATGCTCACCCTGCATGTCATTCAACTGAGTGCTCACAAGAATCTGGAAATATCAACTTCCCTCCATCAGAGCACTGGGAAATGATTTTCAAAAGGATTATAGTTTTAATTTCCTTTTGATGTCTGACCCAAACATGACATGATACTTCTATATCTTAAGTCAGTGAATTGAATTTATTGTTCACTCATTTGGGTCCTGGGGATTGGACCCAGGACCTCACACACGCTAAGCAAGCACTGTACCACTGAGAAACAACCCCAAACCCTGAACTGATTTTTTTAAAACATATGATACTTCTCTGATTATAAAATTAACTAACATTTTCAGATGTTCATATCTGGATAGCTGGAGTATGCAGGTATATATATATATATATATATATATATATATATATATATATATATTAATTTATATACATATTTATACAGATACATATTTATACAGATACTTTTATTGCTTTAAGGCCTGAAACTGACATCCCCAGATTTAAACTGCAGCACAATAAAAGTGCTCTTCTGTAGAACATACAAAAGATTAAATACTAAACTTATTTTTAAGTCCCAGGGGAAAAAATCAATACATACAGAATGGGGTACTAAAATTGTTTTGGTTTTTTTTTATGTTTTTGAAAATTCTGAACGTATTCTCCATAAAACATCGCATGCCAAGCAATGTTTTAGATCCCAGGCCAACTGAAAAGCCCAAGGAGTATAACTAAAAAGGTTAATAGCAGTGGTCCTGACCCAGACTCCTTACCTCCTCCCAAATCCTCCAACCCTCTTGATCCCTAAGTCACTGAAGGGTGAATGGAGCTGGGGGACAGCAGAACATGGAACCCACCAATGTGCTACTGAACACCTGGGCAGCAGGTATCCCACATTACACATTCCTCCATGGTTTTCTGCAAATATTTCCAAACATAGATAAAAACTCAGACAATTTCACAATGGACACCTGTATGTCCACTACTGAAGTCCACAACTAGCATTTTATTGTGTTTGCTTCATCATGTCTTTGCTGTATGCTTTTTTACATTAGAAATGATAAAGTGTCACTCAATGGATTAGAAAGAATCTCAAACTCCTCTTCAATATCAAAACAAACTGCATACTAGTTCAGAATTTAGAGCAAATTGATATTTAAATGCACTACGAATTAATGACAACTTTGTACTTGTCTATATGAAGTAGGCAGGAAGTATTTGGCTATCAAACTTGTCATCCTAAGGGAAATACAGTCTTTGAACTTAGAATTCTCTTCTGACTGGCTCTAATGATGAGTTCTAATCATCTGAGTTTGACATTCTATCTGTGTGCTAAGATGAAATATCCTGTACACTATCTCTTCTCTGACTCTCTCCAGGAAATCATTAGGTGACCACATGGCTTAAAATGAAGTGCTAATACCCAGCCTAATATAATTCAGGAAAGACTGCCCAAACCCACAGGGAAATTCTATCCTGGGGCTAGGCTGAAGAACCCAGGATTTGGTTTATTAATGTTCAACATCCATCTTTGCTTATATGTGTGTTTTTGTTCTCACATCATATATAAAGAAATTCTTCACTGTTGAAGAAGCCTGCTATTAAGAGTATTTATATTGTTTTTAAGATACAGATGGCAGAAAAAATCCAGACTGGACTGTCATCTGAGCTAACCAGGAAGTCATTCAGAAGCAGCACTTGCAGGAATTCACAGAAGTCAGTGATGAGAAGGTATGAACCTTGAATCCCTGCCCCCAGAAGGGATACGATCTCTGCCTCCACTAGCAAGCTACTAGTTATTAAGGGTTTTCCGAGTGTGAAGAATTGTTCCAAATGGATTATATATTAAAGTATTCAGTACTCCCAACCATTTTGGGAAGTAAATCAAAAATACTTTAAGTTAAATACCACAATGAAGTGCAGGTTCAAGAATCAAATTCTAGGGCTGGGGATGTGGCTCAAGCAGTAGCACGCTTGCCTGGCATGCGTGCGGCCCAAGTTCGATCCTCAGCACCACATACAGACAAAGATGTTGTGTCTGCCAAATACTAAAATATAAATATTAAAATTCTCTTTCTCTCTCTCCCTCTTTCTCACTCTCTCTCACTCTTTCAAAAAAAAAAAAAGAGAATCAAATTCTAGACTTTCCCCATATGAGTTTTTACTAGATTCTCCCAAAGACATTGCTAGTCTGATGTGTCTAGTCTTGAGTAATATAGTGGGGCATGTTATAACAGTGGGCAGTGTTCCATTTCTGCTAATGGTATAATGGTTTTAATGTTTGAACTCATGTAGAAATTTAGTTGTCATTAAAACCATTATATATATATTCAATATTAATAGATGGTATCTTTAACTGGAAATTAATTGGGTCCTGAGGGCTCCACCCACATGGGTAAGTTTGGTGATGCCACTGAATGGTGAATTGAAAACCCTTTTGCTCACTTCTGAGCTCTCATTTCTGCCATGGGAGGATGAGGCAGGAAGGCCCTTGCCAGATGCAGGCACCTTGACATTGGCCTTTCCAGTCTTCAGAACTGTGAGCCAATAAATTTATGTCCATTATAAATTACCCAGCCTGTGATACTCCATTATGGCAGCACAAAATAGGAAGGGTCATAGGCACCAGCATTTCTATTCATTGTGTTGTTCCTTTTTAACAAGCTCACTTAATGGGTCTCCCCTTTGGACAAGCTTTCTCCATCCATCTACTTTCACACAAGTAACTTGGTTGGAATGTCAGATCTGCTCAATGAAATAATGAATCCAGTCTTGAAGAACAAGAAAACCCAGATTTGGCCACTGGATTTAGGGTACCATGGCCTGTCAGAGAAGATCCGCATTTAGGAGACTGGGGGCATCCATACACATAGACATCCCATAATGTTAGTCCTTTTATCTCATTGGACCAGGGTTTGTTTTTTTGTTTTTGTTTTTGTTTGTGTGTGTGTACCTTCCTCAGATTGGAGCCCAAGAAGAGAGGAATGACTAGGAGGATTCTACCTAAAACCTTCTCCAAAGCCCAAACATCTGGCATGTGTTTCAACTGATGTCTCCAAATTGTGGTTTTCAGATTTTTTTGTGTGTGTGGGGGGCAGGTACCAGGGATTGAACTCAGGGGTACTCAGCCACTGAGCCACATTCCCCCCCCCCATTTTCTCTTTTAGAGACAAGTTCTGAGTTGCTTAACACCTCGCTTTTGCTGGAACTGGCTTTCAACTCCTGTTCCTCCTGCCTCCACTTCTTGAACAGCTGGGATTACAGACATGTGCCACCACCGCTGGCTTTGTTTTTTTTTTATTTTATTTTTAATCAGTAGGATGAAGGTAGGCTATGGAAAGAAACAGCTCCTTTATTTATTGCTCAGGGCAATGTTAACTGGAGAGGCAATCAACTGTGTGGTGGCAAAGGGTGGTGGCAGCTGCTATCCTAGGCATCGTCACCTGCCAACTGCAAGCTTACAATCAGGGACTGCCACATAGAGCAAGAGTGTTGATATGATCATCAGTCTGGGTATGTGTTTGGGATACCTGAGAACAAAATAGAAATGAATAAAATGGACAAAAGAGCACTTGACAAGTTTAAATTCCAAACAGCTAATCTTAACAGTCCAAAGTCCAATTGACTCAAACAATGACCAAAATCTAGATACAGAATGTCTTAGTTTAGGCTTCCCCAAAGCAAACCAAGTGCAAGTAGTTTATTTAGCTCTTGATTTCAGGAAATACTGAAAACAGGAGCCAGTAAAGGAGGCAGAAAGAGGATAGAAAATACAGAGCACTTTATGAAACACAACACAATGGTGGTTAGCCCACGCTGATTCCTTCTGAGGAGCTCTCAGAAAGAGTGTCTAAGGTCTTCTCCAATGTTGCTGTGCACTTGAAGTACCTGGGGATCTGACCAAGCAGATTTACTATGAGCCTGAGACTTGGTATTTCTTATAAACTCCCAGGTGATAGTGATGTCTCTAGTCAGAATACACTCTAAAGGTCAAATATTTTAAAGGTTTCCTAATTCTTTTTCATTTACATTTTCAACATTTGCACACAACACAGAACTCCTTATGTCTGCTGCTTGAGTAACATATCATTAAAAGTGATTTGTTTCATGTCATTCTTATTCCAGCCACCACATATTCACTAAAAAAGATCAATCTTGGAGATCTTTGGTTAGTCTCTGTGTAAGAAAAAGCTCCCCCAAAAATCTATCTACCCTGCACTATTGTTATTAAATCAGATGACCTTGCTCTCCAGCAGGCAGCTCAAACTCCACACTACACTGAGCATGTCAGTTTACTCCCAACCTGTCTCTCTTCTGCTTACATCCTTATTCTTTTTCTCCACTCCATTCTGGGGCTAAATCATATTCTGATTTTTTCTGATCAGCCTTAAACATTTGGTCCTTGGAAATAGGCAGACATCTACTTTCCTGATCCTGGCACTCAACTAAGACAAGAATTACTGCTCAGAGTAAAAATTTCATCATACAATTGCATGCGTTCATGGGTTCTTACTCAACTTGGCTACCTCCCAGTCAGTTTTCTGGAATTGGTCCACCTGGTTATATTCACCTAGAACATCAAGAGAAGTCAACTGGACATGGTTGAACTACTGTTTTTAAATGACTATGTAATGTTCAACTAAATCAATACTTATGATCAATGAAACTTTTTCCAGTCCCTTTAAAAATAAAATACGAAAGATGGGGCGGAAGTTGTGGCTCAGAGGTAGAATGCTCATCTACCACGTGCAAAGCCCTAGTTCAATCCTCAGCACCACATTAAAAAAATAAAATAAAGATATTGTGTCCAACTACAACTAAGACAAAATGTTTTTAAAAAATACAATGTGAAAGAGAAATTAAGAATTATGTGATTGGCTGTTGTTATATTTTAGATATGAGGGGTCCTCACAGAGTTCCCATGTTAATGCAGGAATATTCAGAAGTTAAATGATTACATTATAAGAGCTATAACCTAGCTTGAATGGTGGTAACTGTAGTCAGGTAGGACATGGCTGGGGAGATGGATCACCGGGGTCATACCCTGGAAATGTTCATCAGTCCTGTGGGGTCTCTGTTGTTCACTTGATCTCTCTCTCCTGCTTTCCCAGCTGACATGAGGGGAGCAGGGCTCCTTCACCACACCATTATACCATGACGTTCTGCCTCACCTTGAGCCCAGAGCAAATGACTCAGTCATGGACTAAGCCTCTGTAACTCTGAGCAAAAATAAACTTTCCTCCTCTAAGTTATTCTTGTCAGGTATTTTGGTAACAGCAATGAAAAGTTAATACAGCCATTCAAAATGGGCCAGAAAATATTATAATGTTTGCTTTAAAAAGTTGTGTGTATATATGTATAAGTATGTAAATATGCTAGGACATAAAAACCTAATGACATATGCAAGAAAAATTGAGTTAAGTGGTATACAATTTCATTCCATGTTTTCTAAATTGATGGCATATACACAAGTTTTTAACATGTTAAAAAACTTACTTATTCCTTCTGTGAAATATTAATACCCAGAATTCTCAAGTTAGTATCAAAACAGGGTAAAGGATTAAAGAAGGAGCAGGAATTAAAACTTACAAAACCTTATGTGTTAGTAATCATTACTATGATTATCCTCAAGATCATAATTAATGTCAACAAATACTCATAACAACTGACACATAACTGTACCCTTCAAAATGTTCAAATGATATGTCTCAAGTATCTTATATCTCAAGCCTTATTAGTTTATCTATATAAGACATGGAATCATTATATCTGTTGACATCTTAAATCCAAGAATCAGGAAAAAAAACACAAGGAATATTTTCAAACAAATGGACAGAACCATGAAACATTCTTCTATGTCATTTGCTTTTATCCACATCTAATCCTTTGTTTTCCCAAGTGTGCTGACATAAAAAAATACGTGCAGCCAGGAGCAAAAAGGCAAATGTCCATATAAATATTTGTCTATCTGAGGACTGTCTATATGGTATGATGGAGGAAGTTTCATCCAAGTTCTGAATGGAGAGAAGAGTTTGTAGCATCTCTCTGGTCACAAAAGAGCTCACTTCATCTAATTCAGTCTTAGAAAACGTCAGGTAGAGTTGCTGACAGAGTTTGATTCCAGATGTATATATTAACATGGTAGAATGTATTTTTAAAAATCAAAAACTTGGATCATTAGTGATTGGATTATCAATTTTGTTGAAGCTTCTATTTCAACCTATTCATATTTGCAGCCATGTTGGAGATTAGATGACTAACAAATAATGTGGTTTGATTCCAGAAAATGTTTTCTCCCCCTTGAACCCTTTAACCTATTTCACACATACTAATGTAAAAGCAGTCAGTTACATTTACAAAAATAAAGTACCATTTAATGAATACATCCTTCAAGAACATCAAAGAATGGGAGGGATGAATTTTTCTTCACTAAACCCTCTCTTCTCCAGTGACACATCTTCACAATTTCTCTTAAGAAGCATCTCTAATCATTAGTTTCCAACATAAAGAGTTTCAAGTAGTTCAAAATACCTGTAAGAATAATCTCAATACATATCTTGACTCAAATATGATGTTATTTTACCATCACTGCAAGTATATGCAAGAACAAATTGTTACGGTTTGGTTGTGAGGTATCCCCCAAAAGCTCACATGTGAAACAATGCAAGAAGATTCAGAGGAGAAATTATTGATTTATGAGAGTCTTAACCCAATCAGTGAATTAGTCCCCTGACAGGGATTAACTGAGTGGTGACTAAAGTGACAGAATGCAGCTGGAGGAGATGGGAACTGAGGTATGGCTTTGGGGTATATATTTGTATCTGGAGGGTGGAGTCTCCCTCTCTGCCTCCTGAATATCATGTGAGCTGCTTCCCTCTGCCACATTCTTCCACCATGATCTGCTTCACCTGGAGCCCTAAGGAATGGAGCCAGCCTTCTATGGACTAAGACCTCTGAAACTGTGAGCCCTTAAATAAATTTTTCTTCCTCTACAGTTGATCTGGTAGGGTCTTTTAGTCACAACAGAAAAAAAAACTGACTAAAACTTAAAACTAAATTTTTAAAAATTGGCACAATAAAAATATAAATAGTAGAATAAGAATTATTCTAGTCTTAAGTTGATTAAGTATTTTTTCTCTAAAGCGCTGGCAATCATAAATGAGTTTCTCAGTAAAATTATTAGAGCCATCGAACACAGTCATATAAAGGTATAAGTGTCCTGACCTTACTTCTTGTTTGATGTTGACTAAGAGAAGAATAAAAAAGAATGGATCTATGTGAATCAACATTGATGAAGATCTGTCACTTGCTGATAATACATTCTATACCAGCTTAGATTTTATTTTAATTCCGAATCATTGCAGGGGTATCCCTTTGAAAAAAGACTTTTTCCAAATCAGCATTTTTCCCTTTTAGAAATTGATACAATTCCTCATTATATATGATTATCAGTATCTCAAACACTCTCATTCACTGCACACTGAAGTAATTGCCTTCTTTCAAAAAGAAAGACATGATGCACTGGAATTTATCTTCAGCTTTTTGCAATAGCAGAGTGAAAATAATGCTAAGTGATTATGTAAAAGACATGATTTTAGGAAGTAAAAACCAAGGTGGTATTAATCTTAAACATTTCCATGTAGATTAATATCTATATATACATACATTAATATTCCTCTACCCCTTTCTGGTTTAAAGAAAGAGAGAGAGAAAATGATTCCAACAGGTCACCAAGTATTTATAGCCATGATTTTGAAATGTGCACTCTGCTACCTTTTTATATTACTAGTAAACTCTTGACTATGACAAATGCTTTCATTTAATACATAAAAAATTCATGGAGCAATAAAACAGGGTCCCAGGGTTGTTTGAATTGTAAACTGTGGCAATTAGATTGACAGTAAAACCTACTAAACTGTCCTTTTTAGTTCAAGGTCACTACTAATGATAGAGCAGTGACATTTGTATCTAATGGGTTTTCACCATTCCAGGGTTTTGCAGAAATCATCCCATAAAGCCACAAAAAATTAATGGAAAGCAATATATCCACATTCCCGGCATCATCATGCTAACAAAGTCAAAAAGGTAAAGTTTTCAAAATAAACACCTCATTTCAGGCATTCAGGAAGTTTTAGATGCCCTGATAATTTTCCCATCTGGGGCATTCCAGAAGCCAAAGCCAGGAGCAGGATTACAGGCCATTGTGAACCAAAAGTTCTGCTAATGAAAATAACAAGAATCAAAAAGGCAAGTGAATTCTACCTAGCCCTACACTAATCCAAAATGATGTGAGATTCCTAGAAGAATTCTCTTTAACTCCTACAAGACCCACTTCTCTGGTTTATTCACAGTGAAGAGTACTTTAGATATAATTTCTGGATGTGAACTTTCAAGTATGTTCTCCCCTGTTCAGATTCAATAAACTGATGAAACGCTACATAAAAGAAACCTAAAAAGTCACAAACTCATAAGTACTTCAGTTTTGAATTATGATATATATGTTCTTGAGGAACCAATATATAAACAGGACTAAAACTCTTCAGGAAGTTAAAGCAGGTTTGATCTTTGTAGCAAGGTATTTTATTAATAATCTGGAAGGAACCAAACGTGTTCCTGGCATGTAGTAATGCACCATCAACTGCCAATTCTCTTACATCTCCCTACTCACCCAACAGAACACATACTCACAGACTTACACACTTGGTATCCTAGGAGTTTCTACTTAAAAGTGACCATAATAAGCACAACTTCACATATTCTGTCATTAGAAACAAAAGCCAGTGGGCTGTATGTAAACTGAACAAGAAGTCAGTTGTGCAGTGTTTGGAAGAGCAGCTATATCCAATCCAGTTCAGCACATCTTGCTTGGAACATCTAACATATGACAAACACTAGGAAAATATGACATATTCATAACACCTTCACCTCTCTGTATAAAGACATGAGTTAGGATAAATGCATTTTTATTTTACCACTGTGGAACACTGTGCGTTTATTAATGCATCATGGAGGACTGTGAACACCTGAAGTAATTGCAGCAATGATTTTATAATCTCTACTAGAAATATTGTGGTGGCAGGACTATAGGCAGAGTTTAAGTCTATAAACATTTATGATGCTACATTTCATTTTTTCCTTTAATACAAACTCACAAAAGATTCACCGAGACTAGACATACCTACTGCCATTTAACAAATATAATTTTAAATCTCTCCCTTGCTCCCATACACATCTGGGTCTCTGGCTAATTTGCAGATCTCACACACCAAAGCCCTCCTCTGGTAATGACCACAACAATGGGGTAGCTCAAGACATCATTAGAAACCCATTTCCTATCATCCCAGCTATTAGGGAGGCTGAGGCAAGAGGGTGGCAAGTTCAAGGCCAGCCTGGCCAACTTAGTAAGGCACTCCCCCAAAATAAAAAGGACTGGGGACATTGCTCAGCGAAAGAGCACCCCTGGGCTGAGTTCAGTTTCCACTATTAAGAAAACAAAACAAAAACCAAACAGAAACTCATTTCACTCTTGATTCTGCTCATTGGAAATGTTCATTCCTCCCCCATCTTCTACCAGCTAGAAGGCGAAGCCACAGTGGGAAAGGAATCCTCTTTTCTCATTCTCCCAAAGAATTATGGGTCTCCAAGCTTTTTTCTAAACTCTGTTACTATGAATACATTATTTATGAGCTGAACAGTCCTATGTGAATTGGCCTGGGAAACTAAGCATTACACAGACCATCTTTAAAGTTCCACAAAGAAATTCAGAGAACAACGTTAAGAATTCATTTCATTCTTTGTCTTGCATCCCCCTTCAACTGGCAGAAAATAAGTTTTATTTAGGAAATGAAAAGACAGTACCACCTGCAGAGGTACTTCTCTTTCCTCTCAGAAAATCGGTCAATAACTAAAATTGTACCTTTTTTAAATATTAATTGCTTCCCTGTTCTCCCACCTCCCTGTTAATTCACCCAAGATAGAAGGCAAATTACCATCAGAGTGAAGATATTTTTGAAATGTAAATACAGAAAATGATTAAATGGCTCTCTAGAGTTAAGAAACTTCAGAACATGTTTTTAGATTAAAATTTACCTGGCCACCTCTTTTGAGTTAGCATCCTACTATAATCAAGAAAAAAAAAAAAAAAACCTGATCATTTAAAGCACCAACAACATTCCCAGAACCCATTTATTTGTTCAGAAATTTATATCCACATTTAAGTATAAACTGACTCCAGGCACCCTGAATTTTAAAGTACTTAGTATTTTCTAAGATTTATTTTTACTTCAGGTAAGCCCAATAAAGAACCAGACTGGGCATAAATAAGCCATCCATTTCTGTCTCTATTAATTGCAAAGGGATCGCTGTAGCTCCATCCCCATACGATTGATCAAAATAGGAAGAATAATAATAATAATAATAATAATAATAATAATAATAATAATAATAATAAGCTATTAACTCAGCATAGCCTCTTTTAAACTTCTTACCTCCAAAATTATCAAAAAGCTAGTTGTCTTCTGGGACATGCAAAATGACTAGTAAATAAAATGTCTAATATAGATGTAAAAGTAAATATTAATCATTCCTCCTTCATCCACATCTACTTAAAATTTCCTTTTGCTATCTCCTTATTCCTTGATGTCAGTTACTGTACTAACAGTCAATGAGCACATCCCACAAGATCACATATTTCACTATGAGTGGGGCTTTCTTACTGGGTCATCATCTCTGGCCCTTTTAACA
Source organism: Callospermophilus lateralis (assembly GCF_048772815.1). Lineage (NCBI taxonomy): Eukaryota > Metazoa > Chordata > Mammalia > Rodentia > Sciuridae > Callospermophilus > Callospermophilus lateralis. The sequence goes on along the minus strand of NW_027514713.1, from coordinate 9,605,651 downwards.
AGTGCTCTCTAGATGGTTATCAACAAGGCAATGACTTAGCAAGTGAGAGTTTCTATAAAGGGAGGAAAATGAGGTTGTAAGTGCTACTCTCAGTGTTCAATTCCCTGTTTCTTACTCTGAAGCTCTTGCAACTTGTCTTTTCCAAAATATTAGCATACTCCTTTCTTGATATTTTCCATTAGTTCTTTGATATTGCACATGAAAAATGAAACCAAAGGTCACAGTACCCTCACTTTCCAGGTCAGCTATAAAAGTGAGAAGAGCCTAAGTTGATACACCCCAAGGACAACAAAGTGGAGAATTTCAGAGGCCACCTATACCTTCTACTAGCAGTACAGCAGATGTTATTGTTTGTTTGTTTGTTTTTAGGAGAGCTGGAACTTGCTCAAAAACTCCAAGGATAAAGACTCATGCCTCACTCAAGATCTTAGAGAACTGATAGTATCTGTCAGGTCAGCAGGTCACAAGCATGAGTCAGGGGTGAGGGAACACAGTGTAATCCTTGCCAATCCATGGGAGGAACATGTTCAAAAGACTCTAGAAACAAAATCACCCACTGGTAATGAAATCCAGACCCACAGCAACACTTGGCTACACAACAGGAGTAATTTCCATGAAATAGTATGCTATTTTATCTTATAAAGCACATTCACTTTCAATTTATAAAATTCTCTTTAAGCATAAACAAAAAGGAGCAAGCAAATGAAAATGTATTTGTATTACCTTTTTCTGGTCTTCTAGCTTGTGACTCACTGGATTCTTCCCATGTCTGCTCATTTCTGAAGATAAATCCATCACATTGGGTTCTTGCCCTTCAAAATGGAATCTCTTCAAAACAGCAGCAAACTAATCCAAGATGCGATCACCAGGAAAACTCTGGCACACCACATTTCCCATCACACACCATCTCCGAACTTTACCAACTCCAAGGAATGATTAAAAATCCATTGATTGAATGAAAAATATAAAGTTTGCTATTTACTCCCAGGACCTTCCAAATCAACATATCGTTTTTAAATGCTGACTTCTCACAAGTGAAATATTCATCCAGGAATTTTAACTCCAACTGCTATCTTTTTCTTTCTTCACAGTTTCCCATTTTAGTAAAAAAAAAATTACAGAGTTCCTGTAAACCTGTGATAAAAAAAGAGGTAAAATTAAAGCTCTCATACCATTTACAATTGATGAAATTATTACTGAAATTTTCAAGTTAGAAAAAATTTTAAACATAAATAATATTTAAATTAAAAATAATAGCAGTTGAAATTCATTATTCTTTACCCTAATGCATTAAAAATAACAAATAATTGGTATTTTAAATGTGTACCCAAATGTGTACATGTACCACTGCTGTCCCACTCACAAATCTCAGCAATCATGGAACCAAGAGTTTTAGTAGAGATCCCAACATAACCAAAAATGATACTAGATATTTTGATACTTTGCATAAGAAATTTTATTTCAACTTCAAAATGAATCTGCAAAATTTTATTATCACTGCATTCAAAGATTGGGAAATTGCCGTAAGTTTTGCAAGTCTACTAAGTAATTAGTAACAGAACTAAAATTAGAATTCTGATCACCTTGATTCTAAAACCCACTCCTTGTCCCAGTTGTATTCTTCTCTGACTCATGTTAAAATATTTTGTCCACATACAATAAGTTTGTCAAGTATTTTGCTGGGTTACATATACACATAAATGAGGCTTAACCTTAAAATGGTTATAAAGTTCAGCGATTCCAAACCCAGCTAGAAAACAAAAGCACCTAAGAACAGTAACCTTAAATATATAGATTCCTGGGCCCCAGCCCTGCTCATTTGAAAGTTACAGGATAGTGCTTAGACAACTATATATTTTTTTCTTCATTTCTTGTAGATACTTGTGATTAGGGAAAATCATGTATTAGTTGAAACCTTCCTGTGATGTAGGGATGCCCAAGCTGTCCACATAATGGACTCACCCAGGAGGCTTCCCAATCAACTACAGATTCCTGTGCTCCAGCCATAGACTCTACCTTGACCACTGCCCCACTGTATAAATTCACTATACATAACTGGCCAACCAGTGCTTGAATACATAGAAAAAGAAGAAAATCACTGCTTCAAAAGGCAGCCCTTTTCCTACTGAGGAAGTTCTGGTCTTTACATAGTTCTTCCTAATTCAGACATTAAAATCTGCTTTCCTATACTTCCGCCCTCTTGTCATCATGTGTAATTTCTGGAGTCACCAATGTACACATAATATGTCCAATTTCACTTTTATATGATAGTTCTTCAGGTATCACTATATCCAAGTAATATACACTGCTAGGACCTTCGAAAATTCTTCACCACTCTTGTCACTTTTTTCAGATGAGTTGCACTAAGTGCCTGGCCCATAAGCACAAGGGATGATCACATCCTGCTCCTTTTAAGTGTCAACAACCAGGTCCCACAACATATGCCAGCCAAACTGTTAGACAAACAGTTAGTTTAAAAATCAGCTTCTAAACTCCCTCTGCATGTGCTGTTTCCTGTCTGGGATCCTTTTGCTGACCCTTGCTCCCTCCTTAATTCCTCTGTTGTGCCATTAGATATTTTAGCTTGTACACTACTGTGATTGTTACTGGAACAGGAAAAAACATGAACAAGGGATTGCACCTAAGGGAGAATGTGGCCACTGTGAGAAGTGGAAGGAAATCCAATGAGTAGTCACTGGAACTTTTAAGCAGCATAACAGGGTTTGTGACTATAAAAGTTCAACCTAACTGCTACATGGAAATTAGGAAGGATCCTACCTTGTGGCAGAAAAACCTCAGAGGCATCGTTAGAACAATCCAAGAAACAGACAATATCATCCTGAACCAGCACAGGAGCTGACAGGACTGGAAAGAATCACTAAACCCAGTGACATATTATTTAAAAGGTAGAGTTGACAAAATTGGTTGATTGAATATGTGTGCATGAATGTACAAATGATGATATCATTACCTAAAAATAGCAAACTCATGAGTAAAGCCCTTTGGATGAGATAAAATAAAAGCTTTTTGTAAAACAAAAATTCTTGCTAAGATTTAGAAGTATGACAAGAAAATCACAAACTAATCTCACCGATGGACATAAATGCAAAAATCCTAGACAAACATTAGCAAACTGAATCTAGCACTTTAGAAAATGAATAATGCATCAATTCCAAGTTGATATTATCCCAGGAATAAAATACTGATTTAAGATTTCAAAATAAATCAGCATAGTTCACACATTAATGAAATAAGAAAAATGATTTACTCATCTCTAATGGTGCAGAAATATAATTCAATAAATTAAACATTGACTCATGACCAAAAAATTTTATTAATCAATGAAGAGTAAGAGGACATTTTAGCAATCTTTCTTTATCTTAAAAAATACATTCATCAGTCTGCGGTTGTGACTCAGTGGTAGAGCACTCGCCTAATATGCGTGAGGCCCTGGTTTCAATTCTCAGCACTACATATAAATAAATAAAATAAAGATCCATCAACAACTAAAAAAATATAAAAATATATATTCACAAAAATGTAATCATACATATTTGTAAAATATTTTAAATTTTCCTCTTGATCAGGAACGATACCTGAATAACTATTAAAATGAATTCTATTCAATTCTGTACTCAAAGTCCCAATCATTCAATGAGGTGAGAATATAAGGGTGGTGGAGGAGGACAGATAGTTGAAGGGAGGCAGGAAAGCAGTGGAAAGGAATAAATAAAACTTAATATGTTATGATGATCTATATAGAAGATATTTAAAAATAAAGATAAATTACTAAAATTAATGAGTGAACTCTGAAAGTTGCCTGGATGCAGTCTATACGTAAAAATCCCTTCTATTTCTTTAAAACAGCAACACTTAGAAAATCAAACTTTAAAAAGATACAATTAAAAATACTCAATACCCTGGAAGAAAAATCTCACAGAATATGGTAAAAGCTTTACAATAAAACATTAAAAGAGCAAAAGAAAATAAACCCTTGAATAAATAGAGAACTCTGCTACATTGACAAATTAGAAGATTCCATACTCTGGAAATGATAACTCAAGCCTAAAATATTTATAGATTCAAAGCACTGCCATTTGAAATCTCCAGTGTTCTCTTTATAACTTGAGAAGTTGCTTCTAAAGGGTAATGTGTGGAAATGCAAAACATCAAGATCATTCAAGATGGTGTAACAAGTCGAAGGTATTTGTTCCACTAGATGTTAAGATATTTTTTTTAATTCAATAAATTATGTATTACCAACGCACTGGTAGACAAATCTAACAACGAAATGCAGCACCCACACAACTACACACAATACAAATCATACTTGAACAGATATGGCAAAAGTGGAACAGCAAAGCCATGGTAAAGTCTTCCACTCTTTGTGTGGCAGACTTGAACATCCATATGGAAGAAAGGTTGACCTCCATCTCAACTTTGCACCAAGGATCCATTACAAGAAAACTGCAGATTTAAATGTGACCTAGTAATTAATACCCTGGGAGAATGCCTTCAAGAGTTCAGGGTAGGGAAAGATCTCCTCAACACCAGTCCAGAGGCACTGAACATGAAGGAAAAATGAGGAGCATGATTAATCTCAAGACTGGCAGAGGACACCAGTAGGAGAATGTAAATGTAACCCACCTGGGAAAAGGGACTTGTTATACATTTTTACCTATGTTTTTAAAAATCATGATGTACATGTAAAAATCAGTAAGAAAAAGACTGAAAAAAGACAAAAATAATTGAAAACACACTTAAAAATAATTCTCTAGATGGGGAACATGCTAATGGTTGCTATGATTTATGGAAGAGTGAGGGGTGTCCAAAAGGGACAGCACAGAGAGCTGCAGTGATGGAGAACCATTGCATCTTGATTGGTGCCCACATGCATAGATTCAAGGCACCACACAGAACATACACACACACACACACACACACACACACATACACACACACATGCACATGCATATAAAACTAGGGCAAGATGAATGTGCTTGATCTGTGGACTGTACCAACACCAGTCTCCTAGCTTTTAGAGTTATGAAAGAAGTGAACTCCTCATCTAAATAAGTAAATGAAAAGAATGACAAGTCCAACTATTGGCAAAGACATGTAACCAACAAAAATAGTGCTCATCAAGGTATCAATTGGTACAACTATTTCAGAGAAAAAATGTTTACTATTACTTAGCGAGTTTCAAAATGTACATACTTTATGATTCAGCAATAATAATGCTAGGCATGTACTCTTCAAAAATAGATGCATATGTATAGCAAGAAAAGCATACAAAAGCACTCTTTCAGTATAGCAAAACAAAATTAAAAACAAAACTAGAAACAACACAAAAGTCTATCAACACAGAATTATAAATGACTGGCACATCAATACAAGAGATAATAAATAAAATTAACAAGCTATAAACACATATCAATAAATATGAATCTCAAAAATATTAAAAGCCCAAACCAAGGACATATACAGCATGATTCAATTTATATAAAGTTCCATACACTAGAAAAGCTAACCTAAGGTATTAGAAGTCAGGATGCTGGTTACCTTTGGTGAAGGAGGGAAGGATATTTTGATTGACATTTGCTTGGAATCCTACTTATATTCTTTTTTCTAACAGGTAGATATTACATTAGATGTTAGCTTTGTAACAATTCATTGAGCTATAAATTTATATTCTGTATAGTTTTCTCTCTTTCTAGAAGGTTTCAAAATAAAAAAAATAGTTAAGAAAAAAATTCAGATATATTGATATCTTTAATATTCCCATAAATGGTCTTTCCAATAATCAACAACAAAAAATACGTAAGTTTTGAATAATGAAACTTGTTATTAGTGGGCAGTATTCTCTTTTCAGGAATGGATCAGTCATTTGATTATGGTATACAATTTTACCTGAACACAATGTCACACTTTTTAATAGCAAGATCTGTCAAAAGTCAGAAAATGCATTTATCTCCTAACTTTCTAAATATCTCCCACTTTCTTTAGAGTGGTAAGTACTGAGGAATGACTATCCATCAGCCACACCTTTTATACACATTTCTTTGTAAGAGTATGAACAATATTTCCAAAACACATCATTAATGCTCTAATTTGTTCAAGATTATCCATTGCAACACTATCCCTACAGTGCAAAAAGACCTGACACATGTACCACTTAATGGCTAACATGGGATTAACATAGTGCAGGTTCAAAATAATTAAGTTGAAAATCCTAGCTCTTGTCCTTACAGACCATATAGTATACTGGGTAGTCCTATATAATTGAAACTAAGGACCACCAATTAGTCTTTTCAACTTTGTTCAACATCACAGCCTTAGAATACCAAAGACTTAACAATGATGGTGAAAGGCAATTTCCTATGGAACTAACAAATGAATTATGAACATTAATTTGCATATGATTTTTGCTCATTTTAAATTAAGAATCAACTGACTTATTTTTGCTTTTACAGGAAAAGATGAGAAAACTATAAATCAGCTAGAAAAAAAGTAAATTTATATATAAAGACTTTAAAAGGTGTTTTATCATATGAAGGAAATAGTTAACATGCCATGTTTATTCTCTGTCACTCTTATCCAATAAAATGCAGTGGTTGGGTCTGGTAGTAAAGTTTCATTACTTTTATGTAGAACTATAATTTTATGTTTCTATAGCTTAAAAGAAGCTTTTTATATTGCTCAGATTCATCTACAAGTCCCTAATTCAGATTAAGGATAAAAATGATTTTTTTAAAAGTGGGATTTTGAAATGACTTTTGAAGATTACTTTTGTGAGTGATTGCCATCTATGCTACTTCCCAACTCAGACTCTGTCAGGGGACCACTAGAGAGATTGATGAATACTCCTTGCAGTCAAGAGGACAGAGAGCCCTAGTTCCTGGGCAAGGTGAGACAGCCCTTGGCCACATTATAGAGTATCACATCTGAAAAATAAATTGTGGTCTTCTCTGATCACAGATCAAAGATATGCATATCTCATAGACAAGATATGGAACCTGAAGTAAGAATATATGATTAAATACATATAGTAAAAGAGATTTTGCTCAAAGAGTAATTTACAAAGCTAAGGAGTCTCCTGATGAATGAAGCTATAGGTATTACTGCAAGGAGAAGCAGAGGAGAAATCAAAGATAGCTCAAACAGAGGCCACTCAGTTCAGGGAAGGTAAGATCAGGGGGTTTCCATACAATCTCCAAAAATTTCAGACCATTAACTATGTGAATCCCCCAAGCCTAGAATTAGCCATCTCATAACAGTACATTCTCTATACCTCTCTTCTCCATCTCCCCAAAAGACCCTAGTAAGAGTGATAGAATTTTAATGAAAGAAAGTCCTTTTCAAATAGCAGCAGCATGATGGTGAAATACACTAATCTCCTCTCCTAATTTGGGTGAAGAGGAGCAAATTTTTGATAAAGATGTGTTATAAATACATTGAAATAAATGGAAAATTCTGAATTGGAACTTTTTCATAATCTACAATGAGCATAAAACTCATATAATCTAAAAGTAAACAAAACACAATATATAAATACCCAATTTGCATCCAAGGATAGATAGGTAATTAATTCTACAAAGAAGTTTAAAGCTACAGAAGAGAAGTTTGGAATTGAGATTTAGATTTGGAGTCAGCAATCTATAAAGAGAAGATCATAAAGTCACATAAATTGAGAAAAGCATAAGGGTCTGAACTGTCTTATGTACTATTTGCAAAATTAGCTCTACAAACACACATTTGATCATACCACTTAACTGGAATCCATTAGTGGTTCCCTAAATGGTAGTGCATACACGTGCTCATATCAATTTCCTTTGAAACTGAAAGGCTGTACCAAAATTAATTGTCTCATTCTACCAAAAATTTATTTAGAAAGGTCAAAGGTTTCTTTTGAGCGTATTGTTTGATACTTTTTTAAACTAAAATGCCACATGTATAGAGTAAAAAATTCATTGTGTGTGTGCATGTGTGTGTGCGTGTGTGTGTGAGAGAGAGAGAGAGAGAGAATTTTCCAGGACCTTCATGCCTGCTAGCCAAGTGCTCTACCACAGAGCTACACATCTGGCCAAAATTGCAAAAATCTTTAGTGTACATTCTATAATATACTCACAGAATACATTAATCCCCATCCACGTCAAGATATAGACCACTTCTCAAATCCAAGTTCATTCATTTCCCCTTTGCATCATATCCCCAAAGGTAAACACCATTGAGTTTCAGCCACATAGATGTATTTTCCTTTGTCCTGAAATTTCATGTAAGTGGAAATATTTGTTTCTTCTATTTCAATTATGTACTTGTTCTCTTTTTTCAATATTTAATCTGGATCAGTCATATAAAAAGAATACAGTATGAAGAATAAAGACACAAACTATTACTGAATATTACTTAGGTATATAGGCAAATACAGTAGATGTATAAAATGATAAATCCTATAAGTCAGGAATAAATTAAAGGCAACTACTATTATCTTTATTTTTTGATTTTCTTTTTTCTTGTATTTCTAACCCAAACTTTGCACATGCTACTCAAACTACCCCTGAACCACACCCTGTCCCTATTAATGCCATTTCAGCCAACCATTATATTACAGATCACTACCACCAGAGTAAGATCCAAAAAATGTCATTAAGAAATAAAAGGATAAGAAGGAAATATTGCTTATATATAATATTGTTGACTAATAAGATGTTCAAGAAAATCTGTAAAGAAATTTTTTAGAAATAATAAGTGATGCTATCTTATTTGACACTAGCAAAACATATCCTTTAATCAACAACAAATACAAAGAATACGTAGTTTTAAAAAATTGCACAAGTAAGAGAAACACTGAATATAATGTCCTTAGTGATGAAGCCAGAAAATGTTATAAGATATTCACAGAGAAAAGTCTTTTCTGTTTTCATTTGGAAGGCATTAAAACTACCTCAATAAATGGAGAGGTAAAACATGTTCATTCCATGTTATAAAGGTATCAATTTCCTTATAGTTATGTAAGTTCAATTAGACTCCAAACAAAATCTCAACATATGATATTTTAAAAGCTGATCATGAAACTTATATTAGGAACAAAGGAAAAACTGAGACATTTATGAAAAACATGCATTCATAAATATCACGATTTATATAAAACAGTAATATTTATGAGAACAGAGAATGAGCCAAAGAGAAAGACAAAATATATTACTCAGAAAATAAAAATAAAAATACCGATACAGAGACTACCCATATGCCGTTCAGTAAGGAAAGAATTGACCATTTTGAAAAGTGTTTCTGGGACAACTGCTTTTGCAGTTAAGACTAACAGAAAAAGAAAGATTTCTCTAGAGAAGATATGCAGAATACCAACTCCTAATAAAAAAGATAAAATTAACTCCAGTCATCAATGCAATTAAGAGCCAGTGTATAAAAAGAAAGGACAAAATGCCCACACTGAAAACAAACATTTTACAAAAACAAAGAACCAAAATAAATGACAAGACAATTGGCACAAGAAACATGGGTGACAAACACATGAAAAGCATTAATTAGGAAATACAAATTTTTTTGGTGGGGGTGAGCAGTACTGTGGATTGAATCTAGGTTGCTTAACCACTGAGGCATATCCCCAGCTTCCTTCCTTCCTTCCTTTCTTCCTTCCTTCCTTCCTTCCCTCCCTCCCTTCCTTCCTCCCTCTCTTCCTTCCTTCCTTCCTTCTCTTTCTTTCCAAACAGAGACAAGATCTCACTGAGTTGCTAAAGATGACTTTGAACTTGGGATCCTCCTTTCTTAGCCTCCCAAGTCCTTGGGATTACAGGTGTATGTCACCACATGTGGCCAGGAATTATAACACTTTTTTAAAAGACACTAACAGTCTTATTACATGATACCAACAGCAAACATTGAAAATGTGGAATCATATAAAACCATCATAACCTTCTGGTGGCTATATAATTGGTGAAAGCAGTTTAGTAAATTATTGGGCAAAATTCAAAAATGTTGAATTTTGGCATACCCTGTTATCTATCAGTTGAATTGCTAGGAAGAAATTTATGTACACACACACAAATCATCATCATCATCATCATAGTCATCGTCATCATCATCATCAGAAGCACCAGCAGCAATAGCATAGTCTCCTTGAAGGCAGTAAAAAATTAGAAATATTCTAAATATTCCTCATCAAAAATGTAGTTTCATAAATTGTGGCCTGTGTTTGCATATCATCAAAGGTAATAGGACCAGGTGGAAATGAGAAGCACAGCCTCTTCATCAACCTCAGGCCCCTCAGCTAAGTTCCTTGCTCTTCCCTACATCCAAAGAGTTGGAATCCATCAAGTCAACCCCAGGAAATCTTTATGCTCCACCTGATTCAGCTGCACAGGATTAAACAGAGCCTTGGTGCTATTGGTTGCCCCATAAACGCCCCTGCTCACACAAATTTATCCCTGTTTGTGGCATCAAAGAAAACCTAGCAACCAGTGCCGCAGTCTCTGGCTGGGCACAAATCATGAGTCTCCACACAGCTTGTAGATTCAAACAGCAATTCTTTATTCCCGAACTCACACCGGCCGTCTACAAACACGTTCTGGGGGAATCCACGTTCTCTGCCCAAATCACTTCTCCCAAAATCCACTCTCTGCCCAAATCCTCTCCGCATGGGCTTCTGTCTCCCAAAATATACTGTTTGACCCTAAGCACTCAAGAGGAACTCAGCAGCAGGATACGCCCTATTCTAAAGGGGGAACACCCTAATCTCCTATTATGCTAAACTGCCCTATTCTAAAGGGGGAACACCCTAATCTCCTATTATGCTAAACTGCCCTATTCTAAAGGGGGAACACCCTAAACACGGATCCTGCCCTGGTCCTTGAGCAAGGTCACCTTTCAGAAGTCCTTCCACTAGACAGCATGGGAGTAAGCTGGCAAGGAATTTGTCATACCTACTCGGCTGATGGCTCCCAGCAAACCAGAAAGCCAACACTTAATGCAATACACAATTTCATGGATTAGCTTTCAGAAAACTGCAACCCAGTTATGCAAAACAAAACAAGGCTTTTTTTTTCTACACCAGGTATTCAAAGAAGATATTTTAAAACCTGCATTGCCTTGTGCTTCACAAACTAAGTTCTTGTAAAATTCCATCTCTCCCACTTGTGATACACAAGAGAAATAAAAACAGCAGGGGAAAACATTATGTTCCTTGCAACAGAGCTGCTCTGCTTCATTTATGTAGCCTGGAAATGGTAGGTGCTTTGCCTTTATCAGATAAATTGGCTCTGCAGCCCACATTTAAAAGAACATACACTGGTTTTCTGCAGGAAGTTTGAACTTGATTAGTTCAAGATAAAAGGATGCAAGGAAGGCTGAATATCATTCTGAGCCAATAATTGTATGTATAATGGAGATGGAACAGTGTAAAACATTCATATTCTTAGGTACTAATGATAAGTAGGAAAAAAGCTCACATCTTTCAGCTAAATTTGTTTATTGCCTGAAAACTCAATGTAGTAATTCAATGCCAAGTGACAGGAAATTACAGTTTCCTGGTTGACATCAATTCAATCTTCAGTAATAGTTCTAAAATGGAGTTTCTGAGCTCTGAGGAGAGAAGGAAACACAGTAATTCCAATAACTCAGGTCACAACTCAGATGATAGAGCACACATTATGTGGATAAAATTATGATGTATGCTTACAAACATGCAGTGCCTTATTATGTAACTTTAACCAAACCTTTTATTTGATTAGGTTCTTACATTTAGTCTGTACATGGACTTGGTTACTTAGAGAATACAGTCCCCATTGGGGAGATGTTAAACACATGGCTGTTTCTTGATGCAAAAGCAAATAAACAATCCTTTTACCTAGGTATTCATGAAAGTATATATACTGAGAATTGGAAAGATTAAAAAGATTAAAGTTTTTTAAGAATTAAGTTAAAAACAAACTGCTTTCATGTCTCCTTGCTCAAGTGCTATCTAGCTGCTTCCTCCAGGGCTAGGGCATCTTCACCTTTCTGACCGGCACTCTTGCCCCTATCATAGGTATCACCTGTCCCAAGTGTCCTGAGAGCAGAAGCTGCTCATTGTCACCAGTATCCATTCTCCATTTATGCTCAAGGTTTTAGCTGTACATGGAGCACTGAAATGAGAGACTTAGTTTCTCAGTGTCCCTGATTGAAAGATGTCCCCTTGGATGAAACCGTAGCCAGTGGGATGCATGTACAAATGACATGCTCCATTTTCAGATAACAATTTCAAAAGGAAATTGCTTACGCAGACATTTTCTCTCTTTCCATCTTCCCACTGGTTGGAAAGGAATATTGTGCTGGTAAGAAACTTCAACCATGTGACTAGGTCAATACCCTAGGGAATGACAGAGCAAGAAGATGGAAGGAAGCTGGGTTCCTGGGTTAGAACTTCCCACCTGCTCTGGAGCACTGATCTTCCACTAAATTATGAGCCCAAAAAGTTTCCATCCATATCACTAAACAATACAGAAATCTTGGCCTGATAGCAAATGTGATAGACTGGATTGTTTTCAGAAAATATTGTCTCCCATCTCCTGATCCTGTGTGGCTTCCTTTGCCTAACAGAACCCCAGTGGATAGATGTAAGCAGAAGTTTTCAATTGGCTGCCCTCCTATCTCCCCTGATCTTCCAGGAGAAGAGCATGCCTTGGATACCTGAATAAAAAGGAAATACATGGCAAAGATGTAAACCCAACCCACTGTGTCTCCAAGTCCAATTGAAGCAGAGATGATCATGCATAAGAAAGATACTTGTTATTGTAAGCTATAACAAGGTACAAGGGGAAAGTCAGGAGATATTATCGAAGCAAACATAACAAATACTGAGAATATGATCTAAAGACATGTCAAGGGAAACTTTTTTTTTCTTTTTTGGTAGTGGTACTGAGGATTGAACCCAGGGCCCTCCACATCCTTAGGCAGTGTTCTAGCTCTGAGCTAACTCCCCCAGGATAATGGAAACCACCTGATTTCAAGAATTCAGAATTGGAAGTTTTGAAACTGTGAAAACTCATCACACAGTTTTAGTTTTCTGATTTTCAAAATAAAAGGGTGAAATTATAATCTCTAAGTACCTTTCCAACTTTGATATTCCAAGGTTTTATATACTGCTAAGTTATGCCACTTTCTTAGCTAAGGTCCTTTGCCCTTGACACTCTGATCAGTGCTCTCCAAACTACAGATATTTAAGTACATTCTCTTTGTTCAGAGTTGTTGTCAGCAGCCTGCTATTTCAGATCATAATTCAATAGATTCTACTAACTAATGTCTCTGGGTACAAGTCCAACACTAAAGTAGTGCTATCTACAAAATACCAAAATTCTATATTAAGTAGATATCAAGTCTAGCCAGAATATAAAAGTGTATAAATTTTCTAGTGAAGGGCCAATGGTATATTTTGAAGAAAGAAATCAGAGAAACTAGTGCTCAATGGAAATACATCCTATTAAGTAATGATATTTGTAAAAGAATGGGAGGAAAGAAGCCCTTTGGGGAAGAATATTATTTTGTGTCCCATATTAACCTTGCTTTTCTCTCATTTTTGTCTCAATACAATAGAGTGCTTTTGCATCTCATTTTCACAACTGAAGAAGAGACTACAGTATAGGTTAACCACAGTGCTTTCTCCTCCTGTGTATTGAGATGACATTTTAGCAGATGGTAATAATGTTACTTAGGCCCAATGAAGATGAGAACCAGAAGCTTGGGTTCATCCACAGTATTTAGTGACTAGTGTAAACCATGACATGCGAGCTGCATGTTGAGAAGGACATGCCAATGAGACTGAATGAACCTGAGTCCATGAATGGCTACATGAGTATACTAGTCATGGGCTGACTATCATTGGACTGCCACAAAAGAATAAAAGACATATATCCCAAAATATTATTTTTGCTATATCTAAGCTATATTGTGGAGAGGGAATTATTTATAATAGCACCTTGGACTGCACCTTAACTTATACCCACCCTTACGCCACATGACGTTTAAGAGTATTCCAGGCACTGCCCTGTTCTATTCAAGATTGGGGTCTACTCTTTTCACACTAGCCTCCACTTGCAGAAATTTTGATCAAATTCATTTTTCCCAGTTCTGTTTGGATGTATCTCTTGTCATAACTCAGTTTAGAATACTAATGACTTATGTTCTACTTCAGTGTCTTCTATTATCCCTAAGACCATGCTGAGTGTATACTTGAACCACTCAGAAGTGTCTCAGCAAATGTTGCTTGAAGCCTCCATGACCTTCCTCATAGACAGAGGTTTGTCTCATTTTTCTAGGGTCTTATGATCCCACGTGTTTTCCTTAGTCTTTATTCCATGGAAGATCTTTCCTTAGAACACATGTAAATAAAAACATTAAAACCACAGAAAAGAACTGCTGCATTAAGAGAAAGTACACTCTTGGCAGGGTCACATTTAATATTTGTAAATTTAATATTTGATTTTAACTATTTGCAGTGACTTTAAGAATCCATAGTATTCAATGATGTACATTTGTTTAGTCAATGTCATTTATACAACTGTACATTCTAAACAGAGGGGACAATAAGAAGAAGGGAAAGGAGGGAAATTTAGAGGACTAGAAAGAAGAGAAGAAAAGCCCTAGTGAAATCAGCTTGCAGAGGTGTATATCTTGGGAATGAAGAGGCATTCATCTCCTCTGAAGACAGTTATATCTGCAGTTTTTTGTTTTTGTTTTTGGGGTTTTTCATTTGTTTGTTTTTTTCAGGGCCAAAATTAGTGGGTCTCTATTGATAAGGAGGAGATTTGTCATAAAAATTAAAAACACACAAAAGAATTGTTGAAATTTCATTTTGGGCCACACACAACTGGAGCAATAGCTCTTTTTTAAATTATTTTTTTTTAAATTCATACATGACAGCAAAATGCATTACAATTTACTAGGTCTACCAGAAGAAGAAGAATGAAGGAAAGATCTCATCCACCCAGAAAAACTTTATTATGGAAATCGGGGGAATTGTTAGACTTCATCAAACAAAAAGGAATTGTTTGTATAATGGGATGGTATTTTAATTCACTGGACTGCCTTCTTCCTGATTATTGTTAGAGGAAAAACAACATAAATTCAAAAGCGTTTCCAGTCTGAAGCACAATAATTTGCCTGCATAAGAAAAATCTGTCATCTTTTTCTGCACATTATTATTCTTACATTGATTAAAAATAAAATTATCTTTTAATGTCTTAGAATTCTCTAAAGGTAAAAAGTACAAAAATTCAAAAAAAAATGTTTTCATATTCCTATAATTCTCCAAAAGTAATTGTGTTGTATATGTTTGAAGGATTCTAAAAATAAATATTAAGTATAAAAGAATCCATTCAAAAAAAGGAAGAAGAAAAGAAAAGCAAAGGAAATGTGACAAGAAGAAAGGTCAGGGAGTTGGAAAGACCAGGGATAAGGTGATATGATGGGGAGAGAACAGGAGAAAGAGAGATGAAAAATCTCAGTCAAGGCTCTTTGCAGCTTTGAAACCTAGAAAGTAAATCTAACTCGAAGTAAAAGACATGTTAAGAGGGAAGGTGAACCAATAAATGGATCTGCACTTCAGCTGCCACAGCAACAAGTAACTCAAACACTCTACAGATCCTTAACTTTCCAAGAAAACACAAAGCAATTTTAAGAAACAAATGATGTACCATCCACATCTCAGGAAAGACCTCTTATCAGTATCTGGTTTGAGCAATTTAAAAAGAAGTAACTCCATCTTCAGAAAGTGAGAATCTTCAGTTGTCTATAACAGCAACAAAATACTTTTATCGACCTAAAAATGTGGAAATAAAGAACCTCTTTTAGTCAAGTTGAAGGGCTACAGGGTCCATTTCTTTATCGTTCTCATTTCCAGATTGTCACTTCTGGAAAAAAAATGTATTTTTCCTTATTAAAGGAAAATCAAACTTAGAAAGGAGTAATATTTCAAAAGGAAACTGTGCCTGAGAAACCCATGGAAATCAAGTACAGAATCCTAAAAAGACGTTTTAGAACTTGACTTTGATTAAAAATTAATCACTTTGAAATAATGAGAAATCCTCATTTCCATGGAAAATTTCAATCAAATGGGTTACTTTTAGGAAGCTACTAACTTAATGTTGGGAGCAATGAGGGCTTAGAGACCTGATAGGAACTGGCTAATAAGCATTTTGCTTTGATTTTTTTTTTCACAATTGCTGCTTTATAAATGGGAACCAGAATCAGTGAAAGCTTTCAAATGAATTTATTTATAATATGTGAAAAATTAAAGCACATGATTATCCACTAACTCCTTAAAAAAGTTTATGCTGAAGAATTGAAATATAAGTAAACATGTAATATTAAATGATAATTGGATGAAATATTAAGATTTTTCATAACTGTTGAAATATCCTGTGATTCAAAAATTCTTCTAGAATCATAACAAAATACAAAAATACGACAGGATGAAAAAGTACTAGAAACTAAACTATGTATTTGAAGTCAACAAAGACCATGTTTTTAAGCACACATTAGTGGAAAAGCCATTAATCATAAATTTGCCCAGTAATATAATTTAATAGTCTATTCTAACAAAACCAATCAGGCACCCAACCTGAGAGTATAAGTCATAATAAATCTAAATTTTAAAACACAAGTCTTTCTGAAAGAAAGGTTAGACTTTAAAATATTATCTTAGAAAAAAATTATAAATTCCTGCCATTTATCAGTGACTCAACCTAGGTAACAAATTTTGTTTAGTACAGAAATCTGTTTGCTCCAGAATCTCTATATCAAGTTTTATTATTACAGGATAAGAAGAAAACGGCAAATGTAAATGGGGAAAAATGTTTAAACCAAATGGGGATGAAGCGAAGACGTAGGACATGGAAAGTTATACTTGGGTGTTTAGAACTTTATATTTTCCTAAGGCATGGAGGACCACCCATGCAAAGAACACCATTCCCAAGGATATGGGCTGTACAGGTAGGAAGCTTTTAAAATTGTGCAGCCAACTGCTTTGTAAATTTCAGTGTATTTCTCAATTGTTTTCCACACCTTGACCTATACCTTCCTGTAGTAGTCTCAAAGTTAATGTAGAACTGTGGTGTGTTCCATGAACACTTCTCACACACATTGCCATAGTTTATATCTTAAATGTCTCCCAAAGTCTTGGTCCCCAGCTTGGAGCTATTGGCAGGTGATAGAACCTTTAAAAGTAGGGGGACTAGCGAGAGGTCCTTAATTCATCAGCGAATGTGCCCTTAAAGGGCATAGTGGTATACTGGCCTATTGCTCTTCCTTTTTTGCTTTCTGGCCATGAGGTGAGTGGTTTCCTCTGCCACAGGCTCCTAACATGAAGTGCTGTCCACACACCAGCAATCTAAAAATGTTGGGTACAACTGATCATGGACCAGAACTTTTAAAATTGCAAAACTGGACATGTAAATTCTTCCAAAGTCTCAAGTGAGGGTTAGTTTTGGAACTACAACCAACAAAAAAAGTGATTTATAAGTAAATGTCTACATAGGAATTATTAGTCTAGAAGTCCTGAAAGCACCTAGAGAATCTCTTGAGCACTCTCCTCAAAGTTTTATTTATAATTTTTTTAAATCATCTTGGCATATGGAAAGAAATGTGTGCACATGGAACTGGCGCATGCTTTGGTTTGGGTGCTAGAGATATGAAGGAGCTATGGAAAAAACAAGAGGCAATGCAGTTCTTTCATTCCTCAATCTAAGGTTCTGCTTGGTTTCTCCTCCATCTATTTTATTAGAGAAAGGGGAATAAACAGCACAAACAACAGAGTCAGAGAGTAAGGGGGTTTCTCCTGCTTCCTCTTCTCTTCACTTTCATCTCATCCCATAGAAGACACTCAAGCTGGGTCTGAACACAGCACCAAGCACAAGTGAACCCTAAGTTTTCCCAATGGTTCAGTGTCCAAATACATAGCACTTAACTGTGTTTTGGAACTTCAAAGATGAGTGCAGGAGTGGTTCACTTACTCACCAAACCTAACCATACAGGAAGAGTCAACTAACTCTAAACAGATGTTCTGAACAGAAGCCCACCCATAATATTTCAGAAGAAAACCAGAGTTCCCTATTTAGTCACTGTAGAAAGGGAATTTGTGTGCAAATAAGAAAGTGTAGGTATATGTAAGGGTATTTTGTGAATATGTAGATGGGCAGAAGAAGAAACGGAGGCCTTGGTAATAGGTCAATCATTTGACCTGGACTCTTGATACAAACAAGAGTAAATACAAGACATTTGAGGCTGCTGCTGCACAATATGGCATATTGTTTTAGAATAAACTTGTTTTTAGTTTGAATCCATCCCATTTATTGATTATTGGCTTTAAAGCTTCTTCTCAGCAAAAGAAAGCCTACAGAATGGGACAAATCTTTACCACAAGTACATCAGATAGAACACTAATCTCTAGGATATATAAAGCACTCAAAAACCTTAATAACAAAAAAAACAACCCAATCAAAACAATGGGCCAAGGAACTGAATAGACACTTCTCAGAAGAGGATATATAATCAATCAACAAATATGTGAAAAACAACATCTCTAGCAATTAGAGAAATGCAAATCAAAACCACTCTAAGATTTCATCTCACTCCAGTCAGAATGGCAGCTATTAAGAATAAAAACAACAATAAGTGTTAGTGAGGATGTGGGGGGAAAGGCACACTCATACATTGCTGGTAAGACTACAAATTGGTGTAGCCAATATGGAAAGCAGTATCAAGATTCCTTGGAAAATTGAGAATGGAAACACCATTTGACCCAGCTCTCCCTCTCCTTGGTCTATACCCAAAGAACTTAAAAACCACATACTACATGGACACAGCCACATGTTTATAGCAGAACAATTCACAATAGTTAATATGTGGAACCAACCAAGATCCCCTTCAGTAGATGATGGATGCATAGGGACACTTTGGTATATATACACAATGGAACATTACTCAGCATTAAAAGAAAATAAAATCATGGCATTTACAGGTAAATGGATGGAGTTGGAGCATAAAATGCTAAGTGAAGCAAGCCAATCCCCAAAAACCAAAGGATGAAAGTTTTCTTTGATGCTGACTTATAATGGTGATGGGAGGAGTGCATGGGAGGAATGGAGGAACATTTAATAGGGCAAAGGGGTAGGAATGATGGTGGAATGAGATAACATTACCCTAAGTACATGTATGAAGACACTAATGGTGTGAAAATACTTTGTGTACAATCAGTGACTGAAAATTGTGTTCTATATGGGTGATATGAAATGAATTGTATTCTGCCATCATGAATAACAAATTAGAATAAATAAATAATTTTTAAAAAAAGGATAAGCTTGTTTTTAATAAATAGAAGGAGTACACTCTAAAGTAACAATAAAACATAGTACAGTAAATACACAGTAACAATCATTTGTTATCACCAAGTCTAAAAGTACATATATGTACTAGGCTTTCATACTACTGGGAGATGATTACATTTCTCTACATCAGCACAACAACCTAAATAATGTGTTGAGTTACAACTACAGTTTTTATTGACGTTACCAGGCATTAGGAAATGTTGAAATGTTATAATCTGATGGGACCACCATCATACATATGCTCTTATCATTGACTAAAACATCATTAATTAACACATGATAGTTACCTCCCAAAAGTAGAAAAACAGGTGGGTTTTTTTCCCCTTCTTTTCACAGAAATTTTCAAAGTATACAGAAGTAAGATAAACAGCATGATGAACTTCTGTGTACCCCATAACCTAGCTAATTCTTACAACCAGTATAGTTTCATCTATACCCCACCTATCTTTCATTTGAAATTGTTTCAAAGAAATCTCATCAGCTATCCTTTCATTATAAATGCATTTCATTAGTTTTTTTTTGTTGTATATATTTTCTAATGTTTTTACAACATATTTATTTTATACTGGAAAAAAAATAGTAAATGCTCTTAAGAGCATGGAATCCATGCAAGAACAAAAGATCAATAGGGCTAAATAGAAGTGGTAAGCCAATATTAATAACGAATATGGCTCCTGATCCTAATACTTACTGATTTGTGATTGGACATCATTTACTAAAAATTTTCTATTTAGCTTATCTTTTTAATTTTTAAAGTTCTCATAGTTTAGAGAAAATGAGAATGATTTTAAATTGTTCATAAAAACAAAATGCATATAAATCTTCACAGCAAGAATACTTATTCTTTCTGTACATGGATGCATATTTTCCTTCTGCCCTTCTGCTTCACATTAACAGTCTCTGTGTGTTTTAACATTTATTTACACTTTCTTGTGCAATGCAAAAGGAATTTAAATGCTGAAGAAGTCATGACTAAGGTATTTGTGTATTTATAATCTATTGAGAATTATCTGCAGCTCACCATGTAGCTTCAAAATGCTTTGTTTAAAAGCGCTATTCGAGCATGAAAGTAAACATTTTTTTTCCAAAAGGTATAATGCCACAGCTCCTTTTAAGATCAGATCAATTTTTATTTATTTATTTGGTACTGGGATTGAGTCCAGGGGCGCTTAACCACTGAGTCACATCCCCAGGCCCCCCTCTTTTTTATTTTTTTAATTTTGAGACAGGATCTCACCAAGTTGCTGAGGGCCTATGTTGCTGAAGCTGGCTTTGAACCTGTGATCCTCAGGATAGCAACTGGGATTACAGGTGTGTGCCCTAGTGCCCAGCTAGAATCAGATTAAATTAGAGGTCTGAAGTAGAAATTAAACTGAGTTTTTATCTAAAGCTACCACATTGAATCCATTGGCTACCTGCTAAAAAGTAAAGGGTGATTTGTAAGCAGCAGGGGCCTCAGAGAGGCCACACATTACAAATACATCATGGGAGGGATGAATGGTACTTAATGTATTTTCTGGCTTTGGCCAAGGTGTTTTAGGTGCCAAGTACAGAATATAGTAAACAGTTCTTATAAAAGTAGTAGTGAAAGCCGAAGTGAGATTGTAAGAATAAAAATCACTATGTTCTCTGAAAATTCATTATTTGCCAGCAAAAACTTAGCTTCTAGTTTAATGAAGTCAGTGTAACCCCAATCACATCCTCTTTTCCATAACCAATATAGTTTATTTAAAGAAAGCCTTCAAGTGAAAGGGCCTCTCAGGGCCAAAAAGAGAAAAGAGTGACTTTTCTCATTTCAATTCATTTTCATCAAGGCAGTTCCACTACAGAGTACAGCAGTTTTACAGAGGAGTGGACTTCAGGAAATTACCAAAGAAGCTTGCTGATTTACTGCTATGATTTCAATTGAATACCCATACCAATCCTACCGAGTGCCATTTTGCAATTGTATACTCTGTCTTCTTTATTAGGCTTACTAAAACAATCCAAAAGTGATGTTGCAAGTATTTCTAATTAAATCCAAAAGGAACCACTGATGAAAGCTATAAACAGACCCTCTCTGAAAAGACCTCTGTCTTGTCATTTGTTTTCCTGATTATGAAAATGTGGCTTGAGTCACAACCATGCTCCCTGCTGAATCTGACCATGAAATGAGAGTCTCAATTGCGATGCTGCTTTTACATCTGGCTGGTAGTCTCACAGGCCCGGCTGCTGATCATCATTCAGAGGTGGATATGACTGATGGGTTACCAAGCACACACACAAGGCAGGGGTCAGGTGCCATCATCCACCAGGAACAATGTGAAGCACACATGTCCACAACATGAGAACAAGAAAAAGGCATTCAGCTGGTAACCACAGACTACTATTAATAATGCAAACCAAATTCACATCACATAAAACAATTAGGAAAACCAGGACTTACAGCTGTTATGCAAAATACCAGAGAAACCCAGGCTGTGCGTCCTGGAAACAACTGGCTTATTTGTGAGCCAAAAAATTTCTTAGGTGACAGCATGCAGAAAAGCGAATGTATTATTTATTGAACACTCATACTACAAGAGAGTAAGAGGGCAAAATGATGTCTTAAATGAAATAACAAATCAATAAAAATTCACTCCATTCTATTTCCAATAAGAATCTCAGAGGATTATTCCCTGGTTCTGTAATAAAAAAGGGGGTATCACTGCTAACACTGCAATAAGAGTTCATCTCCTATACTTGCTATTTTACTGGAAGGGAAGGGATTTTAACACTTCAAAATGAAGGTGATTCATGGGATGCCACAGTTAGTAATGTAAATAGTATGCTCACATTTCAGTTCACACATCTCAGTATTTTATATTAATTTATAACAGACATTAGTCAGACCTTGGTATTCCTTTACAGTTCTCATTATTCTTCACATAGTAAGCCTTTTTCATTTTTTAACAAACCCTATTTTCAAACAGCAGAATAATCACATAAAAAATTTTTAAAAAATCTAGCATACTCCAACAGACATAAAAGTATTCAGAACATGTATAAAGGCCTACTACAATAACTTGTTAATAATCAATTGCTTTTTTTTGGATGAAAAATTCACAACCAAAAAGTGTGCTTCTGCTAAAAATCTTCTAGAATTGAGCTTTATCATGAAGAATAATGCTTGGGGGACAAGAGCTGTGTAATATCCTTTCCCCGGAGGGGGCTGGGTATTGTTCCCTGACAGGATTTTTACTATCTCTTCAAGAATATCAGATGTCCTAACATAGATGACCTCACACATCACATCAGGCAACTTGATGGTTCATCCAGCCTGAAAATCAATACCAGAAAGAACGCTACTGCCTGCATTCACACACCACATCTTCCACCTCCTGCATGAGCAACTCTGTTTTTTTCTGGTTTTGGTGGGGGGAGAGGTAGGATGCTGGGGATTGAACTCAGGGGCACTCAGTCACTGAGCCACACCCCCAGCCTATTTTATATTTTACTTAGAGACAAAGTCTCACTGAGTGGCTTAGGACCTCGCTTTTGCTGAGGCTGGTTTGAACTCAAAATCCTCCTGACTCAGACTCCTGAGCCACTAGGATTATAGGCATGGGCCACTGCAGCTGGCCAGTTTTTTTTTATATAGTATTCTCATAATCTCACAAATTTCTCTTCTATTCCAGCATTATAATTTATTTTATTTAAAAAGCACAAATGTAAAATTTAGGACTTTACCAGGTATTATACCAAAAGCCTTACAAATACTAGTGTTTATAACAGCCTTGTAAGATAGGTGCCTTTACTATGCCCAGGATGGGCCAACTAAGACACAGACTAGCAGACTTGCCAAGGTCACATCCCCAGTGAGTGGCAAAATTGAAAGTGGAGCCCAGGAATCTGACTCCATAAAGACTAATTCCAAGGCTTTCTACTGGTCATGCAAAATACTGATAAGGTGAAGCAACTTTATTTACCTTTTCAGGCTTCTTAAATTGGACTAATGATTCTAAAATTCACCTGAAGGTTAAACATCTGTGACTTTTAAAGAGAATTTAGAGAAAAAGGCAATACTTCAACAGTTGCTTAAAAAGATGAGATTTTAGTATACAAAGAAGGTAATACAAATCACCAGTGAGAAGCAATAGATAATATATTGTATAGGGACAACAGGTTAGTATCCCACCTAGGAAAACAATTTAAGATGTTGATTAATTTTCATATACTATAAATCTTACTTTAATTATATTAAAGTACAATGAACTACAATGAAAACATCATAGTCTGATGCTCTCAATTAGAGATTCTGTAAAATCAAAATAATAATCATATATCTGAAAAACAATTTACTACAAAAGACACAAATAAAGCTAAGCATCTGCTTTATATACTGCAAATGGTTTGTGAAATTAACCACCAACTTCATAAATCCCGTGACAGAGATTTGCAGTGCTCAATCGTCTCTTTTCCTTGAAGGTACATTCATTTAAGTGGACTAACTGACTACCTGAGGCCAATTATCCGGAAGAATTAAGGCATAACATTGTGCCTGAAAACAGGACACATCCCAGATGGTGAGGTCAAAAGAGAAAGGGCCCCATCAGCCTAGGTCACTCAGTGGCTATGTATAGCAGAGCACTGTCATCTTAAGCTGAATATGTAGCATTACAAAAATATACTCTTGTTTCATTAAAGCTGCAGAGATTTCACGATTGCTGTTGTGACATAAAAAATACCTGGTGTCTTCCCCCTACTCTAGACACAAAACTCCTGAAACGCTTATTACTCAGTAATAGGAACTTTTCCTTGAACAGCGAGACTCCCAGTGGACTCCTGGATAACTTGAGAATGGGGCTAGTCATCAGAAAGACCAAGCCCTGATTAGAAGTTTAGAACCTTTGGTCCCACTCCCATTCTCCATAGTGACTGAGTTAATAATCACTCCTTCTATGTGGGGAAGCTCAAAAAAATCCCTAAGCATGGGAAAGAGCTTCCAGTTTGGTGAAGACATACATGATGCACTTCAACTCCACAGGAGAAGCTCCTGTGCTTGGAACTCTTCCAAACTTCTTACTCTATGTACCTCTCCACCTGGCTTTTTATCTGTTCTCTTTGTAATGCCCTTTATAACAAACAGGTAAACGTTTGAGTTCTTTGAGCCATTCTAGCAAACGACCTAACCTGAGAAGAGGGTCATGGGGCTCTCCCATCTAGATATTAGACAGAAGTTGTGAATAATGGGGGGACCAAACCACATGTGGAGATGATCTTGTGGTACTGAGCCCTTAATCTAGAGGGTCTGGGCAAACTCAAGGCAGATGATATCAGAACTGAATTGAATATTAACACACCCAGTTGGTGCTTCAAAGAATTAGAGAATTGCTTGATATGGAAAAACCCCTCACATCTGTAGTCAGAAATCTTGTGAGGATAGAGAAGAAAACAGTTTGCTTCTCCTATACAGTTGTTCATTCCTGCAACATAGCTATTCTACCCTGATCAGCCCAGGTATTATCATGATAACATAAAATGCCAATTAGGCAGTATAAAAACAAAACAATTCAATTACAAAGCCCTGGTGGAATTTCATTGAAGATGATAACATACTCCCTCAAATTCAAATTAGAAATTACAGGTGAAATTTGATAGGCTCTCAAAAAATGGAAAGGAAAAATATAAAAGTTGGCCACAGTAACAGACTTTATAAAGTTAAAGGAAACTTATTTTCAACCTATGATTTAAAGGTATTTCCTGGAAGACATTAACAAATAGAATAAGTGAAATAATTCAACATATTTAGAACTTTGAGTTAAATAATTACCAGCATGATCAAATGAAAAGACTCAACATTAATAAAAAATTAATAAAATTAATAAATTAATTAAAAAATTAATAAAAGCTAATACACTCATGCTGTATAAAAATCAACTCAGATTCACCAACCCCTGGAAATGTTGGTGAAGAAGTGTTATGTCAAGGGTAGGGAACACATGGGTATCAGGGCAAAAAGAAAACAGATGTCTTTAGTGAGAGGGGAAAAAAAAGGACTCACATTTGATTGTAAACTACAGCTTGAAAACTACCAATTTTCTAGAAAACGAAGGGAAAACAATAACCATATACATACACAGATGCCAGGAAAGTAACACTCATTCTCCTAGCACTTGGCCGTCAAAAAAAAACCAATACGACAATTGATGTTCCTGGAGATTCAGCCACAGATCAAGGACAGTGCAAGGTGTAAGCCTGCAGTTATTTTAATATGAAACAGAGGTAGTATCATTGTTCTACACTATTTCATTGAAAATATACCCTTTGAATATCAATCAGACAACTCTGGACCACTACATAACAGAATATACCATACAACAATACACCATCACAGGAAAAAAAAATACTGTTGCTCTATATGTTAAAATGTTATTGTACTGTATGGAGTGTTTTCTCAGAAAATTTCTGTGTGTAGACATTGTCCTGGATTCTGCCACAAGAAGGATGAAAGTGCGGATGATACTTCTTCCTCAATTAAAATCTTAGTGTAATTAAGTAGTGAGCAGTGAGGTACATGGGTGAGCCCAAGGGTATCCAGTCTTTCTGGAATAAGGCATTCATTCCAGCAGCCACCATCTTGGAGCCACATACATCAGAGAGACCTGGAGAACAGGAGGTTTTCTGGCAGTCAGAAGCAGCAGTACTGCTACACCATTCCCACAATTACTTTGCAGTATTTCCTCCCCACCAATCCCAACCATCCTAGAAGGAAAGAGGGACAGTAAGAAAACTAAAATACAATTAACAAGGACCTATGTACATTTGTGCAGTAGAGTTAGAGTCCCTTCATATATAATATCTTAACTTTGTTCCCAGTGAGCCAAGGCCCATAGCGAGCTAAACTGGCCTGAACCATCATGGACCAGTGCAAGATCCATAATAGCAGGGAAAGTGAATATAAAGAAATCACAAAAGCCTCAGACTGAGAATGGTGGAACACAAAAGCTCTGTTCTACAGAACTCCTCCTACCATAATTAAAACTCCAAACATGGTAAGGTCATTTAGTTAAAATGACAAGATTTCTAATTCTTTCTACAGATCTACAATCTCTACATGCAATTCACAATCCCAAAGCTCTGAAAATCCACTGACTTTTCAAACCCATCCTAAAATAAAATATGGCTACAGGCTTTCTTCCAAAGTATTCATTTTCTAGTGCTTCTGAAATAAATTATCACAAACTTGGTGGCTCAAAACAAATGGGATTTTGTAGTCCTAGAAGTCAGGAGTCTGAGAGGGTTTCATTGGCTAAAGCCCAGATATAAGCGATGTAAGCACAACTGCTTTTCTTCCTGAAGGCTGCAGGTAAGAACCTGTTTCTTTGCCTTCATCTAGCTTTTAGAGGCCACCTGCATTGCATTTCTTCACCCATGGCTTCTCTCTCTCTCTCTCTCTCTCTCTCTCTCTCTCTCTCTCTCTCTTTCTTTTTAAGGCAGCAAGGAAGCATCCCTGACCCTATTTTCTTCATCTCATCTATGCCTCAAACCATAACTGGAAAAGATTCCTTGCTTTGAAGGACTCAGGGGATTATATTATTAACCTGGATTATCTAGCTGGCACCAATGTCCCCCTCTCAAAGGCCTTAAACCTTATTCACATTTGCAAAGTCCCTTTTGCCATGAAAAACAATATATTCAGATTCTAGACACTGCAACATGGACATTGGAAGGGGAGTATTTTTCTGTCTACTGAATCCATTTGTTGATATTTTTCATGTGTTTTCTTACCATACAATTCTCTTACCATGCAAGCACTAATATCAGTTTACTTAAAAGTTCATGAGATGCTTTTCTCCTCTGGTAAGAAAAAGAATTTCAAAATACAATATAGACATATGCCCCACGGGAAATACCCTGAACAGAAAAAAAAAAGAAAAAAGAAAAAAGGAAAAAGCTATAGGTAATGGCATCATTTCTAATGCAACTTCCTGTGACATTGAGAGTTAATCTGTTGCGGGCAGAAAAGCCTTTGTGGTTATTGAGGTCATATATAGGAGACCTTCAAGAGAGCATCAGCATTCATTAATGTAGAACTCAGGATAACTCTCAATTATGGTAACATAATCCAACCCAGTCTTAGATTGAACTCAGCCTGACCATAATAAATTGCCAAGTCTAACTATGAATAAGCAACAATCCAAAAATAATACAATTTTTAAAATTATAAATTATATGCAATACAACTTCCTCAAGGGCAAGGACCTTGTTTTATTCATTTCCATACTCACCATCCTTATCATGGTATAAAAGACACTTATATATATATATATATATATATATATATATACATCTACAAACTTTATTTTTATTTCAACATGTTCACTTCATGGGAAAAATTAATGCAATGTTTGATGTGCCAAGCACATAAGGATACATTATCCAATGACAAAAACCTGCTTATCAAGACATACACCCAGACGCTGTACAAATATGCTATCTATCCTTTCTTCCAGTAACCAGCAGTCATTTAATTTCTATATATTTCATGAGGAATAAAATAATCATGTCTGTGTTTATCAATTCTAAAGAGTTCTTACTGTTTATTGTGCTTGAACATAAAAATATCAAGAAGAACTAGTGACTTTATTAACTCTATCCCGAGGCTTGTGATGCAACTAATTTGTGATGTCCTGAAAAACAATTTTTGAAGGGCTGCTTATTGGTTTTCTCAAGTCCTCCCAGGTTATGCTTGTTCAAAGAGTAAATGTATATGTCAAAGACCAAAAAAAAAAAAAAAGAAAGAAAGAAAAAAAATCAATTTCAATTCTCAGAGAGCAGGATATTAGTGAGGGTCAGAGAACACCATCACTGTTTCATTTTATACCAAGATAACCTTCAATCTGAAAAAATTTTCACAGACAAGAATCCTATTAGTTACCCTAACAAATAACAAATGTACAAAAAAATCACAAGCCCCAAACCAAAAGAAGATTGGTGGCTTATTTATGTAAACAACCTAATATTCACATCAATCTAAAGGTTAAAAAAAAAACCTTTATTTCTAGTCTTAAAAGTTCTAAACACTCACATATAGATACATTGAAGATTTACTTTTTGAATTTTTAGGGGATGGTAATTTAGATTAAATTAAACAGACTCACAAAGTAAAAACTGAGTCTATCTTTTTTCTTTGTTCTCTAACCCCTATCATATTTTATCTGTGAGGATACAGCAAAATTTTGTTTACACATGATCCATTCTAGCTATGATAGTATAAATTTTTAGATTTCATTATCTTTGTAATAGAACAGCGAGAAAAACTAATAGACTGCACATAATCCAGAACCGTGCTTAAGAAATATAACTAGCATTACTCACGAAAAGTTAAAACACAAATTCATGGAGAATTCCTGCAATGGGTAACATGTTCCTAGAGCCTTATGTAGGTCATGTTTAGGACATATTTGTCTTACATAATTCAGTAGATAACGGAACAACAGCTTCTGCAACAATAAGAGCATAAGATACAAAGACCTGTATATGTTGGAGGAAAAGTAACTTCTGGAGTAATTATGAGAGTCGACTCTAACACTTTCTCAGAGTTTGAGTTTCTCAGAGTTTGCCCCAAGTATCAGGATAAACATGTCCCAGTCTTGACCTCCTTTAAAAATTCTGAAAACAGCTGAATTTTTAACAGAAATATGTCCCAAAAGAAGGGACAAGACAGTTCCAGGTTAGCAACAACAACAAAAAATTAGTGTTGTTCTTTCCTCATAGATATGTTAACAGAAGATTGTTCTCTACAAAAAGGTGCCTAGGATGTTGGTTTTTCACTGTGGTAAGTGCAATTTAAAAAGCTTTCTGTTGGATTTGGGGTTGTAGCTCAGTGGTAGAATGCTAGCCTCACATACGTGAGGCACTGTTCGATCCTCAGCACCACACAAAAATAAAGATATTGTATCCCAAAAAAATATTTAAGAAAAAAAAAACATTCTGTCAACTAGAACTCTATGAACTGTAATTCCTTCCTATCTATAAAACTGTTAGTCTTTATAATGACCATGCTGAGGCAATTTAAATTTTTTTGTATTATTTATTGCTGCTGTGTAACAAATTACTCAAAAATTTAGCAGTTTCAAACAATAATCTTTAACTCTCAAAATTTCCATGGTTCAGGATATCAGAGGTAGCTTGCCTATGTGGTTTTGGTTTGGGGTCTCTTAAGAAGATGCAGAGTATTACCCAGACTATAGCCATGTAAAGACTTGTTTAGGGCTAAAGCATCCTCTCTGATTTTGGAGCCTCCATGTGACTGGTATATGGTACTGGCTGTTAGGCCTCCCTCTTGCTCCAACAGAGGAGAGCAAAAGTGGCAATGTGTTTATGAGAACCTCAGAACTCACATGTCCTTCCTCCTGCATATTTAATTGATCACACAACATATAACATGGGCGGGGAACTACCAAGGGCTTTGTTATGGTTTGGATATGGGGTGTCCCCCCAAAAGCTCATGTGACAATGCAGGAACGTTCACAGGTAAAATGATTGGAGCCATAACCTAATCAGTGGACTGATCCATTTGGTGGATTAATTTAAACGGATTACTGGGTAATAACTATATGTAGGTGAGTGTTGCTGGAGGGAGTAGATCACTTGGGGGTGTATCCTTGGGAATTATATTTTGTCCCTAGCTCTTTTCTCTGCCCCAAATTCCTGGTTGCTATGACCTGCACAGCCTTCTTCCACCATGCCCTTCTGCCATGACCTTCCGCCTCTCTGGGGCCCAAAATGATTGAGTTGGCTGATGATGAACTGAGACTTCTGAAACCATGAGCCCAAATAAAGCTTCCTTCCTCCAAGTTGTTCTTGTCATGTATTTTGGTGAAAGCAAAGCAAAGTGACTTATACCTGGGGACCATCTTGGGGGGTTGTACTCTTGAGATATGCTTCCAAATGAAAGACTAATATCATACAGTTTAATAATTATTATATTTCAATTTATTGAAACTTATTCTTATGTATAATGACATTGTAATAATCAGGCTACTAGAGGACATCTTATAATCTTGGGCAGGGGGAGTTAAATGTCTGTTGAATCAAACTAATTCCAGTATTTAGCCCTGACTTACTACATTTGCTCAGTTCTAATACATTTGTCATGTATCATTTTGTGTATATTCTTCTGACTTGCCATTAAATGCTTGGTGCTATAATTATCATTTTATTTTCAATTTCACTAATAGCAGAATCAGTATTACTTAAAAAGAAGATATTCCAGATCCTTACAATCAAAGTTAATTATAATTTGCATGGTCAGAAAATCACAAAATCACTAAATTGAGATGGATTATAAAAGGTTACCTTATCCATTGAAAGTGATAAGTCCATCAGAGCCCATTACACCATCCTTCTATTTCTATTCAAAACTTTACATAATAAAAATTTTTAAAGAGGTAAGCCAATCCAATAATTCATTTTTCAAATGAAAGTATACCATCACTATGTAGAGACAACTACTTGTACAATGAAGCTCTGAATTTTGAAACTCAAAACCAAAAAAAAAATGGATGAAACATCACATCTTTAACCAAAATACATCTTCTCAATGAGACTTCAAGGGGTTTCACCAAAAATTTATTCAGCAACATTCTACAGCAGAAACTAGAAACTTAAAATTTTAGGACTACAACAGCATTGTAGTAAGCAATTATAGCTTATAAGTAAATAACAGCATTTTACTAAAGCTAGAAATTTTGTTTGTTATGGTTTTGTCATTTTTAAACTAATGTTTTCCTACTTTAGCTACTCCAGATTTAGAGCTTCAATTTTTACATGAAAATCCATGGATAACTTTGGTACTGTATATTTTTAAAAAGGTTATAATGAACTTTTATGGAAACTAAAAAGAATGGCATTTCCACCCTCCAAAAAATAATAATAAAGTTCACTCTTATTTCCAAGTACCTGGACATTGACTTTCCCTATAGTCTGAAGCTGAAAGTAAAGAAGAGAGAAAAAAGGAGAGGGGAGGCCCAGTTCCCACAGAAGAAGGACAACTAGATCTAAACAGAAACATAAGAGGCCTTGCCATTCAGTTCAACAACAGCAGCACCAACTGCAATTATTATGTTAATATATTCTCTCACTCAATCATTACCAAAATCCTTCTGAACAACTACTTCACAGATGGGGACACAGACTCAAGATTAAGAAATGCAACCAATATCACCTCCATGGTAAGTGACAGAGTTGGGATCAATCTCAGGAAGTCAGTTCCAGAATCCATGTTTGCAATTGCTGGGCAATACTGTCTGCGGATTAATCAATGCCATGCGGCAAACACAGGTCTGGTTCTATCTTTATCAGGAAACATAAGAGGGCATTCAATAAAAAGTGCTTCTTTTCATTGGGAAAAAAAATTCCAAAAGGATATGACTTCGCAGTCATACTTGTATTCACAACATTAGTTTAGCAAACCAAAAGTACCACTTGTTTCCCATAGATATGCCTAAAAACCTACCAAAAGCCATCAAGTAAGGATAGGGACTTAGATTGTCTTTCCCATTAGAAAAAAAGTCAAAGCGGAATATAAGGCTCATGGCTCTACACATAGATGGACCACATACAAGCACATGCAAAGCAAGATAAAATGATACTTAAGTTTCAAGCATGTGGCTATACCTGAACTTGTCAAAACAATGACTTTGCTTTCTAGTCTCAAGAAAACTTTGGCTGTGTCACCAGCCAAACTTCCTGACCTTGAAATCTCTACCTCTCCATTATCCCAAATAGTTAAAATGAGCCAACTCTTGTGAAAATGATTAGCAGAAGGTATCATTGTACAAACCTTGCATAATCCAGGGACATAAACCAGCAGCTCTTACATCTTTACTGGGATCAGTTTTTTTTTCTTTGAACACTTTAGAATCATCCAAAATTATAATAGTAAATATATACAATTTTAGAGAGTCGGAGCTTTCTTTTACAAGACCACCGAGTTATGTAACCAACTTGAATGCTGCATTAAATCAGAATCAGTGCTACCACAATGCTTGTCCCAAGACTTGAACTGGGTCAGAGAAGGATGATGACCTATGGAAACATCAAGTCCATAGACTCATATCACATATTATTGTTGACAATCAGAATTGGGAGGAAACATGAAGTCTGAACAGAAAGATTGTTCCCTGAGGTCCACAGAAGCTTCCTTTCCTGTGTGGGAGGGAGAGGAACTCTTAAATAGTTAAAAATAAAAGTGAAGCAAAGTTATTCCCCACTCACATCATGTGAGTAAAAGGGTGATACCTGCTGGGAGTGTTCAGCACTTGCACATTGTGTTATGTGATTAGTCATTGAGCTATGTCCATGGAATAGAGTGATATATTCACCTTCTCCTGAACAGAAGGAAAAATACATACCATTACCCATCCATCAACAATCCAAGGAGATCTCCATTCTCTATTCAGAAGTCTCTTCTGTTGCCTCAGAGGGACAGTGTGTCTTAATATCTACCATATGTACACTCACATATATAGCATGTCATGCATGTTTGAGAACTCAAAAATAGGAACGTGACTATGCTCATTTTCCTTCTTAAAAAAAATGACATCAGGAAAAAAGGACTCTGAAAGAATAACTGTGTGGAAAAGTAGCAACATAATCTTGGCTTTTTGGCTCCTATTTCTCTTTACAACTTCCTGACTCCCACCGTTTGTGAAGGTGAGACCATCTCTCAGTTTAGTTGGATGATGCTCTCAATGTAATTATCCCAGCTATGCACAAAGTCAGACACTCATACACATTTCTCTAAGTTACTTACTATAAAAAAACATTAAACTTATGTTTTCTGATAATTGTATAATACCTCTCAAGTAAATGAACAATTAAGGGACACTGCAAAACAGGACCTGGGAATCATTCTCATTAAAAGGCAAAAGGTTAACATCTAACTATCTGTAGGAAAAACCAGCACACTAATACTTTTCCTATCAAGTCTCTGAATGACCACAAAGTGTAGGTCTTTGACCATACTTCAGCTTCCACCTAAGACAACCATTTCCTGTTGCTATGAGTTCCAAAGATGAGTCACTTGGAGCCTTCCAAACAACTTGAGATCTAGCAATTTTCACAATTAACAGAATATATTCCTGGTAATTAGGAGTGTTTGGCAATTCAGTCTATTAAAATATCAGATCAAAACTATTTGCAAATTCTTCCCCATGAAAATAAGGTTTTGGGGTAAGTGAATTTGAGGGACTTTTTCTTTCCTAATATAAAACAGATAGCTCATCATTGTTACCCTTTCATTAAGTGATCCATCTATAAACACAATCACTAAGGGTGGAGAGGGACAGTTTCAGAATCAATGTACTATAAATAGGGTAATTTATGACTTGTCACTAACACGCCTTTTAACCTCAAATCACATGACATTTGGAACAATCTTTATGTTAAATCCTTCAAGTACACATACATAAAGAAGAGCAGTCACAACAAAATATTAAGTGACCAGAAGGTCATGACATGTCTTAAACCAAGAGCAAGAAAAATGAACATTTTGTTGCATCTACAATTAACTGTGCATTCAAGTTCTACTCAGCCTGCTGGGAGCACTTGTTAATGTGTCAAAAGACACCTACCCGCCTAGGAAACATCAAAATTTCAAAGTGGTAAAAACAACAATGAAGGACCATTACTATTATCACTGTTCATCAGAAAGAAACCACAACAATAAAAGCTTACATTTTGGATTTCCCCTGTGCAGAAATTAAGTCTTTGTAAATATTAATCTGAATCAGATAAATATGACCTCTGGTATAAATAGTACTGGGTGTACGAAAAAGAAAGAAATACGTTTAAAATGTGCAGCTTCTTCAATGATTAAAAACAAAGAAAACAGTGTAAAGTAACATAACTATTTCTCTCTTGGTTTAGGTGTATTTTCCATTTTACCAGTAGTTTCTCTTCTTCCTGATCTGTTCCTGGGCTTCAAGAGCCTTTATCTTATATTAATAGTTGAATTTAAAGACAAATGTGCAGACAAAGGAAAGGAGACAAATGGAGCTCTCTAAAACTGAGATCTGTTTTGTTATAAACACTATACATGACTAAAAGAGTGGAGAAAAATCCTTGATCAGTGCCATTTTCACATGGGAAATATTTTGACCTCAGGAAAACTTGAGAGCTTAACAACTAGGTTTTCTTGAGAAATTTTAGAAATTCACATAAATCCTGTTCTGGTCAAATACAAGTCATCCTGTTTTTCGGCTTTGTTTTCTCATGATACAGACATCTTATGTTTCAAAGAACCACGGTGAGGAAA
This sequence comes from Callospermophilus lateralis, assembly GCF_048772815.1. Taxonomy (NCBI): domain Eukaryota; kingdom Metazoa; phylum Chordata; class Mammalia; order Rodentia; family Sciuridae; genus Callospermophilus; species Callospermophilus lateralis. Next base: position 9,570,992 of record NW_027514713.1, on the reverse strand, counting down.
TGTCTTCAACATAAACAATGAAAAATGGATTTTAAATTAAAGTGGATCATTTTTAAATAGCAAAGTGCTAACTTACACCTATATACTTAGTGTAGTTGCACACATGCTCAGAACCAAAAAATTTAAAAAAAAATCTGGCTTTACTGTATTTTCACATTTTAGGTACCAAAGTCTGAATCTAGTAATTTCACACAGGAGTTGCTAAGCCTTTTGTATTCTTTGGCAGCATCTGTCTGGCCCCGCTGGTTCTTTTCACACTTTGTACCAGAGGTTACCAGTTCAGCTAGCTTGGACTTCAGGAAGCAAGTATCTGAACCTTAATTATGACCCACTCATTTCAGTGACTGCTTAGTGCAAACTGAATGAAGTTCAAAGCAAAGATAATTAAGAAAATAGAAGTTGCATGTTTCTCATAAACTGGAGAGAGAGGGAAAAAAAAAAACTGTCTCCCAAGTTCTCTCAAATTAAATGTCAAAGAGGGGGAAGAGTATAACAATAATTAAAGATGGAAGTTACTTTAGAATAAGACTTGATTTTTTTCAAAGATATATTTATTTATACCCATGGCTTATTTGAATTTAAAACATATGCAACCCTTACAATACATGTCATACTTGGAACTGAAGTACTCCGATTCTGACATACAGATGCCCAGCTTAGAATGCATTTCTGCAGAATCCGGGGGAGATCAATAGAGTCAGGAAACAAATATGTTGATGGATCAGGATGGGTCTGAAAACGACCAGGTTGAGGTGGCCACGCTGCAGGTTTCACAGCTATTCCCATGTTGGCAGAACGAAAAGGGTTACAAATGATTTCCTCCTCCCCCCCCCCCTTTTTTTAAAGGGGAGAGGAAGGGAAATAAGAGGAGGGAGGTAAAAAGAAGAAAGGGAGGGGAGAGAATGGAGGGATGGTGAGGAAAGGAAGAAAGAAAGGAGGATGGGGAAAGAGAAACCCTAACAGGGGCGGGGGAGTGGGAAGGAAAGCTATGATGTATGGACGCTCGCCAGCCACCCAGCTAAGCGCTCCATCACCCCCAAGCCTGCATCCCTCCCTCCCAGGTCTAGAGACACGGGGCTCCCCGGCGCTGACAGCCCTCCCGGTGACCCCAGCGCGGGCAACCCCGTGATGTCCAAAGTAGCCCACTGCAGCCAGCCCATCCGAGCCCGCCACTCCCTGGACCGCGCTCGCCTCCCCGCCCCCGACTTCTCCTGGCGCCCCCATCTCTAGTCTCGGGGAAAAAGCCGAGAAGAGCGCAGCAAAGGGGAGGGGGGAATCAAAAAGGGGAGGGAGCGGGGGAGGCAACAAAAAAAAAATTATTAATCATCCGATAATGGATCCTTGGGAAGCACCAGGGGAGGGGACCCGTGGTAAGCACCTGGGAAGGAACACGCTGTTGCAAATACCCCGGGCTCCGCGGGGCTGGGCGATTTTCCACAAAAGGAACTTTGGAAGGAGCGCAGCGGTTTGCAATGGAAGAGAAATAGATGGCAGCGTTACCTGGCCGAGGTCATGCCCGGGGGCCGCCGAAATCCTCAGGTTTGCGATATTGAGCCACTTGGTCAGGTTACTATGGAAATCGTCTTAAGGAGATGCGGGGGGGAAACCGACACAGGCACATCCTTGTCACCGCGAGGGAAACTGCTCCGGCCGCCGAGAGCGGGCGCGGGACCCAGCGCGGCGCCTCTCCCGGCCCGGCTAGCTCTTTCTTCCCTACTCCGCCGGGCCGCGCCTCCCCGCCCCGCGCCGCCAACGCCGAGCCGACCGCGGGCCAAGCCGAGCTCTCCACGGAGCTCAGCCGGGAGCGAAAGCGCGAGCTCGCTCGCAGCCAGTCGGCCTGGGCGGCGAGTGGCGCTGTTTCCCAGCCGCGCAGCTGGAATTTAAAGAGACAGACGCGTCGCGGGGTCTGGGCCCTTGCCTGGGAGGGAAGTCGCAGGACGCCCACTGTCTCCGCTGGAGCGGAATGGACCGAACGGGCCCTGCGAGAAAAGTTTCCTGCGGGGGACCGCGGAAGGAGCGCGAGTGGACCAGCCTCAGCCTCCTCTCCAGAGTGCCGAACACAAGCTGGTGCACGGAGAGAGTATGAGGGATTTTTTTTTTTTCCCTCCCATGGAGACTAAAAGGGAAATGATTTGTATGCTCAACAAGTCATGCACCTATTTTCAGCCGCTCTCGTTTCCGTCCTTGTGCACCGACTTTTTTCATTGAAAGCACATAGGCAAATGGGGGTTCACTTTTCGTTTTATATCAGACTCTAAGCAGAGATGCATGGGTTTGTGGGGAAGGTGGCAGCGGAAAGATATAGCTGTCAAATATCGTGGAAAAAAAATTTTTCCTTCTTCCTCTCTCAGCCAACGAAACATCTCCTTTTCTTTTCCCTCCCAGCCCTGGAGAACAGGCTTGAAGGTACATTCCACCCGCAAAGCCAGCATCATCCAAAGGCTCACCTTCCCCCAGGAACCTTTTCTTACAGCAAGGAACATAGGTCAGCTTCTGTTTTGAAAATAAGCAAGACTTAGCAGAAAGAATCTAGTCTGGCCCATTTCTTATCCCTAGCTGAAAGCCAAGCTTTTAGTGAGTAGTTCTTGCACTGTTACCAATAAAGACTCCAATCTTATTCCAACAAGCAACCCAAACAGAAGGTGTTGAATAATTTATGTGATTTAATGCCGCCACATATTTGTTCCTAGAACCAGAGATTTTGCTATCCAATCAGTTTATTTGGCCATACTAACCATTACCTTTCACTACTTTATACATTACACAGTCTCTTTGCAGTACCAATTCAACCCTAATCGTCTCCTAAGGGCCCCACCTGTTAATAGTATTGCGTTGAAGATTGTTTCAACATGAATTGTAGAGGGACTCCAATGCACAGCAAATAGTGTTTCTCAAACTTTAGCATGCATCACAAACATCTGCAGGACTTGTTTAAACAAAGATGTGTAGGCTTCATGCCCAACCTTTATCATTCAGTGGATCTAGAGTAGCCCATAATAATTTGTAGTTCTAGCAAGATCCTAGGTGATACTCATGCTGCTGGTAGGAGAACCACACTTCAAAAAACATGGGCATAGATGTTCTGAGATCTGCCTACTCTTCCTGCTTCATCCTTCACACCTGTCCAGCAGTTCCCAGGCAGGTCAAACTTACTAACCTGTGCTGTGCTTTTTTCATATAGCATATGCTTCCCTGTTCTTTCACTTGTTCTGTTCTCTGCCAGCAATTCTCCCTACTTCCAACTCTTCCCCATGATCCCACCATTATTAGCTAACTCTTACCCAATGCCAAAGACATAACTTCCTTCTAAATACTCCCAAATCTCATAGCGAGTTGAGAAGCCATTCTCTGTGCTGCCTGTGTACCAACTTTTCACTTTTCATACTTTTGGTAAAATAATTGCATGTTTATTTGTCTCACTAGACTTTGTATGCTAGGGGCAGAGATAGAAGCTTTTTTATCTTTGTATCCCCACACATATATCACATTGGCTAAGACCTTGTAGCAGTGCAGTAAAAGTTGAAATGGGTAGGGAAGAGGAAAGGGAGGAAAGAGATGATGTTTTGTCTCTTTTGTTGATGATCAAAGACAAATTTTGTAATATTAGAAAGGACAGAAGGGGAAGAATAATTCTAATCTCCTTGTATGTAGCAGGTACTGGGTTAAATGCTTGCACATTACCTTATATATTTCTCCTTGCAAGATAAAGTTTAAAATAAAGGAAAAATCCAAGGCCTGGAAGAATTAAGCAGCTTTCTCAGTGTCATGGATGTAGATTGTTGTAGAGTTAAGGGGGGACAATTAGCACCACAAAGGATGTCTTCCACAGGTGTAAAGACCTTTAATGTGAATCCTGTTAGTATTTACAAGTGTTTTGGTACTTTGATAAATATCATTTGAACTCCACTACCACTGTCTGCCTCAGCCTAGGTTAGGGCCTCTGAAGCTTAGCTGATGCTTCGCTGACTCAACAGCCTCCTGATGTGCAGTCAGGTTACCATTTTTTAGGAGCTTCTCGGGCTCCTGAATGTCACTTCTGAGGAGTCTTGCTTTACCTGTGTACCAGATCCTTGATATTGTGTAAATTTGTAACCAAACAAACCAGACAGGTAAACATCTTATCTCCTGATGGGGCCAGAGTTCTTTGCATGTTTACATTTCCACAATGCTATATTTTACTATACCAGAGATTACCTTTAACTGAGAAGAAAATGGGCAAGTAAATTCAATGTATGATAAATGAAATTATTTTTCCTCCTTTGGGTATTTATCTAAACAAACAGCACACACATGGTAAACAAAAGTGAGTCTGCTTCAAAGTAAATGAATTTTATGGCAATTTAGGATGAAGCTTTAATTCGAAATTTCGATGATTTACTATAAATATACCAACTCATAGCTTTGGAAATTCATTCAATATAATTTTGGAAACTGTACAGTGACCATAGAATAAATCAGTATAGGAATTTTATTTTCCTTCAATGTTATATTCTTTGTACAAGATTACAATGAAAAGTCTCTCAGCTGCAAGGTGTATCTAAGGAAGTGGTTCTTAACTTTGGCTGCACATCAGAATCAGTTGTGTGGGAGGTTCTCAAAAAGTGTCAATACCCAGGTGGTCCCTCAAACTAGTAGTCTCAGAACCTCTAGGATACAAATCTAGGCATCAAGATTTTTAAAGCTTGCTAAGTGATTCTAGTGGAAAACTAGGCTTGAGGACCACTCTTTTGAGATGATTTTCAGTGTAATTCACAGCTGGGTGCTTAATAGAATAACCTGGGAAATTTTAAAGGCTCTCATGCATACACCCACCTACATAGATTCTGATTTACTTGATCTGGGGTCCCACCCAGTCCTCTGTATATTTAAAATCAACCCCAAGGTCAAGCCAAGGTTGAGAATCACTGTATCAGACCAATGCTTCTCAATATGGGGTCCTCAGCAACATGAGCATCACCTGGGGACTTGTTGGAGATGCATGGTCTCAGTTCCACTTCAGATCTACTGAATGACAGACACTGGGAATGGGGTTCAGCAATCTATGTTTCAACAAATTCTCCTGATGATTCTTAGGTAGAGTAAAGTTTGGGAACCACAGCCTTACAATGCAGTATTAGTGACATTATTCTCCTTCAGAATTGAAAAACAAGCATTATCTTCAGCAAACATCTGTGAAGGCCCTATTGAGCTTCTAAAGATCTTTTCTAATATGTTTTCAGATGCTGATGGTGCTACAGGTCCAGGGACCACAGTTTGAGAAACACTGTCCCATTATGTACCAGGCCTTTCAATTAAACACTGAGAATCTTGAGAACTATTTTGTTTTCAAAAGGAACCTATCCCAACAGAAAACCAAATGTTGTAATTCTATCAATAAAACAACTTATAAGAAGAAAATCTTGTACTCGATTCCTGAAAGTAGAAAGTATGGACAGTCAAAGCCAGCCTCAGCAAAAGCAAGGCACTAAGCAACTCAGTGAGACCCTGTCTCTAAATAAAATACAAAATAGGGCTGGGGATGTGGATCAGTGGCTGAGTGCCCCTGAGTTCAATCCCAATACCAAAAAAAAAAAAAAAAGTTATGGATGGATTCTGGGTGTGTTCTATATCTCTTACCGCCAGTGGCTTATTCCATTGCCAAAAACATTGGTATTCAGAACAAAAAGCTCAGGGCACTTTAGTTATGGATATGGCTGAGATGAGCTCCTTAGCTGTGGTAGATTGCAAGAAAACTTCAGGAAAAAGATGATCCCTCCATCCTCACATCAAACCACCAGATCCAAGGCATAAGGAAAGAGCTAATCAAATTTGCCTTTCTGGCTATACAAGAGCCCAGTCTGCCCTCCAGAAAGGTTGATCTGCTTCCTGTAGTCACTTTAAGAGAAAGAAAAACCTGGGTATTCTCAAAATACCAATGCAATTCTTCTTGATGACTTGGTGTGAATGTAGCTATGTAAACCCTGTACATCCTAACCTACAAATGTGAAAAGGACCCCTGGTTCCCACAGCCTGGGCTTCATTCCAGGGGAACAAGCACAGAAGCCCAGATCACTGAAAGCAAGCACTGTGTCACTAATCTTTGCCTCTAGTCAGGCAGCCAAAGAAAACCCCTAACCAGAGCACTGAAAAGAAGATACCCCAGACCATGAAATTTCCTTTCATCCTTTTAGCTTGAATTGATTTCAGGCTACTAACCTGGATCCTTGAAGGAGGATCTTTCAGGGATAAACTCTTTTTTTTTTTTTAAACAGAGACCCTGCCTCTCTACTTGGCAATTGCTTTTGAAAAGTTCTGAAATAGACTACTAAACTACATTTTCTTCCTGAGACTTCTTTGGGATCAATGGAATTTCTCTGCTTTAATAGAGGAGAGCTTCGGGGAGAAAAGTCCTAAACGAGCTCTTAGTTGCCAGACAAAACATCAGGTGCTAAGTTGCTGACAAGAAAAAAGGCTTCCAAGAGTGATCTACCTGCAAGTTTGCCTCTGCTTCTTCAAATACCCATGATCTTAATTACTGCCTCAGCTACTGAACTACTTACTCTAGAATGTCTTACAGTTTGAATGAAGTCTCCTTCTAACAGGCTGCAGGAAATAACAGTCATCAAGCTGCAAAATATCACCTAGATTTTCTTTTTTTAGGCAGATACATTTAGATAAGCAATGCAGCTCCCAGAAATGTAATTAAGTTACTTAGGTGAACAGAGAGCAGTAGAAGGTGGCCTTTAAAAATATCAATTGCAAAGAGAAAATGAAAAGGGAACAAAAAAGTAGATAAAAATGATGAAAAGAAAGGGCATGTAAGAATAATTGGAAGGAGGTTGCTGAAAGTGGCCAGGGGCCTTCATTTGAAGGATACCAGTTATAGACAGGCATCTGGGACTGTATCATTATAGACTTGCTCTTCTTGGGAAAAATAATGGAAAGTTAAATATTCCAATCAGAGAACACTTAAGAATAGATAACCACCTGAATTTGAAAGTAGTAGTGAGCTTACAAAAGAAAATATCCACAGTTCTTCAGAGATTTCAGCTGAGCTTACACTGAAATGGCTGCAGAAAATGAATATATTTTTATACAAGAGGAAGAATGTGGTTACATATATATGTACATGTACCCATTTATACATGCATTTGGAAAGAGGATGCAAATGTGACAAAATAAAGGTACCTATAGATGAATGCAGACAAATTGCAATAGAATTCCAACTTTGGGGCAGGTTAGAATTTTTTTTTCAAAAGAAAAAGTTTAATTAAAGAAGAACAGGTTAATAAAATTACTACAAAGTAAGCTACCAAGAGGCACAATATCACATAGCCTAAAACAAGGGTCCTAGAAAATGATTTCAGTTTATTTTAAACCATCAGCAGGGGTCCAGCAACCCATTTCTCATTTCACAATTGTTGTCATTTGATGTGGCATACACGTTTGAGCAGATGATACATTGCAAATAATGCAGCATACTACATTGGACCATGGTGACCTTTGTACTATTCTGCAAATTGATTTCTTGGCCATTCCAGCTTCCCCTATTTGATAGCCTTGGCAACCTAGAAGACAACCAGCAAGACTGGCCAGCTGTGCTTCCTGAGGTTCTGTGCTCATCAATGCTCACAATCACATTTCTCTCCCGAAGCTTCCTGACATCACCTATTGTTTGTTTAGAGAGCAGCAGCACCAAGAATCTTCTCTAAGGATAGGTTTATGCACTTGATAAACTTATCATAGGTACTCAGGTGGCTGAATACCACTAGCAGCAGATGTGTACTTTTCTGTACTTTGAACTATGACAGTCATGCAGCATTATAAACTTATAGAAAATGTAGTATGTATACAACCTTTGTGAACATACTGTGCAGATTAATAATGTATTTCTGTATCATTGAATCTACTTTACTTATTGTTTGCATGAATTTTTTCATCCATAAAAATGTCCTTCTTTGCTGTGTTACAGTTAAAAAAAAAAAAAAGACAAAACCCTGCAATAATCTCACACTTCCCCCCAGCATTGGTCTCAAATCATGAAATGAGGAAGTTGGTGCTTGCTAAAGTTTACAATTTAGAATCTCCCTGCAGTCACATATTTCTACAAAATAATCAACAAAAATGGTATTAAAATAAACTGAGTATATTCCATCCCTTTAAGGAAATTGCCCTGTTTCCACTGAAACTATCTTAATTTTCTAGTGGTAGGGAAAAAAATCAAAAATATTTTCATTTTTCTAGTTGATCAACCATTATTTGCATATATTTCTTATTTGGGGGGAAAAACAACAAAAATAGAAGACTTAGTATGAAAATAAAATGGATTTTTCACATGTCCAAGAATACAGAGAAAAAATAGAGTTCATCATCATTTCTTGCTACACACTCACAGCACAAATGAAAATCAAGAGGTGCTTTCCAGGTAGAGAAACCAAGAGAAGAATGTTCCCCTTTTTTTTCAGGACTAATCAGGTGGGGTAACTTCTGTTTGGGTAGCTCTATAGATAAAAAGAGGAATTGCACTGAATTGTCCTTATCAGTAAATACAAGCCACATTCTCAAGGGATACTCAGTAAGTATAAAATGTCACTAATGGAAAGCTAGTGTCACTCCTTAGTGATTCAGCCCTGAAGAGTCTCCTTGAATACATGAAGAGTTCGGAAATATGAGAGTTTTGCTCCTTAAGTCAGTAGATCTTTGTAAAACTTATCTCCCTTAAAGAAAATCCTATTTATTCCTATGTATTCAAAGTTCCAGATCCTAAACTGGAAGCTATTTGGGAAAGGAACTCTGGGCTCTTCTAGTAACCAAGAAACCAATGGAATTTTTTTTTTTTTTTTTTTTGTAGATGGACACATTGCCTTTATTTATTTGTTTGTTTGTTTGTTTATTTTTATGTGGTGCTGAGGATCGAACACAGTGCCTCACACATACCAGATGAGTGTACTACCACTGAGCCACAACCCCAGCCCCACCAGTGGAATTTTACTCACTTTTATTCCATCAGGCATGATGGAAGCAGTGTGCTTTTTTTCTCATACCAAAGGATTGGTTAGGGTCAATTTGGGAAGGAGCTTCTTTGACTTCCCTCTCTGGGTTCTAACTTCCTTCTACTGCTTTTGGCAAGGTGCCTATGGGAACTAAAACACAGTACCGACCAGCATATTGATTTGCTTACTCACATGGCTGTTGGAATTCAAACATAGCAAAGTCAACATAATATGTAGAAAATGGGCAAATAGCAGGCAGAGCCCTCAGGAAAAATTACTAGTTTCAAAAAAGCATGAAGGGATAGGGCTTGGGCTCAGTGGTGGAGCACCTGTCTCGCACATGTGAGGTACTAGGTTTGAGTTTCTGCACCACATAAAAATAAATAAAGATATTGTATTCATATACATCTAAAATGTTTTTTAAAAAATAGCGTGAAAACAACTTTCTTCTGTAATCTCATCTAATCCAAAATTATTCATTACTATATGCAATCACATAATATTCAAGCTACCCATTACATTGTATGTAATAAATGTGTGTTCTTTATTTTAGTATATACTGTCTCAGCTATTGCATGAAAGGCTTTAAAACCTCAGCATTCCTAATATATTAAAATGTACTTATAAGTGTTTGTCCTATATATTTGACCAAATGTTTGCTCTATCATATTTCTGATCTATATGTTACATTAAGGTTCTTATTTAATTCTTCCTTATTAAAATTTTTCCTTATTGCTATCTAAATAGTATCAAAAGCATATTCAGGTAGGTGTGTGTGTGTGTGTGTGTGTGTGTGTGTGTGTGTATAGATTTTAATTTGATTTTCTACTCAAGATATTCTTATTTTGTTTATTAAAGAGAATATATGATTTAGCTTAATTAGGACCCCAACTCTTTATGTGACAAATTGTGATACTTCATTTTGAAACCCCTGACATTTTATTCACTGTAGAAGTCTTCTGCCTAAACATGGATTCAAGTTACAATTTGTAATCTGACATTCTGCAAGGATGGATAAGGACCGAATCACGTGATGTGAAATGCAGAGTCATATCTCAGTCCTGTAGTAACTGTCATAGGAGAGCAGATGTGAAATGCTAATGTCTGCCTCCTTGATGTTTTGCAGATGAGGAGGTTTTCCTAGTAATTTATAAATTTGTCAAAGTCATAAGCACTTATGAAGGCATCTTCGTTCCCAGCTTTATTGGGAGTCTTATTAAAAAGGGGACACTACTTCTGTCAAACATCTATGTTTGTTCTCTGTTCATATATTTTCATTAATCAATATAAGAATCAAAGCTAATTTAAGTTCCCAATCTTTAGTTGTATACAGTAACTAGTTAAAATCTCAGCTGCTAGTGCTGATGAAGAAAAACGATTATATACTTTACAAGGAAATCGTACAAATATCTCTAGGAACATCTGTACAAGAACCGTTTCTTTTTCACGAATGCTACCAAGTAGGATATATGTGGAAAATGCCCAAAGAATATTTCATTAATTTAAAATGAAGTAAAATTGAATAAAAATCTCGTAGAGAATAAAGTTGAGAAAATATATGGTCCTTCCAATTTCTTTCCTGAACCATTAGACCTTTTAGAAGTGATGAGGTTTTCATGAGAAAAAGGTTAAACTTATTTCAGACACATATTTGTTCCACCAAAGGCAAATGCAAACCCTTGGCAAAGCACATATTTTGAAACATATATCCATACAATTTATTCAGGAGTATATGACTTCCTCTGAGAGTTTTAAGAGATGTTTCAATCAATATATTTATTTGAAAATTGAGACCTGAAGTCTATGGTCAAGATTTATAACCATTTTATTCCATTTTTCCCTAAAATGCTTATCAGCCTTTGTGCAGACTGTTATATCCCAATGTCTATGGGAGCTTTCCAACTCTGTTTCAAAGTTCTGGAAAGCATTTACTGCATGTTATTTCTGTAAACCATCTATCTATCTTTTGAAATCCTTCAAAACTCTTTAATAGGAACTCTCCAAGAGGGTGTATTTCACCATTCCAGTTGATTGCATTTGTGTCCAATAAATCAATTTTATATAAATAAGTTTGGAAATAATTGTCAGGTTTACAATCAATAATTCTGTGATTGGTGAATTTCAAGAACACATAATCACAGCAATAATATATATTGACCCTACCATGATTCATAAAGGTTAGTTAGATGTATTATAACATTAACATAGCAAAGACCCTTACTCCTTTTTAGCATTAGAATTTAATGATACAAAAAGCATTTTCTTTAATATATTTTATAGTCTGCTTATAATATTTGCTTGTTGTGAAATGTAAATTTAGATGTATCTCAAGAGTTCTCATTGATAGATTAGTATGAAGGCACTTTTCAAGAATAATTAATCAACATATTTATTATAAACCTACAATATACAAGGCAGTGAGACCCTACTATAACAAATTGCAAGAGTTAAAGAGAACCATGCCTGCACTAAATATGTTTTCTGTCTACCTGTGATAAAAGCAGATAAGAATAAAACTACAAGAGAATATAGCTTTCAGAATGAGTAGTCTGTCATTAAGAATAGCCAAAGACAATTTTGCAACCCTTATTTTGGCTATATTAAGGCAGTGGGTTAAACTGAGAAAATTTTCACTAGGCCTTAAAAAACTTAGTTCCTCAAAATCTGGTCCAGAGGACAAGCAGCAAGTGCATCACCTGGAAAAGCTGATTAGAAATGCAGAAACTCAGGTGCCAAAAAAGACCTATGAATTAGAATCTTCAATTTACGAATGACCAGGTCACAAGATCATTCATGTACCTATTTCATTTGAGACTATACTGTATGGAGGAAGTAATACTTGGTTTGGTGTTGAAAGAACAAAAAAGGTGAAAGTAAAGCCACAGCAGAGTTCAGGAGAGTAAAGGGCTTTGAAAGTTCAACTGAATTCATTGTTGAATTGTGTTGCAATGATCAGGTGTGACATGGATTAGAGAAGAGATATGTGGGGAACAAAGGCACCAATCAGGACACCATACTCTAAGAAGTCACACCATGTATTTGGGGAAGCATCCATACAAATTCCAATCTCTTAAAAGGAAAAGGAGCTAAAGGTAACATTCTTGCATGTAACCAAAGGGGGGGGGGCGGAAAGAAAAAGCGGGAGGGAGCAAATCCAGTTGGTCAGAGTCTTACATTCATGGACATTCACATCTTACAAATGGACCTTAATTCTGTTTCTCAAAAGCATGGTTAGCCTGGCTGCTTCTTCACTAGAGAACTATCCTGTTCTTGTTTCTGTGAAATAAACACATGAGAGTAGACATTACATATCCCACTTATTGGGGAAAAGAGAAGAGGGTATAGGAAACCTACATACCCCTTTTTAACTTTGCATAAAAAAGGGACATATGATGCACCGTCCCTCCTTGCTGGGAAGGTGGTTGGCCAATTACATTAAAATAAGCAATTATTGGTTTCTCTGTTTTGTTTTTTGTCTGAAGACCCAAGTCCCAAGGTTTGCTTTTTTATGGAAGAAAACAAACCCCTACTCCATCCAAGACCCCAGAACTGAGGGTTTTTAGAGAGGATAACCATACAATATATCATCTAAACTGGGACACCTTTGAGAGTAAAAGAAAACTATTCCAAATTACAATGGGATATAACACTTGAGCAAACAAGTGTTATTCTATAAATTATAGTGTTCTTAAATATAAAACCAATATAAAATGCCCTAAAAGCTCAAAATGTAATTACAATCAGATTTTTATTTTCCCCAGTAATATCTTGAGCCCTTATTTCCTTATTAGTAGGCAGTCAGGTACTTTCTTTGGAACTCTGCTCCCATTGGCCCAAACCTCAGTGTTCACACAGCCCAACCAGCATGGCCCGTGATAGCACTGGATTCTGTGTATTGCTTGCTGTGGCCATGTGGTCGTCACTGTTGAAGCTGGGTTGCACAGAATCAAGGAGTTATTGTCTATCTGCTGCTGAAATAATAACTTGATAATCCAGATCTAGACACAGGTCCCTGTAGCAGCAAGGAAATAGGAACCCATCCCTCAGAGTCCTCCCAAGGCTATAGCTCTTGGCGCTGAGTTCTTTGGAGTCTCGATTGTTTTAATATCAGCCACCCAACGACTACTTTTCCTTTCTTTCCCAAGAAAGATCAGCGGTTTTTAATCTTATGTTCTCCAAATACAAAGTTGTTACTAGAGTAACCCTCTGTTAATCAAAGAGATTTATCCTGTTAAGGAAAAACTCCTATATCTTTGAGAGACAAAGAAGGTTGATAATACCTTTTTGATTACAAGACAAGTTTTTGGCACCTCTATCAAGAGAGGTGAACTCTGATGGGATATTCTGCTATGTACAGATTTATAAAATTGAAGGTGTCTCCAAGTGGGTTTCACTGTGATCTAACAAAGTTTTAAAAAAAGAGAGCAATATTGGCATTGGTCAAAGAAACAAAAAAAATAATGGAATATTAACTATAGCCATATCCCAAGAAAAACTTTCCTGAATCTAGAAATAGATTAGGCTTCTCAATCAATAAAATAAAATGAAAGAAGGAAAAAAATGTAGTGAATAAACAAGTTTGAACCTAAGCTATAATACTAATACTGGTACCATAAGCAAGTCAGATTTAAAGTAATGTAGCTGGGCTAAAAGATGATTAATTCAATTTGAGAAATATCAGTTTTTATCTAATAGCATGACATCCAGGTAGAAATATCTAATAGGCAATATATTTGAATTATTTTTTTAAATGGAACATAGTTAGGAGATTAGTGAACTACAATGTAGAGTTGGAATTTTTTCACGTCTTAGTGGACTGATTGGAGCTTATCAAGGGGAAAGCATGGGATGAAAAGAATAAGCCATCAAAGAAGCCAAGAAAAGTATGGTCAAAGGAATAGTGTAGGGTACAACTTAGAGATGGAAATAAATGTCAATGTTAGACAGGAATATGAAAAAAGAAAACATGGACAACCTGAAGAGAGAAATTCTACTGGATGGAAGTCAAAAACATCAAATGTCATGGAAAAATGAGAGGGGATAAGGACCCTGAAAATAAATGCTTGCAATTTAAACAAAGGGAAAAGGTACAAATATCTGAAATATTAACTATATGCTAGGTACTTTTACTTACATTAAATATTTTAAGAAGGAAGAGTTCAGTAGTGACCTTGGAAAGAGAATGTTAGCAAATGAATAAAAAATACAAAGTGATACCTTGGGGGAATAATGGGATTAAGTTAGACAAAAAATTTTCTTTATTCTTTTATATCAAGAAAGAGCAAACTGCTTGTTTGAAGCAGAGAGGAAGAAACCTATCAGGAGAGAGACTGGGTGGGTTATGACAGAAGCTAAGTCATTGCAAGGTAAATGTTGAAAAGTTGAAGTTTTAGCATTAATTAGCACTTTTGTATTCTCCATGAAAGAGTTGGTTTAGTTTAATTATGCATGGAATGAGTCTATTTTTCTATAACAGCTCTCCTTGCCTCTCTGACCTTTGTTTTTATGGTTTAGCATTCTTAAAAGTAAAGTCTTTTTTATTCCATTATACCCTCTCGAACAATTAACTAATTTTGAGGAATCAGCTTAATTATTGACCCAATCCTAAATTCATAAATTAGTTTTTCTAAAAAGTCACCAGGGAATTTTTAATCTAAAAGACAACTGGATGTTATTCACCTAATTTATTTTAATAAAATTTTGTAAAAGTTTTATCTCATAAAAGTGATATTTCTGTACCCTCCAAATATTTTTGCTTGCTTGCCTCATATAAATGTATCTGTGAAGTGGAAAAACTACCCAAAACAATTTCTTCTTTTTACAGTACCAAGTTCTTCCAAATACCCTGTATTACAATGCAGTATTCTAAACTGGCAGTTTACTTCCTGTGTTCAGAGTAATTTGCTGTCTTATCAAAACCAAAAGACAAGTAGCCCCCTATCTTCTCCATCCCCCTAAACATAGAGAACACAATTGTCTGGGATTGAGATCTAGTCTCAGCTGTATCCGCTGCTCTCTTGACATCTCTTGGCTAACCTCCCATGCCTAAATGTCCCTCGGGCAAGATCAAATTTCAGGGTGATAGGATATCAATTTCCCCTCACAATTAAATCCTATCCTAGACATGCAGATACAGTAGCAACTTCATCTCCGCCCAACAGCTAGCCACTTTTGGTTGATGATTACTGAGTAGAGTTATTTCCTCAGAAACAAGAAGCAGAGACTGTCAAATGAATTACCCATGGAGCTTTCCCTGCTACACTCAAGAGAGGAGGCAAGTGGGCTGGGAAGGAAAGAAGTACTTGATGTCTTTGCCACATAACATATATACCAGAGCAGAATTCAGTCAACCACTACCACAACTACCAAATCACCAATCTACTCTGGCTTGAGAAATAGGAATGGTTGAAAGTAATAAAATCATTCAGCCAATGTTTATAAATCTTTATTAAATTTAAATTCAAACTGACTTTTCTAACTAAAGAAGGTAAAAATCTAAATGATAAATAAAGTAGTAAAAGTATTCAGAAGAAATACTCTATAGCTATTTTATAAGCTTATTGCATCTTATGAGCTACTGATATGTGTTAACCTACTTTTGCAAACAAGGGAGTGCTTTATAAATCTTATTCTTAACATTGTTAAACGGTTGTTGCTATTAGCTACAGTATGTCATATATTCTAAGTCAATGTTAGAATGTTTAGAGGAATTTACACTGATATTCACAAGATTTATTTGTACCATAAAGTACAAAAATCTTATTGCTATTGCAAAAGGAATAGATGTCAAATTGTGGTTTGTTATTATTTAGAAATTAGTAAATCTTAAAATTTTCTAGGAATATAAATTTTATAGATATTTTTCTTTTTGTCATTTTAAAATTATTTGCCAAATGTTATGCAAAATTCTTTGGGAAAAAAACTTCTTTGTTATCTCCCTATTGTATCTCTCCTGAAGTATTAATGTCAAATAATTATAAGACTCTTTTGTACTCTAGTAACACAAATTATAGGCAAAGACTTCAAAATACTCTAAAGAAGTACTTCAAATGTAATGTGCATACAAATCACCTGCGGATCTTGTCAAAATGTAGATTCTGATTCAGTAGGTCTGAGGTGGGGCCTGAGACCCTGAGATTCTGTGTTTTAAATAAGCTCTCAGGTGATTTGTTGCTGGTCCAAGACCACACGTTGAGTAGCAAGAGTGTAAAAGTAATTATCAAGGTTGGGTACAGAGTCCTCCAGAAAAATGGAACCAACAGGGTTCCATTATATAAACATTATATAGAAGATAGATAGGTAGACAAGTAGACATAGATAATGGCATATGGGACTACAGAGGCTGAGAAGTCCTGAGATCTGAAGTCAACAAGCTATAGTTCCATTTCAAAAGCAAGCAGGATGGAAACCAAAGAAGAGGATATTTAAGTTGAATTGCAAAGGTAATAAAAACTCAAGTCCCAGCTCAAGCAGCCATGCAAGAGGAACTAACCTTTACTCACAAGAAAGTCAGCCCTTTTGTTCTATTGGGGCCTTTTACTGATTGCATGAGGATCACACACATTAGGGAGGAAAATCTGCTTTATTCAGTCTACCAATTCAAATGGTAATCTCATTAAAAAACTTCCTATATTTAAGGAGAATTGATGTTTGAACAAATATCTGGGTACCCCATGACCCAATCAAGTTGACACATAAAAGCAAGTGCTATTGCTACTCAAACACATGTTTGTTTGTTTTTTTTAATTCTGCCAAGCATGAATAACCTAATTAAAATAATTCCAAATAATTTCTTTCAAACCCCTAATGTATCATGAGCCTGACCTATAATACGTTAAGGAGACAAGTAGTGTTAATTCATTATAGTACTTGTCATTGGAGGTAATAGAAATAATTCTTTTATTTAAAGAAGGCAACTATTCATCTCAGAAATAGTTTTAAAGTTAAGATAGGTCTACACTGCCTGTATTTATCAAAATTATGTTGTGAATTGGCATTAGATATAAAAAATTAAGGCATCGAAAACATAAGTTTTACAGGAAAAGGACTATTAGGATAAAATGGATGTAAAAAATTAAATCTGTCTCTCTACCTTAACTTTTAAAGTCTCTAATATGTGCATAGATCATATCTCTACACAGGACTATGTAGAGATATATATCCTATGTATTGTAAGAGGGAAATACATCGGTTTTAATTGAATCTAAAATGTCATATGTTAAGTCACATTTTAAGTACTTCTAAACAGGAAATAGTGATGCCATTGAAATATGGCAGTCGTTTATTTAAATTTTTAAAATATTGATTGTATTGTTGTAGAATTTAATCTTATATCACCCACATACTTCTATGAAATGGAAACTATGTTAAAGGTAATTGATTATGGTATTAACAAAATGTCTTCACATTCTAACTCTTCTGAATTGAGAAGTTGAGACTCAATGTCATTTTTCCATATGCTATTTCCCTCTGTGCATTGATGACATGGTATTTCTTAAGTGTTTCATTATTCTCTCTAGAATATTCTCCCAAGGCATTTACACCTATTGTGGAAATTTTGATGTTGGCACTTTTGTGCTCAGATAATGTTGAAGATATTTCCAGGCAGTCAAGATTCTCATGGTCAATAAGTTGAATGAAATGGTCAGTGGTTGCCATTTAGCCAGGATACCAGGAATAATGACTACGTCCATATCCACCCATATGTGGGCAGGGATAGCTATGTTACACCTGCTGTTTGGCCAATAACATATATAAAATTCATATTGAATACAGTCTCTTTCATAGAGGAACCCCTTACCTTTTAAAGATCTATCTTAAGAATCTAATTTTGGGGAAATATCTCTTAAATGTATTTATTATCTATGCTATACTACACTTTGGCTTTAATCCATTTAAATGATTTATTTCTTTCTCAATATATGACCCTTTTGAAATAGAGATCATGCTTATTTTTTCTCCCCTCTGTACTCCCTACAGTATTTAGTACACCATTCATCACAGTTTAGGTGTTTCAATAAAAGTTATTAGATGAAGGTCTAGGATTAAGCATCATAGAAACTTACCCAGCCTGCTTCCAAAGCAAGCATAATCTTATGTTTTGTCTCATGACTACAATTTTCTTCCTAGAAATGTCTATCAAAGAATTTCTTGTCTTTGAATCTTTATATGAATACCCACCTTTCCTGCTGTGCTGCAGTGATCATTATTATAACCTTATTCTAAAGCACTGGTGTGCAAGATACTTCATAGTGAAATAAGTATGAGAAAATCTTAGTTCTAATCATAGCTCCTCCAATTGCTGACTAAGCTCATTTGCTCCTCTGAGCCTCAGTATTCTCCTAAGTCAAATAAGGATAACACTTGTTCAATTTAGCTTCATGGGGATGCTGTAATAATCATTAGAGGGAAAAAATACATATATATATATAAATATAAATATATATATAATATATATAAATATATATATTACCAAAAGTTACTTCAAAGCCTGCATACTGATATCTCTGCTTTTATTATGCACATTACTTTAAAATTCCAACAGTTCATTTGGCTTTGGTATTGTTATTTATCTGACATAAACTACAAGTTCCCCAGAGAAACTTTATGAACGCTTCCAGGGTATCCTTGCCACTGAAAAACACCATTAAATAGTAATAGTCATGAAATTTCTGAGAACTGTTTTATTTGAGATAATAACCATAAAAGTATAAAAGTGAGTCCCTTGTGGCTCAGTGAATGCATTCATTGTGGACTTCCTACAATATTAATTAAAAATCAAAGGGTTGCTTTTGTTTGCATTAAAGAAATAGAAGAAAAATAATCACGAAAGCCTCTTTGTTACTGTCAAAGAATTCTTAAAATATATGGTTATTTGATCAGAATATCTTATTGGAACTTTATAAAACCCTGGTAGGTATTAGTATCATTGTGCTTCACAGGTGAGAAAACTAAACCTTCAAGAGGTTTAGTGCCCAGGATAAATTATCTTTCTCACAAATTCATGATAGAGCTAATATTTTTCTATATAAATGTTTCAAACATTTATATAGAAGTTTTTATGTGGCTCTTTCTTCATTTTCTTGGGTCAATTTTCCTGAGTCATAGGATAGATGGTATATATTTATTTAAAAAAATAGATATTTATAATGTTTGTATAATTTTATACTCCAAAACTAAAGTATTAAGAAGTATAAGATGATATTTTAGGCCTTGTCTCCAATCACACCACTCAGTCAGCTCCTGCTACACACAAGATTAATCCTGGCAGGTGTAAGAGAAAAAAAAATATCCATAGATCT
Source organism: Callospermophilus lateralis (assembly GCF_048772815.1). NCBI lineage: Eukaryota > Metazoa > Chordata > Mammalia > Rodentia > Sciuridae > Callospermophilus > Callospermophilus lateralis. The sequence goes on along the minus strand of NW_027514713.1, from coordinate 9,551,719 downwards.
CTTTCTGCTAGGCAAAGCCTACAGATGTTCTAATACCTTATTCTTCAACTAGAAAAACAGAGTTCAGAAAATATTTAAAATTTCCCAAAGTTGAATAGTCAACAAGTGCAATCAGGATTCAAACTCAACCCCAGCACTTCTGCTGTGAAACCAAAGGTCCTTCCCTTAAAGGAACTTCCAAAACACAGCACTGGAGGAACCCCAGCTTTACCAGTAGCTAAGCCAGGAAAGACTCACAGCACTGGAGTGCAGTAAAGCTGAGATTTGAATTATCCCATATCCGCCAAGTTTCAGTACCCTCACTGCCCACTCCAGGCAGGGAGGATGGAGACCACCAGCTTTCATTTACAGGCCTGCCCAGGGCTATTCTTCAGTTCCACCTTCCTCTTAGAAACACATGGGCTTTGTTAACAGAAGCTTCTTAGTTACCTGGTTACCTACCAGGAACCCAAGAGGAGTTTACAGTCTACTGTTTATGTCTCCAACCTCCCCCATCTGATCCCAAGAGATAGTATTGTTATATTACTGTTATTACCAACTAAGAGGAAGAAATAGAGTCTCTCCATTTATGTAACGTATTTAGGGTCATACAGATTAGTGTCTTTCCCATCCCTTTATTTTTGGCTTCTTGAAAACAGAGATAACTACTCTCTTACTTTAATGCCCTCACTGCAGAGAATCCTGCAGACTACAGGCCAGAGAGACAGTGGATGCTGAGCAAAAGGATGGATGGATCCTAACCAAACCTCTAATTTCAAGTTCAGAGTGTTTTTCACTAGGCAGTATGTGTTAAACTTTATTTTCTTCATTTTTAAGACCAAAAAAAAACTGGACAAGATGACCTCTAAGATTTTCTTCAATTCAGAAAGGCTAAGATTCCACGTGACTGCATTCAATAGAAGACTTTAAAGGAAAAAAAAAATAGGATTTTCTCCGACAGCACCTTATATTACCAAAGAGAGAGATCCAAATCCTTGAATGCAGGAGGGAAACCTACTGTGACTAATGAGCAAAAGGTCCCAGGGGATAAAGTCTGTCAAGAAACTAAGAGCTAATCCAAAGGTGGCTTTGAACACATCCCTCTTCCCAAATAGCACACAGACTTGGAAATCAGATTTCTAGTCTTTGGGAATTAACAGGAGTTCTGAGAAGGCATTTTCATAAAACATATAAGCCCTTTATTTGAATGTATGATAAATACATTCTAGGAAAACAGAACACAGAAATAGAAATTAGTTTAGGGAACAAGAAAAATAGAAAAAACTGTGAGGTGTACATATAAATCAATGCTCAAAAAATTAGTAGAGACAGGTCAATTGTCTCTTAGTCACATGCACAACTCCAGACAGTCCCTAATCATGCCAGTCTGCCCTTCGATTCTCTGCCAGTCTCACTGCTGTGGTGTTTCTGAGCATCACCCCTTCCCATCCCCATATCAGATTAGGCATTAGATCAGATTGGACATTAGTTTTGCCATGTTACTGTCCCTGTGATCAGCCAAGGGACATTTTCTAAGACAGAAACTCTCAAGGAAATGAAACCCTACATTCTCTTCTGAAGTAGAAGTTATGCCAATCCCGAGATTCCAATCCATGTTTACATTTTCAGTCTACTTAGGCAACTGATAAAGCCCCTTTCTTTGAATGTGAAATAACAAGAAGTAGTTCACTACTCAATCCCTTTTTTCTGTTGCACATGTATCAATGAAAGCTAATCTATGGGTATAGATCACCCAGAACAATAGGCTTCTCAAAGAAATATGCCATTTTACTTAACTTTTGAAAATATGTTTTGGTTTTTAATGTTGGCAACATAATAATTGCCCATATTTATGGATCATAATGGCATTTCAATATATGTATGCAGTATGTAATGATCAGATCAGAGTAATGGGCATATCTATCGTCTCAGACACTTATCATATTTTATGTAATCTAATGGAAACGGAAGCTTTTGATCCACTGAGAATACAATATTACCATTTTCAAAGTGTTTTCTTAGACACAGCAGTCTCCCATCAAGCTGAGTGATCTTATCCAGAATAATAATGAAAAGACCCCAAAGGTCCTTCAGATAAGCAATTAATACTTCTAGAATAAGCTGACTTATCTCCGTTTGGGGGAATGATTCAGTATGTAAAAATCGTGCATTCATGCCTCAATTCAGAATCCTGTTGTTTCTGAAAAGAGAACACTCTTGCTCCCATGGAGAGAAAGATTGACCCTATTTTATGTCTGAAGCAGCTCCTGTTTGGGTACTCTAGTGTGTTTCACTGTATGTAATGACAGGGAACACTATAATTGATTTTCCCAACAAGTATTAACTTGAACTGAGAAAATAAGCCAAAGACAAATTATGTCCTTTCAAATGGACCCTCCATCTCCAATTCCCTTCTTAATTAAGTCCATAGATTTTCATTATTATGGGGTTGGGGGGGATAAGCCTGTGTCTCCATCTCCCGGTATGGCATGATCTCACCAGTCTCCTCCAGGGCTTTCCACTTTTCTCTCCCCAGCTCTCTGGGATCCACTATGCCCCATACCAGCCTTCCCCCCATTTCTTCAACAGTTCTTGCTGCCCTGACACATGGATGCTAAAAATCTACCCCCACCTCTTACTCCTAGATGTACACTACCTTCAACCAGTTCTGGAATAGCCTACTCTTCCTTCAGATTTCAGCTCCATGGCCAAATTCTTCAGGAAAGCTTATAACTCACTTACCAGGTCTCATTTATCATGTTTCTCTTTCATTACACTTATCAAAGTAGGCATTTTAACATATGCGTGTGATATTTAAATAAATATCTTCTTCCCCGTTCCATGAAGTAAAACCCATACATTTTCTTGAGTTTATCAACACATCTCCTGGCACATGATGTTTAATTCATGTATTTATTTGAGAAACTGAAAGTTTTAAAATTTAGTCTACATAAAGAATACAAAACAAACTTTAGTGAGGAAGACCCTAAGCAAGGATAATTACAACAAATAAATAGATGCTTCTTTTCAGAAAAGATGCAGGAGGAGAACATTAATAGAAGTCAAAGGAAAATCTAATTAATATTGACTTAAAGAGGAAAACTTACACAGGTTTGTTGCAGAGTGAAGGATTCACATAAAAATTGATTTGGTGATTCTTCATCAAGACCCCTGCTGTTTTGCAGGGTCATTTGTTAGTGACTCATTCTTCCTTTCAAGCAATAAAAGTTTAATCTCACATTCAGAAAGGTCTACAGGACAATGGTTCTTCCAGTGCCTGGACTTGAAAGAAAATATTTATAAATCTCTGTATGAAAAGGTATTTTCTTCAAGCTTGCCTTTTTAACAAATATCCTGTTTGATTCTCCAAATCTGAAAGGCATGGATAATTGGACTAAGCCATTTTACCAAAGAAGACACAATAATCTACATAGACTGATAATATGTGAAAACCCAAAATTTATGATGAAAACTAGGGTTACTCTCTTTTGCTTTGCTGTTCACTGAACTCTTTTCTTTCTGGATTTATATTTTCAGTTTTCCACGAAATCACAGAATGTCTAACATGGTCATCTAAGAATAAGGGAAGCAAGGTTATAGGAACTGACTCAGAAGCAACCACCTGAGATGCTGCACTGACTGGAAAAGAAGTCAGAACATTGGAATATGGAGCTAACTTGGAGAACCTAAGATATTACCCAGGGAGGAGAACACAAATTCCTGCTCCTCATGTTCCCAGCCACTATGCCTGCTACATATGTTGCTCATTTTGCTGTTTATTGATTGAATGAGTGGATAAGTTGATAGCATTATAACATGCATTCTTAATGCATAGTAGACCCAAATGAAATGTCTCCTGATGCCAACTGGCTATAAGAGAAGATGCTCACTAGATATTATCTCCTCGGGGCCTCAGAACCTTACCTTAGGGAATTTTCACTGACGGTGCATGATTTCATCATTTAAGTTGGGTGTGAGGTATTAACTTGGAACACATTTAGGAAAGATGAAAGAGCAAGTAGGAACAAGTAAACATAAAAATGTGATTGAGATTTTTAGAATAAATTGCATAGTTAGTAATTTGTGTTAGTCATCTGCCATGGTTGGGATGAGTGCCTCCCAAAGACCCATATGTAAAAGCCTGGTTCCCTGGTAGCAGGATTGGGAAGTGCTATGAACTTTCAAGAGGTAGGCCCTGATGGGAAGTCCTCGGGCCACTGGGGGTGTGCACTTGAAGGAGATTATGAGAACCTGGTCTCTTTTCCTTTCTGCTGCCTGTTTCGACCAGTGAGTACTTGCTCTGATGTGTGTTCCTGACACAATGTGCTGCCCTTGCCAGAAGCCCAAAGCTATGGGGCTACCTGATCTTGGACTTGGACTTCCAAAACTGTGAGCTAAATAAACTTTTCCTTTTTTACTAAACACCACTACTATGATTATGACTACTGCTACTTCTTTTTTTTTTCCTCCAGTAATGGGGATTGAACAAAGGACCTCATGCATGCCAGGCAAGTACTCTACCACTGAGCTATTATACATGCAGCCCAGCCTTTTCTGTTTATGCTTTAATGGTCTCAAATATTTTCTTATAGTAACACGAAGCTAATACAATATTTAAGAATTTCTTCTAGAAAATTCTTATGGGCTATCCTCCTTTGTTTTGGTTTGAGCATCTCTATTTGCATTTTCCAAGTTCTGCTGTTCCTTTTCTATGATTTATTAGAGTAGGCTGACTATTGCTTTCAACAGAGATCACAATGGCTTAATGAGTGTTCAGGTCACTGTCAGATTGATTGAGATGGAAAGCTGCTCTGCCCACAAAGTCATTGAAGGTCCAAAGGTTCTAAATAGTGGCCTTGCTGGGATTTATGTGATGACAGTTCAGTCTTTCACTGGATCTCCTAGATTTGGACTAAGAGTAAAATCAGAGAGGGACCTGTAGGCTCTTAATGAGCATTGTATAGGCGAGCCAGAAAGTGCTCTTTTGCTCACATTCCATTAGCCAGAAATCAGTCACAAACAAAAATGTTGGGAAATTTAGAAGAGCCAAATACTACGGAAGAAAATTAGAACACCTAGACACCTGCTCCCATGCCATCCATATCTCTTGGCCTCACATTGTCCCATTCAGGGCACTTATTTTTACATCAAAGATATCGTGTTTTTTTTTTTTTTTAATCTCCACTGATGAACTTGCCAAAAGTTTACTTAACTTATAATGTTTTACCCATTTTTTATCACTAAAATTATTTTCTCCAACCAATGTGTTCTGTAAAATGCTTGACATAAACTAGTGATTCACCAAGATTGTTTTTTTCTCTACCTAACTCTGACAACCTCTGCCGTGATTATATCAAACGTGTTTCCTTGTCCTGAAAGGAGGAGAGTTTAAAATATTCTCTTAGGAGAGAAAGAGAACAATATGGCCTTTAGTCCCCAGAGGGTAGAAAACCCTATTAAAAATGCCCCCAGTTGGAACAACCAAAGGTAAATGTCACCCCTTGTTTTATAGAAAACTACCAGTATTTATATCTTTGTTTTTATGTGAGATACCTGGGGACTTTTACTCCTAAAGAATCTCACGATTCTTCCTTCCTTACTTTACTGTCCTGAGGCTCAAAAAATGCCAATAAGAAACAATCCCAAACAAATCTGTATTTCCTAGATAAGTAGCCCTGGATTCTTGAAAAGCTTCACTTGCATTCCTGTATATTCAGTTCAGTGGGGTGATTAACCCAAACCTTTGCACTTTTCCAACCAGAAAATGAAAAAAGAGCTGCACTTTAATTTTATTTCCATGATAAGAAAATTAAAGTTATTTTATATTAAAAACCTTAATATGTCCCGAAAATCTCAACTTTTTTTTTATCATCTGAAATGACTTTAATGGATTTTCACTAGTATGCCATTATTACAAATCCATTTTGTTTTATTGAGGTCACACTCCATTCCCTTGTCTTGAAATTAGGTAAAAATTAGCTCACTGAGGTTGTATTCACTTTATATTGCTGCATAAAGGAGAGGGCTAACTAGAGGGCAAGCTGGTATTACACTAAGATCAAGCACTTTATATTAGACTAGAGTTCCTCTGATGTAAGGGAGAAAATAAGAAAGTGCAAAAGAATCCATAAATAAGAGCCAAAGAACCATGGAAGGCAGAAGTTATTGACTTTTGGGAAAAAAATAAAAAATTAGTATGTTTTATATATGAATGCATTAGTTATTAATCTACACAGAAAGTGTACTTTGATTGCATTTCTCTCTATCTTTTTCAGCTACAAATAGAGCTAACTATATTTGTATATGTACACATGTGTGTCTATACACACACATATGTATATTTCCTGTAGGTGTTATTTCCCTTGGCCTACTTTATCTTTTCAGTTACAAGTTAATCAAGTAATGTTATATGTGCATAAACATATATACAAACACACAAAGTACAAATATGTAAGACAGTTAAGCTTCATACAGTACAAATATATAAATTATGTACATATGTGATACAAATAAGTATGTATCAACCCGCATGAATAAACACCATTTTTTGGTGGATATTGGAGATTAGCATTCTCAAGCTCCATTGAACCTTCCTATACTTGGATGGGCTAGAAAGCTTAAATTAAATATTTACATATCCTTGCATCTCATATTCTTGATGCAAATTATATTGTGTCAATTGGATACACCTTTGTAAAATTTTCTTGCATTGAACACCAATGATGCAATGTATGACATTTTGTGTCTTTTTTTCTTTCAGTGTATTCAACTCTTCTCTGTTGATTCCCATTGGTGTTTCTGTGCTAGCCATTTCAGGTGAGTTCTTACAGGTAAAGGACTTAGTACAGCTTCCTAAGAATTTGCTTACATTTTCCCTTCAATGTTTCTACAACCACTGTTCTTTCATTGTCTAAGATACTCTAAGGACATGTTTGTCCAAGGGCTTTTTCTCCCAAATCATTTTAATTTCAGTTTAGTCTCTCATGCTTTTTGCTAGTTTCTTGCTTATACCCTTTCTCTGTCACAACCCTGACCACTTAAAATATTTAATCATACATATTTGGGCTACTTTGATGAGGCTATATTTTCCCTCTTTTGTCTTGGGTAAATATAAATTTTCCAATAAGTCCTTCTGCTTTGGGTTAACAGAAGAGCAATAATAAAACTATGTAGCAATAAGTCATATTGAATGAGCTCCATTTCCTTTGTGGGAGAAATTAACCAATCAAAAATGAGAATCAATGATTGAGTTAGATCCAGGAAAAGCATTACTCATCTTTACTTGCAACACCATCAGGGATTTTTCTATATCCTTAACTTTCCCTTCTATTCCTAGCAAGACCCACAGGGACAGAGCCTAGGCTCCTAGGATGGACTATGGAGAACAAAGCCTCTCTCCTGAGGCCTGCACCATGACCAGATGATCATAGAGCAGAAGTTCCATACTCGGTTGTTAACCTCCACAGTCCAGAAAGAGCATCGTCTCCAAGGATCATGGGGTGCCAGAAACACAGATGGCTGCACCAAACCTTTGGGATAGGCATCCATTTTTTATTGTGGGGAAAAGTATCCTTTTCTTTGGTGAACTGCCTCTCACTCACACCATGCTACCGTGTTGGAGATATCACAAACAATATTCAACCAAATTGTACCCTCAATGTGGTCTGTGGGCTATGATTCAAATCAGGATGGTCACCTTCTCTCTAGCAGGAATTCTAAACTGGACAGACACAGGAGCTGAACACATGAGAACTGGGGCATGCATTGTGAGTGCTCTCCTGGATCTTCTCTGCTCTGAGGCTTCCTTTTCATTCCCAGGTGTTGTGAACATTTCTTTGATTTTGAGTTTTCCACTCTATGTTTAATAAATCGCCTTTTGTTTATTTATTTTTTTTGAGATGTAAGAGTTTTGTTTCCTTTCAACCAAAGAACCCTAACCAATCTTCACTTCCCCTAACCTTTAACTCCCTGCCTGCCTCTTTTCATTTCAGAATATGATTGACCCTTGACAAGCAATAAAATCCAGCTAGATAATGCTGAGTTAGAGCATCCTGTGATTTATTCATTCAATAAACATAGATTGAGATTTTTACTTCTGCTCACCAGCAACTCATGTTCTAGCAAAGGATAATGCAATACAAAGTGAAATTTTTGAGAAGGAATTATGAGAAGCAGCAATATCAGGACTCTCTTGGAAAGAACATAGGCATTTTACCAAGTGGAAATAAGGCTAGATGTGCACTCCAAGCAAGGAAAGGAATTTTGGCAAATGCGCCCGGCCTTTGGGGACCACTAGATATGTGTTGAACCAGATTCCAGATTCAAATTAAGAAGTGATGGAAGAGTGGGCTTGAATGGGAAAAAAAGCCAGATTATTCTCTTAGAATGCTAAGGAAGGTTAAGGACAGATATTGCTACTAGATGATCCCTCCTTCATGTTCCTTCTTCCTTCTCAAAGCATTGGCATTTGTAGTTTTAAAATGAACATGTCAATGCTCCAAAGAGCTTTCACATACAGCATGGACTGCTTATACTTATCTGTCAGCTCAAAGATAAAGATTAAGGGCAGGATGTGACTCAGTGGTAGAGTGCTTGCCTAGCATGCATGAGGCTCGGGCTTAATCCCCAGAACCAAACACACAAAAACTTTTACCAGTTGTGTCTATTTGAGCCATTGTGTAGCAGTCACCTGTCATAGCAGGTGAAGCTGTAACCCCAGTGTAACAAGAGGGAGTCGTAGTCACATTATGCTAGAATAGTGGGTAGTGAACTGAACCAACAAGACAAAGTCAGCCCAACTCCTCTTTCTATATGATCCAGAAGCAGGATATTTTTTCTTTTGTAAACAGCTGTGAAAAAATAAAAAGAAGAATGATATTTCATGATATGAAAATAATATGAAATTCAGTGCCCATAAAAAATATTTTATTGGAACACTGCCATGTTCATTCATTTATGTATTGTCTATAGCTACTTAGACTCCACAACAGCCTAGTTGGAGAGATATAATATCATGTGGTTCGCACGTCTAAAATATTTGCTGTCTCTCCCTTTATAGAAACAGCTTGCCAGTTATGTTTCAGTTGATGACTTCCATAGATGCAGCAAATTTACTAAGAATGAAAAGACTTGAGTCAAACAAGAACCAATCAAAGGGCTACCCAGGAAATTGTGGAAAAATGATAGAAGAGAACAAACCAAATTAGTAGTGATAGGGACCTACAAAGGTGGGGGGTATATTAAAGAGCTACATAGATAGTGGAATTAGCACAACTAATAAATTTCAACTCAACAGAAGCATTGAAAATTAAATAGTGAATACAAAAATGATCCTTTCTTCAAAATTTTATGTGGATGAAAAACTTCTGGGCTGGGGTTATGACTCAGTGGTAGAGCGCTCGCCTAGCATGTGAGGGGCCCTGGGTTTGATCCTCTGCACCACATAAGAATAAATAAATAAAGATACTCTGTCCAACTTAAAAAAAAAATATTTAGGGGAAAAAAAACCCTTCTGCTCCATTCAAAATTGGTACTGTCAAACCTTTGTTAGGAATCTACTAGGGAAGCTCAAATCAATTTCGATAAGCCCCTATGAACTCTGTCAACATTTATTTGTACCCATCATATATTTAAGTCCAAAGTTGGTCCTCAGTAGAAATCTCCTCTGCTTAGTCTTAAGTGATAACTCTTCTAGAAATTATCTTTCCACCCCTTCTCACACATAAGCTATAAGATAGGCACTATGGCTTCTTCAAATGTGTTTGTGGATGCCCTATTTATTTTATCCTTAATACAAATTATTGTTGTCAGTTTCAAATGGTATACTGATTGCCATAGTATTTGATATTAGTGGAAAGCTGGAACTTCCTAAAAGCATGTACCTTCTACTCTTATAAGTAATAAATAAGTCACTGCATAGATATTGATGTTTTTAATCAATCCACTAAGATCAATCTTTAAAATCTCGTTTTAAGGCCTCCTAATCAATGGGTAGACCAAAACACATATACTTACCTTGGCTATCACAGCTGATATACATATGTGTATATGTCATAGCTGTATATACAGCATCTTATGTAGATGTGACTTCAAGTATACAGAACTGTACTTCATATCATGTGTATAGGATGTTGAATTCACTCACTTAACAAGCATTTACTACATCCCTGTTATGTTCCAGGACTGGGAACACCAGACAAGGGCTTCTTGCCTTAGAGACCACATGGTTTAGTGGGGGATGGATCCAGTCAATAGATTGGTGTACCATGGTGTGATGAAGAGGGTAATGAAAACGGAAAACAAGCACCTAGCCTAGTCTGGAGGCAATGGGATGAGTTAATTCCTATTGAAAGTAATGTGTAAGTTGAGAGTAGCCTGAGTAGGAGTTAACCAAGCGAAAATGCAAGATTAGGGAAAAGGAACAAGAATATTAGGAAGAGTGTCAGTTAGAGGACGAACAGCCTCTGAATTGTGTGTGTAGTCAGGATCTGCCATTAGGTAATGAGGGGCTACTCTTCAACCTCCTCTGGAAAAGGCACTGGTTTGGGTGCATTAGCCCAGGAAGAGCAGATGCTCTCCTTGACCCCCAGCTCTTTCTCAGCTGCCAGATACACAACTGTTCTAGCAAATGAAAGAAACACAATATGGCTGACAATCGAAGTGTGAGGAGGGTGTGGTAAGATGAGCAATGACAAGAACTGCAGAGTGCCTGATATTATTTGGGATTTGTTCCTTGGCCTTGACACCAGTACATTTGCCTGGAGAGCCCCTGCAGCCTCCATTCCAGTTCATTGCTTGGTCAATCATACCCGCCTGTCACTGACACTGAAGAACAACATGCTGGCACACCCACGCTGGTGCTATGCAGGGGTAGACCGGAAATGAGTTTCCCGGCCTCTGTAACCATGCATGCTCCATAACAAGTAGAGGAAAAAACACAGAGGTTTGGGAGTTAATTTATGATCATCGATCATTTTTAACATGAGAAGTTTGTCCCCATTTCTTAATACAAATTAAGTTCTGACTTTTCCTTTGGAAGGAAGGGGAGTATGTGCAGACAGAATGGTTTCTCTATGAGCTGCACAGCCAGAGTCTGGCTTCTAAAATCTTTAAGAAGATGAAAAAACATTTTTTTTTTTGTGGAATCAGGAGTCAGCATTAATAGGGAACTAACCTAGTTTACTTAATTATATTTTCTACTTTGCATTTGATTTGAAGGGAAAAAACCTTGCATCATTGTTACAAATATTGCATTTGATTTGTTTTTCCTCTTATTATTACAACATTTAAATATTCTACTTCCCTTACCCCTACCTATGGTACAATGATTTGTATTGTTCCTGAGTGATATTTTCCATAATAAGTAGAGGAAAAAACATAAATTAAGAATTTCCTTACCAAGAGTTTTAAAATAATAGAATATTTACTGAAAACTGGGTCATGTTTGCTGATAGTGTAGCAGGTTTAATTAAAAAACCATCAAGACATGGGAGAGAGTATGGGTGATTTTTCATTGAGTTTTCTCAGCAGCCCCAAACAGAATACCATTTTCACTTGATAGATAAGTGAGCCCAGACTTTAGTGAGTTGATGTGGAAAAGAACAGAGCTTCCTTTTCTTAATAGTTTGAGACAAGCTAGTTGTAAGTAATCAAAACAAATATTCATAGAACTTTCAAGTGGCATCTTTGTTTGACAGTGCCTAGATAACACATGCTGGAGAGTGGAGTAGATACAGAGGAATCTTTTCATACATGGGAGTAATTAGACCCTTGCTAAGCCACCAACCTACTATTCATTCTATTGTAAAAAGGAAAGGTTTTTCCTCATTTATTGATAAACACTAATAAATTATCTCTTCCATTTTCTCTTTCTGATGACAATACCAAATACCAGGTTTGAGTCACTGTGTGTCTCCTAAAAGGAAGGAAGGATGGAAGGAAGAAGAAAAAAGAGAGAGAAACTACTACAAAAACACAATAAAATACTTTATGTAAATTGGTAGATAAATTGTATTGATCAGTCTACTTACTGACATTGATGCTTTCACAATGGAATCAGATACAGAGGAAAATAACAATCATGGTTACCTATTGTAAAAAAGAATAAAGTTGCAGAAGTCACAGGTATGCTGTACTTTGACACAGAGCCATGGTTCTAGAATTGCTATATTTGAAATAAGACATAAATTTATATTCTGGGAAATGTATACTCTTGGAAAAAAGACTCTAATATAAAGAAAAACAAAATTATGAAATATTTTTTTACATTTATTTATATTTTTGGTATTAGATATTGAACCCAGGGGCACTTTACTACTCAGCTGAATCCCCAACCCTTTTTTGGGGGGAGGGACGTGTGACAGGGTCTCACCAAATTGCTCAGGCCTTGCAAAGTTGCTGAAGCTGGCTTTGAACCTACAATCCTCTTGTCTCAGCCTCCTGAGCTGCTGGGATTACAGGTATATGTCACCGTGCCCAGCTAAACTATGTTTAATAAATAGTTTAATTTTAATTTCAGGTACAGTTGACAAATGGAGCATTTTTTGTTCACTTTAAAATGTAATTAAGAATGATAATAATTTATTGTATTTTTGTAAACAGTGCTACTAAGATGCTTTAAATTTTTTAAAATAAGCCTTTGGTTTACTGCTTGTTTATTCATTTCCTTAACATATTTATTTTTTAGGTTATAAGTTCTTCTATTTGTATGGGGGATTATTTATAGTTTTGTATCCCTTTACGTATATGTTCTCATTTCACTCTCATGATAATATTGTGTGATATTTTTCTCTCCTTTTTACAGATGCAAAAACAGAGACTCAGTATGAGTTAAGAGGCTAGCCCAAGGTTGGAAAACAGAGAAAACAGACAGAATCAATATACAAATCCATTTCTTCTGTCTCTCATTAAAGAAGCAAAGTATTAGTTCAGCTGGTAACCAAATTATCACCAATTCTTAATTAGTGGAATGAGGTAATAAGTCTTTACTGTATTATTCATAATTCAGAGATATAAGTCCTGTAAAAAAAAAACAAACGCTGTTTTTCTGTTTATACATACCAATTACACTCATGGCTTGGGATTTAGAAGGTAATCATCATTTGTTCTTTTTGTTGTTGTTGTTGTTAAGTATTATGATTTGAAATAACCAATTGGATTATAAAACATTTCAGGACCTCAAAACCACTTTAAAAGTGAAAAACCCAATTCACTGATCTTGTTTTGTAGGACTTCTTCCATCTCCACCTCAGCCACACATTCCTCCTGTCATCCTGGAAGCTGGGACTCATGGGGCATCTCTAGTTCATTCCTCCCACTCCCTGGTCACAACATTCCAACACTTAACATTCCTTGTTCCACTATCTGCACTATGATGCTTTAACCTTGGCAGACCCTGAAAACTAGGACACATTGTACTAGGCTGGCTAGCACGCTGAGATCTCCTGAGTCTTGGAATTTCTGTTGTACCATCTAGAAAACCACTAATCCCAATGCCTGGACTAGTTAAAACCTTCTCCAATGCAACAGGAACTCTCCAACATTCCCAATGTCTCCAGCCTTTGGTTTGAGAAGACAATATCCCTTTTCTCCCTGGAGAGAAAAACAACCTAGCAGAAGGAAGCCATTCTACCTCCCTCCACTGAATGAACAAAAGCTATCTGCAGCCATTCTTGCACTTCTTTCAACAAACAATTACATATTGTCTGCCACATTCCAGGTACTGTGCTAAAAACTACAGCTATAGCTGTGAACGGGACAAAGTCTTTTCTCCTATGGAGATATCTACCAGGGAACATGTAAGATAATTCCAGAGTAGGAAAGGTGCTGAGAGGAATAAGAGAGAGGACCATGGATTAGGCAGTGACAGGGGATGATAATATTGGATGGCAACATAAGATACAGTGCCCATGGAAGAGTGTCTAAGGAGGTGGCATTTGAACTAATGACTCCAAAGACTAGACTCAGCCATGGAAAGATCAAAAAAGGAAAGTAAAAACCTAGTTCTTGAAGAAAGACAAATTTGTTCCATGCTTAAGAAACTAAGTCAAAAAACCAAGAAAACAAAAAACAATGCCCTGTCTGGCTGGAGCACAGTGAGCAAAGGGAGAATGGTATGAGACAGGGTCCCCCCTCATGCCAGAAGCTACAGCAGAGAAGTTGATCTGAATGCTGTTTTCCATTGAGGCTTTGTAACTCATGTTCTTTTACCTTCTCAAGAAACCTCACTACTGATTCATCACATCTGTCTCTATGTTCATCTCCCTCTGATCTTGTCAAGCAGCACTTAAACATGCCTATAACATCAATATGTTAAAACACAATACTTCTTTCTCTTCCAGATTCAGTTTATTCAAACTCCAAAAAATATTTGTTTATATTTATTCCTTTTCTTCTCTCTCCAGTCACTCCTCGATATGTATGCTCCAGTCTGTTTTCATTACAATCCTTGACTTGAAACGGCTTTCTCCACAGTCAAAACTCATCTCCATAGCACTTCTATTCCCACCAACATTTGACCTTGATGTTCTTCTTGAACTATTCTCGTAGCTTGCTCCAAGGGATCCCACATGCTCCTGCTTTTCTTGTCATGGTCTGGCAGGTAGCTCTATCTCAATGATCTTTAAAAAACAAAAATTCTTTTTGTAGTTGTAGATGGACAGAATGCCTTTATTTTATTTATTTTTTATATGGTGCTGACGATCAAACCCAGTGTCTCACATACGCTAGGCAAGCACTTCACCACTGAGCTACAGTCCCAGTCTTGTCAATAATCTTTACAGACATGTCCTCCCCATCTCTCCTATTATCAGTGGTTCTCAAATGGTAGTGTGCATCAGGAACATCTGAAGACTTCTCACTGGGCGTGGTGCTGAGCCCTGTCCCCAATTTTGGATACAGTAGGTCTATTTGACACTTCCAATAGCTTCCCAGGTGAGTCTCATGCCATTGGACTAGGGACTACACTTTAAGAACTACTGTATTAAATGTTCCAGCTCTTTTTGACTCAGTATTAGCTACCTCCTATTTAAATTTTCTGCTCTTTAAATTTCATGCATACCTCTAATTTCATTTATCAGCATTATTTTAATGACACCCAAGTTTGCATGTCTATCTCAAACCTCTTGTCTTAGATCCAGAGCCAAATGGAGAAAAATCTCCACTTGCATGCCTCACAAGCTAGTCCCAACTCAATGTATGCCCCAAACAAATCTGTAATTTACTTTTCCAGGGACCTTAACCAAGGAAATTATGCCTTACCCATTCCATTATGGAAGTCACAATCTAGAAATCATCCTCAACATCTCCCTCTCACTTACCCCCCCATATCTGAAACTTTATTAATTCCTGCATATTTGACTTCCTAAATCTCTTTCCATGAATTGTTCATGACTCTCCATGTACTTCATTACTATCCTGGTTTGAACTGCCATCCTCTTTCTTATGCCGTAGACTATAGCAATCTTCTTGCCTTCTCCTAATCCATTCTTTATACTTTACCCTGAGGAATTACTTCACAAGGCTTATGATACCCCTGTGCCTGAATGTCAGTGGTTTCCCATTGTTTATGGGATAAAAAATTCTTGTGGCCTGCATGGTCTGGTGTCTGTCTTTGTGTCTCCATCTCATTTCACATCTTACCCCTTGCTTTCTGCCCTCCAAACTTCTTGCTGCCTAAGTTTCTTAAAAATTATGCCATTTTGGGTCAAGACTCTTGGCACGTGCTTTCCTTACTAACAGGAGTTCTTGTGCATTCTTCTCCTAGAATTTCTAGCCCTTCCTCATATTCACTGATTACCCTTCCTGGTCAAGGTCATGTTCTGATATATGCTTTTATAGTACCAGGGTCCTTTTCTTCAAAGCTGTATTCACAGTTTTCAAATATATATTTATATGAATGCTTCATTAAAATTTGTCTCCCTTTAGTCTTTAAACTACATGAAGGAAGGGAAAGAGTTTGTATTATATTATCTCACTAGGACATCTCCAGGGCCTACCCAACATTGACATAAAGAAGGCCTTCAATAAATATATGTTGAATGAATAAATAAGTGAGATTGACTGTTTACTTTTTAAACAAGGAGTGTATCCCTGTTTTCCTAGAGAGCTTTGTTCTGAGCCTTGGGGGCCCTTCTTCAGCATCAGAATTTCATTAGCCGATATCAGCATCTTGGTTATTGTTATGCAAAAGCTACTAAGTGTGTATCCCTGAAGGCTGTATTTTGCTTAGATTCTCCTAGGAAATGTGAGTGTGTGCACACAGGCTGTGGGTATTTAATATTAACTGACCTCCTACTGTGTTGCTCAGAAAGCAAGTTGTGATTTGCCACCACTTTAATTTTCTTAGTAATATTGTATCATGACTTTAGAATCCTCAATGGGTTCAAAGCAGCTGTTAGGGAATATAAGAAGTAAAATTTGATTGTGCATGGAAAATTGGCTTGCATATGAGACAAATAGCTTTAGTTTCTTTTCCCCATTTACTGTACTACAATTATCTGAAATCTGAATCTCATTGGATTGCAAGAAACTGCAGCAGCTTTAATTAATGCTTTTGCCACTGTTCCTATTGATTATTGCAAATGTCTGTATGTCTCTCCAAACGTTGCTTCTGAGGGTTCTGGAACTTCAAAGGACTCCACTGTTGGTGCTGCAAGAGAGCTCATTAAAGCTTGTATAATATACGACCCCTCTGCTCTTCCTTCTCCAGATTTAACATCAGCAGGTCCCATGCTGGTTTCAGATTCCATCTCTGCTCCCTGTTTGGAGAGTCTGTGCTTTTCTATGATTTACCTTTGTGTTTCTAGCGATCAACTCAAATTTCTTTCACAACCACATTGTTTAGGTGACACATGTTACAAACTTCCTGCATGTACTATACTCATAATACTGTTTTAAAATTAGCTAAGCCACATCATCAATTCCAAATAAAACTTCAATGGGGTTTTGACCCTTATGTTTTGTAAAAGCAAAATCTGATACTGTTTTGAGAAATCTCTGCCTTTTTTTCCCCCTAGTTTATGCTGACTTGTTTAGGAAGAAATATATGAGAACTAGAAAATGCATTATTTAAATTTCCAGGTCATCTGTGGCAAGCATTTTTCAGTCTAATTAGGACCAATAGGTTGTGAAATGCCTAAAGCAAATCCATTAACATTTAACTGCTTCTCTTCTGGATCTTTGCTGCACTGACTGACAGAAGAGACAATCACCACACACTTGAGGGGGGTTAATGACTTGATAATGCATTGGTTGTGTCAAATGTCAGATGTACCCTATGACTGTGAGAACGAGAACTGCAAAGAAGAAGAAACAACAATTACAAATATGTTCCTCCCTCCTCTCACCATGGTAGTGTCACTAGCAAAGCAACCTGCAGTTCACATAGGTGGTGACAGAAGAGGGACCCTGCAGTACTGAGGCCTCCTTTGCTGTCTGGGTAGCAGTCATGCAAGGTCTTGTTCATCTGCTTTGTGAGTGGGGATGCATGCCAGCACAAACTCTGTGTTGATCAGCAACATCCTCATCTTTGTCTGGCTAGGTGATCTCCGTCACTGGGAAAGGAAAGGAAATGACTGCATTTATTCTCAGTGTTCCCAAGGGTCAGGTAAGGTGCTATCATGCTGTGGTATACGGCAAGGTGGATGGCATTCAGTGAATGAATAGGCAACCTTTTAGAGGATTGGTGCTGCCTCTCACATGAATCAATGAGAGAGTCAATTGTTATAAGAACCAAGATACATTACAGCAGAATAGAAGGTAACAGGTAGAACCTCCTGGCTGCTCAGAGGCAGAGCTTCTCCCCCATCCCCTCTCCTTTTTTTCTCTGAATTATTAGAACTTATTCTACTTAATCTTGGGTCATTTTTAAATTAGAAATTATGACACAATAACAATTATAAGCTCTAACCACAAAGTAATATGGCCAAATTTTTAACAAACACAATGTAGTTTTCTATTATATAAACATGTCTGTCCTCTTTAAGAAATGAAAGCTACTTGTTTATTCCATGGATTCTATTGACTTATTTTGCAAAATTCTCACTTTCAAATAGCCTTCACAGCCTGTGACATCATCTTTTGAATATTGTCCAGAGTGGCAAACCCTCATTTCTTTGGAGATGTCTAATTTGGGAAAATAGACAAAAGTAATTCCGAGCTAAGTTCAATGATTAAAAAAAGTAGATGATCAACTGGATGATAAGATCTGGGCTCCAAAATGATGTACAGTAGTGAACCTGATTTTCCCATGCCAGCTCCTTTATCTACCCACCCATCTTAGGAAGCAATAGGCATCCCAAAGTTCACAGCTCTTACCTAGTAATATGCCCCTGCCTGCCTTCAGTTCCTTTGAGTTCAGCAATATTTACCCTATTCTATCTCACCTTTACCCTATTCCAAACTTAGAGATCTTGGATCTGGAATTTAATTCTACCTCTGGTTCCTGGAACTGGGTATTAGCAATGGGGTCCCCAGTGTTTGAACTACTACTATTTTTCCAAAGTGACTCTGACTTAAAAATGTCCTCACTTTTGGAGGAACTGTGTTTCCTGACAAAGGACCTCCTAACCTACCTCGCTCCCTCTGAAAAATGAACTCTGGCATGGGCCCTGTGGCCCACATCCTGAGATTTCCATTATTGTGAAAACAATTCCAGAAGATGTGTTTCAGAGCCTTTTAAACCAATGGTATTACTACTGAAATAACTGTATAATAAGCATAAACCTTCCAATATGACTACTCATAAGCAGAATACTCCCTTGAATGAAAATATTCTGATATGAGTGCTTTGTTTTTGTTCTAACTTTTATTATAGAATTTTGTAAACATTTTCCCA
This sequence comes from Callospermophilus lateralis, assembly GCF_048772815.1. NCBI lineage: Eukaryota > Metazoa > Chordata > Mammalia > Rodentia > Sciuridae > Callospermophilus > Callospermophilus lateralis. Next base: position 9,532,905 of record NW_027514713.1, on the reverse strand, counting down.
GTTTTAATAACATCAACTTTCTATTATTCTCATTTCATCAATCCCCATTCCAATTTTTTTCTGTAATATTTTAAAGCCAATTCTATACACCAATTCTAGAGATACATACCTCATTATTTTTCTCTAACTGATAAGAAATTTATTAAAACTATAATCAATATTCTGTAATTATGCCCATGTAATTTTTAAAATCTTCTTAATATTGTCTACATTCTAATCCATATTTAATTTTCCTAGTTTTCTCAGGTATAAAAAATCCTTTTTATACATGATTGAATTAGGATCAAAATTCTACACTTAATCTTGAACTATAAACATTTTTGCTTTAAATAATAAAATTGCATACATATCAGAAATTAAATTTTATAGCTAAAGTATAAAGAGAGAGTTTTTGTTTATATTTATGTAAGAATTTCATGGTTGAATTGAGCATCAAATTCCATATGAAGTACTAAATTTTCTTCATCAGAAACTAAAGAAAGGAATCAAGTTTTCCAGCCTTTCTCTCTCTCTCTCTCTCTCTCTCTCTCTCTCGCTCTCGCTCTCGCTCTCGCTCTCGCTCTCTATATAAGATAATAATATATAATATAAAGATAATAATATAAATTAGTGTATATATTATATATATATAATATACACTAATTTTTTTTAGTTGTCAATGGACCTTTATTTTGTTTATTTATATGTGGTGCTGAGAATTGAACCCAGTGCCTCACACATGCTAGGCAAGTATTCTACCACTGAGCCACAACCCCAGCCCCATCTCCAGACTTTTAAATGGAATGGACTTATGAGCTAATAGCCTTGACTTTGATGACCTCAAACTTCCCTTCTTTGACCTTTAACTTTAATTCCATAACAACAATAATTTATTATTTATTTAATCAATTGATGTAAAAAGTCTTTATCACTCTCATATTTTCAAAATGAGCTCTCAAAAGGAAAGTCTATTTTAATGATATATGGCTCTTCATTACATCATTTTTTCTATTCCTTTATTGCTACATAAATCTATAAATTCAATATATAACATATTTTTAAAAACTGAACATTTCAAATAAAATTGGTAGGCATGTTCCAAAGCAATATCCAAATGATAAAAATGTTCTTTAATTTATAAAAGTAAAATAAAATAAAATTTATTGCTATTAACTTTATTTTTAAAAGGTACACATTTATGCTGTCTTCTTAAATCTCCAATTTGTGTAGCCCTACTCCTGGGTTTTTATGTTAAATCCATTATTTTTTCTATTTAATATGCTTTCTTTTTAATAGCACAAATAAATATGAAAATAGATTCAGAAAAAATGTGCAATAAAAATTTATAGCTGGGAAATTTTTAATTTTAAACCTTTAAAAAATGGTTCTGGTTTAAAAACCAGCACTTATTTATCCACATAGTTCAGTATATTAAAAATCATAGCTACAATTTGCAAATTCATTATTGAATCATTTTAAAGCTTGTGTATAAAATACATAAGCAGAGCCCAAAAGTAACAGGCTAATAGCTTTGCTTCAGATGGAATTGATTCTATGTTCAAGTTATTCTCCATAGGGGGAAAATTGAAGAATTTAATCGAGCATTTGGAATAGCAAAAGAGAAATTTAATGTATTTAGGAGTAAACTGATGCAAATAACATTCCAAACATTAACATCTATTTGTGCAGTAAGCAGTCTCTTTCTGAGCTCCCATGCCTTACTGTCTTAAGGTAAACATCTTTGGCTTTAAAAGACACTTGAACTTGGTTTAGAAAGTATTCCAATCTGGTAACTGCTCATGCAAGACCCAATTCTTTAGCTCACATTCCCCTTTGTATACCCCACTGACATAAATATTAAAGTTTTAGATATAAAAATCCCCTATTCCCATTGTTTTTGAAACTTAGGAAATAAAGCATGATCATCATCACTCTAATAATTACACAGAGAGAGAGAGAGAGAGAGAGAGAGAGAGAGAGAGTGTGTGTGTGTGTGTGTGAGAGAGAGAGAGAGAGAGAGAGAGAAGGCTGTACACTTGAGCCCATTACACACACACACACACAAAAAAAAAAACAAAAAACAGTTACAACTGAGATTGCAAAATCTTGTAGCAGTAAGAAACCTTTATAAGACTATCCACCAATTATTCTACTGATTTCTTCTTTTCATATTATAAACCACTAAATCATTCTGCTAAGAAGCTGTAATAATCACTTTCCTAGGGAAAAAAATCCATCCTTTGGTGGTAATGGAAGCAATTCAATAAATGAATGTATATTAATTAATATTTAATATCTGGCATTAAAATTTCTGCTTAAGATCTGAGTGAAAAAACTGTAAGGAAAAACCATTGAGAATTTCTTCAATTACAATCAAAACTACCTCCTAAATATGCCTAGCAAGAATTCAATTTCCTTCCTTTCCCCTGAAAATTCTGTCAAAAAAAAATGTGGTATTCAATTTGTGTTTTAGTGCATGTGGGAGATTGATTCTCACAGAAATCTCAGGGTAATTCCCTTTGTAAACCAAAAAAGAAAAAAAAAGTCCTCTGTAGTGTGAATAATGATCTGTGAGATTGCCTTGTGAGCTGCAGGCTTGGTAGCACAGGTTCTCCTAAAAGAAGGCTATACTTTGAGTCCTCTGCATTGTCTGCAGATAGATAATGAATTCTGCAGATTATTTAGAACAGCTGGCCAACTGTGACTTCCCACCTGAGGCCTCAGTGGGTTCCTGGGTGAGAACAGCCTGGAAAAGCAGCAACTGAGACAGGAATTGAAGAATCAGAGAAATGGATGGCCTCGATTTTCTAAGCATATACCTTAAGCCTTCCCAAAGGTAAACATGATTTACTCTTACAGTGTCTGTTGTTTTAAAAAAATCTGGGCGAATCTGCCCCTTTCCACAACTCTTTCAATTAGTGTTGACAAAAGAGAGTAAAGCACTGTGTCCCATGACACAGTTTTATCATTAGTTCAGTTATTTATTAGGCACTAAGCATTCAAAGTGTACTATTGAACTTTAACTTCTTAATATCCTAGAAGTTTCAGAAGTTAAAAGACGTTTATGGATGATTATGTATAATTGCTTGTAGAATACAATAAAGAAAAAAACGAATTGATTTTTAACACTAGAAATCAGGGTTTTTGGGGGGAAAGGAGTACCAGGGATTGAACTAGGGGAACTCAACCATGGAGCCACATCCCCGGCCCTATTTTTTGTACTTTATTCAGAGACAGAGTCTCACTGATTAGTTTAACACCACACTTTTGCTAAGGCTGGCTTTGAACTCATGATCTTCCTGCCTCCACCTCCCAAACCAGTGGGATTACAGGCATGTACAACCATGTTCATCAGTTTGTGTTTTTTAAATAAAATCAATCATAATCTTCAGAAAATCTATAAAATAGTCCATCCTACAAAATAAAATAATCTCTAGCAAAGAGACAAAAATAACAATATAAATTTGTTCTCTTTGTTTAATACCGAGATTTGGATAGAACATATCATTTTCCCAAGTGTATTAAAGATTGTTTCATTGTTTTTATTTCTTAAAATACATAGAAAAGGGACTTAAACATAGGAGGGACTTAGATATTACATTTGTACTTATAATATTTCTCAACTAAGAATATAGTTTTACAGAATGGCCTAAAACCTTCACCACTCCTCCAACTTCTTCACCACCGTGTTCCTTTCTAAGAACAAAAATATTAAAATAACTAGTTACTATCACCCAGGGATGGTGACACATGCCTTTAGTTCCAGCTACCCAGGAGATTGAGACAGGATGATCAAAAGTTTGGGACCAGCTTGGGAGACATAGCAAGGCCCTGTCTCAAAATAAAAATATAAAAATAAATAAAAAGAGCTAGGGATGTAGCTCAGTGGTAGAGTGCCCCTGGGTTCAATCCCCAGAGCTAGCTAGCTGAATGAATGATTATTGTCCTTTGACACTTTCTCAACTCCTATTGTTATACTCTGGATGAGGGCTATTTACAGTTAACAGACTGTTATGTCCATAAGACATTAAAATATTTTCTTGAAGTTGTATATTTTAAGGATAACATAGGAATAACCATGCTACATGTATTTATACAAATTTCCTAACCCTACTAAATTTAAATTACTTTAAATATTATCAGTAGAATACTGAAAACCAATTACCACCTAGAAAAGAAAATCTTAACTGTGGAATCATGAAGCTATGATTAAGTGGGGCATAATAGACAAAATGGCTTTTGTTTTTATTGTTCAATGAAGCAAAACTCACAAATGATGATGAGAATATCCTAAGGAAAACTCCCCTCAGTGAAAGGCCATTTCTCTTTCAGCTGGTCTCACTTCTCTCCCTCTGCTGACAGATGGCCAGGCTGCAGGCCTTCCTGGTGGGCTGGCACCAGTCTTCACCAACATTTAAAAAGAGACAATATTATTTTGACTATAAAAACATCAGAATACTTATTTTTCCTATATATAAAAATATGAGAATAAAAAAAATACATGCAGAAATACATAGGAGCTGACTGTTCCTATATATACCATAAAAGCTATATTCTTAGAGGTGCTATTCTAGGCAGTCCACCAAGCCCGGGCCACTTGCTGTTCCACTGAAGTGCGTAGGAATCAGATACAGGCTGTTTCCACAAATGGGCCTCAACGTGACAAGGCTCAAAGCCACCAAGTTAGAGCAGGGCATTACCCACAAACCCCAGGATCATGCAGCTCAAATGTTACATCCTAAACTTATGAATACGCTTTTTAACTTTCTAGGACTCCATGAAAGCAATATTCTTCCATGAGGTCTCAAGATATGGTCTTGCGTATATGGGAGTGACTTGGCTCTCAAATTCAGCTCAAGAAAAACATAAATTGAATGCCTACTTAGGAGAAAGGAGAAGGGTATAATCTATGATGTCATACAAACCATCTTTTCCTGCAAATGTTCCATGTGATAATTGTATGTGAAGGTGCCATTTTAAAATGTTTTTATAAGTCAGAACTCTGCTACATCCAATGGAGGTACATTCTCTTTACAAGTTAATTTATTCCCGGCTGGTGCCTTTTCCAACTAAGACAGCTCTTTACAGTAATGTGAAACTTAGTGGTGCTGTAGGCGAGGTCAATGGAACCAGACTGAAAAACCCAATTAGTGGCCTGCCCTTGCTACACCAATAGAAAAAGTCAGGTCAGCCATCCTGCAAGTAGTTACATGACACTCTCCACCTTCTGTCTTTCCTCTGGTTCAGAAACACAAAGTTTATACCCAGAAGAAAACTTAATGGCTATCTTTCTATCATATAGGTAAATAAAGGAAACCAAAGTGTTTTTGTTCTTCCTCTTGGATATCTTATCTCATATCCGAAAGGAAATTGCAAATACCAAAATACAGAAAGCTGTGGGTGGGTAGGGATCAGATATGAATGTAATCTTGGTAATCAAAAGATTGCTCAAAATTGAGAAGCCAAAAATGGTAATAAAACAAAGGAGTACTAAAACTAGTTTACTAGTTTAACTTCATAGGTAAATATCATAAAAAATGTGGTTATAAAACAGTCTGAGTATCAATGATAGTACTTTTTTTTAAAGAGAGAAAGAGAGAGAGGAGAATGAGAATTTTAATATTTATTTTTCAGTTTTCGGCAGACACAACATCTTTGTTTGTATGTGGTGCTGAGGATTGAACCTGGGCCGCACGCATGCCAGGCGAGCGCGCTACTGCTTGAGCCACATCCCCAGCCCTCAATGATAGTACTTTAAAGAAGATCTATACTATGAAAAAAATTTTATAAGGATAATTTGTATTTAAAACCCTAAATATATACACAAATATAAGAGTGAGAGCCACTACTTGGGCCCCCAAACCTGGAGACATCCTTGGAGCCTCTCTTATTTCCTCACTCCCTATATGTAACTCATCAGCAAATCTTGTTATTCTTACACACCTTCAAAATATACCCAGCCAAGCACGGTGCCACACGCCTGTAATCTCAGCAGCTCAGGAGGCTGAGGCAGGAGGATCGCCAGTTCAAAGCCAACCTTAGCAAAAGCGAGGTGCTAAGCAACTCAGTGAGACCCTGTCTCTAAGTAAAATACAAAATAGGGCTGGGGATGTGGCTCAGTGATCAAGTGACCTCCTGATTTCAATCCCTGGTACCCCCCCATATCTATGTATGTATGTGTGTATATATATATATATGTGTGTGTGTGTGTGTGTGTATATGTGTGTGTGTATGTATACATATGTGTGTATGTATATATGTGTGTGTGTGTATATATGTGTGTGTGTGTGTGTATATGTGTGTGTGTATGCATGTATGTGTGTGTGTGTGTGTGTGTGTGTGTGTGTATCACCCAGACCCTGCTCACTCCTTACCCTCCACACCCAGAAACTTGCTCTCACTTGGGTTATTGCAGGAAACCTGCTGCATCTCCCCACCTCCTACCTGCCCGCTTTTACTGTCTCTTTTCAATACAGCAGTCAGTGTGATTCTTTCAGAAATCTGAGTTAGATGTGGGCAGCTTTTTCCACGTCTTCAGATTGTTTTCCATTCTAGAGGAAAAGTTGAAGCCCTACAGTGGCCACAGGACCCTGTAAAAGTTGACTCTTACTCACATCTTCAGCCTTGGTCACTACACTCCACACATCCACTGTGTGCCTTGACCATGCCAGGGCCACTGCAGATGAACGTCCTTGTACAGAATGGACCTCTGCCTGGAACACCCTTCCTAGGTTGCCATACAGCTCTCTCCTAAAGTCACCAAGTCCTGTTTGAGGGGCTCATCACATGATCCCTACGAATCTTCAAAGATAAGCAGAACACAACTCGCCCAAGAACACAGTGTTCTTAGTCACTCTCTCAACTTCTTCAGGTCTCTGCTTGAAAGTCACCTCCCTGTGAGAGCATCCTCTCCTATCACCATCCCATTTAAAACTGTAACCCTTCTCCAGAAATCCCCATTGCCTTCTCTGCTTTATCTTTCTCCATTGTGCTTATCACTAATTGACATCATGCAATATTTTATTTAACATAAAACATCATTAATTATAATGCTCACCATTTAAAAAATAATTCCCAGAAAAAGACAGCCTGTTAAACTATGGTGTATCCTCAATTGTGAGAGGGATCTTGATTTAAAGGTGTTAAATTGTGGAGAAAAAAAAACACAAGTATTTCTTTGAATCAATGAAATGTCATCATTTGTTTGTTGCTCATTACCTGTTTTTTTCATAAGTTCCAAGAAGGCAAAGGTTTTGTCTTTATTTTTTACAACTTTTATAATGTGTAGAGAAACATAATAGATATTCAATAAATATTTTTTGATTAAATGCACAACAACAAGTAAAAGCAAAAATTTAAATTCTTCATTTTATTTGGGGAAAATTTTAAAGATATATTACATTTTTGTGGGGAGTACTGGGGATTGAACTCAGGGGCACTCCACCACTGAGCCACATCTCCAGCCCTATTTTGTATCTTCAGACAGGGTCTGAATTGCTTAGCACCTCACTTTGGCTGAGGCTGGCTTAGAACTTACAATCCTCCTGTCTCAGCTTCCCAAGCTGCTGGAATTATAGGCCCGCAGATATATTACTTTTGAAATTTATAATTGGCCAAAGATATGCTAATTTTTAGGTAAAATACTATGTAATTTGAGCTCTAAGGATTAAAAGGCATAGCACTCAATAAAGACATGAAAATCATGAATCATTTTTTTCCACATTTTATTGGTACATTAAAATTATACATAATAGTGGGATTTGCTCTTATATATTCATACAGACATACAATATGACAGTATAATTTGGTCAATAATGTTCTCTAGTATTTCTCTTTTCCCTTCCCTCCTCCCTCTCCAAGTCCCTTTCCTCTATTCTTCTGGTCTTCTTTCAATTTTCTTGAAAGCTCCCTGAACCTCCTGCATATGTTTCTTTTCCTTCTTTCTCCCCACCTTCAACTTGTGAGAGAAAACAGAGGACCCTTGACTTTCTGAGTTTGGCTTATTTTGCTTAAAAATGCTCTCAAGGTCCATCCACTTTCCTGCAAATGGCACAATGTCATTCTTCTTTATGACTGAGGAAAACTCCATTGTCACTTTTCTTTATCCTTTTATCCATTGACAGATGCCTTCGCTGGTCCCATAAGTTGGCTATCGTGAACTGCATTTCCAAAAACAGAGGCATACATGTATCACTTTAGTGTAATGACTTTAATTTTTTTAGGTGATTTAAACTTTTCCCTTTAATATTATATACTGATCAAATTTTCTACAGTAAACATATATACTGTGACACATCTGAAAATATTTTTTTTTAAAAAAACTGTATTCCCTTCTTTCCAAAGAATCATTTTGGGGAGAGGAGTAGTTTTATTTTTTTTATTTGTTCTTTTTTAGATATACATGACAGTATATTTTGACACTTATACAAACATGGAGTATATCTTAATTTAAATAGAATCCCAATCTTATGGTTGTACATGATGTTGAGATTCAAGAGATCCTACAGAATGGGAGAAAAAATTTTGCCACCTGCAGTCCAAATAGAGCAACAATCTCCAGAGTATATAATGTACTCAAAAAACTTAACACCAAAAAACCAAATAACCCAATAAATAAATGGGCAAAGGAACTGAAGAGACACTTCACAGAAGAAATATGAATGGTCAACAAATATATGAAAAATGTTCAACATCTCTAGCAATTAGAGAAATACAAATTAAACTACATAGAGAGTTCATCTCACTCCAGTGAGAATGGCAATTATCAATAATACAAGTAACAATAAATGTTGGTGAGGATGTGGGGAAAAGGTTCACACATACATTATTAGGAGGGCTGCAAATTGGTGGAATTACTCTGAAAAGCAGTATGGAGATTCTTCAAAAAACTAGCAATGGAACTACCATTTGACCTGGTTATACTATTCCTTGGTATGTATCCAAAATCAGCATACTACAGTGATGCAGCCATGTTAATGTTTATAGAATCTCAGTTCACAATAGCTATGCTATGGAACAAAACCAAGGTGCCCTTCAACACATGAACAGATAAAGAAAATATAGTGCATATAAACAATGGAATATTACTTGGTCTTAAAAAAATAATGACTTTATGACATTTGCCAGTAAATGGATGGCTCTGGAGACTATAATGCTAAGTGAAGCAAGCTAATCCCCCCAAACCAAAGATTGAATATTCTCTTTGATATATGGATGCTAACACACAACAAGGAAAGGGGAGAATAGAAGTTCAGTGGATTAGACCAAGGGGAATGAAGGGAAGGGAGGGAGTATGGGAATAGAAAAGAGTAAAATTAATCTGACACAATTTTAAAATTCTTTAGGATTAATACCGAGGAGTAGTTTAACTGGGTCATATGGTGGTTTCATTTCTAGTCTTTTGAGGAACCTTCATAGTGATTTCCATAGTGTTTGTACTAATTTACAATTCCACCAACAGTGAAAAATTGTTTCCCTTTTTCCCTCACCCTCTCCAGCATTTATTACTGTTTCTAAACTTAATGGCTAACCTTCTCACTGAAGTGAGATGAAATTTGTTTTGGAAAAATCACAAATCTTAAAAGACTGCATGCTTTGATTATACACACACACATACACACACACACACACACACACACACTGGTTGAAACTCAAGGAGAAAAAGACAAAAAAAAACTATCAGTGAGGATGATTTTAGTAAACCTTTTTCTGCCTTTGACAGAAATTTAAAAAGACAGATAATAAAATGTGGAAAATAAATATTACAATTAACTAGATTGAACAAAAGAGACATGTAAATTAGTCATAAAAATTTTTATTTTCGAACATCAAGAAAGTATTTATGAAGAATGCTCAGATTCAGATTCCCAAAATAGGATCAAAATAGTCAAACTGTAGTTTAAATAGCAAAAGTCAGAAAACAAATGATAGGCAATAATAACAACAAAGAGAAATTGTGAACTATGTCAGGTATGCTATGGTTTAGACGTGAGGGGTCCCCCAAAAGCTCAGGTGGGAAACAATGCAAGGATTTTCAGAGGTAAAATGATTAGATTATGAGGTATGACCTAATTAGTGGATTAATCACTGATATGGATTCACTGGGTGGTAACTGTAGGTAGGTCAGGAATGGCTGGAGAAGGTAGGTCTCTGAGGGCATACCTTTGCGATTTATACTTTGCTCCTGGTGAGTGGAGCTCTCTCTGCCTCATTGCCAGGTTCCCAGCTGCTTTCCCCTACCACGCCCTTCTGCCATGATGCTCTACCTCACCTCGGGCCTAAAGCTGTGGTCTGCCAACCATGGACTGAACCTCTGTACCCATGAGCCAAAATACTTTTTTCCTCCTCAAATTATTCTTGTGAGACATATTAGAGAAGCACAAAGCTGACTAAAATAAGGTAATACTACATATAAATAGTGTAAACTTCTATAATAAAAAAATTTACGTCTTTCCCAATTCTATAATTGGTAGATAACTTGTCCCTTTTTATTTCATTTTCCATAAGAATAAGTTTTATGATTCCTTGTCATTATTTTTTTTTAATCTTTTGTGACACAAACTGTGTTCCAATTAATTTGGAGAGGAAGTTATTAACTAAAAAGGCAGATATCACATTTGAATTACATGCTGATTAAAAAGAGCCAATTTATGTTGACAAAAGACATCCAAAACAGAAAGACATACTCAGTTTACAAATAAAAATATGGGCATAAAAAATAACCACATAAACAAAAAGACATAGTAACAAGAATCACAATGAAACAAAACCATGGAAATCAGAACTTAAAAATAAAAGCAGAATTAAATATTCAAAATACAGCCAAACAATGGAATGAAAATTGCTCTAAGATCAAAATAAGGAAGCAGATAAATTTCTATTAAATATAAAGTAAAAAAAGAGAAAATAAAGGATCAGATATAGACGGGAAATAGAAGTCTAAAAAGACTAGGCAGCCGAAAGGCCGGTAGCAAACTGAACTCATGTTGTCACTATGGCTGACCTTGCATCTTCTCTTGACCTTGAACTTGGTGGATGAAGGTTTCAGCAGTCACCAGAGCAACTACAGGAGATAATCAAGGCCTTGCAGTCCGTGTGCAAGGGAGTTGCCCCTGGGGTCATATCACAAACCTGGGAAGACTAATTTTGCATAGATGTGTAATCTCAGAAAACTCAAAGCAACCAAATAACAAAAATGACCCCAAAATGATAAAAGGCTGAGCTACCTAACAGAGGTAAATTCTAATCCCCACATGGAAAATGGCTTGCTCACAGAAATCCCACACAGGAAGTCCCTGTAACAGTGACTTCACAGTCTACACTTGCATAATGTAAAAACAAGACTCTGCTGAACAAGGGTCAACAGCACAGCACAGAATTAGACTGTCAAGAATTTCAGAATTACTGGGTGTAAATATAAAATACTTGTTTAAAATAGGTGAGAAATAAAATATGGTAGTAAAAACACAAAGAATAAAAGATCACTTTATTTTCTAACATGATAATAGTTTAGACACTGAATGATTCACTGATTGAAACAACTAAAATCTGGATATAACATAAAGAAAATATTTTAGCAGATTAGCACAACAGCACAAAAGCAAAATTTCTGGGTCCTTGAAACTCATTGAAAATTGTAATCCTAAAAGAAAAGTGAGACCAAAGCTATCTACATAACCCTAAGTATTTCAGCTTTTTCTCTGGAGATCTTGCAATTTCACTGCAGTTCAACATAAGACTCTCAGAGAAGAGAAAGTGGAGTGTTGGGCCTACCTGAGTCAGGAAACGAATAAGGGATCCTTGGGTGAACTTTGACCCCATAAGCTATCCCTCAGTATAGTAATGAATTAAAAACAAGCCCAAATAGCGTGTATCATTACTATCTTTCTTTATAGATTTTTCTCATTTTTAAAAATATTTTTAATTGTTGTCAATGGAGGTTTATTTTACTTGTTTATTTATATGCTGTGCTGAGAATTGAACCCAGTGCCTCACACATGCAAGGCAAGTGCTCCACCACTGAGCTACAACCCCAGTCACAGATTTTTCTTACATTTTATCTTTTAAATTTTCTAAGTGAAAATGCATTATTTTATAATTTAGAAAAATATTGAAAGTAATAAAGTTGCCAGAGTTTAGAGGAAGGAGAAATAAAGTAGACATTGTTAGTCAGTCACTGGATGTCCCTTTTCTCCCTTCTGTTGGCTTCAGGCCCTCGGGTGTGCTGTTCCTCCACTCTTAATCAAATGGTTTGGATGGAGCTGACTTCTGTCCCCAGTGTTCAGGGAATCACACTCCCTTGGCCACAGGGCTAAGCACCAATCAGAGCCAATTCAAGGTGTATCTCAAGACTTTTTCTGGGGTAACAGATAGACACTAACATTTGCTGAGAGAATAGGGTACAACTCTGGGAGCACTGAAAAAAAGTCATCTTGCATGACAAGGAGAAGGGCCTCCTGAAAATGGAGCCAATAAAAAGTAAAGAAGAATTAAGATGGAGAAAGAGAAGATTCAGCATCATTTGAGCTGCTAGATCCATTTCTGTCGAAACAAGGACATATCTGGACAGTAATGGTATGTGTGTCAAAAACTTCTCCTGAATTCCTTAAAACAGGCTGACCTGTATTTCCTGTCATAGGGCAGATAAACAGCTGATACACACGAAGATGGCCATGCCATCTGTTTCTGGGATATCCTCATGGTGCCCCTCCTGGCAATCATTCCAGTTGGTTCCTGCCCACTTCATTCTGATTGCTAAATTTTTATAGTATATATTTGCTTTTAATCAAGAGTTGAAATAATAAAGTATAATTTATAAATATAAATATATCAAAAATAAGTGTGATGTTTTATTGACAAAAAGAGACTGAGCAGGGCATAAGCCATTCGCAAAAATATAGTTTGACCAAAGGTCTTTTACTTTCAGGATATAAAAAACATAAGCCACCTTCTCAGCCTGAGAAAAACATTTCCCTTCTTAGAATATTTTTCCCCTTGTGTTAAATGGATATTAAAAATGACTTAATTGGTATGGGGATATAGTTGAGTGGTAGAGCACTTATCTTGCATGTGTGAGGCCCTGGGTCCAATCCCCAGCATCAAGATAAATAAAAGCTTTGCCTGTCTTATATCATCATAATTATTAAATGGGATATTACTACAAAACAATTTCATATAAACCATTCTAGCACTAAAGATACATGAATTCTTCATAAATTTAAAGTATATTTACTCCATATAATTCTTATATCTGATGTTTAGGTTATTTGGATTGACTGTATTAAATGTATACTATCAACTCTATTTTCATTTTAAACACATAGTACTTTGTAATTATAAATCATAATATAGCATTTAAATGCTTACATTGTACTTAAAATCATTTCTATTGTACTTTCCGTTATACATTTTCTTAGTTTTCTATTATCTTGTCATTTCTCCCTGTAATGGCCAGAAAACTATAAAGTTTACTTCTACCACCATCTCCTATTTAAAAACATCCAAATCCTCTGAGCCACAATATGTTTTAATGTTGTCACACTGAACCATCTTGAGACCCAGAAATAATAACAACGTTTCAAATTTTAATTAAAAGGATATTGCAGGGGCTTTCCATGCTATAAAATATTTTCACTTTATAACATGGACATCCCTCCATGTTATTGTTACTACAAGGGCGTCTCCAAGTCCTATAATAGCCTGGATTACTTACTGCTTTGGAAGTAAGATGTACCCCCAAATCTCATATGTTAATGCAGGAATGTTATGAGAGCTTTGACCTACTCAGTGGATTAATTCATTTGATAGATTAATAATAATTTGAATGGACTAACTGGGTAAAAGCTGTAGAGAGGCAGGATGTGGGAACAGGAAGCAAGAGTCATTTGGGGCATGACTTTGGGGTCTATATTTCATCTCTGGTGCCTCTCAGTCTGTTTCTCTCTCTCTCTCTCTCTCTCTCTCTCTCTCTCTCTCTCTCTCCCTCCCTCCCTCCCTCCCTCCCTCCCTCCCCTGGTCACCATGCACCATGAGTTGAACAGCTTTCCTCCCCCATATCTCTTCTGCCATGATGTTCTGCCTCACTTCAGAATATAGATGGCAGACCATGGAATAAACTTCTGAAACCATAGCCTGAAACAATATTTTCCTCCTCTAAGTCATTCTTGTCAGGCATTTTTGTCACAGCAATGAAAAGCAGACTAATACAATTACCATCACTGTTCTCCATCTAACTCAGAGCCTATCACCTTTTAAGAAATGGACAAGGTCTCATGTCTAAGTGTCAGTCACACTAGACTGTTTGAGAATGAAGAGACCAATAATTCTTTAGCCTACCTTATCTATGAAGGCATTTATGATTACTTTTGCTTTACCTAGCATTAAAATTAAATAGAATCTAAACACCTGTAACTGTCATGTTTTATTTTGAGTAAGTAGGTTAAGTATAGTAGCAATGAAATTTGGTGGTAGAAAAAGTTTCGGTTCTTCAGGACTAGATTTTTCAATCACAGTTGAATGAATTACCATGTCTTTCAAATGTAATGATAATTTGAGCTTCATTTGTCCATTTGGGCATTATTGGAAAGCATTCTACTAATGCAGCAAAATTTAGTTATGCTTTGAGCCAGAAACCATTAATGACTATTTTAGGAGGCTCCCAAGGACAACTAGAAGTAAGTTGATACCTATCTTATTCAGTGTTTATGTTGACTCATTTTCCTGAACAATTTGGTCAAATAAATGACTTGTCAATTCTATTTCAAATTGAATATGTCTCTACGGAAGTCCCTGGATAGTAAGGACTGATGGCCAACTACATGAAAGACTTTTATACGGGCTATAATTTGTTAGTGAAAACTTTCTTAGGCAAATTGATCTTGAATCCTTTTCATATTTTTGAAATATCATTGACATTAGTGTTTAATGTTTCTTTAAAAGTCCAATACAAAATCTACTTAGGGCATAGGAGTAAAAAACTAGATTATGTAAGGAGGAACTTGGCTCAGTGACTGATTAGCTATTTGACCGCTCTGAGCTTTAGTTTCTCTATTGTTTACATAGGGGAAATAGAACCATCTCTTTCAGAGTATGTAAAATAAACTTCACTGTGTGATATTGTAGTGAAGCAAGTAGCGTTGGTAACAAATAGTAACAAATACTAACTCCTCATTTCATTTCTTGAAGTATTCTTGAAAAACTGGTGACATATTTTTAAAAATTTAGACAACTGAACCTAAAACAAAAAATCTATCTATTGATTGATCAACCAATACAAATACTAAAATATAATAAATTATCAACTAAATATATATATTTGATCAAGTGAAAGTAAGTTTTCACATTTTCCCTTTTCTTTTGCTACTAATAAGATTTGACTCAGTAGTTTGAGAAATGGTATCACAAGTTAAAAAAAATATTTTAAATAAACTCTGGGATATTCTCTGACAGGACAAATGGGGGTGGAGCAGGAGAGAGAGAGGAATTCTGAATTTTAATGACTTTAAAGTTTATTGTAGTTTAAAATCCTTAAGAAATATTTGGCTTTATAAATATTATTCCTACATCTGGTCTAGAAGTTAGAATCACTCTGTCATTCACTGTATAGACTTAGATAACTCATTTAACTTATTTGAGGTCCCATTTTCTCATCTGTCATTTGAAGAATTTGAATAAGATATTCCCTTCACACTGCTGTGGTGCACACCTGTAATCTCAGGAACTCATGAGGTTTGAGACAGGAAAATTGCAAGTTCAAGGCCAGCCAGGGCAATTTAGAGAGACTCTTTATCAAAAAAAAAAAAAAAAAAAAAAACGGTCTTGGGGTATGGCTCAGTGGTAGTGTGCACCCAGGTTCAATCTCTATTACTGCAAATACATACATACATAAATAGAAAAAAAAAAAGATGTTCCCTTCCCTTTCAGCTGTAAATAGAGGTAGCTGATGCTAAGTATTTATTACTATCCAAGTTCAAATGAGCCCTCACTGCTACTCAATAATCCTGGTTTGCATCTCTTGGTTCATTCTTTAGAATAGTTGTCCCAGGGCTTCACCCAGGTTTTCAGTCCTCATTCTACCCTACCATCCACATTCAACAAATGCAGATCCAAACAAATGAATTCTTCAAGTAGATATAGACCTGTTACTAGCTGGTTTGTAGGAAACAAGCAGTGTGATATGTTACCTTTCAAGATACTTTTGGGAGAGCTACCTCATGTACACTGGTGATGAGCAATGACATTTGGAATACAATGCTTTTTCTACATTTTGATTAATCTATCACTTTTTACATGCTTCAATTTGAAGATCAAAAGTTGGAAAACTGCATAAATGCTACAAAAAATACCCTTTTACTGTACCCATAATGTTAATTAAACTCTGCCCCTTTATTTTGCTTTACTAAGAAACTGCTAAATGACCTAACTGTTAACATTAAATGGTTGGTCCTGACTGTAGGGCCATTTCACAGTAACAGTGAAATAGAATATGTTAAAATTAGAATAAGCTTAAAAAAGAATTATACACTCTGACCAAGGTGGGAAAATTAGCTGAAATATCTGCCAAGGGAAAGTGGAAAGTTCTAAGATACCAGATGTCTCTGTGGGTTCCAAATTTGGAATTCTCTATCGCCTTTTAAATCTTCCTTCAGAAGTATCAAACCTTACAATGCATGTGGTTTGGCATATGGGCTGTTATTTTGCATTTCTAGACTCTGAGTCTGCCTTTTCAATTGGTATCTAAGCTATTTTGTTCAGTTCTGTGCTACCTTGGGATAGATGGCTTTCAAGAAAATGAAGCAAAGATATAAACTTCTTATCTCCACCTTTATTTCACTGTAAAGATTTGCCAGGCAAGACTGGGAGCACAGGAAAGCACAAATGCTATCATTCTTGTCCTTCAGGAGGTCTTACCCAGTGTTTCTCCTTTGTGCAGGAATAGAGAATACAGGTGCGACCCGCCATATTAAAAGAGCCTTCTTTTTTTTATATTAATTTTTCATGAAGGGCAATTTGGACTCCTCCTCTATAGTCATATTTTTCTCTTCAACCCCAGCCACTTCCTGAACCTTCCTTATGAGATCCAAGAAAGACATCTGCATTTGACTTGAGGTGATAAAGATAATGGGACAATGCATTACAAAAGATAATTATTTTTTAGCAATGATAGTTAAATTGAAGATGACTAAATGATGATAAAAGAACAATTAAAATCCAAATAAGAAAGACCTCTAACATTAAAAAAAAGGTGAAAGGTGCACTCAATTTCAAAAGTGAGACTCTCATTTTAATTTAGATCTCATTTTTCTTCAACTTGGATTGCAGGAATATTCAAGATTGTGCACTAGATGGAATACATTTTGTTGGTGGCAAATTACTGATTTGTAAACATCACAGATCACCCTTGAACATGAATACTGTACTAGTTTATTATTTTCAGTTGCTTTTAAATCAATTGTTAAAATGTACATAAAATCTAAATGGACAGTTTTATACCTTCCAATCTACAAACAATGTGAAATATCTAAAATATACCCCTTTCTTGTTTGAGAAGAAACTACTACACACAATTGAGCTCAAAATTGCTTTTTTTAAAAAAATAAACAGGTTAAAATAGGACTTCAAAAATAATGACAAACTTCTTTGAAAAACTGACTTTTATAATGAAAAATCAATTTGGGCAGAACCATTTTGCATATTATCAAACATTTATGGGAAAGGTGGAAAAGCCAGGAGAGTGTTAAACAGCAGAAACAAGAGAACTTAGATGCCCTGCATCACAGACCATGTCCTGACAGAGGCTTCTAGACTGTAAACAAGAGAAGAAAACCAACAGCCTTCTCTCCTTTACAGTCTGGGCCCCGAGAGAAACAGCCAGAGGGGTGGGAGAAAAGCAAAATCAAAGTCTGAAGTTGGGACCTCTTTGGCTTAAAATAAAAAGCAGCTGAGAAAGCACAGAAATGTGAGGTTGTGAATCATATGTGAAAGGTTATGAAAGGTAAATTAGACCTCGTCCTGAGAAACAACGTGCCTTTCTCTAGGAATCAATAGTCAGGAGGATTCCTGACTAAGAACTAGAACCCAAGGTGAGGTGAGATCTGAAGTGTCCTACTGCTGAGTCCCAGAAAAGTGAGGGAGACAAGATGTCCCAATCCTGGACAAGAGGCACAATTTAATGGCACAACTGCATTGTGCCTTTCTTTCTTGCCAAGGGAAACACAACGTTACAGAGGGTAGTGGGGGGTGGGTATCCAAGTGCCTAGCCCTGGAGATGACTTCCAGTTTGTCCAATCCAATCACAGAACTCCTGTTCTCCTTTGCCAATATTCCTTGCAGCTGTGGGGGGTGGTGACCTGTTCTTTTCAAGGAGTCAGAAACACATATTTTTTCAGAATCTTCTGGGAGAGACTTATCCTCCTGACAACAGAAAAGTTCTTTTCCTCCAACCCGTTCTCTGAATCCATGCTTTCTTGGCATCTGTCTTGTAGCTGAAGGAGCCAGTCACCACCAAGCTGAAGATGACAGAGCAGAAAGAAAAGTTCTGGTTCCTTGATGTGGACTCTTCTGCAGCAAATCTGGAACCACCTACGCCTAGATCTCACTGTGAGCAAACTGAAGACCTTTATGTTTAAAGTTTCTGTGAATTAAGAACTGTGCTACTTCCTGATGAATGAATCCTAAATGATACAGAGAATTTGATGGTAAAATTAAGAGGACCCTTCCCTTGATTCACAGAGCTCTACGACCCACTTTTCAATGGCTGCCATTGAGAAGGGAGAGGAGAACAAGAGGCAAAGTTCTGAATCCACATTCAGAAGTCCATCTCTGTGCTATTTCTACCTCTGGTAATGAAGTTCCCCACAATCAAGTGTGACAGGGCACATGTTCTTCATTAATAGAAGCAATGTCATATTTTTTTTCTTTTTTAAAAAAACCCAATGGTAAAACTGTCAACTCACTCTTCAATCAGTTCTGTGTCTTGCCTGTGACATTTTGTTTCATTTGGCCTTTCTATAAATAAATTTATGAGAAACAGACATTTTTGTTTCTGAGAGACATCAGGGAATTTAGTAACACCTAGAAATTTCTCAAATAATGGTTTATATGTGCTGAAACTCACATATGTTTTATGGTTTCATTTAAAAATGTGTCCCTGCATACACACAAACACACACACAGAGATTACATTTAGAGATAGGAGTTAAATTTTAAATTCCCCTTAGATTCCAAGTTTCTCAAACTCAGCAGAATCCACAGTGCAACACACTTACTGGTGAACTAGTATTAACTGACAAAAAAGAAACTTTATAAATTCAGCATACTATAGACACATTGCATTATATGATCTTATAAAACTTCTGTTATAACTTATAACTTCTATACTTAGTAAAACTTTTTGTGTTCCCTTAAATGTCCAAGGAGGCAAAGAAAATGATGATACTAATAAGAATGTAGACATAAATGGAATAAAATGTAGTTCTCTAACTCGAAGATCTGATTTGCCATTCCTAGCTGTGGTTGTGTGATTTATTTGAGATATAAGTTTTCCTGGTGTTCTTTTATCTTCAAAGTCTACACCAATGCCCAACTTTGTTCTTTATCCTTTGCCTGTATTATCAGTACAAAAAAAAAAAATAGGCTGGAGCATCTTTTTTTAGAGTTGGGGGAAAAAAGTTTTCACACTTGCATAACTCATGCAGTTGAAATGGCTGGAAATCAACAGTCCCCAGAAAAGCATCTTTGAAAAGAGACAGAGCCTGAAAATCAGTAAATGCATAGAAGTCCTTTGAAAAGAAGAGTAAGGAGGGCTCCAGTGAAACTAGATTGAGGGTAAAAATATCTAGAATGAGTAGACAGTCACAGTGGAAACTTTCTTTAGGGTTTTGAAAATTTTACGTCTGAGGTTTTTGTTTTTTTTAATTACGAAAAATTTCCTAGCATTACAGATGTTTGAAGTTCCAAAATTGGCTATGCAACTCTTGGTATGAAAACAAGATTTTCAGAATAGCTTTTTCACTGAATAAAATATTAGGATAACTAGTTTGCAGAAGAAAGCAGTAAAGATTGAATATGTTGAAGTCCTTCAAAGAGGGTATAGGAAACATTGAGACAGGACCAAATGAACAGCTGAAGAAGAGGTCAATACACTGGATTTGGAGGAGCAGGGAGGATAAATAGTAGGAGGAGTCAAGGGAAAGGGGATGCTTTGAGGAGACTGAATAAGAAACTGCAGAAGGGGTTTCTCTCAGAAAAAGAGGAAGTGTTGAAGAAGTTAGAACTCAGTTCTCTCTCTCTTAGAAAGACAGACAGAAACACACATGGAATGGAATGACCTTGCCCAATAGTCCCCATAGGATCTGGCCTAGAACAAGGAAGGCTTTTCAGTGTCTGTGTGTGGGCAGATAAAGGGAGCCAGGATTTCTGGAAGTGAACGTTCCCAGGAAAATGATTAGGATCATAGGCTCTTAGGTTCCCCTGGGAGAAGGCTTTGGGCATATCACTGAATGCTGGTAGTTATCTCCTTTATATTCCCACACAACCTTCTCAAGACTTGTGGGGACTTCATTTTGCCTTTTTTTTTTCCTTTCTCATCTCTAAGACCCTGGGCTGTCTGTGTCCACTTCCTACTGCCTGCCTTATCCTGGGGCTGGGTGAGGGTTTGCTGCCCCTTTCTTGGATGTGGGCCTATAAGGGTTATCTGTATCTCTCCTTCTTCTGACAGTTGGGATACACAGCCCCTCTATTTCTTTTTCTTTTCTTTTCTTTTTAATACGTTCCAATATGTTGTTTTATTGTGCTAGAATCTCAGCTAATAAGAATTAAGATTTCATAATTAAAGCATCAATTTATAATTAGATAATTAGCTAGGAAACTGACAATAGACTAAGCTTAATAAAATGTTACATTGTTGTTTTTATGTTCATTTCTTTTTTCTTTTTTTAATTTGTTCTAATTAGTTATACGTGATAGTAGAATGCATTTTGACAAATTGTACACAAATGGAGCACAACTTCTCATTCTTCTGGCTGTACAGGGTGCAGAGTCACACTGGTAGTATAATCATACACATATAGGGTGAGAATATCTGTCTCATTCCACAATCCTTCCCACCCCCACACTCCCTTCTCTTCCCTCCCCTCCCCCTGTCAAATCCAAAGTTCTTCCATTCTTCCATACTCCACCCCCACCTCAGCATTATGGATCAACATCCACTTTTCAGAGAAAACATTTGACCTTTGGTTTTTTGGGGGTTGGCTTATTTCACTTAGCATTTTCTCCAGCTCCATCCATTTACCTGCAAATACCATAATTTCATTCTTCTTTAAGACTGAGTAATATTCCATTGTGTATATATACCACGATTTCTTTATCCATTCATCTGTTGAAGGACACCTAGGTCGGTTTCATAGTTTAGCTATTGTGAATTGAGATGTTATAAACATTGATATGGCTGCATCACTGTAGTATGCTGATTTTAAGTCCTTTAGGTATAAACCTAGGAATGGTATAGCTGGGTAAAATGGTAGAATGACACAGACATTATTACCCTATATACACGAGAATGATTACACTGCCAGTGTAACTCTGTACATGTATAGCCAAAGGAATGAGAAGTTGTGTTCCATTTGTGTACAATGTGTCAAAATGCATTCTACTATTACATATAACTAATTAGAACAAATTTTTTAAAAATAACCCAATCAATAAATGTGCCAAGGAACTGAACAGACATTTCACAGAAGAAATACAATCAATAAATATATGAAAAAATGTTTAACACCTCTAGAATTAGATAAATGCAAATCAAAACTACTCTGTGATTTCATCTCACTCCAAGCAGAATGGCAATTATCAAAAATACAAGCAATAATAAGTGTTGGTGAGGATGTGGGGGAAAAGGTACACTTATACATTGCTGGTGGGACTGCAAATTAGTGCAGCATGGAGATTCCCCACAAAACTTGGAATGAAAACTTGCCTGAGTCCATATGATGTCATATGAATAACCATATGATCCAAGTCTGGTATAACTAGGTGAGCGCAGGTGTGTATGCACCAGGTGATCAGCAATTGTTTGAGTCAGTCTAAACCATGCTTAGTCCTTGAAGTCATCACTAGCTCTGGGCTGGGTGAACATGAGTAAGGGTCACAGGCTGAAAAAAAAATTCTTCCTAACTAAAACATGGGAAAACTTGGTACAAGAATATGGGAGTAGGAATAATATATTCACTGGGTACAGGCTCTGTTCTGGGTGGAAAAGAGAATGTAGAAGGCTAAGAAAGAGAAATCTTAGCAGTAACCTCATGTCAGGAATATTCATATCATCATGTGTCTATTGCAGTGAATGCCAAAGATGTTTGGTTCAATCACTCAAGCCAGTGAAGACCTTCAAACCAGCAGTGCGTAGAAAGTAGATCACGAGGAGGGAAAGGGGAGGTACCAGGGAATGAAATGGAGCACATTATGATATTTGCATTTATTAATGTGTTATAATGAATACTACTATCATATATACTATAAAGCACCAATAAAAACATTTTTAAGGGGGTGGAGCTGTAGCTTAGTGGTAGAGCGTTTGCCTAGCATGTGTGAGACACCAGGTTTGATACTCAGCACTACATAAAAATAAATAAATAAGATAAAGGTATTGTGTCTATCTACAGCTAAAAATATATATTTAAAAAAATTTTAAAAGACCTTCTAATTGCTTCTAGAAAGTGTACACCTTGTCTGGACCCTCTAGACTCATGGAACTAAGAGGTGAAGAGCTGGATTTTCTTGCCCTACCAATCTATACTCATATGAGAGAAATAATTCCACAAAACAAAATTTTGATTCTAATGAGAGCTAGAAATAGAATACTGGTTCCCATTTCTTAATGTTGCACAGTGTCTGGTACATGCTGAGCAAATATATACTGAGTGTTAAATGAGTGAAATACCCCTATCTCCCAGGGGTCCTGATGAAAGGTGATCCTGAAGAAGATTTCTAGACAATTATTAATTTTCAAGATCAAACCTGCTACAGTTACAGGCTGGAGTTAATTCAAACCACTTGTTAATGGCAGGAATATGTGAGGTAGGATGGAGATTAAAGACTGGAAGAGATGGGAGTCAAGAAAACAAATCAGTCCATCTCCCTTTGTCTTTTGTTCACTGTCTCTGCCTGTCTGTATTTCTTTCCCTAACTATATGTTGTATCCCACTTGTATTACCTGTTTTAAAGTCAGAAAAGAGTCTGTTGTCTACTGTGGACCATTGTAATATCTCAGGTATATTTAAAAATATAGTTCAATTAGCACTGAAGAGTTGAAAAGAATCACATGCCCAAAACATCTATTTTGAGGATGAATTCCTTTGACCCTACAGTAGGTTTTCTTTGGTATTCTTCAAAAAATAATTTGTATTCTTTTTGTTCATTGGAACAAAGAGTTATCATGGGAAAATGAAGATGCTTTATAGTAAGTTCCCATAGGTCTAGCATCTGAGGAAGAAGATATATCCCTTGTCACTTCTATGACATCCTTCTATTATTTAGTGGGCATCTCTTTCTTTTCTCATGGAAACAGATTATAACCATTACCAAGTGTCATTTTCACATTGACTTTTTCTACTGCTATTTCTATAAATATCAAAGCAAATGGCTTATAGAAATTTTGTCAATAAGGATCAAGATTCACCATCTTGATACCTAAGATAATCCCTAAATATTCTTTAATGAAGACTGAAGAAAGCAAATGTGAAAAATGCAAACATTATTCTGCACTTTAAATTTCAACATTAATACATGCTTAATTCTAACACAATTTGAATAATTAGTTTGACTTTAAATATGATAAAAATTGATTCATGTATGCTATAACCGACTGATTAAAATAAAGAATATACATATTGGCAATCTGAATCCAAATTTTTTACAACTCTAGAAAGTATAATGTCCCCCAGAGATGTCTATATCTTCTCTGTCCTTTCAGAACTAAACTCATCTGTCTATTGAACTCTTAGTCCTTGTTTCAATTCAGTTCAACAAGATTCGCTGAGTGCTGTGTTAGGTAGGAAAAGACAAACAAGAGTAGATGAATTCCTTGCCCTCCCATGGCTTATGTCTGATTGGGTGGGAGAGCCAGGTACAACAATACAAGGGAAAAACATAAAAGGAAAACTGATGTACAAAGTTCAGTCTCCAAATACATAAAGGGAAATTCTGTTTTTAGGGATAGAATATGCTTTGAAAATTGGCCAGTCTGCTACAACCTACAATAACCCCAACCACTGGCCAGTTGGGTAGAAACTAACCAGTGCAAAGAAGCCATTTGATAATTGCCTCTGGAAAAACTCTGGTTTCACCTCTCTGCAAAGTGAAGAAGGCAATACCCACAACTTCTCTGTTTTATAAGCTTCTTCCATAGAACTGGATTGATGATGTTTTTAAAGGCCCAACTCTCAGAAGGTAGTGAGATTTGATTTGTTAATCTAACCCTTTAGAGTACATAAAAATGTTACAGGGCTTCCACACATTTCCTTGCATAAAAAAAATCACCATAGGATTGAGAACACTATGTTATATTCTCAATAAACTCTATAAAGAATTTGGTAACCTTAAATAAAAAAAGAGTTCTCTTTCAGACATTTCATCAAAATAGGTAGAATTGGCAATATAAATAAAGAAAAGTCCATTCTCTGATTTACCTATGGTCCCCTCCACATGCAGAAAGGGAAGAGTAGCCTGAAAAATTGCAAGATATCCTAGAAATAAAGACTCTTCCATCTTTGCATATAAATGATGATTGAAAAGAGTTGGTATGGAATTGATGACCAGAGTACAAAGTTAATTAAAAGTTGATTGAAAAAATTTGGAGGGAAAAAGATCAAAGAAAAAAATCAAACAGATTATGAGGAGAGTAGGGGGTTTGGGGGATGTGATAGACACCTTCAAATTGATAAAGGGCAGTTTTCCTAGAATAGAGAACTTGAACAGAAGGATATGTGCAGATAAAAAGATGTAATTTTTGTTGACCAGCAGGAAAAACTTCTAATCCTCAGAACTTCGTAAAAATCTGGATGGACTCTCTAAGGCAACAATAGTTTGCCACCACCTGCCATGCTCAAGTTGAGGCTAAACAACAACAACATCATCATCATCATCATCATCATCATCATCATCATCATCATTACCATTATTTCTTGGGTTCATATGTGTCAGGCTTCATACCAAGTGCTGCATGTACATTAGGTCATGCAGTCCTCACCAGAACCTTATATTATTATTCCATTTTAAAGAGAAGAACCTAGATCATGGAGTTTTTAATAATCCTTCAAAGTCACCCAGGTTGTAAGTAGCTAAGCAAGGATTTAAATTCAGTTCTGATCCCAAGTCTATCATATCATGTTGTTGTTTATCTTTTCAAACCTGGAGACTTCACAATTCCACAAATATGAGGCACAGTTAATGGTGTATAAATGCTACTGAGCTAGCTAATGAAAAAAAATTGTTGTCTAGAGTCTATTGGATCTCAACCAGTCCAGTGCTCTTTCCACAGTATCATTCTGCCTTCCAAGTGTAGGTGTATGTGTGGCACAAAAAGAAGGGTAAACAAAACATGGAAATGCTCTCCAACAAATGCTGAGAACAAGCAGCTGACAATAAGGAAGGGAATTTGCTCCTCAAATGATAGAAAATGGTAGCAGGAAGAGAATGCAGCCAAGAGGTTTATGGTTCATAAGCCTGTGAGAAAAGCCTTAAAACTTGAGGAGCTTGAAATGCTGAAAGTAGAAGATGTGTATGCCAGCTCCAACACATGTTCAACTTCTCTTTGGACAATGGAAAAGCTTATATGGAAGGGTAATATAATTCTTCTTCTCTGAGTTTACTTAAACTCTTCATTATATCATGTGGCATATGCCCAACATTTCTTGTTTCTTTCAATTTTCTTTTTGAGACTAATGCCATTATCCATGTTTTTTCTCATCAATTCTTTAGAGTAACCCTTTAAGTAAATAGGAAATATGTTATTAGCCAATGCCTTTTTGGTAAACAAGAAACTGAGACCCATGAAGTTGATCAAAATATCACCTAGCTGAGATGGCCCACCTGAAATAATAGAGATGTGCTGACTCATGGAACAGTGTCCCCTCTCTGACACCACATGGACCCTTGAGGACAAGATAATACAGAGGACTTCAAGAGTAAGTATATAGTTGGCCACATGTACGTCAGCATTACATGTCTTTCGTTTACTACTTAATTAAAAAAAAATCTGGTTTAGAGTATTATAAGTACCACATTTCTTAGTTCATCCAAGCAGCAGTTTTTTGCCTCAAATTTACATCTATTTAAGGTAACTAAATGGTAAAAAGCAAAAAGATATATTTGAAGACTATTATTTATGTAGTTTAATTTACATGCTTCTTTGATAAAAGTAAAGTTTGATAGGAAGAAAGCACTGACTAAACTAGATATTAATTTACTATGATTCAAAGGT
Organism: Callospermophilus lateralis; assembly: GCF_048772815.1. Classification (NCBI taxonomy): domain Eukaryota; kingdom Metazoa; phylum Chordata; class Mammalia; order Rodentia; family Sciuridae; genus Callospermophilus; species Callospermophilus lateralis. Next base: position 9,506,450 of record NW_027514713.1, on the reverse strand, counting down.
ATTCCCAATGAAGCATTATTTTTAATTTGGTATTATAATTAGTTTACCTATATCCAACTTTTCATAGAGTAATTATTAAGAGTAAAAATATTTTTTCAAGGGCAATAAGAGATCATGTGTATGAGATTGCCCTACATTTGTTGAGTTTATGGCCAGAGGAAACAAACAGACTTAATAACAACAGGAAAGCTAATATTGAGGGTTTGAAAGGCTATCATCAACTTTTTACTAAGGTCAAAGAGCCCACTCCCAAAGTAGGCAGAATGGTAAGGAAAGGAAAAACCCAACTTAACAACAATTGGAATTGGCAGGTTAAAACTCTCTGTTTTCAACCTATTTCATTGTTTGAGCATAGTGTCCACTCCAAAGAGACAGTCTTCCCAATCACTGTGAACTAACTGCTAAAGTAAACATGATGGAAAAAGGGAGCATTTTTAGATTTCTTTCTTTTATCAACAGAAAATACACGTCTTGATCTTAGAAACTAGACAACATAAAGATTTAGTGTTTAGAACAAAACTGTAGTGCAAAATTCTGCTTCCATGGCTTCCCCCACCCCCAAAACAATGCAGGTATTTTTGAAACACACACACTCACACACACACACACACACACACACACACCAAATTTTAAAACATAGACAAGAGGTTGCTAAGGGTTAAATACTGTTTCTAATATATTGGGCCCTTGTTTTCTTGAAGGTAAGAGAGTGCTGGAATATAATGGACAACCTTGGGACATTCTAACCAATGGAATAAAGGCTGGGTTACCAAGGTAACAGTACAATACATGCTCTACAAAGCTGGATTAAACCAGTAGGGAAGAGGTAATTTAAAATGAAATATTGCCGAGGAAAGATACCACTCAACATCATAATTGTATATATGGAGTCCTCTCCTCTTTAAAATAAAATACTCCAAAAAGAAAATTTATGAAATCTAACAAAGAACACATGTACATTCTGGAATTATGCATCGGGCTAAGAGACAGGATGTTTAGAAAGCCTATGCCTTATTCCTGTGTTAAAGATGAGAAAAGAAGCCTCTTTGGAGTTCAATAACTTTCCCAAGGTTATGTAACTGACAAATGGTAGAACTCATTTGACCCAGCTCTCAGTTCCAGCGTCTATATTCTTCCCATCAAGATGGCTCTACCTAGATTTGGGGCTGGACATGCCTAGGGTCAAGTGGTCACTCCTATAAGTGGAAACAGCTATATTGTCTTTGATGGCTGTAGCTTAGTCCCAACAATTCTGTTTTTAAGGCTTCTTTCTGCCAAAGTTTGATGTATAGACCAAGAAGCTCAAGAGAAGTTGCTAGAAATAGGCTTGCAGGTCATCTTTCTATAAATGGAACATTAAGTCATCCATTAAGTGGGTTTTGGATGTATTAAAGATGGATATCATGTGAGGAGACCAAAGGACTAAAGTATCTCAGGAAATATGAATAGTTAACAGGTTTGAAGAAAAGCAAATCATAAGGGGGAAAATTAAGTTTCCAATAAGAAAACCAAGAAGGGAAGATCTGACTAGTAGAGGGAAACCCAGAAGAAACTGAATTTATAGAAGTACAGGGAGGAGACACTTTCAAGAAAGGGGGAGTAATCAACTTTGAAAAATGTTCCAGAAAGGCTAAGTATGGTTGTACAGTACTTACAAAGTCTGAGCCCACCAGCAGTTCCTAATCCCATATAAATATAGACTCTGGATTTTAAGACTCTACCCTAATAATTCCAGAGGCAGACTAGAGTCCAGGAAAGAATATTTTATCCTGATGTTTCTAAAGAAACTACCATTCTCTTGAGTCTGCCACAATTTCTATACATAGGAAATGAGATTACATAGATCTCTCTGTACATCAGATAATGCAAAAATTCCAACCCATTCAATCCTCTTATATTTAAGTAATTTATGAATCTCCAAAAGGTGTTTTACCTGAGCCATCCTGTCACCTCCTATGTGGCATGCCATTTTCCTCTTCCATTGCTCTACATGTATATGGTGGTGTCTGATGATAATAATAGGAATACTGACTCCCACATATTGATCACTTGCTATGTGCCAAGTACTTCACCTGCCTTGTTTTTAATGCTCTGAACGAATGAAACACAGAGAGGTGAAGGAACTTGTCCAAGGCCATTCATCAGGATACAGCAGAACCAGGATTCTGGTCCAGGTTTGTCTGGCACTTCAACTGAGCTCCTCACCACTGCACCATATTTAGAAGTCTCTGCAAATGCACTCTGCTGCCAACACTTCCCAGCGAGGCAGACGACATAGCTGGTACAGACACGGTGTGCATGATCTCTCTACTTTAATGCCAGGAGACACTGCTAGATTCTTCTCGTGTCTACAAGTAGGCTAACAAGCATCACTGTAAGGGCACTGTTTCACTCATGAATAATACTGTAAATGGCACTCTCACGGTCCATCAGGGGTGTTCACGCAGGCACAGATCTTCTTAAAGACACCTCCATCAACTATGAAATATGGCCCCGGTGAGTTAGCCCCAGTGGGCCTGTGGATTTGTTTAGGCACGTCTGAATCCTAAAGAGAACGCAGCTTATTTCCCAAACTAAAATCCCTGCTTGAAATCTAGTTCAGTGTTTTCAAGATGCTGAGTTGTAGAGAAACCTGAGCTTTAAGAAAGAGACAAGGTTGCAAAAACAACTGTAAGACAAGCAGGGGAACTCGGGGCCACTGCAGAGAACACAGATTCTAAATGTCCGACAGTCAGACTGGCGAAAATTGAGAAGGATCTTTCTTCTACAAAAGATATTTGATAGTATTGAGTGCTCAAAGATTTACCAGGTTAAAAGAGCCAATATAAGGTGATCTGTAAATTGAAGAGTGAGATAACATGGCTTTGTCAATACAAAGCTTCAGCTAATCAGAGTTTATAACTTAAATTGTGAAGAGTCCTCTTTTCTGTGAGAAGAATTAGGTAAGGGACCTATTCTCACTTGAGATGCCAAAAAAGTTGGTACTAAATTTGAAGCTTAATTAAAGCAATAATAATTAACACTTTGTATCTTTACAAGGACATATTTTTCTTTCTCTTTTCTTTTTTTTTTCTTCTTCTTTTTTTTTTTTGCCTTTCAAGAAAATGTATATTTACCCAGCCATAAATTTTTATTTAAATTGACATTTAACCATTTCATTCTATGTAAACTTTGGGGACAAATTTCCATTATAGACAAATAATGGTGGATGACTAAAAAGTGATAGATAGGGAGATGAATGACATCACCGACAGATGGATCTAGAACAGGAAGAAATTTGGCAGGCTTTGGTGAGTCATTATTTAATGGGAGATAAAAGAATTAAAAGAACCAAAGATGACTCCCAAGTTCTCTAGCTCTGGGCCTAGATAGAGATTGAAAATATTTCAAGGGAAAAATAATGACTTCATTTTAGACATGTTGAGGTTTGAAAGGTCTGGAAATAGTTGAGATATTTGAATGATGAAGTCTAAAGTTTGGAGAAAAGTTCTGAGCTGGAAATACATATTTTAAAAAATTGAGTACTGGGGATTAAACCCAGGGGTACTTTATCACTGAGTTACAATACAAGCCCCTTTTTAATTTTGTTTTTAAATTTTGAGACAAGGTCTCACTAAATTGCTTGAGGATCTCACAAAGTTGCTGAGACTGGCCTCAAACTTGAGATCCTCCTGCCTCAGCCTCCTGAGTTGCTTTGATTGCAAGCATGTGCTACCACCCCTGCCCAGATTATATTTTTAAAAATCAACATAAAGAAATTAATATGATATGGGAATGAAAGCAATGAACCAGGACTTAGCAATATAAAAAAAAAATCAATTCAAGTATAGAATTCCCATAAACGCCAGCATTGAAGGAGAAAAAAATAGAGGAAAATAAGAAATAAGTCCTGTGTGGAATGAGGTAATCATAGTGTTTAGAAAATGAAAGCACCAGACTGTCCAAGGAAGCAGAGGTCCAGTAAGGAAATACAAAAGTACCAAAGAGTTTGGGCAGTTGGCAGGCTACCCATGGACTAATGGAGGGGGCAGTCTTAGTAACATGGTGGGAGCAGAAGCTACTTTTTTAACAAGTAAGGAGGAGAAGAAAAGAAGATGCAGAAGTCAGAAACCCCACTGACATGGTAGATGATTTGAGAGGAAAGTTAAAATGAGAAGGGGCTTATGATTCACTTTTTGGCTGGAAGGCTCAGTGGAGGACCTATGGACAGGGCATTGAAGGGGCTGAGGAAGGGAACTAGCCGTTCAGCCAAAGAGCAACCCAAACAGACCCCCACACTCCTCAGCATGGTGCAAGTTTCTTCTTCCCAGCTCCTCAAATGGTACACAGAGGTGCTAAGAGAAACAGTGAACTAGAAATAGGGATGAGAAAGCCACAGAATGCAAGTCCATAGGAATGGAATCAGTGTTACTGGTTTATATAAGACCAAAGTGCTCTCCTCAAGGAACCAGGCAGGAATAGCTACTCCCCAGCCAGATCATTTCAAGGGTATGATCAGCATAGCCACACTGTATTTAGAACCAGCAATGACCCAGGAAAAGTTCAGACCAAGAGTCCTTGCGTTGGTGCCAGAGGGTCCATCAGCATCTCCCTGTTCTGATTCTCTTGAAGGGGAGGAGTGGCTGAAGACCTCTAAAGAAAGGAGAGAAATTGCCTTTTTAAGAAGTATAACTTTGACTTGAATGATCATTAATCCAAATGATGACCCTGAAATAGTTTCAAACATAATTTTCAAAGCTTGAAAAGACTACGTATTTCACAAAGGTAAACTTGAGGTTTGAGGGCATTTGAGTTTTTTTTAATTTTGTTTCATTTGGTGTTATCTGACCCACTATAAAGGAAATGGTAGCTAACGTGAAAGATTTTTTATTTTATAAAAAATAAGATGCATTCTATTTTTTGCATATATTAAACATAGCACATAGCACATTTCACCCTTCTGTAATTGTAAACAAAATGTTCTAGCTCATATACTCGGGAGAATGGTAGGATTATGTCAGGGAGATTGATGGTTAATAGTTACCCCCATTTTATTTTTAACATGAAAAACTGACCAATAGGAAAGTAAGTAAAAGTGAGAAGAAAGGAAAGAGGACCTCATCCCAGATGGCAGAGTTCAGAGTGGCAGAATCTTTTCACAAAGCCGGAAGAACAAAGGGATTAGATGCCATTTTTCTATAGGAGGCGGAAAACTGATACCATATTTCAATTATTGGTTCCCTGCCTTTGAGAACTAGTGAAAATCATACATCACTCACAGGAAAGCCATATTCCAATACTGGTGACGAAATAACAAAAGCATTCTTTAAAGAAAATGAGGATAGGACTAGGGATATAGCTCAGTTGGTAAAGTGCTTGCCTTGCATGCATAAGGCCCTGGGTTCAATCCCCAGCACGCGCACACACACACACACACACACACACACACGTGTGCGTGCACATACACACACACACACACAAAATAAATAATAATAATAATATGAGGATAAAGATCTGGTTTGTCATGGAATGCAATTTGGATAGGGGGAGCAGTGAAGACTTTCCTTCATAACTGGTCATACAAATCATGACACAAGACAAGAGAAAACCACAGAAAGGCATATGTCTGGGCTACAAGGGATGGGCCAACTTGGGTGTTTCAAAGAGAATGCTGGGGTAAGTGGCTTTAGTACAGATTTTAGTGGAGGACCTAGCCACAGTCCTGGTCTGGTCTATGGGCTTGGAGGTTAGTTCTGGGAAAGGCTCTGGTTAGGCACTGATACAGACTCTGAGCAGAAATTTAAGACCAGGAAACAGTCTTTGCTCCCCTGAGCAGTGAGGCCAAGCTACCTTCAACTCTGTGTACATGGTGATCCACCAATGACCAAGGTACAGATCTTTCCTAAATCACCAAATGTTTCATCACCCAAGTCTCTTTTATTCTCTCCCCTGCCATCAGTTCCTCTTTTATATGATAAGAATTACTACTGAGAGACAAATATAAACCAATAGATAAAATCAAATAGTTAAGAGGCGGAAAAGACATCAAAGTAGTAAGTAATAAATTCTGAAGAAATTTTGTAGATTATCCAGAACTTCTAGAGAGAGAGAGAGAGAGAGAGAGAGCCAGACCTTGCAGAAATAGAACAAAGCAAGGAGAGTAAATTGACAGAAATATGAAGTGGTTTTCATCCTTTTAACCTCAAAAGTGAGAGCAATCAACAACAGTTTTACCAAACTGGAGTTTAGAGGTCTTGGCCAAACTGAGTTACACATATTCCACTCCTGATTGCCTCTACCTGATCATAATGATGTCACACTAGGAAAACTGCAAATTAAGAATTCAATGATGATGAGAGACAGAGCTACTCTTCATCTTGTTAGCTTGAACTTTGGAGGTCTGTAGCAACTGTGGGCCTCCATGGCTACTGTTTAGCTATTAAGCTGCTGCAACTAAAAGACTTAACCAGAACAACTGTAGAGAAGGAAAAATTTTTTTGAGGACTCATAGTTTCAGAGGTCTTAGTCCATAGAAGATCGACGCCATTCCTTGGGGCTGGAGGTGAGGCAGAATATCGTGGTGGAAGAGAGTGCCAGAGGAAAACAGCTCACATGTGGATCAGGAAGCAGAGAGAGAGAGAGGTCTCCACTTGCCAGATACAAATATATACCCCAAATCCACATCCCCAATGCCCACCTCCTCCAGCCACACCCTAGTACTTCAATTACCACTCAATTAATCCCTACAAGGGGATTAATTTGCTGATTGGATTAAGATTCTCACAATCCAATCATTTCTCCTCTGAACCTTCTTGCATTGTCTCACATGTGAGTTTTTTGGGGGCATCTCACATCCAAACTATAACAGCTACCCGTTGGAATAACCTAGGGAGCTTAAAAAAATTGCCACATCTTGCAAGTAATACTAATGAGTATCCACATTTTAAACTACTGGTCTTAAGGGTCTTTTGAGGGAGGTTTGTACCAGAGGCAAGAAACGTTATCCTTAAGGTATATGCATATTTATGAGTTAACTTTGGCTTGCTTACATCAGAGTTTCTGATTTCCATGAAACTTTTCTCTTCCTACTGGTCCTGACCAAGTAATTATCCATGCAGTTGCCTGTAGCATTGATTCATTTTATGTGCACAGCAGCATTAGTCAGGGAGGGAACTAGAGAACACATCTCCCAGTGGATGCTCACTCTCCTGGCATCTGGGGACATGGAAGTTTGGCTGCTCTGCCTGCCCATATCATCTCTCCAGAAGACCAGGCCCACTCCAAGTGAGGAATATGACAGGGAGCCCACATCATGGAATGAGGACCATGAATTTATTCATGTTTTTCGTTTGAAGACATAATATATATTCATGATAAAAATAACCAACATCCTATTGGAAAGGTGATGCAGAACTGAAACCAGATAAACACATTCAAGTTTCAACATCAGATAAAACAGTCAAAAATGATATCTTGGTACCACTGGAAAATGAAGTTAAAAGCAAAGATACCAAGTTTTATTTACCTTGGCAGTTTTGTCCCAGATGGGTAAGTGTAAGATGTTCCACAGTTATTAAATTTCTGAAAATAATTCTCTAACTGCATTTATTCATTTAAGGCCCCAAATAACCCAGAAAGAAAGCACACAATCTCACTGGAGACAATCATCTGGGTAACACTGGCAAAGACCCACTTGGCCTAATCATCTAATGCCAGACTTAGGCCTCTTTACAATGTTTGGCCACATTTCTAAAACTCTTCCATTTTATGACCTGGTTTCTTGTTTGTTTGCTTATAGCTTGTTATTTATTCTTACCCTAGCAATGCAACTTGTTATATTACATCAGATGTGTCCTCTCTGCATGAAGGAAGAAAATTAACTGTGAAGACTTCCCTTGACAACACATCTAAATCATACAGGACTAAATTTTCAAATATTCCAGATGAGACAAACTATTAAGCAAATATTGCACACATGAGGATTTGGGAAATTTACACATGGCTTCTAAACCATGGCAGAGTAAGCTAATTCTACGAACTTCTGCCTTTTTTGAGATGACAGTTTAATCCCTAAAAAAGCTGATGTATATGCAGTTGACTAGCCTGTGTCTGGTGGATAGTCGATAGTCATATTAATTAAATCTGACTCTTAGAAGGAAGCAGTGGACATGATTCTAACCAACAGAACTGAAAGTGAGAACATTCTAGCTGCATGTTAGAATTAGAAATGTAAAGAAAAAAAATTATAGTTTTGTCTGATGTGGTTTGACTGTTTCACACACAGCTTAAAAGGAATTCTTCAGACATTTTCAGGAAATTGGTCCTGGAGAAGGCATCGACCTATCTGCCAGATAGTCTTATTCTGATCCGATGAGGCAACCTTCTTGCATAGTTTATGTTTCACTTCTGTGAGATTCTTAGCTCCAGACACTCGTGTCTCATTCCCAAACTTCATTTAACATTCTCTCCCTGACATGTACTGACTCCTCTGAACTTTTAGTTATTTGATAATGTGCCATAATCAACCCATTGGAAAGTCCCATTATCTAAAAAGTGGCCTCAAAACTCACACTGATACAATCACCTGTGCAGCACTGGGCCAAATAACTCCAATTAGACACTTATCTAGATTTCAGACAGCAACTTTTTAGAAGCACTGGAAAGTGATAACCAGGTCCCATGTCAATTCCAAAATGAATAACAGGTCAACAGGAATGGATGACTCTTTAAAATAAAATTGTATTAACACATTTAAATATTTTTCCTTTCTATTCCTGACCTTTAAATGTTAGAGTTCCTGAGTTTGCTCCTTAGCCATTTCTCTTCTTTACCTGCACTTATTCCTTAAACACTTTTATTAAATCTTGTGGTTATTCATTCATTGTTGACTTTAAAATTTATAGCTACAGCCTAATCTCCCCTTCTGAGCTTGTAGGTCACATATCCTACACACCTTGACATCTTTACTGGGAGGTCTATAATCATTTCAGATGTGACTTTTATGTGTACATTTAAACTCTTTCTCTGATTCCTTGTGGGATTCCTTGGGGTACTTTTCTTCCACTATACCCTTCTGCCATGTTCTGCCTTACCTTGAGCCCTAAAGAATGGAGCCAGCATTCTACGGACAGAGACCTTTGAAACTACGAGCTCCCAAATAAATTATGTCATCTACAAAAATGTCATCTGCAAACAGAGATAATTTGACTTTTTCTGTTCCCATTTGTATCCCTTTAATTTTTTTGCCTGATTGCTCTGACTAGAATTTCAAAAATTATGTTAAATAAGAGTGGATATATATATATATATATATATATATATATATATATATATATATGTGTGTGTGTGTGTGTGTGTGTGTGTGTATGTGTGTGTGTGTGTGTATAAAAGAAATCCTACCAGTGCACTCATTAATCCCTTAGAAATATCACAAAGATATTCTCAGAATTGACGCTCAAGAAATTACTTGGGAATGTGTAGAAATTTGCCTTATTATTTTAAGGGAACATAAATATCACATATTAAATTTTTAAAAAAAGAATGGTATGAATGGGCATCCTTGTCTTGATCCTGATTTTAGATTAAATGCTTTTTTTCTCTGTTCAGTATGATGTTTCTCAGGTTTGTCATATAGTCTTTATAGTGTTGAGATAAGTTCCTTCTACCCCTAGTTTTTCCAGTGTTTTTTAAAATGAATGGTTTCTGGATTTTGTTGCATGCTTTTTCTGCATTTATCAAGATGATCATGTGATTCTTGTCCTTAACTCTATTTATATGATAAATTACATTGATGAATTTGTGTATGTTGAACCAATCTTGCATCCCTGAGACTAAACCCACTTGATTATGCTGTACCATCTTCTTAACATGTTTGAATGTGATTCTCCAATATTTTATTATATTTTTTTTATTGGTTGTTCAAAACATTACAGAGCTCTTTACATATCATATTTCATACTTTAGATTCAAGTGGGTTATGAAATCCCATTTTTACCCCGTATACAGATTGCAGAATCACTGCTAGTTTTGGGTGCTGTTTTTCATTCCTCTTCTTGTAGTGTTTTGCTCAAAATGCCTTGCAGTGCTGGTTTTCTGGCTGCGAATTCTTTTAACTTTTGTTTATCGTGAAATATTTTAATTTCATTGTCAAATCTGAAGCTTAATTTTGCTGGATACAGTATTCTTGGTTGGAATCCATTGTGTTTTAGCATTTGAAATACGTTGTTCCAGGATCTTCTCGCTTTCAACATCTGTGATGAAAAATCAGCCATTAACCTATTGGTTTACCCCTGAATGTAATCTGCCTCCTTTCTCTCGCAGCTTTTAATATTCTCTCCTTGTTCTGTATGTTGGATATCTTCATAATTATGTGTCTTGGAGTTGGCCTATTACGGTTTTGTATGTTTGGGGTCCTGTAGGCTTCCAGGATTTGGCAACCCATTCCATCTTTCATATCTGGGAAGTTTTCTAATATTATTTCATTCAGTAGATTGTTCATTCCTTTTGTTTGAACCTCTACACCTTCTTCTATCCCAATGACTCTCAAGTTTGGTTTTTTTATGACATCCCATATCTCTTGGATGGATTGCTCATGATTTTTTAGGATCCTTTCTGTGTTGACTATATTCTTTTCAAGTTGATAAACTTTGTCTTCATTATCTGATGTTCTGACTTCTATTTGATCTAGTCTATTTGTAATATTCTTGTTTGAGTTTTTAATTTGGTTTATGGTTTCCTGCATTTCTAGGATTACTGTTTGATTTTTTTTTAAATCTCTATCTCCTGGTAGAGCTTATTCTTTGCCATTTGAATTTGCTTATGTAATTCGTTTTCAAAGTATACTTTCATTGTTTGGACTTGCTGTCTAAAGTCTTCTCTAAGATTCCATTCCATCTGAGTTAGGTATGCCTTGAGTTCTTTCTCTGTCCATTTTTCTGATGCCTCTAGGTTCTCCTGTGAATTTAAGTTGTCCTGCATTGTTTGCAAACCTTTTTTTCCCTTGTTTTTTCATGGTGATCACGTTACTTTCCAACTCTGTTTGACTGCTGTGTTTCTGTTTTCTTCTTTAAATTTGTTTCGGTTTTTATAGCTCCAATATCTCTCCTTTGTGTTGGGAGACAATATATAGAGATGTTGGATTTAATTGTGATTTAAGGTAAATTCATTAGTTTCATTAAAGGCCTACAGATTTTGATGGCATATAGAGAATTGAGGTTTGAACTTAGGATTTTATGTTGAGGTCGGGAGATTTGATGGTATGGAGGTTAGTATATGTTAGCTTCTTTGGGGGGTTGCTCAAATGCAGGCGGATATTAACAAGAGAATAGACAGGAGTACTTGGGGGTAGTTAAGGGCTTAGGCGGACTATAGACCAATTCGTAGTATTCGTCTATTTGCATTTAGTAAGTTGTACGTAATCTGGGTGGTCATGCTTAAGAGGAAAGATGGGAAAAAGGTAAGGAAGCAAACCAAGAAAGAGAGAGGGAGAGAGGAAAGAAAAAGAAAAGAATAGAAAAGAAAAAGAAATGATAAGAAATAATAAAAATAATAAAATGCAGTAAAATAAAAATTACAATTAAAAAATAATATAATTTTAAAAAAGAAAAAAAATTAAAATTAAAAAATTAAAAAAAATAAAAAATTTAAACAAAAGAAAGAAAAAAAAAAGGGCACTGTTAGGCTTCTATTTTCTTCGCTTCCAGTAGGTGGCGCTGTGCCTTCCAGGCCAAGATTTTGCCCTCTGGCTGTAGGAAACAATCCATGTGAGGCCGCTCAAAACCTGTTAGCTTAGGTTTATTCCTGGTCTCTAGTCACTTCGCTTCTCCTGCCAGCCAGGCCTTTCCCAGTGTGATACCTCTTGGCAGTTCAAACTACACTGTGGGCCTGCAGTTTCCTGGAAGTGGAGCGCGGCTATTGGGAACCGGCACCTTATTGTTTTGATTCCCTCCGCTAGCCCCTTCTCCATGAGCTGGCGAGACAGTTTTCGTTTTCGCCAATGGTGGGAGGGGGGAGTTGGAGGTAAGGTGCCTTTACCTTTCCCCACACCTCTATTAACGCTCACTCTGTTAATCACGCCCCTGGAAAGCTGGGGAGGGATTTTATGCAATTTCCCTGCTGTATGGGAGATGGTCTAAATGACACACACCTGTTCTATCGCTGCTGCAATCTGTCAAAAACTGGCAATGGTGACGTCAGCTCTCCAAGATGGTGGCTGCTGGCTTCCTCGGTGGGCTGTCCAGTGAGGAGGACAGAACTGGACTGCTTCCTTCCCCCGTCTCCAACCCAGAACACAGCCCGGAGCACAGTGAGGGCACAGCTGGCGGAAGCCCACAGAATCTGCAGCACCGTTCCTCTGCGTTGCTGGCACACCATTTCCCGGTGCGCCGAAGTCTCTAGCAGCGGGGTGGACTGCGGATCAAACAGCCTGAATCTCCGGGCGCACGGTTCACTCACAGTTGAGCCCCAGTAACCAATCCTCAGGCGATGGAAATCCTTCCTCTAGGTTTCGGTGCACCTCAATTTTGCTAGAAATTCCTAACAAGATAACTTTTGGCCATTCTAACTCGTTATTCACCTGCACAGTGACGCAGTACATGGGGGTGATGCAGTTTATTCGCCACCATCTTCCCCTCTTTTCCAATATTTTATTACAAATTTTTGCATCTATGTTCATCAAGGATATTGGTCTGAAATTTATTTTCCTTGATGTGTCTTTGTCTGGTTTAAATATAAGGGTGATAGTGGCTTCATAGAATGAATTTGACAATATTTCCTATTTCAATAGAATTATTTCATAGAATAATTTGAGGAGGAGAAACAAATATTCTTAAGAAGAATTTTAGTGGATAAAATATTTTTAAAAGTACCCTTAGGAATTGCTTATGCATTATTTGTTGATCCAGATTTCAAATTGAATTTAAAGTCTGAAAGGCATTATAGAGGGTCAAAACTTTTAAAAAATGATAATAAAGGCACCTAAAGCTGTTTAAAATATCTCTAGTCTTAGACATGTAATGAAGCTTATCAATATTTTACTGAGATCAAAAAATTCTACTGAAAATAGTGGTCTCTATTTCTGAAACATTATTATTAAGATATGGGGACTGAGTGAAGTCCAGAATGATGGTATGTGTTAAATAAAGTCAGTTTAGGGAGCAGCCCTTTGTGAAATGGTATGTAAGTGCATGTTGAGTGATGTTGCTTATTCTGAAGCAGGTTTACATACCTAACATTATGAGCCAAAGCTTCAAATGTGGATAAAAAGATGTACTAAAAAGAAGAGACTGTGAAGAGCTTCCAAAGAGCTTCCAATACCTTTTCTTATCTCTCTTTTCATATGTGTACAATCATCACCAAGTGCATATTCTCACCCCTGAATTTAGCCCAATGAATGATCACCAACATCTGGTTGTGATTAGCTTTTTTACTCCTGGTGTATCAACACAACAATGGGAACTCCCCAATTTCCCTCATGCACCATCAAACAAGTTCACAAACATGTACTGGGTTCATCTCTGTTGCAAAAGCTTATGCTATGCCCTGCAAAACACTTTTATGAAAGTTGGCACTCTCTTGCTTCTTATTACCTTTTGATATTAAATTTTAACTAAAAATCTACACAGCATGAGCTTTACAAAAACATACACTTTTAAGGAGAAAATAAGCAACTTGAGAGCATAATTAAGGCTCAAAATTGGTGTATCATTCACCTCGTGTAATTCCAGAGATTTATTTTTTCCTTCTTTTTTGCTCTGTCATAAAGTCAGAGTGCAAGCTGATTCCAGCAATTTTACCAGATACCACAAACTAATGGCTGTGGGATGGTTGCCAATTGCCCTGTAGACCCTTCCCGTTGGCTTATCTTTACTCATTATCCTGTTCCTTAATATCATTGTGCAAAGAATCTGAAGATTACAAAATAACAAGGTTTTCCAATATGTTGCTGTGTTTAAACATGTGATAAATTAACCAGGGGATCGTGCAATGAAAGCATTTGCATTTAATTTCCATTTAAGGCACAAAGCTAACACAGCACTAGAAAGAAAAAGCACTTTGGTTTATTCTCAAGAGTTTGGGTGAGCACAAAACCAAATAAAATTGAGCCACCACATGGCAGGATTTATTAAATCTGGACAGCAGAACAAAGTAACACCCTGAATAGTGAACCCGAAAGCCTTTTCTCCCCCTTTCAAATTGTCAGAGCACACATGTGAGAGTTCCATAAATCTAGCAAAATAGCACACTAGAAAAGCATTTTTTTTAATGCCAGCATCAAATTTTCAGGTACCAATATAAATTATGAAATATAGATACAATTTTTATTTTATGAATATTTCCAATAAAAAAAGAAAAACCTAATGAGAGTTACACAGGGAAAGAAAATGAGAAATTATGGTCTGACACCAGTTTTTTCACTCAATTATGTTGGTCAACTCATGCATTTTGCAGAGCTTTATTTGTCATTTGTAAATGGATTACAATAAAATAAAACCACCTTTCTACTTACTTCATGATGAAAATGAATTTTCTGAGGTAACATTTAATGAAGCACATTTAACATTTTAAAGAGCTTTTGAAAAGAAATATCAGAAGAATAAAGTAGTTTTTTCAATAATTCCATTGGAAAAATCAGCATTTCTGTAGCTATTCGCTATAGGATAGTTTGTATGGGATTTGTTGGATGGATATCACTGTTTTAATAGAACCAGGCACAGGTCCAAGAACAGAGATTTAAATCTTAAATATAAAACAGTCCTTTGTTTTGCTTTTCTCATTCTTTGCAATGCTCATTTTGTGGCTTTAAAAATATTTACTCAAGAGATACTATCCTCAGAAACTATAACCAAGAAGTTGCCAACTTGATATTATTTGGGAGGTTGCCAAAAGGTCTTTGCAAAACCCACCTCCCCACTCCCTCCACGATGCCTGAAATTTCAACAGTTGTAATTCACTCAGTTGGGCTGATGGGTGACATCTCCCTGGGTAACCTTTTGAGGTGGGGAGGGCAGGGAGGAGAGAGGACTGCTCCAAGAACCTCAACAAGGTTACTGCCCTGTTATCGCTCAACTACGTTTCTCCATGTTATTCACAAAGAGATCCAGTGCCTTCAAAGGATTCACTGAAATCTAGCTACATCATCACTGTAGCAGGTATTCCCAACTCACTGAGAAAAGGAAAGGTCCCCTGAGAAGTCCTTGGGGAAGCCAAAGGGATAGTAGCTGCTTAGGTTTGGGGCAGAGAAAAGGAAGCGCCCCCCCCCCCCCCAACACACACACACACTGGACATCCTGGGAACCCGAGGGAGGAAAATCAGAGTGGCTTTCAAAAACCATTTATTTCTAAATACTTGGGAATCACTTTTTGAAAAATCCCCTTTTAAAAGGAGTTTGAGCAGATATTTCCCTTTAAAAAAAAAATTAGGACATTCATCCATCTTAGATACTCTATCATCCTGGAGCTTTCCAGTGATTGCTTGGAATTTCAAAGAGTTCTAAAATAAACCTTAAAAAGTTACTTCAGCATCTTTAGATATAAATTGTTAAAGCTTGAGCATGTGAATTCATCTAAAGTAGGTCGTTGCTTCCTCTTTACATCTTAACCTACAATAAACTATAATTTCTCCTTCATGTTGCTTAATAAAGGCTTTCCTGTTTTAAGACAATTGCTTACGGTAGAGAAAATAGAAGCAAAACAGGAGTTAATCGACTTTGATTCTTTTGTTATGTTTGCATCTGTTAACATAAATAGCTTCCCTTAAATCTAGGGGGAGAACTGGATCTTTGTTTGTCTTAATATACCTTACAGGATTCATTGACTATTTCAAATGTATGTGCATAGACATTTGATTTTTAAATGCTATTCCATGAGGAAATCAGAAAGGCTTAGTGGCCCCCATTTTATGTTATTCTGAAGCATAAATACTATTTTTTTTAAAAAAAAGAAATACTTTTTTGAAATTAATAATATTTTTTCAAATTTGGATTAATGTGGTCTTTTTATTATTCACTAGGTCCTTGGCACCTACAAATAATGGGAGTTCTCTAAAACTGGTGTGATGTCTGTAAATTCCCAGGTGTGGTTATCAAAAGTTCTCATGAAATCATCTTATGCACAAGAGCACAAAGGTGTGATTTCTTGCTGTCCCTGTTATTTTCCTAAAAAAAAAAAAAGAAAAGAAAAGAAAAGAAAGAAAGATGGAAACTTAAAATGCTGGTTAATGCTGACCAGAAGGAATAAGTTCTGGTGTTCCACAACACAGTAGGATGATGCTAGTGTAAATAACCTATTATATATTTTATGAAGATAGGGAAGAGAAGAAGCCAAAGCCTTTGAACATGAAGAAGTGATAAGAGGGAAGTACTAATTATTCTGTTTTCATCAGTACATGCCATATGTGTGTATTGAAATATCATACTGCATCCCATTATATGTACAATCAATGCACATTAATCAAAAAATAAAAGATGGGTTAAATGATGAAATCAATGAGTGATAAGAAGAAATTCACTTATTCTTGGAATAAATGCAAATCACACAGCATACTTCCCCTTTGAGACATTAGTTACTTACAAATTAAGAATCTTTTGTAATCAATATAAAAAGAAAACAAAATTCTAGTGGTGATGGCTCTTTTCCCTCACCAAAGGGAACTTTTCATTTATTCCTCTCTCTCCATGTTCACTGTTCTCTGCAGCATAAAATCTGATATGGTTCACAAGGGATGAGAAAACTCAACTTCAATATGTTCCTGCAGAGCTTGAGAGTGTTTTGCAGACCCTAGCAAGATGAAACTCTCAGCTACAGCATCAGAAAGAGAATACCTTTCTGTACCCCAAATTCCTACCTCTGTCTGGGGAGAAGCTCTAGAGAAGATGCCAACAAGAAATGCAAAGTAGGTTTTCCTTCTTGCTTAGATTATCTTGAAAATATAACATCACTTTTTTTTTAATATTTATGTTTTAGTTAGACACAATGTCTTTATTTCTTCATTTTTTTATTGATTGTTCAAAACATTACAGAGCTCATGATATATCATCTTTCATACATTTGACTCGATTTATGAATTCCCATTTTTTCCCCAAATACAAATTGCAGAATCACATTGGTTACACACTCACATTTTTACATAATGGCATATTAGTGACTGTTGTGTTCTGCTACCATTCCTATCCCCTATTATCCCCCCTCCCCTCCCCTCCCATCTTCCCTCTCTACCTCCTCTGCTGTTGTTTAATTCTCTCCCTTTTTCCCCCCTCCTCCTTTCCCCTTACAACCTCTTATAATATTGTGTAACATTGAAGGTCTCCTACTTTTTCCATATGCTTTCCCTTATTTCTTCATTTTTATGTGGTGCTGAGGATTGAGCCCATGACCTCACACATGCTAGGTGAGCACTCTACCACTGAGCCACAACCCCAGCCCCTCTACATCACTTTTTAAAGTAAATAACAGACTCTTGTTAAAAACAGATTTTCTTTAGTGCTCTTACATTGAAGATCCTGAGGAATTTAATTCATTGACAACTTACTAAAAATATGGATCAACAAAGAATATTACTATTTATTGCATATGAAATAGGTAAGCCCTGAGCAATTGTCATATAACTGGAGTTTCAGAGCAAGGTTTGCTTTTTACATCTCTTCCTCAGCCTGGGAGACAGGAAAGCAGAGAGGCAATACAAGGGTCTTAGATCTTCCACAGATGGTTGTTCATTATCCAACTGCTGATGGGTTAACTATTTAACTGTAAGAGAAT
Source organism: Callospermophilus lateralis (assembly GCF_048772815.1). Taxonomy (NCBI): domain Eukaryota; kingdom Metazoa; phylum Chordata; class Mammalia; order Rodentia; family Sciuridae; genus Callospermophilus; species Callospermophilus lateralis. The sequence continues at coordinate 9,488,717 of NW_027514713.1, read as the reverse complement.
TTACTTCTCTGGGACTCAGTTTTCTCAAAAGTGCTTTATACTATAAATCCCGTAGATTGTTGAGATGAATTAAGTAACATAGGAAGAGCTTCTTCCATATACTATATATTTATCAGAAATAACTATAGTTATTATAATAAAAATAAGACCTTTATTTATTTATTCTGCCCCTAGTATTCCCTATGTGGTTGCATCTACCCTATCTCCTTTTACATATCTATGCCAACCTAAGGGTCCCCTGAGAGAATCCCCTAGGAATAACAACGGGCTCAAGATGAGAGTGGAGCAAAACCTCTAGAACATCCTGAGCTGAAAGAAGTCTATGACTATATTAGTCCATTTTATTGCTTTAACAAAATACCTGAGACTGGTACTTTATAAATAAAACATTGTTTATATAGCTTTTTGGAGGTTGAAAGTCCAAATCAGGTGGTCCCATCTGCTTAGTCTCTGTGGAGTGCCCCCCTGGCTATATCACAACGTGGCATGGAATCAGAAAAAGAGACATGTTCTGGTCAATTACTATATGCAGAAGAACCCAAGTACATGGGCTGGCCTTATTTATAACAAGCCACTTTCATAAGAAAGGACTGGTATCACGAGTATTACATTTCTCCCTTTGAATGGCAGAGCCCCAGTGACCTGATGACTTTCCATTAATTAGCTTTACTTCTTAAAGGTCCCACAACCTCTTAATATTGCCATATTGAAGACTAAGTTTCCAGCACCTGAATCCTTGGAGGACACACACAAAGCACATCCAAAACTGTAACATTCTCTGAGAAGTGGGAGCAATTGAAAGGAATCTCCTGACCATATGAAGGCAGCTATTGAAATGTCCAAAGAGATGCTTATCACTGGGTACAAAAAAGCCTCTGGAGATGCTATCAGAGGAAGGGCTGTAACAAAACTGTCAGAGGGAGGCCACCATTCTTGGGAACCTGGATAAAGAACTGATGAAAGGGGAGACCTGCACAAGGACAGCAAGGTACCAGTGTGAGGCCATACCAGGGAGGGGAGAAAATCTGGCTTTCAGGGCTCGGGGGGACCCATAAGGAGGTAAGACTGTAGGAATGAGCTTACAAGAGGAGGGAAGGGCATGGGGGGTGTGATGGTTAATTCTGTGTGCCCACCTGACTGGGTCACAGTGCACAGATATATGAACGAACATGATTCCAGATATTTCTGTGAAGGTGATATTGGATGAGATAACATCGAAATCAATAGATACTGAGTAAAACAGATTTCTTTCCATAATATGAGTGAGCCTCATCCAATCAGTTGAAAGTCTGAACAGAGCAACACTAATAGCATACTCGGATACCCTTCAATGGCTGACTGTTCATATCCCAGCTGTGCCCTTAGACTAGCCATTTGCCTCTCTCCTCCAAACAGTATGGAATTCTGCCAGAAGACAGTCTTTGGACTTGACCTGCAATATTGGCTCTTCCCTAGGCCTTGTCCCAGGCTCTTCCTGACTACCTTCGGACTTGAACTACAGATTTGGGACTTGACTAATCATGTGAGGCAATTCCTTAAAACAAATCTCACTGTATATACAAAATTTATTGATCTGCTTTACTGGGGAACCTTAATACAGTGGGCGAAAGTCTAGGAAGAGCAGACCTCTGCCCAGTGGAGAACTGTGTTTCAATCCAGACCTTTTGATTAGCCCCTACTCAATCCCCTGAAATGGACTGAATAAACAGTGGCTACAGTGGTGAAGCAAACACCTGTATATTTTTTTTCCTATTTATTTCCATTAATTGGTTCATGTACTGTTTTTCCTTCTTTTTATTCTGTGAATCACAGGCGGCTTACTGTAAAAAGTGTACAAACAATAGGGCCATTAAAATAAGAAAGGATGTGACCTAATGTGAGATGGAAGAAGAAAAAATATCTGGAAGATATTTAGGAAAAAAAAAATCTATCCGAGAGTAGCTCTGAGATTCCTGTAGCTTCAAAGGCAAAAAGGTAACTATCGTAGTTTTCATAGCATTTCAGGTAATGTACTCAAAATGCACATAGAGGATGTAGCTAGTGCTCACCAGCCCTGATCTGCTCTCCCTCCTGAGCATATGGAAGACTGCAGCTCTCAATCCTTTTATGTTTGGACAGGGGTATGAGACATGTTCTGGCCAATGAACTTTGAGCAGAAACAGCATGTGTCACTTCTGGACCAGGTCACAGAAGCCCTGCACCACTGCATGTAACACACAGGCAGCTGCTCTGGAGAGTGACTTGATATGCAGAAGACTTTAGGTGTTTAGCCAATGAAATCTCAGAGCCACCTACTGTCACAGCACAAACCCAGCCTATTCTAAATGAAACACCATGTATGAGGCCTGACAGGAGCCACTGTTTGTTCTTTTAAACAGGAGAACTGTATATGCTTTTCAAGAACAATACAGACTTTTTTTCTGAAGTTAAATTCTTTGAGTGCTTAAGGAAAAAAATAACATCTAGTGAAAAATGTCTTCAAAAGTGGGTTATACAAATGACAAGGATATTTCCTTTTGTGTCTACCTTTAATTTATTAAAAGCCTAGGCACATTGTTACACTGCAGTTCCTCTGGAGGGTAATGAAGTCTAGGTAGTTCCTGGCAATCTAGGAGGATGCAAAGATAGAACTGAGACAGACATCACAAATTTGTGATCCTGCGGCCAACACCTAGACTGCAGAACTATTTTTCTTGGCCTGCTATGTTTTCTTTTTTAAAAAACTAGTTGCCAACATCAGAAACAAAGTGCATGTGTAACAAGGACATAGGATGCATTTGCTAAAAGCAGGGGTTCTTAGGCCTGCATATGCCTATGGGTAACTAAAAACAGGATGAAGCATGTCATCTCTGCCTTCCTTTTGTATCTTTCTCCTTTATTACCTTAAACTTTGGGTCAAGTCACTTTTCAGCTCTGCAAGTAGGCATGTTAATCATTAAAAGAGTGTTCATTTAAGAACGAGTAATACAAGTTTTTTTAGTCCTAAATTTACGTAGCCTATCACTTCCCTCTTAAAGAATGAGGCAAGGTTTGCAGCATCCTGTTTCAGACCCTTGGAGAGTGGTGCCTAGAAGTCTCCAGCCATCATCCCTTCCAGGGTCACAGTCTATTTAATAGACAAATATCCTGAGCAGCAAGTGGAAATTGATCTTCCAGATGATAAAGACTTCTCAGGAGCTACCTTGCAGAACCAGAACTGAGAGCATGATCAACCTGATCATGGTGTGGTCAAGGCTGCTTAATTACATACCTCTTGCCCCTGCCTCCATTCTTCCACTTTTTAAACCTAATCTAGGAAGATCAAAGATAAATAACCCAAAGACAGGGCTGAGATGACACATCTCATCTTCACCATATGGGCATATTGTTTAAAGTTCTTTTTCCTGTTTTTCACCATAACCTCTTTTATTTGCTGTTGGGACAACCGGCTGACTTGATTAGGTAGGATGTCGCTCACCTGAGGTCAGGCCTCTGGCTTAGGACTCCAGGAACAAATCCATATAAAATCTTGATGACGTCAGGCTTCTCCTTTTTAAAAAAGTTAATCTTGTCAACACTGAGTCCATAGTCCCAAGTGGTAGTGAGTCACCTGAAGCAGAGTCCTTACTGCCCTGTTAGCTGTGGTGTGCCCTCCATGTCCCCCACACATGTCCCCTACCAACCCACTCCAGTCATTTTCATTACCTAACCGGCCCTTTTGGGCATTTACACTTATGACTCTCGAACACTGGAACCACCAAGAGGCCTCAAGGGCATTTGTTTAGAAAACTTAGAAGCTTACTTAAACCCATCAGCTCCTGTTTTATATGCTTTGCATAATGGGCTTTGGCATCCATCCAGCTTCCCAGCAAGAAGCTCACCGCAGGTGGGACAATTCAAGAATGGTTTAACCTATAGGGACCCGCATGGGAAACCACCTGGTTAGGGCAGCTTCCTGGGCTGGAAGGGGCCCAGGTGGGAGTGGTCACACAGAGAGCTGCCTTATGTGGCATCACCTTGGGACCCACAGGTGATCTTCAGGCTCTGTGGTGTTCAGAAAGCAGACTCTGCAGGGGAAAGAATGCCTGACCCTCACTGTCCTTTCTGCCTCTGGATCTTTCACTGCTGCTTCCCAGGGTGTGAAGTTGGGCAAAAGATGACAGATAAAAAGGTCAATTGTTATTGTTCATAGGGGCACCCCCTGAAGTACAGGGTAGGAGGAAGGGGATATCAGGAGCACCAGGAGAAGATAACCCATACAGCTTTCATGTAGAAATGTGAGGAAAAATAATCTGTTTTTGCTTAATAGATTAGAAATATAATGGGAGTCTCCACTGATGTAGAAAACCAGATGACCAGCTGTATTGGTTTGCTAGGGCTGTATTGGTTTGCTAGTATATAACAAAGCACCAAGAACTGGGTGGTGGAGATAATAGAAACCAATTGACTCACAGTTTTGGAGGCTAGAAATTCAAGATCAAGGTGTTGGCAGGGTTGTTTCCTCTGAGGACTTTGAGGGAGAACCTGATCCAGGTGTATCACTCCTGTCACTCCTGGTTTGTGGCCACCTTTGCTGTTCCCTGGCTTGGTGCGACATCACTTCAGTCTCTGCCTCCTACTTCAGATGGCATTCTCCCCACATGTGTCTGATTCTGGGTCCAAATTTCCTTTTTATAAGGATGCCAGTCATATTGGATGAGGGCCTATCCTAATGATCTCATCTTAATTTGATCTTCTGCCAAGATTCTATTTCCAAATGAGGTCACCATTCAAAGGTACTAGGGGCTAGGATTTTAACATATTTTAGAGGAACATAATTCATCCTCTAACACTAGTTTGATCCTTTGACCAATGGTTCTCAGCCAATAGCACACTATCATTTGTAGAATATGAAGTTTACTAGATGCAATGAAATATTTTCATAAAATTTATTTTTATTTCCATTTGTGTTTTCTCATATTTTCACCTTGACCAAAAAAAAATTATCCTTAACAATGGCACTGAAATGTATTATTTTTGTGTTTCCCGAGGCTCTATGGCATTTAATTACACACTCAAATGTATTATTTTGATTTTAAGAAACTAATGTAATTACTATTTGGGTTGGTTTGTGCATTGAGGCTTAACAATAATTCCCAACAACATAACTGCAATGTTTATTTGCTTTAAAAGGCACAAATTATATCTCCAATAAAGAATGCCTCCAAATATATAATACCCTTTTGGAAAAAAAAAAGAGATTTGCTATCTCTCATGGTGGAATCTAGGTTTTCTGGTAGAATCAGTGGTGAGCTTTAGTATTTGAGAGGTTATAAATCATTGCCTATGATCTCTCCCTACTCCATCTGATTTCTGTTATAATACTAAAAATAAAAAGTGGTGACTTCAAATAAACTCTAAATGAACTCACACTTAAGAAAGAAGCATTCGTCTTTAAAATCACATACTTGGAAACAGGTATTCAGGAGATGCCTTGAAATGACCAGGTTTAAGTACTAGAGGTGCTTTTATAAACAACATCCAGAATCCTGTTGAGATGTTACTGCCAAATTTCTATCTTCGTCAGAAAATATCCTGCCAATACTATTCCCCAAACCACATAGGCAACTGGGCAAGGCCTTCCTTGGGAAAAAAAAAAGCTGGAAAATTGTAATCAACTTGGTCTGGAGTGTTAAAAGAACTTACTTCAAATACCTCAGTCATTTTAATTGTCTGTACCTGCTATTATTCTAAGACAAAACTATATCTGAGTATGGGTTTTATCCAAAAAAATCTACTTATTCCCTAGAAAGTATATTCTTTTGTTATTCTCCATGCTTGGTTCACTTAGGGAGATTTTCAGGGCTAGCACCTGATCTGCCATTCATTCATTCATTTTGTCAGCCTATGGAGTACTCACTATGTGCCAGGTCTCTTTTCCTCAGAAGTAAGAAGTCACCCGAGACTGCATTATCTTTAGCTTTATTCTTTTGACCAATATAAAACTAAAAGTGACCTTTTAGGACATTAAAAGTCATGCTAAATTCTTTCCTCAATTCTTGTTTTCCTATTTTAAAGAAGTTAAAAGTATTTGGGGACCATGCAAATACTGACCACCACGGGGATTTTGCTGTAATTGTTTTTTAATTGCTTGTGAGAGATTTCACAAGATTCATGTATAAATAGCTTTGGGTGTTTTCTAAAGGCTTAGCTCCAACATTATGGTTGTTCTTTTATCTATACATGAAAGATGTGGTACTATTGAGTCTCGACTAGGATGCTAAGCCAGTTTTAGAAGTCACCTGTGGTAATGTCTGATATGGTGAACATTTGATATAGAAGGTCAACTCAAGCAGACCATGTAGACAAAGAGCACATGTGGGTCTTGTCCTTGGGAGAACTGGAGAGTACTGAAGCAGAAAGGAGGAGGCAGGGTCAAGATAAGGATTTGGGCTTAGAAATTCAAATGTGAGGGCACAAATTTAGGGTTGGGCTGGTTTAAAGGAAATATCATGATGAGTCACTTGAGTGAAGTTGAGTACAGATAGCAAACAGGTTCCAAAATTTCATAGGAACCTCCACCCAAGGATTTGAGTTCTGCTTTGCACAAAAGCTAGAAAAGAGCTTCTTCTTAGGCTTGAGAAAATATATTATTTGTTCATGAACTTGACAAAAGCATTGAGTGATTACTCTTTTGCTCAATATTCTGCTGTTGATAAACTAAACAAATCAGAAAGTACTTGAGCCAGTGAGAAAACAGGAGGAGAAAGCGCTGGAGAGAAAAAGCGAGGACAGAGCATGCAAGGTGCACAGCTGAAAAAAAAAACTGCTTCTTTTATTGAAAAGGTCTCTGTAGTATTAATACAAAAAAGAGCAAAGAAAAAATTATGCTGAACAACCACAGCAAAAATATCCAAAATTCAAATTAAAGGAAGTTCTGCTCTGTTTGAATTATTAGGTAATCATTTAACACAATATTCAAGTTTCAAAGAAAACACATCCTACACACTAAATATATTCCAATTATAGGTAGATTTAGGGCAAACCATGTAAGCTAAATAACTTTAAAGTGAATTTTTAAGTGACCATTTCTTTATTAAAATATTCATTATTTCAATGTAGTCTAGATGTAGACTCCTAATATTTATCTATAATAAATGTACTACAGGAGTGTAAATCCTGACTCATACAGTTAAATTTAAAAATACATCAATTTGATTAATGGAATCATTTTTCTGTCCTATCAAGTTCAATTACATTCATAGTCAAATCCCTTCAGTAAATTACAAGCCCATTCAAGAGATATCCTGCCAAGAGAGTATTTGGCACACAGTAGGCATCCACTAAATACTGAAAATAATAAACATGTATGTTATCACGGTCTATGTATTATACAGATTTTCAGCTGCAGGTAAACTTTTTAATTGAAATACTAACAATAATCCAATTTGTCCCTCATCCAACACACCTGAGAGTTCCTTCTTTTAACTGAAATGCATTCTGGAGAGAGAAATTAATTGACATTAATTAAGCTATGAAAGTAAAGCAGTGCTATAACTGATGTACTCTGAGACCTTACAATAATGATTTTAGAGTCATTGCATTCCTTATTCCTTCAGTTCATGCTGATAGGTAATTGCATGTCATAGTGTAGAAACAGTCACTTATCAAGAAGAATCACTAAAGAAAGAAGAAAGGCTCAGGTGCCTTCTTTTACATAGTCTGGGAAAGCTTCCTAAATTTTGATTCACAGATATTGAATCAGGACTAGGGACTCTGTTGCACTAAGCATTTATGAGGCACTGAGTATATACAGAGGTCAAAAGAACCTTATAATCTAGTAGACAAAGGTTAAATTCATTAAGTGCAACAAAATATTATAATGCTGAGATAGAAAGAATAAACATACAAATGAGGATCTTGTCAGGTTAGAGCTAAGTTAGAAAACCTGGAAAATTTTTGCCCATTGCACCTGAGCACATCAGTTCTCTGCTGTAAAAGATACCTAAGTGCTTCCATCTTACTGCAAAAGATGTAGGAGATGTCAAGGATGATTGCATGTAGGAAAGAAGGCCTGGACAACTTGAGACTTATAAGCAGCACTGTTCACAGTGGGCTTTTCCTTAACCACCAGGTGCAGGCTCTGATGCCAGATAGCAAATGTCAGAATGCAACTTCCTACTGGGGCCACACATGGGTGCACCTACAAACACATATGTATGCCTAAGCTGTGGATATTTTCTCACTTTGACTTTATATACCAGACTTACGAATAATTAAGGACTGGGAGCCCAGACTTACCATGGCCAAAGTTTCAAAGAAAACTTCTCCACTGAGTTATCCAAAGAGATTTGTGTGTTCTGTGTAAATAGAATTCCTAGAGATAGTTCCAAAATCCCAAATTATCTGAGTTCAAGGAGCCAACCAGCTTTCTCACCATTACCTCTCTGCAAGCTACCCGCAGTCAGCAGAGATCAGAAGGGCTTCTCATTCCCCAGCAAGGATCATGTCTTCTACTTCTTTCTTTGTATCCCCCAAAACTCCTACCACAGTACCTCACAAGTAGCTCATTAAATGATTAACAATGGTGATGATAAATGCAAATATTATTCAATGGTGATCAGAATGGAAATCTTAAGATTTTACCAAGTGTTAGAAGCCCTGTGAAAAATCTGCTTAGTGAACAGGAAAGTATTAACTTTTTAAAACATGTTCTATGCATTTTCCATTCCTGCTCTCTCTTCCCCCCAGTAGCCTACTAGAGTGCTGAATGACAAGTGTACTCCTCATATATGCTGCCCAGAAAGAAATACAGAGGCTCCTGTTGGTGTCAAATAAGGCATCTTATCTATTTAGCGTAAGTCACCATATGGAGCAGATTCTACCTGAGGCCTGCCTGGGTGAAGTCCAAATCATTGTAAGACCTTATGTCCAATTTATCCAGGGTCCTGACTTACTAAGTAATGTCCCAAGGCAACCACAGATGCCAGGCCTATGTTAATAAAACCAGCCCCAGAGGCCATATCCCATGTCCAATAAGCAATGGGAAGTCTTTGATCTCATTGGGAGGCCACAGTTCTACTACTGGCACCACTTCTGGACCCATAAAACTCTTATTTGTTGCAAGAGCATTTATTTGGAAAATTAATGGACAAAAGGTTCATTTGCTTTAAGAAAAGCAAAGAACAAGCTCAGCAATTTATGGGAAGTTTTATTTGACTACTGGGTCAGTGGTTTAATTTTGCATATGTTCTCATAAACGTAACCAACAGTGTTTTATGCGAGAATCATCTTGTAAACTAAATGTGCTGGCAGAGGAAAATCAGTTTGTGGCACCCAAGACATTAGGGAAATTGGCAGCCATGGAAAACACCTGCAATGCTCTTGTCCCCAGCCTCACAGCTAACCACTAGAAGAGGGCTGTCTTTGCTCCAGCTCCTCTCAAGTAGTCAGCTCATCTGTCAACCAATTACCTTTTGGGTGAATTTCAATATTAAGAAGGAAAAGATGGAAGTAACAACAGCACTAATTCCAGTGCTATTTTGTCAAAGAAAAATATTATCTGACTTAGTAATCAATCTCTCAAAGCCTTTAAGTGGCCAAGGCCTATGTGGAAAAATGTGTGCTTGTGCTTATGAGAACTTTAGAGCCTTGTACATTTACCTCAAATCAACTAGAGATCAGAAATCCAGTAGTGCAAATGATGCCCGATTTGAAGTTACTGCTATTACGGTGCAAGTTGGTGTTGTAATTAAATTGATTCAAGACAGCCTCTTTGTTTTGTGAGTGGCTCCCCAAATGTGGTTATCAAAGGATCATTATAGGACTTAATGACTGTGGCTACCACTGGAGATTAGCTCCTACAGATAAAGACATCGTGCTGGTCTATCACCTCTAATCCCCTTCGATACTGCTGCAGTCTTGGAGGACATGAATTCTTATCCCCATTTTATAGACCAGAAAACTGAACACCAGAGAAGTTAAAAAGTGGGAAAAATGATCTGTGAACCTCAATAGGTTTGACCCCAAAGTCAGGTTTTTTTTTCACTATACAGTCACTGATTTTAATATATTTATAGTATGATTACTTACAGATTCCCAGCTGGAAGACAATGATTTACCTACTCTCCTAGGCTAGCACCAGGGAGCATGATTGTCTTCATATGAGATACCAGGAGGATAAGAACAAGGTTTATGGAACACAATAGAAATGAAGTTTATTCAGCTACTTCTAAGAAAAATCTGATGCATGTCATTCATTCATTCAACAAAGTTTTTCTAAGGAAATCCTCCATGCCAGACATTAAAATGCTGTACTTAAAATATTAAGCATTAAATGCTGTACTTAAAATAATGCGTAAGAGAGAAGCATGCCTTCAAAGAGCTCACAAAGAAAAACTGTCTTTGGAAGACAGACTAGCAAAAGACAATTTCTACTCAGTGATAAAACTACTACTGAAATAACATGAGGTTATTGGATGCAGAGCAGGGACAGTCCCTGGTCGTGGAGTGTTAAGAACAACTTCCAAGAAAAAAACAACCTCTGGACAGACTCCTGAAGAGTATTTTACAGTGAGCTGGTTCATTGAAGGAAAGCAGTTACAAATCTTCCAGACAGGAGGAACAAAACAAACACAGAACTGGAGTTTAGAGAGGACTTGCATGTTCCCAAACCAGAAAGCATTTCTGTGCTGCTGGAGGGAGCAAGAATATAATGTCACTGGTGAGAAAGGTTAGGATTCCATGCTGGAGACTTTGTGCTCCCTAACAGAAATTTAAGAGTTAGATCTCTTAACCATGTGAGTAGAGTGCCAGGCAGCCAGAACACTGCTCACCTGCCCCATCTCAGACCCTGAAATGCTTACCTTGTAAGGTTCATCCCATGTGCTCATCATTCAGCACTGAAGAGGGATTGTGATGCTATTGCCCGTGGTGGTGACCCGAGTCTCTAGCAGTCTTGTGGATGCTCATGAGAGAACTGAGGGGACAAAAGGGGGATTGTTTATTCTTTTGTAGGTTGATTCATTTTTTCAATCATTCACTTAAACCAGTCAATAGATAAAAATAGTCTCTAGCCAGAGTTGGCAATCTACCATGTGTGGGCCAAGTATGACTCACCAGCTCACCAGCTCCTTTTGTAAATAGGTTTTATTGGTACAACTCTGTGTGTTCATATATAGATTATACATGCTTGTTTGCACATGTTGAGAGCAGAGATGAGCTGTGGTAACAGACAGTACGGGCCACAAAGATGAAAATATTAATTGGCCATTTACATAATCAGTTTTGCTAACCCCTGATTCATCAGTTCAAAACACTGACTCTGCCATTGGACTTAAATTTCTGTTTAGGGAGCACAAAGTCTCTCAGCCTCAGTTCCTCTTCTGTAAAGCAGGGATTGAAGTAATGTGTTACCTAGCAGATCTGCTGTGAAAATTAAATGATTTTATGTGAAAGGTGCCCAGGACATAAACACTGAATAAAATATTAGTTATTTTTCGTTCACTGATTCCTTCATCAATATTACATGAATTTTGGGAGATCAGGTCAAAACTGCAGTGGGCAATGTGTCTAGTCCCCATGGCTGCTGGGCTCGTTGAGATGCCTATTTTGTGGGCACATAGGCTTTAGGGTATCTATGTGTGGATTGTGAGGAAGAGATAGGGTGGATATATGCCCTTGGAGTCAGTCACATCTGACAGGCTTAAAGCTACAAACTTGGATGAAATCACTTACAAAGAGACTGAAATGAAATGACTGGGGGGAAAAAATACATGAGGAAAATAGAGTAGGGCCAGGCACTGAATCTTGGAGTACCTCAAAAATTGAGGTCAGGAAGAACAGGGATAGTCAGGAAAGAAAGTTGAGAAGGAGGGGCCAATGAAATAGAAAGAAAATTAGGAAAGCAATGGAAGGTGAGAGGCCAAGTTAAAAAAAGAAGAAGAAGAAAAAAATGTTTCAAGAAAGAGCATGGGTGGGGCTGGCATTGTGGCTCGGTGGTGGCACACTCATCCGGCATGTGTGAGGCACCGGGTTTGATCCTCAGCACCATGTAAAAATAAATAAATAAGTAAATAAAAGTATTATGTCCATCTACAACTAAAAAAAAAATTTAAAGAAGGAGGATGTGATCAACCATACTAAAAACAATTATGGTTCAAGGACCTACAGAGTAGGAACAGATCAGGCAGGTCATCACTGACCTAGAAAGAGTGTTTTTACTGGCTGGTGTGATTTCAAGAGGGCAAAGTGGAAACTACATATACACATGGGGGTGTGCTATCAAGGGGAGCAGAGGAATGGGGCAGAATTCAGAGGAGGTTGTGGCGTCAGGGAAGGGATTTGTAGGATGGGAAGCAGCACCGAGTAAGAATGTGCTTGGGGACCGATCCCAGTGGAGTGGGCAGCAGGTAAAGAGCTGCAGCAGCTGCATGGGGATGGAGTCCAGTGCTAAGTGGACAAGCTGGACTCAGATGAGCAAGTCACTTTATTCATTTTACCAAGAAAGACGGAAGAATACACGGCACGCTAGCCGGGTTTATGGAGAAAGAAAAAGGTTTTCTTCTAATTACTTTCCCACAATAAAACATAAGGAAAGTCTTCATATAAAGGTTTAAAAAAGGGGTTATGTGAACTTTGAAAAATGAACAAAAAGATTTGAAATAATAGCTCTGAATGAGGCTGAAGGGAATTGGCAAGGGGAAGAGGGTGGGGTTACTGAGTTGTGAGGGGGGGTCCCAGTGGAGGTTGGTGATCATAAAATGAAAGTTACCCCAGTCAACATTGTTGATTTTTTGTTTGCTTGTTTCTCAATTGTGTTTAGCTATGCTGAGAGCAGAGGTGGAATAGGAAGAAAGTTTGGACTGAAAGTTGGAATGTTGCCAGGCAAAAACAGTAGGGGAAATGGGACAAGGGAGATGAATATGTATATGTGGAAATTATCTTACAATAGACCAAGGAATCTTAAGTAGGAAAAGATGAATGACAGCCAGTTATATGGTAGTAAGGCCAATGAACAGGGGGTACTAATGGTGTCCAAGAATTGCTGAGGTAGGGACACTAGAGAAAGTGAACTAGAAAGATGAGACAAAAGAATGGCATGCTTGACATCTAGATACTGGAGAAGACAGAAATTGTGATGGTGAGAAATTTAGTATACTAACAGCTCAAGTCCTTAATACATAGGGAAAGTGATGGAGGGGGGAATAGATCATTATTTTTTTAGTATGGGATCAAAAGAATTATAGTTTAATTTTATGTGCTTCAAAAGACATGAAAGTTTAAAGAGGAAGTAAGTGGAAATAATGGTATAAAGCAATCTTGAAAAAGGTTGGCATCTACACTTCAGTAAGGGGTAAGCAACTGCAAAATAAATGTTTACAAAGCAGAGTCTAAATGTAAATAATGTAAAGGGAATACGTTAATAAGGTACAACTAGGTTGTGTAAAAAATAGATGAAACCCCCAAGCTCAGTAGCTCAACTTAATAGAAATTTATTTTTTTACCTAATAAACCCTAGAGAAGTTTATCTTTTGGAAGAGGATGGATTCTTTTCATTTATTTTTTATTAATATTTTTATATATGACAGCAGAATGTATTACAATTCATATTACACATATAGAGCACAATTTTTTCATATCTCTGCTTGTATGCAAAGTATATTCACACCAATTCATGTCTTCATACTTGTACTTTGGATAATGATGTTCATCACATTCCACCATCATTTCTAACACCATGCCTCCTCCCTTCCCCTCTCACCCCTCTCAAATGCTGAATGTTTTCTCTGATATAAGGAGGCTGATTCATAGTGGGGTAGGGAGGGGGAGCTTGGGAGGAACAGACAAACTCTAGATGGAAGAGGATGGATTCTTGTCCATGTAGCTACTCAAGGACTAATCAACTTTCCATCACTGTGATGAAACACCTGACAAGAACAACTTAAAGGAGGAAAAGTTTATTTTCACTCATGATTTCAGAGGTTCAGTTCATGGTTCGCTAACTCCATTACTCTGTGCCTGAGATCAGGCAGAACTCATGGAGGAAGGTATGGCTAGGGTCATGGTAGCTATAAAGGAGAGAGAGAAGAGAAACCAGGATCAAAATATATAATCCCCAAGGCATACCCTATGACCACTTCCTCTAGCCACACCCCACCTGCCTATAGTTACTACCCAATATTCTATTCAAATTATTAATCCATCAACTGGATTAAGCCACTGATTAGGTTGTAGCTCACATACCTAATCATTTTGCCTCCTTCATTAACACAGGAGTGCCAGCAGTCTGGCTGGGCAAAATTCACTAGCCACTTATCAAGCAGAAACGAACTTTATTTTTAGAACACACACGTGGCACCACACGAGCTCTTCAGGAATTCCCTCAGAGCCCAACTGCCACCACCGGCTTCCCACAAGCCTCTCAACCCCCCCACTCCTCCTGCTCTTGAGGCCGATTGGCTGGGTCGCATGGGCGGAGCCAAAATAGTCCCCCCAATGAGCAGCTCCGTGGTCCGAAAGGGTGGGGAAACAACCCAATGAACATCACCGCAGAGGAGCCAATCAGCTAGCAGTTGGAAGTTTGCTGGGGCTGCTGTGAGCCAATCATCAGCTGGCAGCTGGAAGTTTGCTGGCAGCTAGAAGTTTGCTGGGGTCCCTTCGGCTGTGGCTCTCAACACAGGAGCTTTTAGGGGACAGCATATATGCAGACCATAATGGGACTCAAGTGGCCAGAGGCTCCAGTATGTGGTTTCCAAGGCTCCCATGAGTATTAACATCAAGGCAGGAAGAGAACAAGTGAAGAGCATTGTCAACACAGGTTTCTCTCAGCTAGGGATTTGGGAATGGAGTCTGTATTTTGTGCCCAGAAATAAAGGGAAATTAATTTGGTGGTTTGCAGAGAGAGTCTAGGAAATAGCATAACCAGCATAATCAGATTGAACTTAATCAGAAAAAATATCAAGGTATCATGTATTTAGCAGGATTTTGACTTGAAAATCTGCCCTCTGACTTTGAGTAAGTTATGAAGACTTATTTGTATTTATAAAATTAGGATGCATTACAGTTATCCTGCCTCAAAAGGTACTTGTGTATGTCAAAATGAGATACAACCTGCTAAAAGTGTCACAAAGTCTGAAGTAATGCATAAACGTAAGCTATTTTTATTATTACTTTTGAGAACACTGTTGATATCTGTTCCATTTGGCTCCTTTGATTAACTCCACATCCCTGTACAAGATGGCATTATAATCCTGTAAAAAGCTGCTTTAAATATCTATGTTCCCTATCAGAACTTCCCATATTCTGCTTGTACATCCAACCCCTGGCTCCAATTCCCCACTCCTCCATTTTGGTACTATGCTCAGCTCTCATTTTCTTCTTGACCCATAATTTTGAGATCATATTCTGGCTTTCCATCTTATCTTTGACCTTTTGACATACTTACAATTCTACTCCTGTTAGCCCCCATGACTTTACAGAGAATGATCAAGGTAGGTTGTTCTGTCTTCTATTTACTGTTATTGTGCTTTTGAAGGATCACTGAATACAGTTGTGTAGGCTGTGCACTGTGTAACTCTATAGGTCATAATTTACATAGTCGATATCTGTCCCATTTGGGCTCTTTTGATTAACTACACATCCCTATTCAAGATGGCATTATAATCTTGTAAAAAAAAACTGCTTTAAATGTCTATATAGTTGGCAGCAAGTAATTTTACTGTATCAAGACAATGTTGTGCCATATAGAAATTACATGTTTTGAGATTGAGGTCTCTTTTCCCAATTCACACTAATGGGCTATATTGACTTGTGGTGGTCCCACAGTGAGGTCTCTTCCTATTCAGATACAAAAGGAAATCCTAATAGCAGTCCAAGAGAATTAAGCATAAAAGAATCAAGAAGATACTGAACCTGAAAGAGATAAATATGTCAGAACCTTATTCTTATAAGCTATAAATAAAAAATATTTACCAATTCCTAACGACATGGAATTGTTCATTAAATAAGCAACAATACTAAATATGTGTTGAAACTTGTTCAATGTGTGCCTGAACTCATTATTACATAAGACTGTATTTGGATTTTTCATAGCATGGCTTTAGTTCTTTGAAAAAATAAAACAGCCTTTTTTCTAAGGCAAATCAAAGTACCCATTCCATCAGAGTTAAAGTAAAAATAAAGGAATCCAAGTATGTGGGGGGTTTGACCCTAGGCAGAGGTTAGGGTCCTTTGAACTGTGACTTATACTGATGAGTGAATTTTATATAACTGATGCCCAAAGATCCTCCCCAAATTGAGAACCTTCAGATAGAGTCAGATATAAACATACACGGTGAACAGCAGCCAAAATGTGTATAACCAAAGAGGAATTTGCCCCAAGGAAAATAAATAAGAAACAGGAAGCCTGAACTTTTACTTGTCTCAGTGCATATGTGAGAAACATACCCTTCCACACCATTCTAATCCATTTACCTTATTTAGTCCCTGATCATCAGCTGACTCTCTTCTAAAAAGAGATGGGGGAGAAGAACCAGCCATTGAGTCTGTATCAGCCTAGATCTGAAGGCTGAAGCCAAGGATAGAAACATGTAAACATGTATCCAAGGAAAAAAACTAAAGAACAAATTACAAAAGTTAAACTTGACATCAGGTACAAGAGGCAAGTACAAATGCCAAAATGTGAAAAAAAAGACACAGATAAGATTAGCCAAGTGCAATGATGGAGCAAAAATTACAGACCAAAAAGGGACTAGGATATAAGCTAAAAAGATTTGGGTCAGAAAGAGGATACCTGGAATTCTTTATTACAGGTGGATTCTCCAGGGTTAAAGGCCTAGCTCTAGGCAGAGCAGACAGGTAAAGTCTACAAGCAATCAAATTAAAAATACCAAGTGCCAAAAGGAAGGGCCAAATATTATAAGACTGGAAGAGGTAGCCTAACCGAGCAGTTAACAGCATGAATGTGTTATGTTGGAGAGCCTTGAGCCTTGATTCATATCCCAACTTGGACAGTAATTTGTTACATAGTCTTAGGCAAGATAAGGCTGTGCCTTCATTTTCTCTTCTATAAAATAGCAACAGTAATTAACCCTGTTTCATAGGTTGAGGAGAGTGTCTAACCCATGGTGAGCTGCATATTAATGCTAGCAATTATGGTTTAAAAGCAGGAGCCATCCTGTCTAAATGTGATGGCCAGGGAAGACTTTGTATAAAACCAATGTCTGAGTTCATTGTTGAATGACAGATACAATAAGTACATTTGGGAAAGGAGTTTGGGGGGCAGGTTAAATGGCATGGATGATCAAACTGTATTTTGATAAGACAGTGAAAAGAGAACATGTTTGAAATATAAGGCATATGTCAGAGAATAATAGGAGGTGGGACTGGAAAGGTACATAGCAGTTGGGTTGGTTGAATACCAAACTAAGAAGTTCAAACTTTTCCAGAAAGTAATGGAAATTTATTGAAAGATTTTTGAATAGAAGAATGCATGACCAGAGCAGTATGTTATTCTGGAAGCTCTTCATTCAGTGGATGGAAAGCAACATGTCCAGGTAGGAAGTACATTTACTCAAACAGGCATTAAGGGGCAGATGAGAAGGTCAGGTTCAGAAGACATCATTAAAGCCTGTGCAAAGTACAGAGTTGTAAGAAAGTGTCTTAGAAAAGACAAAATCTGCAAACCATGTAATCTATTGGCATTCAAAATATATATTATGTGCTCCATGGTATTAGCTGAGAATTGGAATTCCCTATTTGTTCCTTTTTGTTCTGCCTAAAACATCCATTTCTATGCAAGTTTCTTAAGAAATTATTCAGATTCCTCCAAAATAAGGTTCTAACCCAGATCTCCAAACTTACTTATCTTCAGCACCAATGGCATACCCCATACAACAGCCAAATTGCATTAATTTTATTCCCAAACTGTGAAATTTTATTGTAAACCACAAAGTACCATGAAACCTATGGTTTTATTATTTCAACACCTATTTTCTTCCCTTTAGCCCTTAACTCAGAGGTTTCTTCCCTGGAAGTCTTTTTATCTCCAAATACCAAATTCCTATGGAACCTTCTCCATGAAGTCTCCCTCAGCCTCTTAAACAGAGAATGATCTCTCTTAAACCTCTGGTTACATTATCTTTTTAATACTTATTTAATTTAATGCAAATGTCATTACTCATGATTACTAATGATTTTTTAAATTGAAACAGTGCTTAAAAGTTTACAAAGTCATATCTCAATTACAAACAAAATAAACTAATCCTTTTAACTACTTTTGGTGCAAACTATAGGAAAATTATGATTATCCTTATTTTTTAGTGCTAATGAAAGATTAAATGAATTACCCAAAGTCACAAAACTGTAGAGTGGCATCACTAAAACTGGAGTCAGATTCAGGGAATGTCTTACCTACCCATCAAGCTCCTCCTGCCCTCCCTGCCCTAAACCTCCCTGCTGAGCCTGTGATGTGCTTGCACATCACAGGACAGAGGCTCTGTCATTTCTACCTTCAGTTTCACAGTTTCACCGTCATGTCATTGCACCTGCCCATGACAGACACCACCATAATCACAACACTCTTCCTGCCTTCAGTCCATTCATTACAGAGTCCAAGCAGCTAAGACCAACAGGCTAGAACTGTAGCCTCAATGAAGCCGCCAACCAACCTGAACACAGAAGACATAAGACATATCCACCTCAGAACTGCAAGGACAGATTGGTCAGATTGCACCATCACTGACTACTGCTGACTTAGTGCAGTTATCTTAGCACACTGATCAACAAGATGTTGGATTCCCACTCCAATTCCACCCAGTGAGAAAGGAGGAAAGAAGAAAGGGAATCCATGATTCTATATTAGTCTATGGCAATACTTAACTATTTTGTTTTTGCCATCGCTCAGTTAGAATGGATAGTTGGTCACTTTTTTCTTTCGGCTTCTGAGTTTAGAACCAAATGGACAATCTAGCAAACAGGGAAAGTGATTGAGTGGTTCAAGGCACTAACTCATGAAGTATAACATTTCTTTCTGCCAAATTCTTTCCCTTGTCAATTTTTCACCAGAATCAATCAGTTATTTGGGGGTATTATTAAACATAGTACTAAATCAAGCAAATTATGCTACAAATAATATCACAAATACTATTCATAGAAATAAAAATAATAGATGATTACATGCTTTGATGCTGTGTTTTCAGGATAGTGTTTCTAATGAATTACATTGTGTAGATATTTAGGAAACCATTTTCCCATTCAAAATGATGTCCCACACAAACAGTACACATTCTTGGTTTTTCAAATAAGCATTTTTCATTTAAGTAGCAAATGTGTAGGTAAAATAATATTCATTAATCTAATTTCATATTTGAGGACTTTTCTTCTTCTGATTATCTTAAGTCACTACAGAAAGTCCAAATTCTCCTTCATCTTTTATTTTAATCTTTATTTTATTTTAATCTTTATTGCTTCTTCTGATTCTAAGAATAATATATACTACTATAGAGATTTAAATATTTCAGAAAAGCATTACATAGAAAGCAAAGAATCCTGCAATCACCTGGAATTGCTACTCTTCTAAAATCTCTGACTAAGGCTCCAAATTTTTCTCAATCTATTAACCCTCTCCTGACCTCTATTCAAGATCAACCCAGTCTCTGTTCTTTCTTCAACACTACATTTCTCTCTCTCCACAATTTAAACATCCTCCATAGTTTAGAAAATATTCTTTGGATTTTTTTAGCCCTACAATTTATGCCTCTTTTTTTTTCCCAACGAAGTGTCTTAAGACTAAGTTACTGTATTTCTCAGCCCATTATGATCAGATTTCTTTCCTTCTACTCAGTGACAACCATGAGGTTCTAATCTCCAAACACAATAAACACATTGTTTTCTCAGAAATCCTCTTTCCAACTTTAACACTGCTGATGTCTCCCTTCTTAAAATTCATATCCCCCATAGCTCAACCGCATTTCTCTGTCCTGGTTCTCTCCCTACTTCTCTGATAATGTTTTCTTAATCTCCTTTATTATTCCCTCTTTCTACACTTATCCTCCGTATGTTGGTGCTCCATCTCTGGCCTACTGTCCTTCATGCTCCAATTTCTCTCATCCAACTTATCTAGTAGAGCTTGAGATTTTTACAATCACCTGTTCCATTATAGACTGATCACTCACAAAATGTTACTCATCTCCAGCCTCAATGATATCTTTAGGCTCCATACTTATGCATGGGCCTGAGGTTCTCAAAGTCATCTGAAAATCAACCTTGTCCAGGTTCTTCATAGCTGCCCCTTCCCCAGTCCAAGAAACCTCCCCTTACTATATTGTGTCTCATCATACAACTAATCACCCCAGCAACAAACCAGGCAGTCGTTCTTTTTCTTTCTTTTTTTTTTTTTAATAATTCTCTTTGAAGACTCACCTATTAAAATTAAACCTTGAATATTTTCCTTTTTCTCTGAGCACCATCCTTTCATTCATAGCTTCTGATAAGACTGATTTTTCCAGAGTCAGTGTTATCCTCTCAAATATGCTCCCATATGATCTCTAACATAAATTTTATAAAATGAAATTTATAATATATTCTTTCCTGCACAAAATGATCAATGATTTCCCCATAGCCTTCAGATAAAAATCCAAGCTTTTTAGTATGGCATGAAAAAGTAACAAGACTTCTAACGTTTTATAACCATCTCACAGTTTATGATCAGCAATACTAAACTACATATGATTCATTGCATACGTTGTGCTCTTTTCTTTATAGATGTTCTTCCCTCTCTCTTTCCCTCTATTTATACTCATTTGTCTGCATAATTCTTATTCATTTCTTTTTTAAAGTCAAACAAAATGAATGTTAGTTTTTATGATTTCTGAGGTTCAAAGGACCACAGTAATGGATGCTTTAGTGATTGTGGGTTAGACTGCTGCAGAATCACCTCCTGCTGGGTAGGAGTGAAATAAAAGAGTAGAAAAATATTTTTAAGTATTTTATTGAAGGCATAAAAGCACTGCCAAGGCAGTGGAGGTTTGAAAGGCAAATATCCAAGACAGAAAGAATGTACAAAGAGGTAAGCTCAGTTTCCACCTCAAGGCATTTTCTAATAGAAGTATAAAGTAGTACAATCACTTTAGAAAACTATTTGGCCATGTTATCTGGAATGTCCCTCAAAGGCTCATGCTCCCCAATGCAATGTTGTTCAGATTGGATCATGAGATCTGTGACCTCATCAGTGGATTGATCCATGGAGGGCTTCATAAGTGAATGGATTTTTGGAAGGTGGTGGAAACGGTAAAAGGTTGAATCTAGTTGGAGGGATGAGGTCTTTGGGAACTATATCTTTTCCCCAGCCCCTTCCTCTCTGTGCTTCCTAGCTACCTAGCTTTCTTCCACCATATCCTTCCACAAGGAAGTCAATCAACCATGTACTGAAACCTCTGAAACCATGAGCCAAAATAAATCTTTCCTTCTAAGTTTATTTTCTTATGTATGTGTCACAGTGACCAAAATTTCTATTGCAGACAATATTTACTGAAGTTGAACTACCAAGAAATTTTACTCTTATAAAATTAGTATTAGTTATATACTGCACTGAAATACAACCAAAAGTCATGTAGAAGAATGTTCATAGCATCATTACTCTGAAGTAATGGAAACTGGAGACACACAATAGAATAGACAAATAATTTGTATTATATTTATATCATGTGGTTGAGTCAGCTTTGCATTGTTGGGACCAAAAGATCTGACAAGAATAATTAGAGGACAGAAAGTTTCTTTTAGCTCATGGTTTCAAAGGTCTCGGTCCAAAGGCAGCTGGCTCCAAAGCTCTGGGCCCAAGGTGAAACAGAACATTATGGCAGAAGAATGTAGAAGAAAGCAGTTCAGAACTTGACCATGAGGAAGCAGAGAGAGCGACACTCACTGGGGACAAAATTTAAACCCCAAAGGCATGCCCTCAGGGACCTACCTCCTCCAGCAACACCCTACCTGCCTACTATGACCACCCATATGAATGGATTAATCTACTGATTAGGTTATTCTTCCCACAATCTAATCATTTTATCTCTGAAAATTCTTGCACTGTCTGAGCTTTGGGGAAAAAACCAATGAAAGCTATACAACAATAAAAATGAATAAATGACTACTATGCACAATAACATGGACGAATATCTACACATACTATCATATTTAAAAATTCCAGCCTCTAAAGAGTAAATGTGATAATGTTTCATTTATATAAAGTACAAAAACAGATAAAACAAATGCAATTGGAAGTCCAAATAGTGATTTTCTTTGTAGAAAATGAGGGCATAATAATATGTCCCTGATAATATTCTAATTCTTGATCTTAACAGTATTTGCCTGGAAGCACTCATTCACTTTATGATCATTTTTCCAGCTGTATGTCTATAATTTATACAAATTTGGGGCACATATATTATACTCCAATACAAATTCCACTTAAAAAGGAAAACAGGACATTTATATCTAAATAGAAAATAGTTTTATGCTCAATTGAAAAGGGGATCTAACTATAAAGTTATATTTTAGAGAAACAATAATTTTGAAAACTAAATATCTTAACATAGATGCCTTAAAAGGTATTACCTCTAAATTCTTAGGTAATTACCAACCACAAATAAGCCCATTATGTACATATTATTTACCACTATAAACAAAAAACTGCTTTAGAAATTTTACTTAGACACATCCAAAAGCTTCTCTTTTTGCAAAGTATGGTTTAACTTTCAAAGAAAGTAGAAATCAAAGCTGATTCTTAGTTGTTTTTTTCCCCAGCTAATACCACCTGGGAGTTACTATTCAATTTCATTGAAGAGTAATCTGGATGCTTTGGACTGAGATGCTAAAGGCTTCACTCAGACTTGGCAATACACAATTGTGTCCCTCAGAAAATTGTTCACATCTTTGAGTACCTAGAAGACCTTAAATGTTGTGTATGTGTGTGTAGGTGTATGTGTGTGTGTGTGTGTGTTTTCCAATGCAGAGTAGGACTACATAGATAAGTATGTGCCTTTTAAAGGCCTAGAAAATATTTTGACAGCTTCCAGATGTATTCCCAGATTTACAGCTCAGGAAAGAGCTTATGTTGAAAGCCTTTTATTTTTAAAAATAACAACTAAGTTAATTATCAACATGAGATAGGTAAATTGAAGTGGTAAAAATCGTGTCCAAATGAGCCCCTTTAGCTTGCAGTCCAGCCGGAATAGCAGAAGGGATACCAGCTGCGAAGACAGAGAGCCAGATATCTGCCTGCTTGGCACCTGTTGCCTCTACCTGCAGTTACATAGTGAGCAACCAGCAACTCCCATATCTGAAGCTTCCTCACACACAGTACTGCACAAGTCCTGCCTCAGCCATTACTCTCCCATAAAGGAGAAAGCTCCCCATTCTGTCACCCCCTATAATCAACATTTAACATATCTAGTGATACATCCAAAGACATTCTTTCTGGCCTGCAATTTGGTAAACAGGGTTTCAATGTGTCTTCCCTGGTTTGATTTTCTGCTTCAGTAAACTGCTCAGACCCATAGTTCCATAGAATGGGGTTTTTATAGCTCACTTTTGTCAGTGTCCTTCCAAGAAACAAAATCTGACCTTTAACCACCATGAGGTTTTATTGTACAATTTCCCTAAAGCCAATTGCCTTGTCTGACTTTCTGATTGCCTATCTGCATGGCTCCCTGGAATTCCAAATTTCCCACTATTATTATGGTTTGGATATGGGGTGTCCCCTTCAAAATTCCTGTTAATGCAGGAATATTCAGAGGTTGAATGATTAGATTATGAATGCTGCAACCTAGTCAGTTCATCCTAGTTTGGATAGACTGACTGGGTGGTAACTATAGGCAGGTGGAGCATGGCTGAAGGAGGTGAGTCACGAGGTGAAGGCAGGGAGTGTGCCCTTAAAGGGCATGTCTTCCCTGTGGCTCCTTCACCCAGCCCTCTCTCTCTGCTTCCTGAACCCCTGCCATAAGCTGAGCAGCTTTCTTCCCCTGGGCCCTTCCTCCATGGTGTATTGCCTTACCTCGGACCCAGAGCAATGGAGTCAGCCTTCTATGAACCCAGACCTCTAAAATCATAAACTCCAAATAAATATTTCCTCCTCTAAGTTGTTTTTGCCAGGTGTTTTGGTCATAGCTAAAACAATTGTGTCTTAAGTGTTAAGAATTGCTTATCACCTTGCATAAGGACTTCTCAACTTTATATCAAATGCTTCTTGATATCCATTCCTATCTTCCCTGAAGAAGGAATTCCCTGGGTGGACTGCATTGTCAGCTCAGACCAAGACTATGCCACCTACATCCTGTTTGCCTTCCATACAGATTTCAGGCTAGAATACTGAGCTAACTCCTTGTATATGTGTGTGTATGTGTACACACACACACACACACACACACACACACACACACACACACGCATGTCTCAATTCCCCACCCATGTCCTATCCATAGCATGATACAATGGTTGTTTCATTGCACACTGAATTTTTACACAATGTATTTGTTTTGCAACAATAGACAACCAGAACATTTCCTGTTATTTAACCAACTTTTAAAGAATGCTCTAAGTCACGGAAAAATACTGACTGCATATGCTTTGCATCCCTCTTATATATTTGCAATAAAAGGGAAAGTAAGTACTAGTCCTGAATGCAAACACAATGTTGTTTATTATATCACTGAGCTTTAAATATAAAATATTCTTTTCTATCTTTATTCGGTATTATATAAAAAATATGTAAGGCAAAAGATTCCTATTCTTTTTAATGTTTTTATTGGTGTTTTAGAATTGTACACAATAATGGAGTTCATTTTGACATATTCATACATGCATGGAATATAACTTGCTTCATTACAACCCCTAGTACTTCCACTTTTCCCTGCTCTGTATCCCACTGCACCCTTTCCTCAACTCTACTAGTCTTCCTTCTTTCTTGATTTTATTATTTTTTAAATTGGTGCTTTTAAATTATTTCATTAAAATTGGTGCTTTATAGATATACATAAATGTGTGTGTACAGGCACGTGTGCCAAGTATGTGCCTTTTAAAGGCCCAGAAAATATGGGTCATAATATGGTGAATTTCATCCCAGAGTATCTCCCTCTTCCCTCCTTCTCAAACCCCTTCTTCTACTCCACTGATCTCCCTTCTATTTTCATGGATTCCCTCAATCCAACTCTTTATTTCCTTATTTCTCTGTAGTTTTTACACATGAAAGAAAACATTCAACTCTTGACTTTCTGAGTCTGGCTTATTTCATTTGCACAATGTTCTCCAATTCCATCCATTTACCAGCAAAAGCCATAATTTCATTCTTCTTTATGACTGAATAAAACTATTATGTATCCTAACCTACTATATCCTTAAAGAAGGCAACTACATTTGTAACCACTATGTCCCTTTGCTACCTACCATCAATGTGCCAGAGTCAAATAATAACAATATTACATTAACAGTAATAAACATTGTCTCTTTGAATGCAGCCCTTACCTTCTTTCCTAGAGTATTCTCTAGAAGTGTTCTTTCTCCATCCCCCAATTTTTTGAGGACCATAAGAGTTTCCTCTCAAATGAACACAGAAACCTTTTCTCTATTCCCATCTAGTGCTCTCGTTTTTTTCCTATGCTTCTTCAGCACCATTTTGCAGGGTCCAGTCACTGACTGCGACTGAGGGGGTGCCCTAGCACAGCACAGCTTGTGCTGTCCATGGTGCTGATTTGCATGCCAAGGGGGCTGTAATCTATTAATACAGAGTAATACCTTTGCCACTCATGAAATCATTGGCCCCAGACATCAGAGCCAGAGACTCAGACATTGCCAGGTGCTCCTATGAAAGGTCTTGATGGGGGCTAGATTTGACTGAAGCTACAAGTGTTGTTCTGTGCCCTAAATTTACCAAAGTTCCATATTCTCTCTACTCATTTGCTCAACGCCCCATTTTTTTGTACCATGCTCACATATGGGCAGAAATTAAATGTTGCTCAATGTTCTTGACATATTACTAAGTCTTTAATCATTTTTTCCATTTTTATTTTTAGCTTCAGTCTCTTAGGAATTAATGCATGAGCATCAAGCTAAAAAGCAAGTATCAATAGCAAACATCATGTTGTATTTAAAATTGGTACTCACTTCTAATTACCAATCTTGCCTACTAATTCTCTTTTCTCTTGGAATAAGCTCATTCTCAAGGGTTTTCTCATACCTCCTTTCAAATAAATGAATCTGCCCTAATATGTCTAACACTATGATAAGTGGTTCAAGTTTTAACTGGGAATCCCCATTACACCACATTTCTTTAATAACTATATTATTTCAGATACAGTTATATGAGTTCTTATTGCACTCTGACAAAGAATCTAGAACCCCAATTTTAATAAAAATATCTTAATTTAATGTATTGGCTCACTTGGGCTTACTAATCCTAATCTTGCAAAGGGTATAGTGGTTAATGGATAGGGCTTTGAAAATTCATCCCAGTCCCATCAATTAGCTATGAGACCTTGGAAAAACAACTTCATCATTCTGCCTGTGCTTCACTGCTCCTAGCTCTAAGTATGTTCATAGTGCATATATTCTAGGGTCTCAGTGAAGATTAATCTACATTAATAAACAGCATACACATATATAAAAATCAAGGCAGTGATTGGTATATAGTAATTATTGTATGTGGATTTGCCAATATCATTAAACAATTATCTAGTTGTTGCCTTAAATTATCAGTCATGCAAAGAAGATTCTCATTTAGTGACATTAGATGAGTAAGAATTGATGTGGCCTGGATATATACTAGAGATTTTATTTATTTAACACTTTCATGCAGTCCAAATTGGAGGAGGAAGATACACAGAGGAAATTGTTCAAATATTTTTTCTTACTTGTAATAAGGTGTTAAATTGTAGCACATGTCACAGTTTGAAGAGTATGTAGCTTGGGAGGTAGTTTACAAGCCAATGTGTTTTAGTGACATTAAAAACATCCTTCTTATATAAATATTGCCATGTATTTTAACCAGCAGCTGGCATAGATATATGATGTTGATACATTAGATATATATGTAGACAATATATAAAAATTCTGTGTGTAAAGCTATAAAATTTAATTACATTTTACTGCCATAAATATCAAAATTATTTCTATTTTGACCAAGAGAAATACCACCACCAAAGACAGAATATTCACTACTAAAACGTGTATTTTCCATATGCAGTAATTGAATACACTGAGTGCTTCAAACTAATAAATTAATAAAATGAAAACTAAGGTACAAATGAAAGCCTAGACTCATACAAAAGTAATCTATACACTGAGACTCATAGCAGCTCTCTAATAGTAAAAACAAACAAACAAACAAAAAAACCCATGAAAACAACCCACATCCCTTGCAATGAGTTAGGAGGTCAATAAACTATGGTATTTAGCACAATATGGGGTATTTACATATTCACAACTTAGCAATAAAAAGGTGTGAACTATTGGTAAATATAACAGCTTAGATGAATTTCAAGTTCATTGTGCTGAGTGAAAAATGATTCAAATTACATACTTTATGATTCTACTTATATAACAATTTAAAAAATTAGTTGTAGATGGACATGATACCTTTATTTTATTTATTTATTTTTATATGGTGTTGAGAATTGAACCCAGGGCCCCATACATGATAGGCAAGAACTCTACAACTGAGCTACAACCCTAGCCCCTACATAACACTTTTGAAGTGACAAAATTATAGGGAACTGATCTGTGGTGGCCAGAGGATTAGGGAAGCAGAGAAGGGGGTATGACAATAAAATAGCACTAGGTGCCCTGTGATGGAACTGCTCTCTATCTTGAGTGTCACATGAATTTACATATGATACAAATGCATAGAATTAGATAATAAATGAGTGCATGTAAGGTTGGCAAAATAAGAATAAGATTGCTGGATCTTCATTGATAATAATTTCCCAGTTAATACTGTGCTATCATTATATAAGATGTTACCCTTAAGAGAACTGGATAAAAGGTATATAGAATCTCTTTGTGTTATGTCTTACAACTGCTAGTGAAGTTATAATTAATTCAGAATTAAAAAAATAACAAAAAGATGAAGATGCACCTAAGAATTTTCAATAAAAATATCAAATTAAAGATGAGAAATCTAAAAGATTTCATTACATTGAGATCTACAGTATCTGCTATTTTAAAGCAGAAAATTCACTATTCTGATTCAATATGTGTTCACTTACAGCCTATTGAGCTCCAGGCACAATAGCAAGCATTTCAGTAAAGAACATTGTGTGATCCTATGAATATCCTTATGGTGGAGACTTTAATCCCTATTTGACAAATGAAGAACAGACAGGATGATGATGAATCACTTGCCCAAAGCCTCACAACTAACAAAGAGCAGGCCTGGCCTTTGCTGTAAGCCCAGTGCTTTTCCCAGGACTGTATCAGAGCAGCCTCTCTCACACAGAAATGTCCCTTATGGTACAAAATAGCCACTATCTAGAATGAATGTGGGGACTTAAATGACAGATTTTATGTTTACTTTCCATCACAGTGTGGCAGTAGCTGATGTCTTTTGCCTCTGTACTCGAGAGAAATGTGATTGTTTTCTCACTGACATCTCTGAAGAGCATCCCAATTCTTTCCTTATCCCCACTCTATAAAAATACCCACTCTGATTCAGTTACCAACCCCTCTTTGCCCACTCCAACCACTGGGCTGCTGAGTTGTTACAGAGAAGATGGTCATGGAGCACAGGGCGATAGCCAAGTCATGACCTCCAACCTTAACTGGGCCTCCTTGGAGCCAAAGTCTACTTCCCTATAATATGTACCAGTTGGTCCTGGCCCTTGGTCCATAAAGACCACAACTATTCCCTTTTCTACATGATATCACTCAAATATTTGAAATCAGCTATCATATTGTCCAAGTCATCTTTTCTCCAAGCTTCTGAATGCACTTCTGAATGGTCTCTGTCCCTTTAAGGCATGGTGCCTTGAGATGACTATACTGTGACTGTGAGGGTCCACCCAGAACAGAGCAAGCTTATTCCTCATCACTCTCAACATAGTGTTCTCAACATGCAGACATTAGTTTTCTTAGCATCCAGTCATTACTCACAAAATGAAATTTCATAAGCTACTTCTCAGCCATATGTCCCCTTTCCTATAATTATGCACTTGGGTGGTGTTTGTTTCTTACTTTATTTGCTTGTATCTTTCTCCAAGGTGTGATCATTTCACACATTTCACAAAAATACTAAGTATCTATTTTTTGTCTGTCAATTTGGTTAGGTCCTAAGGTTATAGAAATGAACAGTATTTGCCTTCAAAAAGCTCAGAGTTGAGGAGGAGGGGATAAGCAAAACCATCTGTTATTTTCTGAGCGTGATAAGAGGTATAAAAGATACAAGCTCAGGGGTGTTACTGATTTATGATTCTACTTACATAACAATTTTTTAAAAATTTTAGTTGTAGATGGACATGATATCTTTATTTTATGTATTTATTTTTTATGTGGTTTTAGGTGCTGACCCTCCCAGTCAGCCCAGGCAAAGAGAGTCTGAAAAGTGGTTTCCAAGTACAGCAACTCCCAAACTGCATCTCAAAGACCTGAAGAAGATAGCCAGGGAAGCTGCAGTATGGAAATGGTCAGGAGGGTGTTCCTGGCAGAGCCACCAGCAAGGGCCATGTGGGAAGTTGCATGTTACTCAGTGTGACTGGAGTAGTCTCTTAAAAACTCATCTTGTAAGGATCAGGGCTCATTCTCTAGAAATCTTGGTCTCAATTTCATTGCCTAACATCCTAGTTATCTTGCCAAGCTTTATCATCAGATGTGACAAGCAGGTCTTCCTTTTCTCTGTCCAAGTCTCCAACAATGAGGCTGTTTGTCCTACTGCACAACTCATAGTCTTACTCTTCTGCCAAAGTTTTTAAGAAGGACTTAAAAAACAAAATCAGACCCACTATGACCATTGAATGAAGAGAAAATGGATGCCAACCAAGAATTCTATATGCAGCAAAAGTAAGCTTCAGGTTTGAAGATGAAGTTGTGTAGTAGGAGCAAATGTGACTCCATTTTATTTTATGACTTCATCCTGTAAAACAACCATGTCAAGTAGAAGAGTCATGATGGGGCAAGATGTTCTTTTCCTTTTGCTATAGAAACCTTTAAGAACACGGAACTACCTAATGGGGTATTGTTTCTATAACTAGGGTAACGGGTCTCTGTTTCTGTAACTGGGGTGACTGGGCTAACTGTGATTGGTTAGGCTTCCCTCCGCTTGACTGCACTGTCCCGCTTCTGTAACCTGGCTTGCTTGCATTGGCTAGACCCCCTGAACATCCCTTTTGCAGTTTTCAGGCTTATAAGGAGCGCCCTTGCAATTGTTCGGGGCTGATCAGGGGAACAGCTTTATGTTCTGGTCATCCACCACCGGTGTGCTTCAATAAAGGCTTGATTCAATTATACGTGAGTGGTCTGGAAGTCAGTTTATGAAACCCTGGGACGAAGCTTTAACTATAACAAAGTAAAAACCTCCCATGATAAAAAAAATAAGTTAAAAGAATTCATAACTAGAAAGTCTGCACAGCAAAACATTCCCAACAAAAATATTCTATGAAGATGAAATGAAAAAAAAAAGTGAAAACCAGCAAAGGGAATAACTACGCTAAAGAAATAGTCAATCAGAGAAAAAACCAATTCAAACTAAAAACCAGAAATAAACCAAAATAACTGGGAATACAAATAATATTTCAATAATAACATTGAAAATAAATGGCCTAAACTCATCAATTAAAAGACATAGGCTTGCAACAAGTGCTGGCAAGGATGTGGGGAAAAGGGTACTCTTGTACATTGCTGGTGGGACTGCAAATTGGTGCGGCCAATTTGGAAAGCAGTATGGAGATTTCTTGGAAAGCTCGGAATGGAACCACCATTTGATCCAGCTATTCCCCTACTCGGTCTATTCCCTAAAGACCTAAAAAGAGCACACTATAGGGACACTGCTACATCCATGTTCATAGCAGCACAATTCACAATAGCAAGACTGTGGAACCAACCTAGATGCCCTTCAATAGACAAATGGATAAAAAAAATGTGGCATTTATACACAATGGAGTATTACTCTGCATTAAGAAATGACAAAATCATAGAATTTGGAGGGAAATGGATGGCATTAGAGCAGATTATGCTAAGTGAAGCCAGCCAATCCCTTAAAAACAAATGCCAAATGTCTTCTTTGATATAAGGAGAGTAGCTAACAACAGAGTAGGGACAAAGAGCATGAGAAGAAGATTAACATTAAACAGGGATGAGAGGTGGGAGGGAAAGGGAGAGAGAAGGGAAATTGCATGTAAATGGAAGGAGACCCTCAGGGGTATACAAAATTACATACAAGAGGAAGTGAGGGGAAAGGAGGAAAAATATAAGGGGGAGAAATGAATTACAGTAGAGGGGGTAGAGAGAGAAGAGGGGAGGGGAGGGGGGAGGGGGGATAGTAGAGGATAGGAAAGGCAGCAGAATACAACAGACACCAGAATGGCAATATGTAAATCAATTGTTGTGCAACTGATGTGATTCTGCAATCTGTATATGGGGTAAAAATGGGAGCGCATATCCCACTTGAATCAAAGTGTGAAATATGATATATCAAGAACTATGTAATGTTTTGAACAACCTACAATAAAAATTAATTAAAAAAAAGACATAGGCTTGAAGATTTATTAAAAAACAAGACCCAACAATATGCTGTCTCCAAAAGACTCACCTCATAGGCAAAGACTTCCACAGACCTAGGTGAAAGGATGGGAAAAATCATCACTCACATGGATTGTGTAAACAAGCAGGAGTTTGCATCCTCATGTCAGATAAAGTGGACCTCAAGCCAAAGGCACAAAGAAGGGTATTTCATACTGCTTAAAGGAATTACATCAACAAGACATAAAAATCATAAAAGTCATAAATGCCCTGAACAATGGAGCATCTATGTATATCAAGCAAACCCTTCTCAATTTCAAGAACCAAATAGGTCAAAGCACAATAATACTGGGTGACTTTAACACACCCCTCTCACCGTGGAATAGATCCTCCAAACAAAAGCTAAACAAAGAAACTATAGAACTAAATAATGCAATCAATAATTTAGACTTACTAGACATATATGGAGTATTTCATTCATCAATGACTTTGTTCTCAGCAGCACATGGATTATTCTCTAAAATATACCATATCTAATGCAACAAAGAAACTCTTAGAAAATACAAAAAATAGAAATAATACCCTGTATTACATCAAATCATAATGGAATTAAATTAGAAAGCAATGGTAAAATTTTTAAAAACCCAGAAGTTATTCTTACACCTGGAGATTAAATAGCAGAAGAAATAAGAGATGAAATAAAAAAAATATGTAGAAGTAAATGAGAATGGCAATATAACATATCAAAATCTCTGGGACACTATAAAGGCAGTGCTAAAAGAAAAGTTCATTGCATTGAGCTCATTCATTAAAAGAATAGAAAGTCAACAAATAAATGACCTAATATTACATCTCAAAGCCCTAGAAAAAGAACAAATCAACACCAAAAGCAATAGAAGACAGGAAATAATTAAAATCAGAGCTGAAATCAATGAATTAAACAGAGAAACAATCCAAAAAAATCAACAAAATAAAGTTATTAAAAAAAAAAAAACAATAAGATTGATAAACCCTTAGCCAAGGTAACAAAGAGAAAGAAAAACTCAAATTAGTAAAATTCATGATAAAAAAGAAAATATCACATCAGACACTAATGAAATACAGAAAATAATCAGAACAGATTTTGAAAATTTATATTCCAATAAAATAGAAAATCATGAAGACATTGACAAATTTCTAGAGACATATATATGACCTACCCAGACTGAATCAGGAGAACATTTATGATTTAAAGAAATCAATTTCAAACAGTGAAATAGAAGACACCATCAAAAGCCTATCAAGAAAGAAAAGTCCAGGATCAGACAGATTCTCAGCTGAGTGCTACAAGACCTTAAAAGAAGAATTAATGCCAATACTCATCAAATTATTCCATGAAATACAAAAGGAGGGAATGCTTCCAAACTCATTCTATGAAGCTACTATCACCCTGATACCAAAACCAGACAAAGACACATCAAGGAAAGAAAACTTCAGACCAATATCCCTGATGAACATAGATGCAAAAATTCTTAAAATGTTGGCGAATCACATACAAAAATATATTAAAAAGATAGTGCACCATGATCAAGTGGGGTTCATCCCAGGGATACAAGGTTTGTTCAACATATGGAAATCAATTAATGTAATTCATCACATCAAAAGACTTAAGGAAAAGAATCATATGATTATTTTAACAAATGCAGAAAATGCATTTGACAAAATATAGCACCCCTTCATATTCAAGACAGTAGAAAAACTAGGGATAACAGGAACATACTTCAACATTGTAAAAGCTATCTATCCTAAGCCCAAGGCCAGCATCATTCTAAATGTAGAAATATTGAAAGCATTTCCTGTAAGAACTGGAACAGTACAAAGATGCCCTCTTTAACTACTTTCATTCAACATCTTCCTTGAAAATCTAGATAGAGCAATTAAAGAGAAGAAAGAAATCAAAAAGATACAAATAGGAAAATAAGAAATCAAACTATCCCTATTTGCTGACAACATGATTCTGTATTTATAAGACACAAAACATTCCACCAGAAAACTTCTACAACTAATCAATGAATTCAGCAAAGTAGCAGGATATAACATGAACACCCATAAATCAAATGTGTTCCTATACATCAGTGATGAATCCACTGAAAGAGAAATGAGGAAAACTAGTCATTCACAATAACCTAAAAAATAAATAAAATATCTGGGAATCAATCTAATAAAAGATGAAAATGAAAACTACAGAACACTAAGGAAAGAAATTGAAGAAGACCTCAGAAGATGGAAAGATCTAGGCTGGGATTATAGCTCATTGGTAGATTGCTTGCCTAGCATATGTGATGCACTGGGTTCAATCCTTAACACCCTATTAAAGCAAATAAATTTAAAAAATAAAAGTATTGTGTTTATTTACAAAAAAAAAAGATGGAAAGTACTCCCATGCCTAAGGCAGAATTAACATTGCCAAATGGCCATACTGGGTTGGGGCTGTGGCTCAGTGGCAGAGCGCTTGCCTAGCATGCGTGAGGCACTGGGTATGATCCTCAGCACCACATAAAAATAAAATAAATAAAATAAAGGCATTCTGTCCATCTACAACTACAAAAAAAAAATTTTATGGCCATACTACCAAAAGTATTATACAGATATAGTGCAATTCCTATTAAAATCCCAATGCTATTCTTCATAGAAATATAAAAGGCAATCATGAAAAATTCATTTGGAAAAATAAGAGACCCAGAACAGCCAAAGCGATTCTTATCAAGAAGAGTGAAGCAGAAGGCGTCACAATACCAGACCTTGAACTACAGAACCATAGTAACAAAAATGGCATGGTATCGGCACCAAAACAGACACATAGACCAATGTACAGAATAGAAGACACAGAGACAAACTCACATAAATATGGTTATCTCATACTAGACAAAGGCACCAAAAACATACATTGGGGGAAAGATAACGTCTTCAACAAATGGTGCCAGAAAAACTGAAAATTAATATGTAGCAAAATGAAATTAAATCCTTATCTCTCACCCTTAACAAAACTCAACTCAAAGTGAATCAAAGACTTCGGCACTAGAATAGACACCCTGCGCTTAATAGAAGAAAACATTGGCCCAAATCTCTATCATGTCGGCTTAAGAACAGATGTCCTTTATAAGACTCCTAAAGCACAAGAAGTAAAATCAAGCATTAATAAGTGGTGCTGAGGATGTGGCTCAAGCGGTAGCGGGCTCGCCTGACATGCGTGTGGCCCGGGGTTCGATCCTCAGCACCACATACAAACAAAGATGTTGTGTCCGCCGAAAACTAAAAAATAAATATTAAAAATTCTCTCTCCTCTCTCTCTCTCTCTCTCTCTCTCTCTCTCTCTCTCTCTCTCTCTCTCTTTAAAAAAAGTTAATAAATGGGTTGGAATCAAACTAAAAACTTCACAGAAGGAAACAATCAAAAATGTGAACAGAGAGCCTATAGAATGGGAGGAAATATTTACCACATGCACCTTAGATAGAGCATTAATTTTCAGGATATATAAAGAACCCAAATCTTAACAGCAAAAAAAACCAATAAACAGGCTAAGGAACTGAATAGATACTTCACAAGAGAATACAATCGATCAACAAATACATGTAAAAATGTTTAATATCTCTAGCAATTAGAGGAATGCAAATTAAAACTACATTGATATTTCATCTCACTCCAGTCAGAATGGCAATTATCAGGAGTACAAGTAAAAATAAATGTTGGTGAGGATGTGGGGAAAAGCTACACTCATACATTGCCAGTGGGACTGCAAATTGGTGCAAACACTTTGGAAAGCCATATGGAGATTCCTCAGAAAACTTGGAATAGAACCCCCATTTGACCCAGTTAAGACTCTTTGGTTTATACTCAAAGAACTAACAGTCAGCATACTACAGTGACACAGCCACATCAATGCTTATAGCACTCAATTCACAATAGCTAAACTATAGAACCAAACGACGCCCTTCAACAGATGAATGGATAGAGAAAATGTGGTGTATATACACAATGGAATATTACTCAGCCTTAAAGAAGAGTGAAATGGCATTTGCTGGTAAATGATAGAGCTGGAGAACATCAATGTAACTGAAATAAGCCAATTCTCAAAGCCAAAGGCCAAATGTTTTCTCTGATATGTGGATGCTAATTCACAATAGTAGGGGTGGCTAGGAAAGAGTAGAGGTACTTTGGATTAGACAAAGGGGAGTAAAGTTAGGGGAGGGAGTCTGGGGGTAAGAAGGATAGTAGGATGAATCAGACATTATTACCCTATGTACATATATGATTACATAACCAATATAATTCTACATCATGTGTAACCAGAAGAAATGAAAGCTATACTCTATTTATGTATGATGTGTCAAAATGCATTCTACTGTCATGTTTAACTAATTAGAACAAATTAAAAAATATCAGACACACTATGATCCACCAGACCAATAATTGTACAAAAAAAGGAAAACAGGTTTCTCTACATTCATTTAGCGTGTGATCTATGTTGATATCTAATTGGTGTAAAATGCATTTTAAGTTGGGTAGAAGAATTGAACACAGGCAAAAATTGAAAATAGTTCTTTAACTTGGCCGCAAGTATGAGTGAACTGACCTCTCAACACTGGGGACATATTTTTTGTAGTGTGAACCATGAAGGAAGTTACACTAACTACCCATTTCCCCATTCTAGAACCTACTCAGCAACTTGAGGGTTGCCCCCAGGTGGTCTCAGCATTTAGGCATTCTCCCCCAAGAGATGAAATATTAATGAATCCCCAAATATGATCTGCTTATATTGTATCTCGGCCAGGAGTCCTGCTCAGGGAAAGCAGACGGGACTAGGTTAGTAACAGGGCATTTTGCAGCCATGAATACTGTGCCAAACAGAGCTCAGTCTCCACAGTGTTGCACTGCAACCCCTTCCTCCATCACAGCCCACCTCAAATCCCACTCCCCAGATCTGGCCCTTCTCCCTTGATCTTCCTACAGGACCAAGGGCTTCTCTGTCCCTGGTAATTTTCCCCTAAGACTCAGCCAGAGAAATCGGAGCCCAGATATTTATAAGAGGGGATTTATTAGGAGAATTGACTCAGGTGATTATGGAGGCTGAAACAGGGAAGTTAGTAGAATTGTTCAGTTGGAGTCAGAAGGAAATAACTTTCGATCTGAGTTCAAAGGCATGAGGACTTGGGGAGCCACAGGTATAAATCCAGGAGTTCTAAGAGAGCCTAAGTTCTGATGTGCAAAGGCAGGAGAAGAAGAATGTCCCAGCTCTAGAAGACAGAGAGAAAAATCACTGTTCCTCTGCTTTCCTTGTTGTATTCGGGCCCCTAGCCGATTGGGTGGTATCCGCTCTCTAAGGGTGACTTTTTTTCCACTCACTCCACCAGATCATAGGCCAGTCTCCTTTGAAACACCCTCACAGACACACCCCTAAGCACTGCTTCACCAGGTCCCTAGGCGTTCCCTGATTCACTTGGTACCTCAAACGAATCATCACACCACCACTGAATGAATTAGACCAAGATAGGAATCTGGAGGCCAAGAGGCTTAGAAAAATAATCTAAATTTACTGATAACATTTTAAAAGTTCAGATTTCTGTCTTCTCTTGAAAAGCTATATAAAGTAATAAAGAGCAGGAACTTGGCAGAAACTGTCGCCTTTCAAAAAGCCAGTCTTTAGTGCTCCACAGTTTTAGCAGGTCCTGTTGACCCATGTGAGTCACTGCCTGTCCCCAGTGGGCTTTTCAGTTTGCAGCAACTGACTCAGCAGGTGAAGGTGGGGGCAAGTCTGCTCATTCTTTATAAACAGCAGCTGTGGTCCTGATCTGTGGCTTAGTGAGCTCTGTCATTAGGTTTACTGTCCAAAAATTTGAACTTATCCTTTATGAAAATTAAAAATATATCCTAGACATCAGGAAAACAGATACACACAAAAGGAAAGCATATTACAAAAGGCCCTTATATGGAAATTGAGTCAAAGAAGTTAGGAGTTTTAGGAAAAAGCAAACTACATATATTTATTGACTACTTGCCTTGATAGTAGTGGTTGGTAATAGTCTTTTTTTAAAGTACAGTGTAGTAATGCACAAGTGTGTGCCAAGTACATTTTTCTTAAGTGCTTCTCAAAATTTTCTAGTTTTTTTTTCTTTTTGCTTCCCAGATACCTCTCCATGGAAATTCTGATTT
Organism: Callospermophilus lateralis; assembly: GCF_048772815.1. Classification (NCBI taxonomy): domain Eukaryota; kingdom Metazoa; phylum Chordata; class Mammalia; order Rodentia; family Sciuridae; genus Callospermophilus; species Callospermophilus lateralis. The sequence goes on along the minus strand of NW_027514713.1, from coordinate 9,450,857 downwards.
TGGCGCCCTGTCCTGAAACTCGAATCATAGCATTTTAACAAACACTCCAGTAGATGCTTATCCTCCAGGACTTTGGTAAATATTTCATTATTTCATCGAACCTCACAATAACCCTATAAGATAGATGCTATTCCCCAAAGAAAACGTAAGTTAGGTTAACTAGTTTGCAGCAGGGCTCTGTCTTAGTCTGTTTGTGCTGCTATAACAGAATTCTCAAGACGTCATAATTTACAAAGAACATAAATTTCTTACAGTTCTGCCCGAGGAGTCCAAGAACGAGGAACTGACATTTGTTCTGGCAAGGACCTTCTTGCTGCATCCGCACATGGCAGAAGGTAAAAGGGCAAACTAGCCAAATGCTGTGTGAAGCCTCTTCTGTAAACGCCTGAATCTCATTCGAGAGGGAGGAGCCCTTGTGGCCCGCTACCTCTTAATATCATCAGAGTGGCATCACCTGAATTTTGGAAGGGATGTATTCAAACCATCATAGGCATACTGCTGGTGAGTTAGTATGAACAGGTCAGGGATTCAGAAACCATGATCCACTGGCCGTATCCAAGCCCCTGCATGTGTTTCATTTTGCATGTTTATTGTGATGAAATATATGTAACTTGAAATTTACCATTGTAACCATCTTTGAGTTCAGTAGCACTGAGCACATTCACATCCATTTGATTTTGTATTGCCTGTGCCTCTTTTGTGCTATAGCAGCAAAGCTCAGAAAACTACAACAGGCACATAATGGCCTGCAAAGTCTAAAATGACAAAGTTTGACAACCCTTCATCTAGATCCCTGACTCCAAAGCTTAAGATATTAATCACCACAGTGTAATTTTATACAGCTAATCATAAATAACTCAGGTGAAAATGCAAACAGGGTGAAATGAGTGTGACTGCAAAGATAGCTGGCTATCCAGGGAGCACTGGTATTTAAATTAAATATTAGGAAGTCTTTAGTTCTGTCAGCTTCTGTGGCCTGAGCTTCTGAGTTCTTCCTCCAGTACAGATGCTCCTTAACGCCCAGTGAGATTATGTCCTGATAAACCCATTATCAACTGAAAATATCTAAGTCAAAAATGCACTTAATTCCCTAACCTACCATGCCCCATAGCTTAACCTCACCTTCACAACATTTAACATTAGCATATAATTGGGTAAAATCATCTAAGGCAAAGCCTATTTTACAACAGAGAGTTGAATAGTTTGTGTAATATATTCAATAATGTACTGAAAGTGAAAAGAATGGTTGTATAAGTACAGGGGGCACGGATGAGCATTTTAAAGACATTGTGGAATTTTAAAAATATCCAAAAACTGCTGGTGACATAGCACACTGAAGAATGTCAGCCAGTGCCCCTCTTGGTAATGTGACTACCTAGGAGCTGTGGCTCACTGCCTCCGCCCAGAGGCATGAGACCACCTATCACCAGCCCAGTAAAACATCAACGTTCAAAGTCAGTTTCTACCCAATGTGTGTTTTCTTCACACCATAATAAGGTTGAAAAATCTTAAATCGAACTACCATAAATTGAGGACTACCAGTAAGTTGTTTTACAGAATGGGCATTTTCAACTTTTTCCCAATTTTGCTCTGAAACACCTGACATAATTTCAATTTGGGCTTTTAGTTGTCTTTAAAAAAAAAAAGATTTTGACTGCTAGTAGCCTCAGAGTTTATGCCAAATTAATCCAGAAAAATTAATACCTATAATTATACAATGTCTTTATTGAGATAAAAATGGTGGTGATGTTGTCCACTCTCTTTACTCCCTTTCTGGAGAAACTGTTCTTCTCACTGTTGTCAGATTAAAGTATTAAACTAAGATATGAAATTGGCTGAGACATTCATTTTGGAGAGAATGATATATAGCTACAATTTGCATACCACACAACTCATTTTTCAAAGCATACAATTCAATAGCTTTTAGTATACTCACAGAGTTGTGCATCCATCACTACAATTAATTTCAGAACACTTTCTCATCTCCCAAAGAAACTCCACTCCCTTAGCTGTCACCCTTGACTCTAACATAAACCCTAAGCCCTAGGAAACCACTAATTTGTTTTCTATCCCTACTTATTTGTCTGTTCTGGATTTTGGATATTTTATATAAATGGAAGTATATAATACATGTTTCTATGTGACTGGCTTCTTTCACTTTGCATAATGTTTTCCTGATATATCCATGTCGTAGCAGGCACCAGTACTTCATTTTTTAATTGTCTAGTAAGATTCCATTATATGGATATATCACATTTGATTTATTCATTCATTAGCTGATAGACTTTTTGGCTCTTATGAATAATACTGCTATGGACATTTTTGTGTGGACATATATTTCCATTTTTCTTGGGTTCACATCCAAAAGTGGAAATGCTGGTTCATTTGATAACTCCATGTTTAACAATTTGAAGAACTGCCAAACTGTTTTCCAAACCAGCAATATAATAGGGTTCTATTTTCTTCACATCCTTTGCAACACTTGTTATTATCTGTAATATCTGTTCTTTTTTATTGAGATCTCATCGTAAGCTGAGACACATTCTCAATTGCACCAGCTAAGTCTTGTGGGATACCCAAGCCCTCTCCACACCGGATTCACAGTGAGTTCAAGTCTGAGTTCCCAGGCTCCCTTCTGCTCCTCAGGTCTGACTACTTTTCCTGTTTGGTCATTGCTGCATTCCAATCCCTCCCAGCCCCAGTCCTACTTGAGGACACTTCTTTACATGAGGCCAAAGGTCTGCACCTGAGCTTCAGACTCTCCTGATTAAGTTTGCAGACTTGGTCTCAGCTTCCCCTAAAAGTCTATGTTATCCCTGGAGCATTTGTTGAGGCTGTCCTGAAACATTTGAATGTTCATTCCACTTGCTTGAAGCATATTTGTCTGACAGTAGTTAAAATTAAGCAAATCTAAGCTTTTAAACTGACCTAATTAAGACTTTACTCTGAGCTTTCACTTAACAAAAGCCACAAGGCACCAAAGGAAACTGCCACGTCCCCATGGATCTCTCTACCTCAAAGGCCATTAATTAGATGGCTGTATTTCCCTATAACAAAGATGATGCCCCATGTATATTTTTTTTCTAAGATTTTTTTAACACAAGAACATAGTTCTAGTTCTCACTGTTCAGCAGAGGAAAGATGAATGATGTTTCCAGAATTGAATACATGGTTGTCCTTTCTGAATCACATAACCATCCTTTATTTATTCCCCAAATTCTCCTCAAATTCTAATATACCGTACTGTTGCTCTATCTCCCAAAGGACTTGTTTAGAGAGGGATTCACCTCAAATATCATACAATTTCTAAAATAGCATATCTTTAATAGTAGTAATTTTTTACAAGGAAAGAGGAGAAGGTCCTTCAGTGGGCTTTTTGGGCCAATTTACTTATATGTTAAGTCCCTTTAGTCAATTTTCTTAGTCTAAAATTGGTATTTAAGTATCATCTTCTTCCAGAGATTTGCTACTTCTAAATTGGAGTACAAATTCTAAATCCACTCTTTCCACTACAATTCAGTAGTATGTATTATTTAACATTCAAATTTTTCCAAGATGTTACTTCCCAGTGGAAAAAAAAGTAATCTATCATCTTATATTTTTAATTTTGTAAAGTGCAAATAAAAGCAAAAATCAGTAAACACTACATACCTATCAGAACGACCAATATCCAAAACACTACTACCACCAATTCTGGTGAGGCTATGGAGGAACAGGAACCCTCATTTATTGCTGGTGGGAATACAAACTGGTACAGCCAATTTGGAAGACAGTTTAGAAATTTCTTACAAGCTAACCATACTCTTACCATATTATCTAGTGATTATATTTCTTAATACTTTCCAAGGAGTTTCAAACTTATGTTCACTCACACACACTCACACACACACTATGCACAGATCTTTCTAATGCGTTTATTTATAATTTCTAAAAACTTGGAAGTTACCAAAGTACCCTTCAGTGGGTGATGTGATAAACTGTGGTACATCCAGGCAATAGAAGATTATTCAGGGGAAAAAGAAATGATCTATCAAGCCACGAAAAGACATGATAAAACTTAAATACATATTGCTAATTGAAAGAAGCCAATCTGAAAAAGGCTAAAGACAATATGATTCCAACTATGTGGCATTCTGGAAGAGGCAAACTCTGGAGATAGTAAAAAGATAAGTCACTGACAACAATTTGTGGTAGAGAGGGATGAATAAGTGGAGTAAAAAGGATTTTGAGGGCAGTGGAAACTATTTTGTATGATATTATAATGGTGGATGCCATTTTTATCAAAATTAATATTACCAATACCATAGAATGTTCAATATCATGGACACTGGGTAAAATGATGCATCACAAAGATCCACTAGTTTAACAGATGGAACCCCCCTTGTGGGGAATGTCAATAAGGAAAAGGCTATGCTTATGTGGGGGCAAGGGATATATGGGTGCACTCTGTATATTCCACTCAATATTGCTATGAACCTAAATTTGTTCTAAAAAATAAAAAGTCTAAGATAAAAGGTTGTTATTACCCTTATAAGTATTGGTAACAATGTCTTTGATATATGTTATGACAAACTGGAATATAATTTCTAGAAACAGATCCTGTTTATATGTTAACAAATCTCAGGAAATGTACAGACCTTTCCAGAATCCATCTCAAGGCAGCATTGTGGAATAAGTATTATCATTGCTCTAAGACTTGTCAATCTCAGGAATGGCATTTGAAACTCAAATTAGAACCCTGACAGTCAATTTGATACCCCCATCTCTTTTATCCATGTATTAGATTTATTAATGAATTTTGTCCATTCTGATTCGATGAGACATCTTGGGTGGTTTCCACTGCACTGTCATCACTATAAGTCCGTCATCATCATGTGTCACCAGGTTAATATTTTAAGTCTCTTTCTCCTGTTTCCCTGCTTCCTTTGGTCTCCCTTCAAACCATTCTCCACACAGTAGGCTTAAGTCTCTTGTCATCCCTCAGCTAAAACTGAATGAGTTCCTAGGGCATGACAACAAAAATCCAATCCCCTAGATGTGACTAAGATTTGAGAAGCTCTTCACTGAACCAGCTTCCCAAACCTCATCCAATGCATGAGCACTGTCTTCTTTATTTCTTAAGTTACAACCATATCAATTTCCTTGAGATTTCTTTAGAATCTAGCATCTCTATATGTTTTGTTCCCTGGTCTGGCTCAACCATCCCCTTTTCTTTTGAAATTGTCCTGCTCCTCCAATTGGTCATCTGGAATCTCTGCTCAAATGTACCTTCCTCAGAGAGAACTTCCTAACTAACTCAACAAATTAACCAGTCAGTCTAAAATTGGCTCACCATCAACTCCCTGGTTCTCTCTCGTAGCAACCTTCAAAATCTTCCACAATCTGAAATTACGTTTTTATTTGTATTTACTTATTTTCTATACATTATAAAAGTTCTAATAATGTAAGGGCTATTTCTTATTTTATCATCTAGTATGTTGTAGACCTTCATTCAAAAATTATTTAATAAATGAAAGAATAAATGCTCAAAGATATAAATATTTGTTCAAGATAAGAACTAATCATTTTCTAAGTCAGAAACAGAACCATAACTCCATTTTCATCTAGCATTTATGCAATTGCATGATAATTTTCCTCATGTTTTTCTAGTAACATGGAGTAGAACAGTAAAAAGAAAGCCTTTCATTCCAGGTGTGGTGGTGAACATCCATAATCCCAGTGATTCAGAAGGTTTAGGCAAGAGAATTGCAAGTTGGAGGGCAGCCTGGGCAACTTAGTGAGACACTCTCTCAAAATTAAAAATACAAAAGACTGGGGAAGTAGCTTACTCGGAAAGTGCCCTTGAGTTAAATCCTAGTATGTAAATAAATTTAAAGGTTTTCAGAATTCAAAACCCAATTGCAAAGTTACTACATTCCATGACTAACGTGAACCATATACCATTACTACTGCAGATTCAACTACTTTGAATATGACTATTAATTCTTAATTAGTAATTATTCATAGCTGCATCCAAAATCAGAAAAGACTCAGAGAATAGTTTCTGCTTCAATGTATTGTTCACTGAAGTATGACATCAATATAATGCCTGATTTTGCTATTAAATCAAAATAATGAATGTTCTAATGAGGAATTAATATGAGATATTTTATCAGAATATCATAAATATTCGTTTTGGTGATTCTATGTAGCACTTCATTCATCTCTTCTGGCCTTCAAGTTATCTCTTTTTATTTAAATTTTAGTGAAAAAGAACAAAGTTTATAAGCTCTGCTGAGAATGTTAAAGATTGCATGTTAAATTGGTTTGAATGAAAAATTTTCTATTTGGCATCACTTATTTATCAGAGACTTTATAATGTGGAAAAACCAAAAGTCACAATGCTTGAAAGAAGTCATTAAAATGTCTAATAAGCATTTAAACTCAACAGACTCCTTTGATTTCCAATTTTAAAAAGTTTCCCCTAAATCTTTCTCAGAACTGACTAGCATGTTCAGTCTGTGAAGAATATTCCCACTTAATTCTGGCCATTCTTATAATCCCTAGACATGTATCTACCACAGTGATAATCATCATTGTTTTACAGTGATACATACATGATCGCACATCATATAATTATGTGTGTACTAATGCTCTCCTCTATTTTTATATTTTTTGCCCGTCTCCTTCATTAGATCATAACTGTCTTCTGATGGAAATCATGTCTACAGCTCAGTTCTTTGAAACTTCCCAAAAAAGCCTCAAAAAGTACTCTGCCCATTGTAGCTATTTAATAAACATTGGCTCACTGCCTGAAGGAAGCAATTGACAGTCATAAAGAATTCACAGTGGTGCATAAATTTATGAATTTAATTTTTTATGTTCCCATGAGAGGTGATACTAAAATATTTTTCTAATCTAAGATTAGATCATCTTTTACGAGCAGATAAGAAAAGGAACACAGTGTCATTTACAATTGTGGCTGCCTAATTTTGCAACAGTGAGCTTTTCACTGTATAAAAGCTGAATTTTCATGACTGAATTGGAAAGAAACGTATTTCTGGGGCGTGCATGTCTTTAATTTGTTCCTTTCATTACAACTCAGATTTGGGATATGTGATGGCAACTTGGGACACCTATATTAACAACCATATCTCATGAGAGCATTTTATAAGATAATACAAAAATGTGAGGCCACATGATGCATTTGTTGGAGGCAGTACTGATGTTGAATCTGGAAGCTCCTGGGCTCAGACCTTGGACCTGCCACTTACTCATTACATGACTTTGCAAGAGTCTTCTCCACTGAGTCTCTGTTATTTCAACTGTAAAACAGGAATAAAACATTCCACATAGCATTGTTATAAGGAGTGAATGAGAATTTGTAGAACGTTAAATTTATAACTAGTGTTGAACACATACCTCATTCAGGTTTTTACTAAATCTTCTTTTATAATAGTTTCCCTTTTGTTGTAGATTTTAGTTACTAGAATGGGAGATGGTGAGGGGAAGATATCACGCAAATCTTTTGGATAATCAGGTGGCTACTGCAACAGGTAGCAACTTCATCATTGCTGTTCTTCCCAACGAGAATGCCAAATTTCCATTTATAACTATTAAACCCTATACTTCCTTTGAAATCCAGTTAACATGGCTTATTTTCTTTGGTTTAATCTACCTGAAATTCTCTCTTAATCCTTACTCATTACCTCAGCACATACCACTTAAATTCCAAATTCAGGAGCTATTTCCTCTTTGAAGTCCCCTAACTCTGAATTCCTCATTCCCTAATCTCAGGTAGAATTGATCACTGGACTAAATTATCTGGCACATATTCCTCTTGTACTCTTCATCACACTTTGCTGGTCCCCCTTGTTCACATCTCCCCCAGGGGACTCCACGTTCATCAAGGGCAGGTTCTGTGTGCCCAGCACATCCCTCAGCTCCTCTACTTCATGTCTATAAATGTATTTGCTGTATGAAAGAACCCCTTCAAGAACACTGTACTGCCGCCCCCCCCCAGATTCTATCCAAGTAAATCTCCTGCCTCTAGCCCCACAGCCCCTGCCCCATTATAACTGGACTAATAAACCACATTATTCCCTGACACATGGTAACGTGTGTGCTGTCTCTCCTTCTAACTAAACAATGAGCTACCTGTGGACAAGAACAGGCTCTTTCCCAAGGAGAGGCTCCTGCCTACCACAGTTTCTCAAATAGTAGATGTTTAGTGAGTCCATCAGAAGCTTGTGACTTATGCTGGCTCTATGAATAGACATTACCATCACAAAAGTTACTGTCATTGCAATCTAATTTTTAAATCCCCAAATAACTGGACAGGTTCACCAAAACTATAGACCAGGAGTTGAAAACCAACTGGTACTAAAAACACAATGTACACTTGGTGTAAACTAATAGTGGTATTAACTAAGATTAACTTGATTTTTTAACCACTTTCAAGCATTGTTGCCAAACCCTCCAATTTTTAAAAAGAAAACTGAAATGTGTTTTTACAATATCTTTCAATTTTAACTCTTGGGAACTGATTCATTTAAAAAGAAACAAAAATACTATGTAAGTCAAACTTAATTCATTTATGGATCAGGTAAGTCTGATAAGCTGTGAGGTTTTTCAAAGTATCTTCTCTGGATTGACTCTAAAACTTCCTAGTTACTGAGGGCTTACTTTTAGCAATGCCCCATGCTAGGAATTTTGCATTAATTATACAATTAACTTCACATTCCTGTGATCCACTACCATTCATCTGTGTAACAGGAAGATACCCACTTTACGGATGAGGAAACTGAGACACTAGGAGGTTAAGGTATACACATCAGCTGACATCAACTATGTCAGACTCCCAGGGGCAATCCCAGATTTTGGATTGACTGCAATATAAAAATGGCTTTCAACCATACACAATTCTAAGCACACTGTTATTTCAGTTCTTCCTCTCCTTCTGATATATGAAATACCTAATCAAAACAAAACCAAGGTTGAGAACTGCTTTTCTACAAAATATCATTGAGTTCAATTACTAAGTTTTGCTCTATATCACATGAAAATCCCACCTTAAGCTTACAACTATTCATCTCTCAAAAGCAGCCCACCATAAATATCATAGAAAATAATTAAATAATAGCATAGAAAATAATTAAATATCTTTATCCAAACATGAGATTAAAACCTCAAAGAATATAAATAAGCCAGTTGGGGGTACCAGAAAAATGGCACAGACATTTGGAAAAGATGAAACTAATATTCTACATTCAGCAAGCTTTTCTGAGTATGGACTATATTCAACGCTGTGTGTAAGAAGTTAATGGCCTAGAGAAAAGATGATAGTGTCACACTTGAGAGGCGTTTGGACCTAGAATTAATAAGAGTTGGTGACTAATTTGAAGTGGAGGGTAGGTGATCTGGAATAATCAGAGAGGATGAGTCAGAGAGCAAGGGGAGGGTAATGATGCCATCAACCAAGGTAAAAGAACACAGGGGGCAGGGAAATCATGGTGGGGGTGATATAATGGGGTTTATTGGCAGGAGAAGAGAGGGTCAGTGGGCGCAGTGAAGTGGATGCATGGACAATCACTGAGACAGGAGTCAAGCAGGGAGGCTGTGCTGGACAGAGTCGAGGGCAGTGAGGATGGAGAGGACAGCTGACCAGGCACCACTGTCTTCTGGGTCGTATTGTGAGTCACAGGAGAAGAGCTGGGAAAATTGCCAAACTGCCTAGAGACATGGTGATAATGGAGCAAAGCAGCGCACAAGAGTCCTGTTCCAATGTTCCAAACAGTATTTTTCTGTCACCATTCATTGATTTCAACTCCATGCAATCATTGTGTGTAGTTTAAGATGTAATGGAGGCCGCCAGGTTTTCCAATTGTCTTGTGCAGAGCCCTAAGGAATTTATGGAGGGACTTTAGGGCCTAAAGAACACTGAAGAGGTTGAGTTCTGGATCCCAAACCTAATTCAATCAGTGAAATCCCACCTTGCTCCTATTTTTATTTATTTTTTATTTTTTTTATTTTTTTACATATTGATTTTCTCAGGTACAGAACACTGATAGAAAGAATGTAATTTCTTTCAAAAATGTTTTTAAAATTCACTGAGGAGTCTTTATCAACTATGAAGAACAACTTAAATAATTTGCCATGCACAATAATTATTTCAGTCAGCTTTTTCACTGCTGTGACTAAAAGTGGCACAGAGAAGCAGCTCACATAATGATCTGCAAGCAGAGAGAGAGGTCTCCATCCCAGGTACAAATATACACTACAAAACCACATTCCCAATTCCCATCTCCTCCAGGCACACCCTACCACTTCTGTTACCACCTAGTTAATCCCAAACTGGGGATTAATTCACTGATTGGGTTAAGACTCTCACAACCCAATCATTTCTCTTCTGAACTTACTTTCATTGTCTCACAGGTGAGCTTTTGGGGGGCACCTCACATCCAAACCATAATAGTAATGAAATTTATAAATTACACTGGATTTAAAGGTATCTTATTAAGGGAACTTTCACTAATGTTTCTATTTGTCTTCTTAAATAGCAGAGAAAGAATCAAAATATTCCAAGTGTGCTGTAATCCCAGCAATTTGGGACGCTGATACAGAAGGACTGCAGATTCCATGCCGGCCTCAGAAACTTGGTGAGACCCTGACCAGCTGAGCAAGACCCTGTCTCAAAATAAAATATCAAAAAGGACTGGGGATATGGCTGGGTTCAAGCACCCCTGGGTTCAATCCTTGTTACCAAAAAATACACATATATTCCTAGTATGGTAGGATTTTTTGCAAAATCTGGCTATATCCATGGGATTATATTGGTTATGTGAAAGTTGATCTATGAGAGTTGTGATCTCAATGCCAGCCAAGTCCTTCAAACTTGGAGAATGACTGACATCACCACTTCCAACCCAGGGCCAGGGCAAGATGGATGGAGAGCTCATTGAAGGGTCAAAGAGAAATTCTTTCTAAGGACCACAGTCAAGGCTGTATTCATGGAGATAAAGGAACAAACCAAGATGAAACCCACTCAGAAAAACTAAACTAAAGCTACACCAAATATAACAAGGTAACAGCAAGAAGTTGAAAAGACGGAGTGATGGTGAGGTTGAGGAATGAGAGAGAAATAAACTCAGCACAAGCCCAGGCCTGCAGGTTGGTGCATGGGAACGTCGAGCTACCTGAAACAGCTGGAGCAGGCAAACAGATGCCTTAATTCTGCCTTGGACAGCACTTGTTCTTGAAGCTTCAGCAGCAAAGACTTTTAAAAACTACATCTCAACTTGCATGATAGCTCATGAGAACTTCTGGATGAACAATAAGAGAAATACATTTTGTAAAATGCTATTAATCGTACGATTGCACTGTACCCTCACCCACAGACTGCTGTGAAAATCACAAAATGTCTCCTGTCTTATCTACATTAGGGGCTGTGTTTTCATAGGCACGTCAACCCCATCATATAGATGTCATCCTATACGATGCCTCAGCCCCACATAGAGGCATGATGCAATTTGAAAAACAAATGAAGACTTGATGCAGGAAGCAGTGCAGGGGGGAAAAATAGGATGCCTGGCCACTGGGAGTTAAACCTGAACTTTGCTGACAGGATAAAAATGTAAGAATCAGCTGCAGAGTCTTTAGGAGCCAGTCAGTGCATACAATATAAAGACAGCCCCCTAGAAATACAGCTGCCAGAGGTCATGACACAGTAATAGAGCAAAAGTTCAGTAGGCAGTTTCAAGCACAGGCAGCAATCACAGAAGAGGAGCCCTCCAGAGAGCTGAAGAGGCAGGATTTGGACATGCAAACAGACGGCTAGCCACTCATTCAATCACAGGTGTGTAGCAAAGGTTTATTAAGTGCTGGTCAAAACCAACATAGACACCAGGACCTGCTTCTTCTTGTCATTTCAAGAAATTCTGGCTTCTCCTTGTCAATTCCTTTCCTCCATTTGCTGATAATAAAAATATTAGGATAATCTAATATTAATTACTAATAATATATAAAATATTTATTACTAGCCATTATGTTAAACTTTTAAAATCTATCATTTAATTTAGCCCTCACAAGAAATTGTGATAGTGGGGGTGGGTTGTAGCTCACCTGCCTAGCACATGTGAGGCACTGGGCTCCATCTTCAGCACCACACAAAAAATAAATAAGTAAAATAAAGGTATTGTGTCCATCTACAATTTAAAAAAAAAAGAACAAACTATGATGTCCATTATTATGAACAATGGCACCAATGAATGTCTCTAACACATACATACACAAACAATCACCATCACCCATTCCCTAGTCTTTGATATGGACAATTCACTTTTTTGAAAAGTGTGTGCAAACTCAGTGTAAAGCTCCCCTTCCAACCACATTGTCAGCATGAACTTCTCCTAAATAGAAATTTTGATTATTATCTTCATAAGGAAATGAAGCACAGAGAAGTTCAGCAATACACCCAAGGTCACACAGGATTTAAATACGAATGCTCTAACCACAGAACACACCCTTGGTATCTATGGGTTTTATTGGCACTCAGAGAGAAAGGAGATTTTTATGAAACTTTAAGCCTAAAATGTAGATTTTTGTACTGTCTACTAATTATTTCAACTAGTTAAGCCTTCTAGCAACCTTAGGCTACAACATACAAGTGCTCAGTTTAACCATTACAGTAGGAATGGTTATAAGGGTGCACAACGAAGTAGAAAACTATTTTCAGTACTCACTCAATTTGATTTCGGAAACTTGTAAAGTCATTTATCCCCATTCATAAGACAGAAGTCCCAGTAGCCCACCAGATTTCTTGTTTGTTATTCCCTGAGACAACCATAAGCTGTTCATTCATTTTTGTGACTCAGCTTCCTTGTGTCTCACCCCTCTTCAGTTTTGTTCTCCCTCTACTTCTGTTGCCATTTGGCCTCTTGCTGTTTGTGTTAAAAATACCTTTCCAACACTGTGACCAAATACCTGAGATAATCAATCTTGAAGGAGGAAAGGTTTATTTTGGCTCACAATTTCAGAGATTTCAGTCCATGGTCAGGGAACAGGTTGATTTGGGGCCTGTGATAAGGTAAGTACAACATGGCAGGAGCATGTGGTAGAGAAAGCTGCTCATCTCATGGTGGATGGGACACTAAAGAGAGAAAGAGGAGAAGCCAGGGTCCCAATATCCCTCTCAAGGGCACACCAAACTTCTTTCTATTAGGCCCAAGTTCCTATAGTTTCCACCACCTCCTAATAGTGTTACAGGCTGGGGACCAAGCCCTTAAAACAATAGGCCTTTGAAAGACACTTATTTAAACCATGGCCTTGTGTCTCACCCTATAAAGTCCCAAGAAGAGAAGATCCAATTTTGTTGGTAGGTCACCATCTAAACTGGAATACCCCATTGCATTTGAGTCTCTTATAAATTTAAAAATGGATTTAAAACATAGAACTACCATTTGATCCAGCAACCCCAACTGGGAATATATTCAAAGGAAATAAAATCAGCCTGTCAAGAGAAATCTGCACTCCCATGTTAACCACAGCATTATTGATAATAGTCAAGATGTGGAATCCAGCTGGGCCCCACAAGGGATGAATGTGCTATATATACACACAATGGAATATTACTCAGCCTTACGAGGAAATTCTGTTATTTCCAACAATATGAATGAACCTGGAGAATGTTAAGTACATTAAGTTAGAAACGAAAGACAAGTACCACAGGATCTCAATTATATATAGAATCTAAAGAAGTTGAACTCACAGAAGCAGAGTAGGATGGTGGTTAGCAGAGATTGGCAGTGGCATGGATCCCTTTTACAAAATTTCAGTTAGACCAGAACAAGGTCAAAAGATCAAATGTAGAGCACATTTGGAGACTACAGTTAATGTATTGTGTACTTGAAAGTTTCTGAAAAAGTAGATTTTTAAGTATGTGTGGGAAGCCACTCCTGAGCTATTTAGCGTCTTTACTCAGCCTTGAGCCCAGGAGATTTTGGTTTGGCACTGCAAGTCAACTTTGTGGCTCCTCCCACTTAATGGATTACACAATGCATGTGACCTCTGTCTTTGCTGAGCTAAGAAATCAGATCTCGTAGCTCCAGAGTTGGGTGTGAACCACGGGGAACTGGACAGTTCACCTCCTACCTTAATTGGACAAGAACATTCTGTAGAAAGCCTTTGAAGTTCCCCCATATCAATAAAGCAAACCCAAGCTCTCACTCTCTCTTTCCAGTATGGAAGGTCAGCCCTTAAGGTTAAAGAGCCATTCCACCCGACTCTCTTTAAAACTATTTTCTGTGTTGAGTGATTTTTCATCATATTTCTCAGCCAGTCCACTGCACGCAGGGGAACCTAGCTTCCATCGCCTGCACAGGCCGCAGGCAAGAAGTACGCTTACCAAAAATAACTGATAAGTACATGAGTAATACATTGATTAGCTTGATTAAGCCCTTTCATAATGTATGCATATTTACAAATACCATGTTGTACAACTTGAATAGATATAATTTTTATCCATTGAAAAAACTTTTAAAGAAAGACAAATCAGAGGGAGGAAAACATACTGAAGAGAATGCATAAGGAGAAGAAAACTTGAAAAATTATTAACATATTTGTAGAGATAAAAGAAAAATATATTCATGCAAAAAAATATGTTAGTATAAAAAAAGATTATTCAGAAATTTTAAAATGAGTTCTGGAAAAAAATTAAAAGATGGTAGTAGGGTAACAGTAAATAACAGTGAAAATGAAATGAAATACTAAAAATATTCAATTCATCAAAGACAGAAAATAGGAAAGATGAACAATAATTATTTGGGACAAATAGAAAACCAACATAATGGTTAATTTAAACCCTACCAGAAATCTCCATCTTGTTGTCTTAGAAACCAAATTCCTTAACAAGATGCTGAAAGTGTAAAAAGTAAAATCAATAATTAATAAATGGGATGGAATTAAACTAAAAAGCTGCTTCACAGCAAAGGAAATAATCAATAACATGAAGAGAGAACCTACAGAATGGAGAAAATCTTTACCACATGCACCTCAGAGCAGTTATCTCTAGAATATATAAAGAACTCAAAAAACTTAACACCAAAACAAAACAAATAACCCAATCAATAAATGGGCTAAGAAACTGAACAGACACTTCACAGAAGAAGAAATATGATCAGTCATCAAATATATGAAAAAATGTTCAACATCTCTAGTAATTAGAAAAATGCAAATTAAAATTACATTGAGATTTCATCTCACTCCAGTCAGAATGGCAATTATCAAGAAAAACAAGCAATAATAAATGTTGGCAAGGATGTAGGGATAAAGGTACACTCATACATTGTTGGTTAGACTGCAAATTGGTGCAACCACTATGGAAAGCAGTATGAGAAAACTTGGAATGGAACCATCATTTGACTCAGCAGTCCTACTCCTTAGTTTCATACCCAAAGGACTTAAAATCAACATACTACAGTGATGCAGCCACGTCAGTGTTCATAGCAGCTCGATTTACAATAGCTAAACTATGGAACAAAACTAGATGCCTTTCAACAGATGAATGGATAAAGAAAATATGATACACAATGGAATATTACTAAACCTTAAAGAAGAATGAAATTTTGGCATTTGCAGGTAAATGGATGGAGCCGAAGAAGATCATATTAAGCAAAAGAAGCCAAATCCAAAAAACCAAAGGCTGAATGTTTTCTCTGATAAGCGGATGCCAATCTATAATGGGAGGGATGGGTAAGAAAGAATGAAGGAACAACTTTAAATTGTGCAGAAAGAAGTGAGGGGAGGGGAGGGGGCATAGGGATGGGAAGGATGGTGGAATGAGATAGACATTATTACTCTACATACATGTATGATTACACTGCTGGTATAATTCTGCACCATGTTCAACCAGAGGAAGGAGAAGTTGTTCTCCATTTGGGTACAATGCATCAAAATGCATCTACTGTCATGTGTAAATAATTAGAACAAATTAAAAAATAAAAGTATATTAATTTTTTTAAAAATGTGGTATACATACAAACGGAGTATTAACCAAAAGGAGGAATGAAGGGAAAGGAGGGAGGTTGGGACTAGGAAAGACTTTCCTATGTTCATACATGAATATATGACCAGTATAATTCCACATCATATACAACCACAAGAATGAGAATTTATATTCCATGTATGTTTAACATATCAAAATACATTCTACTTTCATGTATAACTTTAAAGAAAAAAATTAAAAATTAAAAAACTAAAAAATAAGAAACCCAATCAGACAGAAAACTAATTAAATAAAATATCCAAACACTCCAATTAAAAATTAGAAATTGTCAGTTTATATGGAAAATAAGAAAAAAAGACCCAACTATATGCTATGTATAAGAAATCAATTTAAATATAGAATAGATAACATTAAAAGATGAAAAAGATGTACAGTGAAATCCTGAAAAGACACACAAGGAAACATTTTGGTATAATTGAAATGGCTCAGAAATTCATTGTCTATACATTGTCAAACTTACCAAATTGTTCTCTTAAGAGAGTTTTGTTGTATATAAGTTAAACCTTCAAAAAGTGGAAGCTTAAAAATTGAAAAGATAGAAATTAAAAACAACAGAAAGACTAAAACTAACACTAAGGAAATCTCTCAGAAAGTAGAATCATAACAAAGGTAGTAAATAGCAGAACAAAAATAAGAAAATTAGAGGATTTGGTATCTAGAATATTAAGTGTGTTCCAAAAGAGAAGGTCGTGGGAGGAAATCAAAATCCAGTTCAAAAATGATTAACAGAACTGAAGGAGACAGTTTTCCAAAGGGAATGCCCGGTGCAATGGATGAAAACTGTCCCACACAACAGTGCATTGTTGTACAATTTCAGGCCAGTAGGAGGACAAGCAGACACACACATACAATATTCCAGAGAGAACAGGTTTTTCACACAATCAGAAATAACTCCCAGGACGAGATGAGACAGGACTCCATGCAGCAGGCCTGGAGAGCCACCGTCCAAACATAAGTAACTTACAAGTTCCTATGAAAGTTACTTCCCAAAGAGGAAGCTGATAAGAGTAACTTGTGTTCATAAAACATTTAGATAACTTGGAGAGAACATAAGGTTAACTTTCTGATAAATACATAAAAAGAATTATCAACAAAGACAATAATCATTAGTTCCAGGAAAAGCAAAACATTGCACCTGCAAAGAAAAATAATCAGAGGGTCCCATATTACTCAGGTATAACCAGCATTTGTACAGCTGCAGTTATTTGAATGCCAAATGTGGACCCAACCCAACCAGACCCCTAAGATATTGTAAAACTATACTGAGAGATGATGTCTGGGTATGGGATTGGGGCAACCGACCATGGAGGAGAGCGAAAAAGAGCTGACACTTCACCTTCTGAAGAGAGAAAACAGTAGATAATGGCTAAAACAAAAATCAGTTACTTACAGATGTCCAGACACAGAATGGCCACAAAAATATTTAAAAACAGGGAAAAGTGTTTTCCTGTGGGCAGCAGGAAACATGAAGGTGAGGGAGCCTCATGGGCAGGGACTGTCCTTTTTCGCAAGGAGCCTCATAAAACTCCTTGACTCTCTACACAAGGTGTATGTGCTATTTGACATAAAGATTTTTTTAATTTAAAAACATTTTTTAAAAGCCTAAAGATGTTTTTAGCAAAGCAAAAGCAAATTAAGAGAACAGGAGTAGGACAGACTTATGAACATGGATACCACTTTGCTTCTCCCAAACCCCTCCATCACACCTTTCGTTGAGTAGAGTAGCACATAAAATATACCCACCAGCAGGTGTTATAACACTGGGTCCCCTCGTGTCTAGTTAAATTACTTGTGTGATTAGCATAGTACTTCTTTTGAAGAGCTCAGCTGCAGGACTGAGAATATTAAGCTTGGAACATTTCAACACTATGAAATTAAAAACAAGGCCAATGTAGGAAAAGAAAAAACAATAATGAGAGAGAACAAGCAAATTAAATCAAATCTTCATTAGAAGGCAATTAAGACCAAGCCCCAGAAAAAGTCTATAGCTTCCCCAGGATGCTGTAAGTGATATACATTAGTAGTACTGTGGATTCTTTTGTGAGACAGTTCCACCTTATGTCACTGTTTACCACTTCTGCTGTTCATTTTCCTAGAAAAACTCAAATACTCTTTGACCTCCTGAAACTTTCAAAAACCAGTTCCCATCCCCCCCACCCCTTAATTCAACTAAGATCACCTGAGTCTAGTGTAGAACATGTGTAATCAGGACTGCCTGTGGCTTGATCTCTCTTTTATTTGTGCTTTGTCCTGGCTTTGGGAAGTCAAATATTAACTTCAAGTAATCTGGTCTGGTTCTGTCCTGGATTCCTGGAACTTGTCTTTTTGATTCAGCCTCTAATGGACATGCAGGCATAGACTGGTAGAAAACTGGAAACCTGTTTCCACTATTAACTCTTTGGGCTCAAAATCTAGTTATTATTTAACAGAAGTGGCTAAAAGTCATTAGAACATCTCCCATTTTCATTATGAGCTGGTCTATTAATCTTTCACTCCACAGTCCCCCCTTTTCTGTAGGCTTTAAAGTAAAAGCAGATACGGAGGAGGATGGTAATAGTGATAATTAATTTTAATCTGACTTTAAAATATGAAAGCAGAAAAAAGTTTAATTAGAGAGGGCCTGACGTTAATTCCCTTTTATTGTGTACTTTCTCTATGTTAGCCACTGTGTGAGACTCTTTGTATAACATTATCTCTAACCCTCAAGATGACTCTTCAAGTAGCCATTATACATGCAATTCACAGGTGAGCACGCCAAAAGTCTATGTGATACAGTTTTCCCTGGATCTCCCATAAGCCACGTTAGCAGTGTACCCAACTTGAATCCCATCATCGCTGAGTTAATACAAATGACTGTCCACTATCTTGGAAAGAGATACGTTCTGGTAAATTATACCATATTATACAATAGCAATTTATACCTACCTCATAGTGTTGTCACAAGGATTACATAAGTAAAATAAATAATGCAGCTGCACACCGAGCCCACTGCTGTAAACATAGCAAATGTTTAATATGTTAGCTCTTAAGGTGACTATTACTGTCATTAGATATTCAACAACACAGTAACATTCCCTTTCTGCTCTTTTTATTTTCTCTTCTCCATTAGCCAAACAACATACCTTGAAGTAGAAAAGGGGTGGTTCCATGACTTAGGAGCATTATTTAAATAAATGCTCTTGCTCCAGATCCCTGCTAGTTGATGTACAGTCCTGCAAGATAGAGCTTGTTTTGTGATTCACAACCTTGGTACTTAACAGGAGTTGGTACCGATCAGAAACTATTTTTTCTGACTAGGATAGTCCTTTGGCAGGCTATCATACTGAAAGACTTGTCCTCCTTCCTTTGAGCTGCCAGGATCAGCATCATAAATAAAGATACTTATTGAAACAACAGGCTCCTGTTCATTCCCTCCTTGCATGTGGACAGAGAAGAGGCAAATCCACCATGCGGTTTGCATGCATTTCTAACACTATTAGCCTACTCCTGGCACTGCTCTGCTCTGATACAAACAAGTGATCCTACTTCCAGCTGATGATGGATTGCCGTCAGCCAAGCCTGCACACTTACCACCACTGAGAGCTTCTCACAATGTGCTTAATACATTCCTTGTGCTTACTTTACAATTTTCCCTAAGGCCTCCCTTATACATTCCCACATGATATTCTTATGATAAATTTAAATTTCTTCCCTTTATTCCCTCCCAACAAATACCCCCCAGTACCTGGTAAGTTTTTCTTCCCTTTTCTCCCTCACCTGAGCATCTCAACACCTGGATCTCAATCTTGACTGTTTTTCTAGGTCTCCGCCTTGTGATCTAACCCTGAGACTATTGTTTACTTCTTGGCTGCTCTAAGGCTGCTTGCTCATCTCCTCCTCTCCTCCTCCCCTTCTTCACCTCTTCTTTAGTCCTCTCTTGGAGTTTCTACTAACAAAAATGTGGGAAAATTTTTGGCCTTCTCCTCAGTTGTTTGCCCCTCTGAAAAATAAAGAAGTTCTTAGTCTGAGAAACACAATTTGTTACTTACTACTCTACACAACTATTTTCTGTAATTCTGACAGCAGTCTAGGTGGAATTCTTCTGATACTGCAAAGCAGTATGACAGCCGTGCTCTTCATGAAAATCACTTGTGTATACATTCATTCATGCACGTATGAATACCTCCAATAAGAAACTTGCCTGCTATTTGCAAATCACTGTGGTAAACACCAGAAATACAAAGGGGAATTAGGTAGAAACTGACTCAGAAGAGGAAGGACCAGACTAGGACCAAGTAAGCTAACTAAGACAATAGGTCAGTAGTTGAGGCAAGAATAGATAAGGTCCTGGAAGAACTCAAACAGTGGCAGTGGAGCTGGGAAGGAGGGACAGAGACTCAGGATGCAAGGAGATCAAGGTGGAGGGATCTGTATGTTTACTGTGTGAGAAGAAGGAATGGAACAAGTGAATGAAGTCTAGGCTGACTCCAAGATTTGAGGAAACTGAATGTGTGACGATGTCATTCCCTGTCACAGAACTAAGAGAAATAAGTTCAGAGAGAAATAATGGATCCAGTTTTGGTAATAGAAATACCCATAGGAAATCGAGGTACAGACAACTACCAGGTATTCAAAATGAAGCTAGAAATACAATTGTGTGAAATTGAATACTCGACACAAAGAATTTTATGCTCAATGTCATCAACCTGTATCAAAAATGTTTTATGAAAATATTTAGGGAGAATTGATTCCAAGATAATAAACTGCCTTCATTTCAAAATAACCTGAAATATTTCCTGAGGAACATTGACCATGTTGTATTGACCTGTCATAGAATTGGTTTAACTAAGTTGAATCTTGTTCTCATCCATGGCATAAATAGACAATGTCTATAAGTCACCGATCCTGGGAACTCATGTGTGTCTCTTCAGGAAGGGTGGCACTGAGGATTTGATTCACATATTGGAGGCATCCTCATCCCAATCTGAGAGAACTCTTATTTATCTCAATAGCCAGAATGGTCACAATTCCAGATAACTGATATGCATATCTTTAACATTTTGGATTCTGTAGCCATAATGAGATTTCACTATCTTCTCACTAGATTCAAAATGATCAGAACCAAATTTGTGACTTATAACATATTTAGCCTCATCCCTCTTGGATTATATTCTATTTTCACACTTTCCTTCTTTTTTTACTTCATGCTTTTTTTCCCTACTCAGAAGGGTTTCGTACTCTTATTGGTAGTTTAAAATCATTCCTGAGACAAGAAACATTATTTTAAAAGTAATTATTTGGGCTGGGGTTGCAGTTCAGTGGCAGAGCGTTTCCCTAGCCTGTGTGAGGCACTGGATTTGATCCTCAGCATCACATTAAAAAAAAATTAAAAAGCAAATAAAATAAAGGCATCCTGTCCATCTGCAACTATAAAAAAAATTTAAAGTAATTATTCATTCACTTCTCTTTAGAATTTATAAATCCTTAGCCTATTCATGGAGGTCATAGAAAAGGATGAGACATCCAGTTTGGACACTTATAAAAAGAAGAGAAAAATTATCATCTCCATTTTAGGGTGGGAACGGGAGGACAAACTGACAAAGTAGATGGGAAAGAAATCATGAGGAAACCCTGAGAAAATTGTGTCATAGATCCTAAGAGAGGAAAGTTAACTGAGGGCCAAATGCTGTAGAGGGAGATTACTTACAATGAAGTCCGAAAATGATCCGTGAATTGGATGATTAAAAGATCATGATCAAGGAAATCTCATTGACTTGGTGGAATCAGTTGCCTGACTCCCAAAATATGAGTCAAGGCAGAAAAGAAAGACAATTCTCGTGAGACATTTGAAAACGGAGAAGGGAATCCAAGATAAAGGAGGCAGTTAAAAATTGACTTGTGATGAGGAATGACATTGGTTTTCATACAGAAGAGCTTTCGACTTGTTAAGACTGCAGGGGAGAACTGAACTGAGAGGACAGAAGAAAGCAGAAAGATAAGAAGGGAATCAGATTTTGGGATTGAAGGTTAGGGGCAAAGACTGAGTTAAAGACTTCTGAGGTGGTTCTGATTGGAGCCTTCTGGTAGCCATGGAAGTAGCTGCCATATAGGGAGGTCAAGTTCCTTTGAGAGTGAAGTATTGACCTTGGAAGACTATGTTGCATATGCCAACACCTTCACTCCTCAGTACTGATCTAGATTTGGTGACAGTTGGGAGGAGGAGATTAGATGGTGATAGGGGCCGAGTACAAAGGGGAAAGAGGCTTTGCTCAGAAGTGGAAGAGAGATGAATTTCCAGGAACAATGGCGGCACGGAAGAGTCCAGTGCTTCTTCAGAGTCCACTGGGCTCTGGAGGATGGGAGACAATGCTTTAATGTAAGGTTTCCAGTGAAACCTCTGGGGCAGAGGCACAGAGGAAGTCTCCACGCTGAGGAAAGCCGAATTTCAGTTATGACAAGAAGGTGAGAAGTTAATGCCTGCTCTGATGTTTATTGTTTGAAGAAAGGCTAGAGACATGGGATAGAGGAGAAGAGTTTGTGTGATCCATCCCCCGCCCTCGTTTCCTTGAAAAAAAATGGAGATGGCTATAATGTGCAAAGGCTTGGAAAGAAACACCTGGATGATGCTGTAAAGATGTTCCCAACATAAAAAGAGAACTGTCACAGTGTTTACTACAGTGTGACTCATGCTGTGAAATTTCTATTTATTTGAAAGAAGAAAGAGACAGAGGAATGAGTAGATGACACATCACCCTGGAGTGTCTAACACGTCTGGATCAGGGTGGGGAAAGCAATGCTCAGACAGGCGTCAATAAATCAGCAGTTACTAGTGACACAGGCCCCTATTCTTTTCCTTTTGGAACACACAAGAAATTAATTGTGTGAAGAACTCATTCTAGGGTTGCAGGGAGGGGTACTGAACTTATTTTTAACCTTTTACAAATCAGAGGATCTCAAATACCTCAAACTATCTTGCTTATAGCTTTAAAAAAAATGAGCTTCTTACATGTTGTGCTGCTAAAGAAAATACCTATTAGTAGCTACAGTCACTTTGATGTTCTAATAATTCTCAGAGAGCATTTTTTAGTGAAATCTAAAAGTTCCTTAATGTCTCACATGGGATTCACACTCTTGGGCAATTGTTGAGGGAAAAAAAAATCTAAGTGATTCTGGGTTTTCCATAAAGATAATTTTGTGTTATAATTTATCACATTTGCATCTCATGGAGTTTTAACTTGGAGTTTTGGACACTGCACAGTCTGGATAACAGCCAGATTGATAATAAATATTAATGTCTCTCAATTTATGATCTGATGTATCAATTTCTGCATATAATTATACCCTCTAGATTCTATATTTTTACAGCTCTTGTTCTCATGAGTAGTATATATCCAGTGCAGTATCCATCTCTGCCCTTTTGCTATAATTTTGTATATTTATGTAATTTTCTAAGCTTATAATTTTCTATAATGCTAAAAAAGGGGATTTGCAATGGTTATTCCTACTAGATTAAGTATGCATTATAAAAACAACTATGCTACAAAAAAATATTGCTGTCTTCCTTTCATCAAAACAACCTACATCCAATTAGAACCTGGAAGAGCCAAGCTTCTACTGTAATGATGATTCTCATTCATTTGACTTGTAATAATTATGTTTTCCTCATCATTATCTACTACTTTTCAAAGCTATAAGCATCTATTGAAGACATGGTTCAAAGGAGGAACAATCATTTAAAACTCACTGGAAGTAAATACTCCTAAAAATTAAAAGAACAAGCTAATATGTATAGTAATACTTTCTGCTACCAAAGGGCAATTTTTCCAAAAAGAAATCTAAACCATATGTGATATGGGGCACAGCGTACAAAAGAAATGAGACACAAGCTGTTTATTGCATCTGACCTTTTTCTGATCCACCATCTCTCACCTGCCTAAAAGGTCTCTACCACCATCACTCCACCTGGGTCCGGGAAGAGGCAATAGGTTAGTTCTGTTTTATCACTTTGAACTGCTATTCTCCAGTGTTTTCCAGAGAGAAATAAACTTTTTTCCCAATGAAAACTAAACTTAATCCTAACAGACACAATTATGTTAGTAATGGTCACCCTTTTTCTGATAATAATGGAAATGCCATTACATTCCATCATTTCTTATGTAGACTGTTGCTCAAAGTAAGAGAGTTTCCTCCTAATTCTAATTTACTAAAAATTTTAAATAAAGAAAGGATATTGCTTTTATCAAATGACTCTTCAGCATTTATTTATACCAAAACTGTTCAATACAATTTTCCTCAGGGGATATAGCTCAGTAGTAGAGCATTTGTCTAGCGTGTGTGGCGCCCTGGATTTGATCCTGAGCACTGTTAATAAAAGGGTTTTCATCAATGATGGAAAAGTTTATTACCTATGTTAGTACTATAGCTATTAACCATACACAGCTATTAAACATGTAAAGCGTGGCTAATAAAAATGGATCAAAATGTTTAAATAATTGACTTCCAACTATTCAAATTCTACTTGAAACCGCCACATGTGGCTAGTGTCTTCCACGTTTGACAGAGCAGATTCAAATGATCATATGAGTATTTTTTTAAATCTACTAATATATGATATTGAAATAATATAATGTGCTAAATCATCTTTCATTTCTGAAGCAAAACCTACACGGTAATGCTAGATTTGACTTGCTAATATATTACTAATGCAATAAGAGGGAGAAAACTGCATTCACCAGAATTCTTATTAGAGAAAGCACTATATGTATTCAGAAGAAATGCTTCCTAAGTCTTTTGGGGTGGTACTTAAGACCTTGAGGAAATGTGCAAATAACAGGAGTAATGGAATTTGCTTTCCATAGTGAAGAAGTATGGGATTTTAAATCCCAAACAGAAAATCTGAGAAGGATGGAATGGAATGGATCCAGTCAGGCGAGGTGTTACATGAAGGAAGAAGAAAGGAAAAAAGCATTTGTGACACCATAGGAAAAGAAGTACAAAGGAGAGAAATTTCATTAAGTATTTTCCTAGCAAAATTCTACACATCATCATGTGATATAATTCCTCCTTTGGTCCCCACAAATTTTAGTAAAATCCACAGAGATCATTTATGTTTGTGTGTTGGATTTGTGTGCTATTTAATGGATAGCAAACAGGACATAATATTTTATTTCCTGTCCTTCCAGACATGTGCTTGAACTTAATTTCCTTAACTTCTTAAAGTTAACTGTGACTGGCACTGACCAGTGAATGTGAGTGGAAGTGACACTGGCCACATCTAGACAGAAGCGTTAAGCACCTGTATTGGTTTTCCACATTCCCTTTCCCCTGTCATGGATGCTGGCCACGTTCAAGATAATGGAATCTCTGATGATGTCACTGAATGAAAACAGTCGAGAACAGAGTCTGCATCAACTTGGGATGGACATAGTGTAAGTGGGAAACAATTCTTCACTATCTTAAGCCACCAAAATTTGTAGATTGTTACAACGCATAACTATCTATTCTAACTGATATGGAAATTGATAGTTTGTAATGAAGTGTTGCTGTATTTTTTAAATAATTAAATATTTGGCATTGGGTCAAGATATGGAAGATCAATGGTGAATAAAAAGTTGCTAGTTCATAAAAAATTAAAAATCCATTGTCTTAGCTCATGTTATGTTGCTGTAACAGAATGTCAAGAGATGGAGTAATTTATAAACAATAGACATTTATTTGCCTTACAATTCTGGAGGTTGGATAGTCCAAGAACCTGGTGCTGATATATGGGGAGAACCTTCTCGCTTCATTGTCCCATGGCAGAAAGCAGTGAAACAGGGCAAGCAAGCAAGAGGAGGCTGAATGCACTTTTATAGTAATCCCACTCTTGATAGCTAACCCATTCCCGTACTAAAGAATCACCTCTTATTAGGTCCCACTTCCCAACAGAGGGTTAAGTTTCCAATATATAAACTTTGGGGTTCATCAAACAATAATGCCTATGTTATTCAGTGAGAAATCATGTGACACAAGGACAAAAAAACACAGGCATATAGCAATTAGAATTATACCTAGAAAAGAATTGTAGTTAATTCTATTAGCAAATGGAGCCTCCCAAAAATCTAATAAAAAAAGAAGTCATCAGTTTGTTTGTTTTTTAAAAGAGATTTGTATGATGTAAGTACCACCAATCTGGACTGAAAATATTTGTATTTAAGATAATGATAGACTCCAATCTTCTATTGACAGGAAGTGGGCTGATAAAGCTTGCTTTGATAAAGGGCATTGTCCCTGATGCCCATTTGAGACATAACCAAAGAGAAAAAATTGAAAGGAAAATTTTCTTAGAGGTAGAATCTAGGAACAATGAAGAATAATGGGTTTAGAAAGCCATATCAAGAAAAACTCCCCATATTCAGAACAGGTGCTTTTTTTCCTGTCCATTTGAAATTGTTTATTGAAGAACTAAGATTATTTCAATGACAGAATACATGACTAGCATGCATGAGGGCCTGAATGCAATCCTCAGCACCTAAACAAATAATTACATGAATAAATAAGAAATTATTTATTGATTTGCCCAAGCCCTGTGTATATTGAGTATATGAGAGGAAGATAACATTTTAAATCATGTTTCCACATCAAAATAAACACCATCCAGGGGCTGGGGTTAGAGTTCAGTGGCGGAGCACTTGTCTAGATTTACAACATCCCCTTCAGCAATACAGAAGAAGAGGATGCTTCCCACAGATGGAATATACAATTACAAGAAATAACTCTGATTGCTGGGATTATAGCTCAGTGGTAGAGTGCTTGCCTGGCATGTGTGAGGCACTGGGATCCATCCTCAGTACCACATAAAAATAAATAAATAAAATAAAAGTATTTAAAAAATAATGACTCTGATTAACTTTGGATCCCATGTCCCACCTTAGATCAATATATACAGGGAATTATGGATATGGTCAAACAGAGGTTTTATTCCTATGTCCAGGAGTCAGTGTACTGTGATTTTCTGCTCTCTTAGTATCAACTCATTGGGGTGGGAGAGGATCCATCCCTAAAGGAAGGAGTAATAATGATAGCTAGAGAGAGAGGGAGAGAAACATAAGGAGACATACATAATTTCTATGTAAATAAACTCAGTAGATAATCATTAGAAAAAAAGGGCTTAGCTCTGGAGTGGGATAAATCTTTGAAAATTTACAATTCCCCCTGTGGTCATTGGTCTATTCAGGTTTTGCAACTCTGGGTTGATTTTTACAATTTATATTTTTTAAGAAAAGTCCATTCTCTCTAGATTTTCAAATTTATTGGCAAAAGGTTGAACAGATTTTTCATCATAGAGTCCATCAAAATGAAAGCCAATGGGATAATGTTGAGGGAAATCCTGTTTAAAAAGTTCTTAAGGAAGCAAGACAAAAATAACTCAGGTTACAACTCTCTCCCTTGGTCAGCTTAATTCAGGAATAAAACTGAGTGTATCCAGAGAAAGGATGGACTGCATATCTTTCAGGCTAGTTTCCACATATAATATTTTCCACAATTGAGCTTTTGATGGGTTGTAGGTAGCAGATATTTCTAGGTTATAACCTCTGACAAGAAGTTGGAGTACAAATTATTTTACAATGCTCAATTCTGTGTTTCAATGGCCAGTCAAAATGGAGAGAGTTAACAAAAATTTATCAAGAAATTTGAGACACATACATAGGATATATGTCTGAAGAGAAGTTTCTACTGCCTCAAGACCGTACAAAGGTACTTCTTGGAATAAGTTCTCATGGACAGGGCCAAACCTTTCCCAGAACAACTAGCTGAACAAACACAAGAGAAGACAGAGTGAGAAATAGCTTTCTATAACAATGCAGAAGAGAGTCAATTTAGCAGGAAGAAAATTAAAATGTCACACAGCTCTCATCCAGAAAGTGATAGTGGAAATGGGCATTATAAGATGAGATTTTTATAAAATTTTGATGGGTAGAAGGTAAGGGAGGGAAAGAGAGAGCTTTATGAGCATGTCTTATGAAACATCTCATTAGTGTTTAAGGAATGGAGTGGAGGACTAATGCACAGGTTGGAAGAAAAGATGAAACAAGCTCTGTCTGGTCACTGGGATGAAGGAAGCAAGTCCAGGCTAAATGCTGAATGTTTTAGAAATTAACCCTCAGAGACAAAAAGATTTATATATTACAGCCTCAGCTGAGCTTTCAGTTGAATTTGCCACACAAATAACCTCAGATGCGATTATATGAAACAGTAGAAAAACATAGCTTTAACCTGCTGGAACTAACAATGAGAAATAACAGACTGTTGTGGGTTGAAGGTACAACCTTTGGGTGTAGTTTGGGTGTAGCTTGCTCTCTTAGGTACATTCTCAGGTCCAGAAGAGTTGTCCCAGTCATGTGTTACCCTTATTCCAATGTGAATAATGTAGTGCTGAATATTCTGAATCTTAGTCATCCCTCATAAAGGAACCATGAACTTTTTATGTAGGAAGGAAGCACCCAGAGGTGGGGTATTGAAGGAAAAAAATAAATACAAAATCAGTGCTGCAATTATTGTGCCTATTAACATTTACCTTGTGGGAATTTCCTTCAGTTTCTCCACATTATAAAATATTTACGTGTATTATTATTTTAATGATGTTTTTAATTAACATCTGCTTATTCTAAACCCAAAGCTCCACATTTTCCCCAAAGGTGCACATGAAGATGGACATTTGCATGAGCAATGCATTCACGTAGGCTTCCCTCAGGGGCTCCAAAGTACAGTGCACTAACTATACAATCCTCTTGCCTACATGCTTTAGTGTTGTCCAGTTGGAAGTGTTGATTTTGCAAATACTTGCAAAATTCTAGACTACAATTTGAAAATACCATGGAAAGTTTGTTGGAATAGCTTGCCCTTGCCTCAACCTCCCCAGGCGTGAGGAGCCCCCTGACTCTTTGCTTCAGACATTCCCTTCTACATTAGCTATCTTTCCTACTCTTTCACCTTTACATAATTCAAGTTTCATTGGTTATTCTAGTTCTATATTAAAATGCAGAATCAATTTTTCTTTCAACTGGGTCTCATAGCCTTTTATACACACCTGTATGGTGGGGGATGGCATGCCTGTTAGGAACAGGAGTTCATGGGGGAGGCACAGTTGTTCATCTTTATACTCTTCCAGTTCCAGTGTCAGTATACAGCAAATGGCAAATATTTAGTAACATATGGTAGACTAGAAATTAAATGGGATAGCAAATATATTACCTGTTCAACAAAATGTAAACAAACTGAAATGCATGAAAATGTGCCATGATTAATTTTGGAAAGTCCTTTTAGAAAGAGATGATTTCTGAATATTAGAACTAGTTATGAATTAATTTTAAAAATAACAGTGGAGAATAAAAATCAGATATATCTATATCCATTTGTTTAGATCATCTTTAATTTTCTTCAACAATGTTTGATAATGTTCTATTACATATATTTTGTTAAATTTGTTTTTTAGGCATTTTGTTTTATGACATGTAATAATACTTTGGTTTTTAAAATTTGATTTAAATATAGTTAAACTTAAATAAATATTATTTTAAAATTCATTTTCCAAGGACTTATTGATAGTCTTAAAAATTGAATAGAGTGTTATATAGTGAACTTGTATTATACTCTGTGGCCAAATTCACCAATTACTTCTAGCAGCTGTTTTTGCAGATTCACTGGGACTTTTTATACATAATGTCATATTTCCATCAACAGAAAACTTTACCTCTTCCTTTCCCATCTACACACGTTATTTCTTTTTCTTGACTGCTACATGGCTAGTGTCTCCACAAAAATGTTGAATCAGAGGGGTGAAAATATACACCCTTGTTTGTTGCTTGCTCCTAGTCGTTACAAGAAGATATTTGGTTCTTCACTATGAAATATGATGTTAGTTGAGGGTTCTTCAGGATTCCCGTTACCAGTTTAAAGTTTTCTATTTCTATATCCCAGGATTTGAAAAAAAAATAATTTATCATTAATGGTGGTTGAATTTTTTTAAATGCTTTATTACAAATATTTGATTACTGATATCCAAAGGTCTTGCAGGCTCGCTCTAGTCTGAGTGGGCCCAGAAGTGTTATTTCTCCAGCTGTAATAGACATAAGTGGTGTCTAGGAATGCCTTGATGGTCTTGACAACTGGTATTTGTGGAAGTAGGGGTACAACTTCACAGTGGAGGGGGGCTACTAGAGTTGCAGGACCCAAGGTCACATAGAAACAAGTGGTTATGGCAGCAACCAAGAATATACATTGGAAAAAGGACAGTCTCTTCAATACATGATGCTGGGGAAATTGGATATGCATATCAGAAGAACAAAACTTGACCCCTTCCTCTCATCATATAAAAACAAACTCAAAATGATCAAAGTCCTAAATTTCAGACCATAAACCATGAATCCATTAGAAGAAAACAAGGGAAACACTTTGAGACGTTGGTATAGGCAAAGATCTTTTGGATAAGATCCCAAAAGTACAGACAACAACAAAAAATAAATAAATGGCAAATGGAATTATATCAAACTAAAAAACTTCTGTATCACAAAGGCAGCAATCAACAAAGTAAAGTGCCGGGTTTCTGTTCTCGTGACTAAAAGGCTCAGGGGTCACTCTAGTTAAACTGGGCTAACTGGGCTGCACGAAATAACCACACAAGAGACACAATACCTTTTTCTTTGGGGTTGCTGTGACGGCTCCTCTGACCTTAAGGGTCCGCAGAAAGAGAGAGAGAGAGAGCACGCGCTGACCCCTTTTATTGAGGAGAAGCTATTCAAATGAGGCAGGGGGTCAGGTTTCAGGGGCTGAGTCTATCTTCATGATGTCCACTGTCAGCAGGTTGACTGACACCTGGGTAGGCCACACCCAAGGGCACAGTAAGAGGAGGGTACACACACAAGGCACTTCCATGGAAGATTCTATCCTAAACAGGGCAAGGGGTTCTATTACAAAGGAACAGGTGAGCATAGCTTCACCCATGGGGCTGTAGCAAGACACACCTATTTCTGTGACTGAGCTCCTCAGCACCCAGCTGGGGAGTGTAACTCAGTCACCCGTAAGGTTGGCCTCCCACAGTAAAGAGACACCTACAACATGAGATAAAATATTTTCAAACTATTTCTTCAACAACAGATTAATTTCCAGAATGTATAAGGAGCTTATAGGACTCACCTTTATGTCACTCCGACAAAACACCTGAAATAACTAACTTTAAGTAGGAGAGGTTTATTTCTGATCACAGTTTCAGCACTTCCAGTCTCTGGTCAGTTGCTCTGTTGCCTTTTTGGCTCGTGGTGAGGCAGTTCATCATAACTGGGAAAACCATTCGCCTGCTGTGAAGTGGAAGGGAGAGGAAGGTGCTGGGGTACTAATATCCCCTTTGAGGGCACACCCCAAAGACCTAACTTCCTTCCACTACACCCCAACTCCTAGAGCTTCTACCATCTCCTAGTGGCACCACAGGCTATTGTCCAAGACTTAACACATGGACTTTGGGGAGACACTTCCAAACCTAGCAGAATTCAAAACAACTCAACAGTGAGAAAAATGATAATCTGATTGAATAATGAGCAAATTATCTGAAGACATGTTTTTTTTTTTTAAAAAGTATAAATTGCCAAAAGTATATGGAAAAAATGCCAAAAAAGACATCAAACCACAATGAAATATAACCTCCACCTGGTTAGAATGGCTATTATCAGAAAGACAAAAAAAAAAAAAAAGAAAAGAAAAAAGAAGACAACAAATGTTGGAGAGGATGTGGAGAAAGGAAAATTTTCATTCACCTCTGGTTAAAATGCAAATTAATAGAACCATTATGGGAAGTGGTATAGAGGTTCTTCAAAAACTGAAATTAGAATAGCCATGTGACCTATTACAGAATATATAGCAATAGGAAATTAAATCGTATGGAAGAGATACCTGCATTCTAATGTTTATTGTAGCACTATTCACAATGACTAAGATAAAAATTAACTTTGGTGTTCGTAGATGGATGAATGCATAAAGAAAATGTGGTGTATAATACTCAGTGGACTACTACTCAGCTCAGCTATAAAATATAACAAAATTCTGTTATTTGTAGCAACATGGGACGTAACTGGAGGATGTTATGTGAAGTGAAACAAATCAGGCACAGAAAGACAACTGCGACATATTCTCACTCATTTGTGAAAGCTAAATAATCTGATCTTATAAAAGAAGAGAACAGAATAATGATCACTAGAACTTGAAAGTGTACAGGGAAGGGGAGAGAAAGTTTGGATAACAGCTACCAAAATATAGTTAGATAGGACAAACTATTCTAAAGCACACTGGAGTAACCATCATCTGTAAAAGTTTGTGATATATTTCAAAATAACTAGAAAAAAGGAGATCAGAGTTTCCCAACAGATAGAAATGAAACATGCTACAGGAAATTGAAATGCTAATTATCCTGATTTGATCATTACAAACATCATACATGTATTAAATTATACCATGCCCCAGATATGTGTGAATATAATGTACCATATGTGCATATGTATGTATTATATGTAATGTATATATGTAATAGATATATAATTTATATGCACCTAAGATAATAATCTGATTTCTCTCCCTTATTCTTTTAATATGGTAAATTGCATTAATTGATTATTCAATGTGAAAACTAACCCATGTTAGGATAAACTATCCCATGTTGGGATAAATCCAACATGGTCATGAGTTGTTATTTATATATTGCTAGATTGATTTGGTAATCTTTAGAGAAATTTTCTGTGTAAATTATTGATATTAGTTTTTTCTTTTAATATCTTTAATATCAGGGAAATGTCAACTTGGGAATATTAAAACTACTTTGGAAATGTTCCTTTCTCTTCTGTTTTCTAGAAATGTTTATGTATAACTGGTAACAGTTTTAAAAATTTTTGTAGAATTCACTAGTCCATCTTAGATTAAAGTTTTCTTTGTAAGAAGGTTTTTAATTATAAATTCAGATTATTTAAAAGATACTATTTTTAAGCCAGGTATGGGGGCACATGTCTATAATCCCGGTGACTTGGGAAGCTAAGGCATGAGGATTTCAAGTTTGAGAACAGCCTTAGCAATTTAGCAAGACCCTGTCTCAAAATAAAAAATAAAAAGTCCTGAGTATATGGCTCAGCTGTTAATCATCCTAGAGTTCAATCCCTGCTACAAAAAAATGATACTATTTTAAAAGGATATTAAAATCTGTTCAGATTTTCTGTTTCCTTTTTTAGTTAATTTTGATTTTTTGTGACTTTTACTTATTTCCATTTTTGTTTATTTCAATTTTGGTAACATTATTGCCATTTTATGTTGGTTTTATTTGATATACATGGTTAAGTATTTCTTTAGGCTATAAGCTTCATTTTCCCTGGCTATCCTTGGTTTTTGACTCTTTTTTCAAGCTATAACATCCTTCTTGATTTTTAATCTATCTTCCTTATCTAAAATAATTTATTATCATAAATTTCCTTCTAAATACATTTCTCATCCATTCCTCAAGTTCTGATCTTTAGTATTTTTATTATCATTGAATTCCAAGCATATTTAATCTTTATTATGATTCCTTTTTAACTCAGAGTGACACAGAAATATACATTTTTAAACTTTCAAATTATTTGAGATTTTAAAATATTTTGTTATTGATTTTACCCTAACTCACACTGTTAGCAGAAAATAGGAGCCAGACAATACCCACTCTTTTTGAAATTTATTAAAGCTTGCTTTATGGCATAGCATATGATAAATTTTGTCTGTTTTAATGCTCCTTTTCTTCTTGAAAAGAAGAATGTGTGTTGAAATCTTTATTTGAATATTGGATCTACCTACTTCTGTGGTCATATCGATTTTTCTTCTCTTTTTAACATTTTTAAAATTTCTTAGTTGGACACAATACCTTCGTTTCACTTATTTATTTTTATGTGGTGCTGAGGGTCGAACCCAGGATTTTGCACATGCGAGGCAAGCACTCTACTACTGAGCCCATCATATGGATTTTTCTATACATATTTTGAGTTGTACACATTTTATATTTTCTTTTACCTATTTTCCTGAGTTCTGCAAATTTAGAATTATTAGAGATTTATTTCAAAGTGGATTGTTTATCATTACATTGCAACTTTAACAGTACTTTTTGTCTTAGTCTCTTTTGACCAACATTAATACAGAAATTCCAGCTTCCTTTTGATTTTTTAAATTCTTTTATTTTGAAACATACTTAGAACTCTTGCGTCACCCTAAGCAGAAACTCCATAATCATTAAGAAAGAACTCTCCACTTCTTCCTCCCCCTGCTCCTTGTAACTTCTACTTTCTTGTCTATGAATTTGCATCTTCAGATGTTTCCCATAACTAAAATGGTACAATCTTTGTCCATTTGTGTTTCGCTTACTTCACTCGATGTAAAATCTTCAAATTTCATTGCTGCAGCATGTGCCCTTTCTGGTCATGACTTAATAATTCTCCATAGCACATATATGGCACACCTTAGATTTCTGTTCACCTGTTGTTGGGTACTCAGGCTTTTCTTTCTTTATGCTATTCTGAATATTGCTGCAAGGAGCATGGGTGTACAAACATCTGTTGAATTTGGTGCTTTCAGTTCTTTTTAGTCTAAACCAAGAGTGGAATTGTGTTTGTTTTACTTTTTTCCCCCTTTCTATTTGTTGAAGATTACCAACTCCATATCTACTCTTTATTGGTTATCTTCTAAATTATATCTTGCATTAGTGATAACAAAATCTAAAGTTAATATTCTAACTCCCTTCAAACAATACATGGAGTTTAGATACTTCACTCTGATAGAATGCAATTTAAAGAATAACAACTAAGGAGTATAAAAAGAATGTGTAACTTACAAAATAGCAGAAGAAAAAATAAAATTCTGATTTTTTAAGTGTAAAATTATCTAGATTTTTTTAAAGGTTGGTGTTAGTGAAATAGAAATACAAAATAAAAATTCTCAAAAGAAATATTTTATTACTCTGTGGAAAAACAACACCACCAGTGTGACAAATGTCAGACCAAGAACCCGCAGTTTAAAAATCTATAATGTAACTTCATGTTCCATTAGGTGTATCTCACTCTGGTTTGTTCACCTACTATTATGCTTTAGATATTAAGTGTTCCCCAAAAGCTCATGTGTGAGATAATGCAAAAAAAAAGTTGATACGAATGACTGGGTTATGAGAGCCTTAACCTAATCAGTGCATTGATTCCCAGATAGGGATTTTCTGTGTGGTAACTATAGGCAGGTAGGGTGTGGCTGGAGGAAGTAGGTGTCATTGGGGTACATGTTTTGTCTCTGGTGAACTGCGCTTAGTTTCTCTCTGCTTCCTGATTGTCATGTTCTGAGCTGTTTTCCTTCATCACATCCTTCTGCCATATGTTCTGCCTCATCTTAGGCCCAGAGCAATGGATTTGGCCATTTGTGGACTGAGACCTCTGAAACCATGAGTGCTAAATAAACTTTTCTTCCTCTGAAATTGTTCTTGTCAGGTCTTTTGGTCACAGTGGTGAAAAAACTGAGTAAAACGTTTACACACTGATATAATATGGCATATCATTTACCTTGCATGTACTAAAGTCCACTCAAGTACACTATCCTAAATTCCTTTCTTAAAGTTTAATTGTGGCTCAGCAGGCCAATAAGGTTCCATTGTTCATTTGGTCACAATACAGTCAAGTGCCAGTATATGACAACACAGTTCCAAACAACAAGGACACAACACCAAATACACAGACAAAAAAGAATGACTTCCAGTTCATGTAAAGAGAGAAAGGCAGAAGATTAAAAAAAAAAAGACATATTATACAAATGGGGGAAGCATTCTAGAGAAAGACAAAATAGAATAGGCAGATGGTGACTCCTGGGGTGGGATTTGGTGGTTACATTGGGCAGGGTAACTATCTATCGTGGGGCAGCCAGCACCCCCTGGGATACTTTCCTGCTCACAAGGTTGTGAGTCACCTGAGAAAAAGAGAGTCTGAAATAATTGGTAAAGAAATAAGAGACAGAGCCAGAAATTAGGTTTGAAAGGGAAAGCAGAACTCCCAATAGGTTCTTCAATCCTGGTAGAAACTGGAGCAGAACAACTAGAAAAATGGCTCCGGTTCCTTCTTTAAGGGACAATACATCAAAGGCAGGAATAAGGTTTCAGCAGGAAGAGTCTTGCTGCAAACAGGTTGACTGGCATCTTGGAAAACCACGCCCATCTCTGAGTGGCTATGTCATCCCATCTCCAGTGCAGTGCTGAACATGACAAAGCTGAGAAGGAAATCACATGTACTGGACAGTCTCAGACCAGCAGTATTGCCACTGGGAGTTCCCAGATACCCAACTTTCTTGCCCAATGGCTTCCATGTCAATTTGGTTTGCACACAGTTCACAGATGGCTCCTAGCATCTTCCCCTTATTTATATTTTAAATGTAAGTGGGAGGCAATTGCTTCGAGTTTCTGGATCCTTTTTCTGAGGGTACAACAACCTATTATTATGATATAAAAAGAATTAGCAACAAACATATCATTCCAATAATATACCATGCAGAATGTTTCAACATGTTTCCAGGATTGAAGCCAATTAATTCATGAAGTATTTGATAAGCTAGAGATGTAGGTCCATGAGATTGGTCCTGCTTTTCTGAATATTCTGGTTGTAATGATGTATCTCCATAAGGTTCAAGCCATGATAATTGTTATGCCAAACATCCATTAGATGATTTCTAATTTTTTTTCTAAATCCCATTGGGAAGAACGATATTTGGCTGCAGTAATACAGACATACTTATAGTGAGCATGGCATTTAAGCCTTTGTTTGAATTTGAGAGCAGAAAGCTCATTACTGATATTCGTAACAATAGCTTTTAAAGTATTTAATTTAGTTTTAATCTTTTCATCAATACTTACCTAATTGTATAGGGCTTTGGAAATATTTTGAGCCAAATTATTAAGAAAATGAACTTAGATTACATTTCTTACACTTTACAGGATATCTATCATCCTTTTTCCTTATTCTTACACTTCTAGTAATTAAAGCATAAGAGGATTGAATATAGGCTCGCAGACCATAGCAGGAATCCTCCTTGTAGTTCCTGCCTATAAAGTTAGATATGAAGCCATCTGTAAGATGGAGAAAATCTGAGGCAACAATTAAACACCAGAGATCTTTTTGAATATCATTCTCTCTCAAAGTTAGAATGTTACCAATGGAAATTCCAGGGGTCATAGCATCATGACAGAATGAGTTATGTCCATGGATATAGTGAATATGGAAACAGAAGCCTGAAAGAACACATTAAGATATATATATATATATATATATATATATATATATATATATATATAGATAGATAGATAGATATAGATAGATAGATAGATAGATATAGATAGATAGGTAGATAGATATAGATAGATATAGATAGATAGATAGGAGCCAAATTATCATCAAATAAGGAATAACTGCTATAAACCCAAATGTTAATTATTGATCTTTCTAGTGTAACATCAATTAGTTGGTTGGGCTCTGATTTGACCTTCATTACATGGATGCAAAGTAATATCCATACAATAAGGAGTAGTCTAAATCACATGGAGTTTCAAAACATTAGAAATTATTGTATATCTAATCTTATTTTTGTATTCTGAAAATAGTTCTAGATATCTCAATTATTTTGCTAGCTTCTTAGTATTTTACTATATTAAGAATTCAAATTAAACATGGTTGCCTGCAAATTATTTTCAAGAAGTAAAGGTGAAATACATTTACTGACAGTGCTGCCACATTAAGCTCTCCTGGCTTTGGACTTTCTGTAGGAAGTGGCATCTTGCTATAACAGTCTTTTATCAATTTTTGAAGATCAATCCAAAACATACCATCACTTTTAGAGATTTTATGTTGCATTGGCAAGACATTTATACATTTTATTCATTTGGGAAAGATGCCAAATTCTATTGCAGAATGATTAGGACAATAAGATATTGGTGGATATTTCATGGAAATGACTGGCTTGTTATGAGAAAGTTCAATGTTACTAACTATCCCATTTTAATAATTGTCTGGACCTATAATCTTAAGTTCCAGGGGCCAGTATGATTGGCTGGTTTAGGTCCTTCCTGTTCTGTCTTTTCCTCAAAAGTTACCTTTAAATATTCAGCAAGTTTATAAGGGGACCAAATACAGGTAGATTCCCACTGTAGCCAATATAATTAAATCCAGCAGCATGAATTAGTCTAATATGGTTATTTGTAAAATCTCACATCATATAAGTATCATTAGCAAATACTGGGATGGATCCCTCAGTCCACATCGCTAGGTGCATGAAAAGTGGACCTGGAATGGATCCAATGAGTCTCTCCATGGATTGTACCTACCTGACAGGTCAACAAAGCCAGCATGGCTATAAACACTGTGGTTGGAGACTTACTATCTTCCTGCTGAGACTTACTATCTTCCTATCTGACAGTCTGAAGTGTCAGTTCTTCAGTTGTCTCCATGATGACAGGTTGGTTTTTCTGAATATCCAAGTATAGCCTCTACCCTACAGGATCTGGCTTATTCTGTGTTGCTCAGCAGCAGTGAGAAAACTTTTAATATCACAATTTAAAGAAAGTTTTAAAATTTATTTTGTGAGATTTAGTGGGGTGATGTAGGGTTCTGTTTTCCCCTTTTATTATTATTTAAAATTGTAGAAAAAGTTAATATAAACTGGAGCATTGTTAGCCTTAAATTGTAGACAATGGCCTACATATACAAGTATATACAAGTATTATACAAGTATTTAAAGCATAAGAGATGACTTAATAAATATTTTTATTTGGCTAAGAAAATTAGCAAAAGCTACTTGTTAGGCATGTGAAAATCCTTAAAGTCGATATTATTGAGGTGAAGAGGGCATTACAGTGAAAGAAAGTCTAGTGTTTACCAAATGTATGATTTTATTTTATCTCTAGTAATAGGCTAAGCAACAT
Organism: Callospermophilus lateralis; assembly: GCF_048772815.1. NCBI lineage: Eukaryota > Metazoa > Chordata > Mammalia > Rodentia > Sciuridae > Callospermophilus > Callospermophilus lateralis. Next base: position 9,411,861 of record NW_027514713.1, on the reverse strand, counting down.
ATAAATAGATACCTTTTTTAAAAAATAAGAAATATATGTGTTCAGTGAGTATAGGAAAAAATTCTTCCATCTGTTAATAATATAAAAAAATGAAATGGAAGAATGAATAGCTTTTTACCTACCAATATAGGAAAAATTTCCATTGTCATCAAATTTAGTATTAATCCAAGTATGGGGAATTAGCACTTTCAAATCTTGCTGGGTAGAAGTGAATTGACAGTATCTTTCAGGATAATGATTTAATAAATTATTCAAAAAACTTAGAATTTTACATGTCATAGAGTTTAGCAATGATATTTTAAGGGATTTATGCTAAAATAGTTTTTATGCATAAAGATACAGCTGCATGAATATTGTTAATGATTCTGTCTTTAAGATAGCAAAAATAATTTAAATGTCCACTTATAGGGTTTTAGATAAATGAACTATATGATTAAAAAATTGGCATTAAAAATAATATTGTAAAAGAACATTTATTATATGTAATTTAAATAATTTTATAAGTTTTTAAAATATTAATATGATTCTATATTTTTAAAATATGTATGTCTATAGGTATATGCATAGAAAACAGTTTAGAAGGCTATATGATAGATGTTAATAGTAGTTATCTATGGATAGTAGAATTTTAAAAGACTTTTATGTATATTTCTTAATTTTTCTAAAATGGGTCTTTTGGCCATTTTAGAAAGTTAGGTAAGGTGCTTTAATTTTGAAACTAATCTTAGTTTCTTACTTGAATATTATTTTTTAAAATTTTCTTATTTATAATTTTGGATCAACATAAATTAGTTAACTTATATATTATATCTGAAACAAGAAACAGGCAAGTCAAGAGAACTTTTAACACCCCCTTAAGGGAAGGTGTTAAAACATTCTTATATCTCATATTGTTGCCTTTAGAAATATAGTTAAGCTGAAATATACCTGAGAGCATCAGCTTAGTAAAATGTTGTCTTAAATCTTATACTTTAAAGACATATATTTAGGAAGCAGAGATACAATTTATAAATAAAAAAATAATTATTATCATAATTACATTAATGTTTTTATATTAATGAGATTATTTTTTAAAGAAAAATTTGAAATCTGGGATGTAAGCTGGTACTTTAAAATAATAGTTATTGTTTAACCAAAATTGTATGAATCTTAATTTCTTTAAAACTAGTTTTTAAATAATAAAATTCACCAGACATAAGAAATTGCTCTATTGGGATGGGAGTAGATTAACGTTTTAGGAAGTCCCTATCATCTCAATGCATAGATTAAAGTTTGTTTTTTACCAGCACATCAATATTTGATCTTAGGGAAAAGTCTCAAATAGTTTTATTTGAGTGATATATATATATATATTATATATTGAAGTTACATACAAACTTCTCTGTGTACTCAAACCTTCTTGTCACTTACTTTAGAACCTCTTGTATATCAAAGACTTTCTTACCTAGAAACACCATTCCTTTTCCTTCTATTAAAGACTTCATCACATAAAGACTTTCTTACCCAGATATATTTCCTTTTTCCTTCTAGAACCCTGTAATTCTTCTTTCCTATCTGTAGAACCTTATTTTGTTCATACATACTTTGTAAGTGTATGAATTTAGATAAATTATTCCATCATAATAAGATGAAATATTTTAATTGGAATGTAGTCAAAACTTTTGGACCCCTTTGTATAGAATTATACCTGTTAGAACTTAACTCTTAGTAAACATGTTTTTAGTGATGACATAAAACAATTTTAAATCTTTTTTTACCAGTTTATGAAAACAAAAATAATGTATGTTACCCCATGGAGTTTAAGGAGTTAAGAGTACTTGATGTTATGTTTAACAGTTAGCAACTTAACTTTGCTATTCAATATGTACCTCCTGTAATAAAGATTTATATAATTAATTCCATTTATCTTAAATTTAATTTATTTATATTTAACTGTAGAAGTCGGGGCATCAAGAAATGTAGATCACAGAATTAGTTATGTTTTTCCTGTTGAAGACAATTGTTAGAAGCAAATGGATGTGAAATTTAAAATATTATAGGAATTAGCAACTTTATTAATTATTTAACCAGATGAAAAAATTTGCATTAATAATGTTAAAGACATCTTTATATTCATTTGATTACCCAATTTAAATTGAGTGTTATTAAACCATGTGAATTAAAGTTGTTCAGATCCTTTTTAAAAAATTTTAAATTAGGAGTGCACTCATTAATTTACACCAATTTGAGATATCATGTAATGTAGTCATAATGTAAATATAATCATTATGTATACACATTTATAAATCAGACAAATAAACAAAAAGAAAAATTTTTATAACTTTTTGTAAGTGGAACTCTAAAGGTTGTAAAAAGTGTTGAATACTTATTATAGCTTTTATTTTATTCAGTTATAAGGCAGGCCTGCTTTAATGGATAAATTAAATCGGACAATTATGAAAAAATTGCAAAATAAAATATTTCTGATTGTCGGCTTCTTAATAATTTTCAGACTTGTCTTTAGTATCAATCCTAAAAAACAATTACAAAAAAATTCCATTAAAAGGTATAATTGGAAGGTCTTTTGTTAACCTTAAAATTCTTTATTTAACTTTTCTGGTTACTCATGGAGAGACTGAGAAAGGATAATTGAGTTCTTTGGTAAGACCTGTTGGTGGAATTGTGAATTACACTTGGTTAACCTAGCTCTTAGGCATGTTAGATTTGAAGTGGAAGCACTTGGTTACCAAGTTCATACACAAGCAGAAGGTTGCTGGTTTGAATTCAGCCTATAAAAATGTTTTTCTTTTAGTGAGTATTTAACTGAGAAAAGAAAGGTTTTAGTTGAATGCTTGCTTTTAAGAGACCCGAGAATGCATATCACCAAAGATATCACCAATTCTCTTTGTTTGGTGGGGGCTATGGCCACAGAGGCAGGGCTAAAGCAAAGCCCATGAATGTGGGGGTCAGAGCTATTCTTTTTTGTGTTCCATGGGACCCTAAGTTCCCTCATGGCATTGGTGACTCCAATCTACTTATCATTTTCCTTCTCATCTTGTTGGCCTGGCCCAGTTTTTCTGGTAGCCAAGGTTGCTTGCCCAGAGTTAGACTATTGACTGCTCTGGGACTTTCCTGGTCAGGGAGTTGTCATGTCTTCTTTGGGTGGGCAATACTCAGTGAGTTTTTCCAGCAACCAGCTGCAGTTGCTATCCACCTTGTCTGGGGTGAGAAATCCTGCCTTTGTTTTTAAGGTAATATTTATTCCACATAATTGGTTAGTTTCTGCCTGTTCAGAGCAACAGCTTTTCTAATTTTATTCCACAGCAAGTAATCCCCACCTGAAAGGCAGGCTCTGATTAAGGTAAGGCCAATCACAAGGCAGCAAGAGTTAGTTTAGGCTTCACCTTTTACTCAAATTAGGTCACACCCCACATTTCCCACAGCATTACTAGGAGACAAAGACAGGGCAGCAAAAGGTTGGTGCTGGGGATATTCATATTTAAATTACAAAACTTGCCAACCATTACCCCTTTAGAGGTTAGAGATTTGGCCTGAATGTGTGGTTAGAGTTCTCCCTCCCAGCATCTTAAACTTCTGTATTTAATTCAGCTAGGTGGTGCTGTCAATCCCAAGTTAGGCTGTGCCATTGCTCTCCCTTGTCGTTCTATAAAGATGTAGTGGGGAGCACCAGCCAGAGCAGTCCATCCTCAAGCAAAGTGGAGGGATAAGGGAATTAAAGGAACCTGCATTTTTAGGAGGCCTGAGGCATATTTGGGAATGAAGCATTTAGAGATCAAGGACATTGCCCAACTAAACTGAAACATGTGCTGCACAATATTCTTGTGCAAGAAAAAAGCTGCTATCTCTCCAGGCATCTTTTGGAGGACAAAGGAAGGAACTATTTTTGCAGCCCTGGCATGGGGGCCAGAAGCTGAGGGAGCCAATTCCTGGCAAACTTGAGTTTGGCCCAAAGTACAGACCCAGTAAACGTACACTGTATGATATAGAATGTGCTTAAGTGACAAGGAGAAAATCAAACATGGAGAGAGGGACAACTGGCCATGGAAACACCCCTGGCTATACCCCTCACCCTCCAATACAGCTGTTTGCAGGACTGGCTGGGAGAGATGCACCTTGGTGGGAATTTGAAAAGGCAGGATGGCAGAGATTGACTTTGGAGACTGAAGCCCAGCCCAGGAAACATGGGGTCCTCAGGTGACATAATGGACTAAGAATTGGCTCCTCCACCACACCAGTGGAACCCAGGAAAGATCCCTGGGGTACAATCTTCCAGCATGGAGTGGCAATCACTGGGCACTGGAGGTGCACTGATTTAAAATCTCCAGACCAACTGACATTCAGCAAAGAACCTGGAGCCCACCTAAACCTAAATCCTGCATCCAGGAATTCCACCTATGGGATCACCTCTCTCACTCTAGCAATCCAGAGGGTGGAGCATCACAGTCCAGACAATTCCACCTAAAACTGCTGAGAAGAGAAGCTGAGAATCTTTGAACTCCAATGGAAAGAATTCTTTTCATAGAGATCATTGTTCCCTTATGTTTTTCTTTTTTCTTTATTCCCTTTTTTTCTTCTGTTCTCTATTTAATTGTGACCTTGATGGTACATGGACATTTATGCATACTCATATTTTCTTTCCTCAATGCTAGCATTTTTGAAAAGTTATTTTTCATGGATTAGTTATTTGTGGACTAGGATGTTTGATTAGTATATTTTGGTTTGGTTTTGTATTCTTTTCATTTCTTTTTTAGTAAATTTTTATTTTATCTATATTTTTATCTTACCTGTTTTCCTTAATTCTCCCTCTTCTGTTAATAGCCAATCTCTATTGTTCTCTCTTTCACTCCTCCTTTTTTACTTCTATCATCTCTCCTCCTCCCTCATAGTCATCACATCTTATATCACTTCTATTCTCTCCCTGTCCACCATTTGAAATTGTAAATCCTTTTGTAAACTTGATGTTTTTATTGCAGGCAATACATGATCATATTGTTTCTGTTTATTGTGATAATTAACATTATAGATGTCATAGTAGGAACTATTTGGTTTATGGTTTAATGCTGTATATTGTTTGCATAGGTTGATGTTATTTTTTATTTCCCCCTAAACAGTGAGGTTCTGGAAACCCTCAGGGACACTATGAGTCCACAGGGTAGAAACTTTACTGCCTCAGAAACATACTGTTATAGACACACAAACAAGATGAAAAAGCAAGGGAGCTAGGTGCGGTGGCACACACCTATAGTCCCAGCAGCTGGGGAGGCTAAGGCAGGAGGATCGTGAGTTCGATATTAGCCTCAGCAAAAGCAAGTCACTAAGGAACCCCAATGAGAACCTGTCTCTAAATAAAATATAAAATAAGGCTGAGGATTGGCTCAGCTGACGAGTGCTCCAAGTTCAGTCCCTGGTACCAAAAAAAGAAATAAAGAAAGAAAGGTAACAAATTGCCCCAAACAAACCAAGAAACTCCAATAATAATCCATCAGCACTACAGTGGAAAAAAATGTCAGAGAAAGAATTTAGAATGTACATAATTAAACTGATCTGCAAAGGAAAGGATGATATATGAAATGAAATCAGAGAAAATACAGGGAGAAAAAGATCACTTCAATAAAAAGAGATTCTGAGGGGAAAAAAACCCAAGCAGAAATCCTCAAAATGAAGGAATCAGTAAACCATATTTCTAATCAGTAAACCAAAAATTCAATGGAAAGCATCACCAACAGACTAGATCACTAGGAAGACAGAGTTTCAGGCAATGAAGACAAAATATATAATCTTGAAAACAAAGTTGGCCATGGAGAAAAGATGTTAAGAGACTATGAACAGAACTTACAAGAAATATGGAATAAACTGAAAAGAACAAATTTAAGACTTATTGAGATACATGAAGGCACAGAGATACAAACCAAAGGAATGCACAATCTTTTCAATGAAATAATATCAGAAAATTTCCCAAACCTAAAGAATGAAATGGAAAATCAAACACAGGGGGCTTATAGGACCCAAATACACAAAATCACACCAAGGCACATTATCATGAAAATGTCTAACATAAAGGGAAAAATTTTAAAGATTGCCAGAAAAAACAACAGGTAACATTTAGAGGAAAACCAACCTAGATCACAGCTGGTCTACCAACCCAGACCCTCAAAGCTAAGAGGTCTTGGAATAATACATACCAAGCTCTGAAAGAAAATGGATTCCAGGCAAGAATACTATACCCAGCAAAATTAAGCTTCAAAATTGATGATGAAATAAAAACCTTCCATGGTAAACAAAAGTTAAAAGAATTCACAAATAGAAAGACTTCACTACAAAATATACTAAATAAAATATTTTATGAAGAAGAAATGAAAAATATAATGAAAAATAAAAATAAAATAAAAGGAACTACTTTAGTGTAGTTCCTCCAGCAAAGGGAAGAACTACACTAAAGGATCAATGGATAAACTAATTCAAATTAAAGAGCAAAAAAAATCAAAATAACAAGAAATAAAAATCATATCTCAATAATAACATTGAATGTAAATGGCCTAAACTCATCAATCAAAAGACAGACTGATAAATTGGATTAAAAAACAATACCCAACAATATGCTCTCTCCAAGAGACTCACTTCATAGGCAAAGATATCCACAAACTGAAGGTAACAGGATGGGGGAAAAGTATATCATTCACATCGATCTTGTAAACAAGCAGGGGTTCCCATCCTCACAACAGATAAAGTGGACTTCAAGCCAAAGTTAATCAGAAGGCACAAAGAAGGACATTTCATACTGATTAAGGGAATTGTATGTCAACAAGACCTAATAATCATAAACATTTATGCCCCACACAATGGAGCATCTATGTACATCAAACAAACCCTTCTCAATTTCAAGAACCAAACAGACCACAACACAATAATACTAGGTGACTTTAACATAACTCTCTCACTACTGAATAGATCCTCCAAACAAAAACTAAACAAAGAAGCTATAGAACTAAAAAATATATAAAACTAAAAAATATAACTAATAATATAGATTTAACAAAGATATATAGAACATTTCATCCATCAATGACTGAATACACTTTGTTCTCAGCAGCACATGGATACTTCTCTACAATAGACCATATCTTAGGCCACAAAGCAACTCTTAACAAATTTAAAAAAAAATAGAGATAAGATTGGAATGAAATTAGAAATCAATGATCGAATAAAAAATAGAAACTGCTATAACACCTGGAGACTAAATATGTTGGAAGAGCTGCCCTAGATAAACATGCCTTTAAGTCCTGATGCCCTGGGATACTGAACAATTATTGCCTTCCGCAGTAACTTGGGCATTACCCCAGCTCAGATAACAAAGTGTGGTTCCAGGTGTAGGCATCACCCTGGGGTTAAGTTACACTCACCTCTTCCTTTGGAACCCTACCCCTTTGCCCTTTTGGGATACAATGTTCCATGGAACCTTCCCTGTGTGTCCCCTACATAAGAATAAAGAATTCCAGTGGCTAACACTCTTTCCACGAACCCTTAAGATCAGAGAGCTTTCAAGGATTTTGAAAAGGTACTATTGTGTGTTTGTGTGCTTTATTTGTCATTTTCTTAAGTTATTGGAATAGTCATATTTTGTGAACCCAGCATTAGGTCACCAGCTAGAATAGATGGCGATATAAATAATATGCTATTAAGTGACAAATGGATAGCAGAAGAAATAAGGGATTAAATTAAAAAAATACTTAGAGGTAAATGAGAATAGCAATACAACATATCAAAATCTCTGGAACACTGCAGAACACTCTTAGAACTTAAGAGGAAAGTTCATTGCACTGAACTCATTCACTAGAAGAACAGAAAGCCAATGAATAAATGACCTAACATTCCATCCCAAAGCCCTAGAAAAGGAACAAATCAACATCAAAAGCAATAGAAGCCAGGAAATAATTAAAATTAGAGCTGAAGTCAATTAAATTGAAACAAAAGAAACAATCCAAAAAAACTGAGAAAACAAGAAGTTGGTTCTTTAAAGAAAATTAATGAAATTGATAAACCCTTAGCCAACCTAACAAAGAGAAAGAGAGAGAAAACTCAAATTGGTAACATTTATGATGAAAAAGAAACTATTGTGATGAACATTACTGATATACAGAAGATCATCAGAACCCATTTTGAAAGCTTATAATCCAATAAAATAGAAAATAATGAAGACAATGAAAAATTTCTAGAGACATATGACCTACCCAAACCGAATCAGGAGGACATACATGATTTAAGCAAATAAATTTCAAAAGTGAAATTGAAGATGCCATCAAAAGTCTACCAAGGAGGCTGGGGTTGTGACTCAGTGGTAGATCTCTCATCTTGCGCTGGGTTTGATCCTCAGCACCACATAAAGATAAATAAATAAAATAAAGGTATGTGTCCATCTACAACTAGAAAAAACATTCTTAAAAAAAAAAAAAAAGTCTTCCAAGGAACAAAAGCCCAGGACCTGAAGGATTCTCAACTGACTTCTACCAGACCTTCAAAGAAGAATTAACACCAAAACTCCTCAAATTATTCCATGAAATACAAAAGGAGGGAACCCTTCCAAACTCATTCTATGAAGCTAGTATCACCCTGATACCAAAACCAGACAAAGGAAAGAAAACTTCAGACCAATAGTCCTGATGAACATAGATGCAAAAATCCTTATATAAAATACTGGTGAATCACATACACAAACATAGAAAAATATAGTGTACCACAATCAAGTGGGGGTTCATCCCAGGGATGAAAGGTTGGTTCAATATACTGAAATCAATAAACGTGATTCATCACATCAATAGACTTAAAGATAACAATCATATAATCACCTCAATAGATGCATAAAAAACATCTGACAAAATACAGCATCCATTCATGTTCAAAACACTAGAAAAACTATGGATAATAGGAACATACCTCAACATTGTAAAAGCCATGTATGCTAAGCCCAAGGCCAACATCATTCCAGAAAAATTGAAAGCATTTCCTCTAAACACTGGAACCAGACAGAGATGCCCTCTTTCACTACATCTATTCAACATAGTCCTGGAAATTCTAGCCAGAGCAATTAGACAGATGAAAGAAATTAAAGGGATACAAACAGAAAAATAATTCAAACTATCCCTATTTGTTGACGACATGCGTCTTTATTTAGAAGACCCCAAAAATTCCACCAGAAATTTCTAGAACTCATAAATTCATTCAGCAAAGTAGCAAGATATAAAATTAACAACCATAACTCAATTGTGCTCCTATATACATCAGTGATGAGTCAACTGAATGAGAAATGAGGAAAACTATCCCAATCACAATAGCCTCAAAGAAAATAAAATATTTTGGAATCAATTTAACAAAAGAGGTGAAAGATCTCTACAATGAAAACCTTAGGAGATGGAAAGACCTCCCATGTTCTTGGATAGAAATATTGTCAAATGGCCATACTACCAAAAGTGCTATACAGATTTCATGCAATTCCTATTAAGGTTCTGATTACATCTTCATAGAAATAGAAAAAGAAGTCATGAAATTCATTTGGAAAAATAAAAGACCCAGACTAGCCAAAGCAATCTTAGCAAGAAAAGTGAAGCAATACCATATTCTAAATTATACTACAGAGACATAAAAACAAAAATGGCATGGTATTGGCACTGAAATAGACATGAAGACCAAAGGTACAGAATAGAAAACACACAGAAAAACCCACTTAAATATAGTTATCTCATACTAGACAAAGGCACAATAAACATACATCAGAGAAAAGATAGCTTCTTCAACAAATGGTGCTGGGAAAACAGGAAATCCATATGTAATAAAATGAAATTGGACTCCTCTCTCTCTCTCTCTCTCTCTCTCTCTCTCTCTCTCCTTGTACAAAACTCAACTCAAAGTGGATCAAGAGCCTAGACATTATACCAGAGACTCTGCCTTCTGGAAGAAAAAGTAGGCCCAAATCTCCATCATGCTGGCTTAGGAACCAAATTTCTCAATGAGACTCCTAAAGTGCAAGAAATAAAATCAGGAAGCAACAAATGGGATTGTATCAAACTAAAAAGCTTCTTCATAGTAAAGGAAACAATCAAGAATGTGAAGAGAGAGCTTACAGAACAAGAGAAAATCTTTGCCACCTGCACCTCAGATACAGCATTAATCTCCAGGATATACAAAGAACTCAAAAAACTTAACACAAAAAAAAATAAATAACCCAATCAATAAATGGGCTAAGAAACTGAACAGACACTTCCCAGAGGAAGAAATACATTTGATCAAAAAATATATGAAACAATGTTCAACATCTCTAGCAATTAGACTACAAATTAAAACTACACTGAGATTTTACCTCGATCCAGTCAGAATGGAAATTATCAAGAAAACAAGTAACAATAAATGTTGGTGAGGATGTGGGAAAACAATTACACTCATATATTACTGATGGGATTAAAATTGGTGCAACCACTCTGGAAAGCAGTATGGAGATTCCTCAGAAAACTTGGAATGGAACCACCATTTGACCTAGTCATCTCACTCCTTGGCATATACCCAAAGGACTTAAAATCAGTATACTATAGTAACAAGTCCACATCAATATTCATAGCAGCTCAATTCATAGTAGCTAAACTATAGAACCAAACTAGATGCCCTTCAACAGATGAATGGATAAAGAAAATGTAATACAAATATACACAATGGAATATTACTCATCCGTAAAGAAGAATGAAATTATGGCATTTGCCAGTAAATGAATGGAACTGGAGACTGTCGTGCTAAGTGAAATATGCCAGTCCCAAAAAACCAAAACAAATTTTCTCTCTGATATGGGATGCTGACTCACAATAGGTAGAGGGCTGGGAGGGATGGGAATGGGAAAGACAGTAGAATGAATCAGATATAACTTTCCTAGTTCATATATGAATACAAGACCAGTATAACTCCACATTATATACAACCACAAGAATGGGAAGTTTTACTCCATGTATATATGATATGTCAAATTACATTCTACTGCAATGTATAACTAAAAAGAACAAGTAATTTGAAAAAAAAAATCTGTGCTTCTGAATGCAGCTGTTGGTACTTTTCAGGAAGCAAGTGAAACCTGGTTGGTTATTTTTTTTGAAGATACCAACCTGTTTGCTATCCATGCCAAATACCTAACAATTATGCCAAAAGACATCCAGCTAGCATACCACATATGTGACAACTCAAGATCTGCCATGATGGGAAACATTTCATTTAAAAAAAAAATCTCTTCTTCCTGTTACAGCAGTTCTGAATATTTTAATATGTACAGTGGATTCTTTTCCCCCATGGGGTCAAAAGATACCAAAGTGTATGATTAAAAATAAAAAAACAGAGGACAGAAATCAGGTATTGACACTTTTTCCATTTTCACTTGTATGTGAATTTGTAATTTAAATGCAGACATTTAAAAACACTAATGCAAGTCAAAACATTTCAGGGAACAAGTTTCAGCAGTTTGACTTTACAACATTTATAAATACACCTGTTAAAATTCTTTGTAAAATATCAGCATTGGGATGGTTTTAAAAAAACTCCATTTAAAACATTTCCACTTCCTGTTTGATGAAAACTAAATGATGCTTGTGGATTTTTATTCTACACTAGATTCCCTCCATTCACTATAGTTTTCTGAGTTGTCCTACATGCAAGTATCTGTTTTTGAAGTTGTCTGTCTTCTGTGTTGTTCCTGTAGTTTTGTTATTAAAATTATTAAAGTATAAAATTAAAATATCTATTAATTTTTAAATTAAATTTAAAATTTTAGTTAATTCTAAACTATAAAAATTAAAGCAGAGACTCACATTAAGAAATAGGAAACTGGGCTGGGGTTGTGGCTCAAGTGGTAGCGCGCCCGCCTGGCGTGCGTGCCGCCAGAGTTCGATCCTCAGCACCACATACAGACAAAGATGTTGTGTCCGCTAAATACTAAAAAATAAATATTAAAATTCTCTCTCTCCCTCCCTCTTTCTCACTCTCTCTCACTCTTTCTTTAAAAAAAAGAAAAAGAAATAGGAAACTATACCTGTGAACACTTGCAAGACTGAACAAGCGAGCCTTGTAACATTAGAGCAAGTGACATGAAAGATTCAAAACACCAGGGATGCTACAGTGGTCCCCAAGGGCGATCACATCAAAATGCCATAGACTGGGTGGTTCAAACAGCAGAAACGTGGTGTCTTCTCACAGTTGTATATGCTAAAAGTCCAAGATCAAGGTGTCAGCATGATGGGTTCCAATAAGAGATCTCTGTCCTTGGTTTGCAAATGGTCACCTTCTGTGTCTTCACATGGCGTTCTCTCTGTGCAATTGCACTAATGGTAACTCTTTCTTTCTCTGAAGGTCACCAGTCTTTTTGGATAAAAGCCTCACCCTTGTGACCTCACTTATTTTGAGACAGGGTCTCACTAAGTTGCCTAGGCTGGCCTTGAATTTATGATCCTCCTGCCTCAGCCTCCTGAGTCGCTGGAATTAACAGGTGTGCATCACTGTGCCTAGTTGGGATCTCATTTAATCTTTACTATTTCCGTAAGGTCCTGTCTCCAAATACAATTTCATTAGGGGCTAGGACTTCAGCATAAGAATATGGGGGAATATAATTTAGGTCATAAGAGATATTAAATGAATGATCCTCTAAATTGAACAAGGATTACAAGGAAGGCAGGTGTTCAGGAAAATAATTGGCTGGCTTATGAGCAGAAATGAAAGATAAAATGAATCTAAAAATCAAGGGGAATTTTCAAGATTGGAAAGCTGACGGATTGTAGACACAGAAATAGGAGATAAAACTATCTAAAATGTTTTGAGGGGTTGGGGTTATGGTTCAATGGTTAATATGATTGAGGAACTGAGTTCTACCCTCATCATCACATATATGTAAAATAAAGATATTGTGTCCATTTAAAAATAAAAAATAAATATTAAAAAAAGATGTAAAATTAGGACTGGGTTGTGTCTCAGCAATAGAACTCTTGCCCTAGCACGTGAGAGGCCCTGGGTTCTATCCTCAGCACCGTATAAAGAGTAAGTAAACAAAATAAAGGTATTGTGTACAATTAAAAAATAAATATTTTTTAAAAGATGTAAAATTTAAAACACTAAAAATAAAATGTTTTGAGCAAAAACACACATGAGGTTGTTTTGATTAAGCAGAGGTTCAATCCTATTGTCTCAAGGGGCTCCAAGTTGGCCACATTAAATTAAGAAAGAAGTACAGGGATAAGAAAGTATAAGAAAGAAATAGAGCAGACTTAAGAATTATTATTTTTTTTTTTTACTTTGAACATTAGCATTAAGTTGGTTACCGTACACATCCAAAGGCCCAGCATCTCAGAAAAAAAAAAAATCATTAAGTGGCACACCTTGTACCAGAGTCTCACAAGAATAAAATATACAATGCTACATTGAGTGGTTAAAAATACACAAAAAGTAGTTTTAACAATCTATAATTTTTTATACTTAAAATCATGATTGAGTTGAAATAAAAAAGTGCATTTCAATTGCTAAAAAAATAATATTGGTATAGTTAACACACGGGGGAAAATCAGCACACCGAGGGATCTGACAGGATGTGGGGGAAACAGATGACCCAGGGAGGCCAGGCAGTGCCAGCCGGTTCAGGAGCCCACCCCACTGCAGTTCCCTTGGGCCAAGCAGCCCTCCTCTCCCTGGTCTTTCCCATCTTAAGAGATCCTGTCCTACCTTCCTGTCATTGAAAGACTCCTCTAAACTTCTTTGCAGCATGACAGATACTTTCCCTACACCGAGTCCAACTTGATCTTCAACAGCATCTCCACAGAGAGGTAGGAGAGGGACACTGCCCCATTCTGGACTTGACATAAGTACCCCAGCCAACGGCCTTAATCCTTATGACCTAGCAGGCAGAACAGGGACCAAGCAGCTTCTATTTTGTCAAACTCCTTTGGACAATATTCAACATTCAACAACAAGCTTTGTAAACCTAATGCTAAACAATTCCTGGCAAGCAAACTGGATTTTCTTTTCTTGAAAAAATGAGGAAAAGTGCAAGTGATTTCAGTACTGTTGGGGAAAACAAAATGAAAAACAAGTTGCATCTGGGCACCTGATACCTAAACCAATCACAGCTTCAGTTTCGTTTTTTGTAAAGTGTTGGAATTATAAGTGAACGGACTTGGCAGGGAAAAGGGGGCCAGGCAGAAATCAGTTAAGAAGGCCTTCCCGGGTGTAAATACTTTCTGGCTCAGCAGGGTAAATATATATTCACAGCCAGGTGTTTTCCCTTAATTGATGACTGACATGTTCACTATGAAGATGCTGCTGCAATGAGCTCAAATGAAACTCCAGGTCTGAGCTGATGAGGCAGGAGAAGCCTCAACACACACCCTACAGAGAGAGCACAGCTGGAGTTTTAAACTAGAGGAGTGCCTGCAGCAGGGAATCTCCCCCACCCCACCTGGAAGACTTGCAGACAAGGAGGTCCAAGCTACTGTTGCTGCAGGTGGGATGTGGAAGAAGGAAATAAGGAGGGTCGCCTTCCTGCTGTGCATTCAGCACTTCCAGATCCCTCAAGGCAAGGCTTGTAATCTTGGTCACCACTATTAACAAAGACTAGTTAACTGAACTGCCTGACCCACAAGGACCATAGACCTGCGCATCAATCTTTGTTTGCATCATGAAGGGTAAGCAACTACTGGTCTTAGTAATGAGGGAAAATGTCTTAAATAATCAAGATACACAAATAAGCATTAAGTCAAGAGACAGCACTCCAGAAAAAGACTTAAAAGGGGACCTTTATAAGCTGAGAATAAAGGTAAAGTACCTTATTGCCCCCTTGTGGAAAGAGCCAGTACTGCATATGCCCATGTCCAGAAATGAATAAAATGCATACTCGAATTACTGGAAGATTGAGAACTCATCTGATTTTCTGAGGCCACATATATACCCTCAAAAATACAAATGTAGAAGTAAACATCAAAACCGTGCCACATTGTTTTTCTTTTCGCTCTAATGAGGTGAATAATCAAGACATGAAAGATGTTTCTAGGAGGGTTAAGAGTTCTAGGAGGATAAAATACTTTCCACCAACTTTCAACAACAGGGAACCAGTCTCAAGTCTTATGCAGGATGTGTCCTTCTGATCACATGGCCCCTTTTCACCTGTAAAAGGTGGGGAGGAAGCTGTGTTCATTCACAGGAGCCAGACATTCAGAAAGAACTCCATTCTTTGGGACATCCAGTACAGAGACAGGTTCTGTGGATCCAACTATCCAATGCAAGTATCAAATTTCCTTCTGAAGTAAGCAAAATCCAGGCTCCATCCTTTTTTTTTGCCCCGTTTCCATTTCCTATATGTCCTTTGAAGAATCATTTTCAAGTAATTTGAACATCCCTAATCTTACCAGAGAAGCTAAAATAGCATGAAAGCAACCTGGAGTCAGAGCTATAGGGACACTGCTCCGGGCAAGAACTCCCTTTGATACTTGCACTAAATGTATCCTACTGAAGACAAAAAACAAGGCAGCAGTCTGTCTCAAAAGACACGATTCCTCCAAATGACAAGCAAATATGGCTCTCTATTGTTTTATTGCCGGGGACTCTGGAAAGCAACATACTTTAGACAGCCAATTGTACTCAAGTAGCAAAATTCTAGGTCAATAATGGGCATTAGCAAGGCAAACTGAAGTTACTGATTTCTGTAATACAGAAATCTACCTCTTATATTTTGTAAACTTGTCTTTCCATTCCAAATAGTGAAACCTTTTGATAGCTTGAATTTATTCATTATTGTACATACCCAATTTTCACAACCAATTTTTATGAATAACATACTGTTTATCACCAGCCAACAGGGGCTAAGAATCTAGTAACAGCTACCTTTTTAGACTCCCACCTTATGTGGTTATTAGTCTTGAAAACCTGAATACTAATAACTTTAAGGGAAGAGACATGAGACTTTGGGTCAGAAAGCAAAGATTTTGACCAAGGCCAAAATATTCAATAGTTTTATTTGCTGACAAAATGGAACCCAATTTCTTTCTTTCTTTCCCTTTTTTTTTTTTTTTGTGACACCATGGGTTGAACACAGGAGCACTCCACCACCACATCCTTAAACTCCTTTCTTAAATTTTATTTTGAGACAGGGTCCTACTAAATTACTGAGGTTGGCCTTGAACTTGCCATCCTCCTGCCTTACCTCAAGAGTCCCTGGGATCATAGTGGGGGCCAACACGCCTGATCATTTTTCTCATTTTAAAGGGTTCATTTGTTTTTACCTTTGGAGGAGAATTTAGGAGCAATCAACCTGTACACAGCACAGACTAGTTTTGGCTGTGAACGATTAGCCAATTGCTAAAATAAATTTTATCAATGAAATGCCCATATCACAGACAGAACACACTTTGACCCTCTGTTTATTACATCCTTCAGGTATTATGTATCAATCATACTTTTTAAATGAATTAGATGACAATAACTAGAAAAGAAAGTAAATAAAGGTTTTTGGGAGATGAGAGAGGCAGATTAAAAAGAAAGAAATCAGTGAAGGTCTTCTGTTAAATCCAGAGAGCAATTTTAAATTCATTTTGACTAAAAGAAAGTTATGGGTACAACCTTGCAAAATATTTGCAAAAGAGAAGAGGGTGCAGAGCAACAGCAGCATTCAGAATCCCTCTGTCAGGAAGGGCAGGCATTCAGGAAGACTTCAGATGAGAAAACGATCTAGCTTCTCATGAAAGAAAAGAAGGTGAAGAGCAAGATAAGGATAATATCTTTCAACACTAGCGACACAATATATGAATAAGATATAAATCAAAGTTTAAAAGGTAAACAGAAAACAACATGCAGGAACAACAAAAAAATGTGTTCAGAATTCTTGTCCAAGGTTTTAGCCAGTTTGTAGAGTTAAACCCTTCAGAGCAAGGGTGGATCCCAATACTCATGCAGAATGAAATAATCAGAGGTAGGATTTAGATCAGGGAAATAATGCTCCAGGATGCTGGCTTTTTGAAGGCACTCAAGAACAGAGTGAGAGAGACTGAAGCTGCAGTGAGATCACAGCCCTAGACAGAGAGGCATATTCTCACTTTATCTGTCATAAACAAACAAAAACAACGCCAGGAACACAGGGACAAGACATGTATCATGGAGTGATCCACAGAGTTGACAAGGTAGAAAGAAACCCACTTCATGAGTCATTTCTTACAACAACATAGCTTCTACTTAGGAAACAAGAAAGAAAAGTTTGTTTTCTGGATATGCAATTCTGCAAATTAGTTTGAATTAAGAAATATTTGATAAATGGCAAGTTATCTAGTTCTTTAAACAAATTTACTGAGGCTGAAGCTTCAACATTGGGAAAACTTAGGAGTTTGATTTTCCTTAAAGTCTTGCAAAGCCTATCCTCTAAGACAAAAAGATCTGGTCATAAAGTCTATAAAAATGTCTACAGAGTATAAAAGTATAGAACTATGAAAGTGAATATTCTGATGGCAACTTTTATGGCTTCCATAGAAAGTGTAGAGAGGACCTCTGGTTTGCATTATCGAGGTAGTGTCCAGGGTTAGCAGGTTGTCATTATCTCTTATGAATGCTACAGATGACAAAAGCAAGTCAGCTAGAGCGTTGTTATTGCATGAGATGCCACTATCTCTAATGGCTTATAACTTCATTCCTGAAAAAAATGGTCTTTTGGGAAATTCCTATCTTGATGCAGGCAAAGGAAAATTAAGACCCAATATTTACTTGCTCAGTTTTACAGTTGAAAGAATTCCAAGTGAGTTGATTTTTTTAAAAAAAATTATAGTTAACCGATAAAATGCTTAAGTGTAACTTATCCCCATTTTAATTAAATCCTCCCTAGTCTGGAACATCATCATGTGGACCAGCAATGCAACAAGAGTTGTCTTTTCCATACAGTAGCTCAAACAGAAGTGTTCATCTAACATGAACACTTAAAAACCTACCTACCACAGGATGTTGTATAAAAATTTGCAAGGTAGGCTAAATTTACCTATACATCTGCAAAGAATTTCTCTCTTTGTTCCAGATTCTCAAAATTTAAAACTTCCAGTGAAATAAAAATGAAACTAAACACACACATCCATTCAACAAAAATAAAAACTGAAAAAAAATTTAAGAAGTAAAAAATTCAAAGTTTACAAGTTCCTCTTCAAAGCATTTTGCCTGCAGTTAGTGGGCTAGGGACAATCAAATTACCAGGAGCATTTTAACCACAATAAAAAGGTACTTCCAATAAAGTGTAGTTTTTCTTTAAAAAAAAAAAAAAGATGGTATAAAATTATGGAAACTTCCATGCTCAATCATTAATTTAGAATAATTAGTGTAAAAGGTAGACTATAAAAGTATGTGGGAGTGATCTGCACAGGTTTCTTTGAACTATTGTAAAGTTTTATTCAGAGATCTTTGCTAAAAGTAAGAATCAAATCGTAAAGATACGTGGAAAGGAGGCCATGTCCCTTTAAACTATTCATCCTTTTTTCTTCATTCAGATTTAAAAACCTACCTCAGTATAAGCCTACCTGACTCAATTTGAGAAAACAGGAACCTTTTATTAGGGCTAAAGAAGAGTTTACATTTGAATGATAAATCTATGAGAAAAGAATAGAAAATGCAAAAAAACAACTAACTACCAAAAATGCAATGTCAACTCAAGAAAGTCCTTGGGAAATTTTTCTCAAAAAAGTAACCCTTGCAATGATACAAGTCTTTAAAGACAGTATAAGATATAGTAATGAGACAGCCTCATTATCTATATAATGCTGAAATGTGGCCTTTATTGTCTTTGAGATATAAGTACAGATAAGGGCTGAGAACTCAAACTCTTCCGGAGTTTTTTTTTTTTTTTTTCAAAAACAGATAATGAGGAGGTCATAGGCTTTGAAGAATTCATGGGGTGCTATAGAATATGCAACTTTTATTTTGGTAGAGGACCCCAACCAAATTTTCAACCCTGAGTTTGAGTCTTCAGCACGTTAAACCTGATGCACATACATGTTTTAAGGCTTAATCCTATAGTTCTTGTATTCAGAAGCATTAATGTCATGACCATTCTTAATGCATTCCATTATTCATACATAAAATGACACTGATGAGGAATCATATTCTGAGAAGTTTTCCTGAAGACCACAAATCCCAAGTAAGGAAAGGTACACCTATCCAGGGGAGAAAACTGTAAGTTTCTAGATTGTTCCACAATACATTTCACTAAAAATTATACTGTGTGACAATGTTGATTCTTTTTTTTTCCAATCATTTTTTTTCCTTCTGTAAGAATAGTGGTGGCTATTTGCTTACTATTTTTTGTCTGTGTAACAGATATTTTCTTATGGCTATAGTTGCTTGAATGAAAAACCAAAGATGACTACCTGAATTTTCCAGTATATAATTATAGAACACCTCATGAATAGTTGATTCAATGGTCTCAAGTCTAGAGTTCAGAATTGCCACCCAATTCTATACATTTATTTAGAACAAAATAAGGTATAACCAATTAACTAAGGTATAATTTACATCTTTTTATAAAACTACTTTAATATTACAGGCCTGACCATGAAATAATGATAAAAGTCTACATAAAAGTGTGGATTTACAAACTTGTCATGGAATGCAAAAGAGACTGTGGAGGTCAGGGGAAGACAGTCACTAAAGTTATAACAGTCAAAATCCTTACCAGCTTGGGTACCTGGGGGCTCAAAGAATGTACACAAATATTAAAAATACCATTCTTTAAAACTTACATCCAAAAACAGGAAGAAAAATATGTCTTAAGATATTTTTCTGCCTCACGGCAAAGTTTTCCTATGCATTATAGAAGACAAAGGCAAAATTGGAAGGAAAAAAATTGGAAACATTAAACCAAAAAGCTAGTAGAGAGTGTTCTGTTTAAATATAGAGACCTAACTTCAGTTGAGAGTTCCATTTATCCCTGCTACAGAGCTAATCATCCAGAAAAGTGCTTGACACATATCTGCACATTTCATATAAAAATAAAAAACAAATAAAAGAGTTCTGATTCAGGCAATGATTTAAGAGCCCGAGGAAAGAGAAATGAAGACATTTCAAGATTAAAAAAATGGAGGAGGGGGTGTGGGAACTCAATTGTTTGAGATGAAGAAATATAAAATTTGTAGCTTCTAATGAGTCTGGATAAATGTGGTCAGTTAAATGCAATCATTGTGTCAGCCCTTCTGTTCAACCTTCCCTTCCAGGTAATCAGCTCCTGGTTGATGGTGCCCATAGGAAGACCCCCAAACTTGAAAAAGGAAGCCACCTAGAAAAACGAGAGAGAGGTGCTGCTCTCTTCCTCACCTAAGTGTGCTGGTGTTACATAACTATCTTCAGAGGACAGGGCAACAAAACCTAGGAATTTCCCCTCACTATAATTTAAACTAAGTTAAAATAGCTCAAAGTTGTAGGCATATCCACATTTCATGTATAACATAAAACTCAACCAATTTGTCTTCTCATTCAAATTTCTCAGCCACTATGAGCAATAAGTTTATGATTTTGGTTTACTATTTTAGTTTTTCATAACAATTCTAGAAAAATAAAGCAACCTCAAAAACAGAGACTCTAATTTGTCTTCCCAGAAGAGTTAAATGTAAACACAGTTCCTAAGAAGAGTAAGAAACAGATGTGACTAAGATGAAATAATCTCTACTTCCTTCTAACAGTGAACAACTTCATTCAAGGCAGGACCCCCTGTAAATCATCCATTCAATGCAAGGTGGGGCCCAAAGCAACATGGAGGAGAGGAGCATGTCAGTGAGGATGATGGACATCTGAGAGCTAAGCAGAGATTTTTAAATTACCAAGTACTTACACCACACTCTGAAAGCAAAACCTCAGTTTTTGCAGGAACCTGGTCTGGCGACCCTTGCAGACACATCTAGTCTCTGAAGCACCTTTGAGTTGTACGGATGTAAGAATAACTTTGAATTATAGAAGTTATATGCATCTTTAAGAATCACATTTTGATGATTATAAAATTTTTTTTCTATTTTACAACATAGGTTTAGCTACACAGAAAAAATTACACCGCTTATTGAAATACATTTCATTTTAGAAACAGACTACTAAAGAAGTCTATACAAAACCTCTAAAATAATTTCTGTAGTAAAATAAAGAGTGCGTTAGGAGAGCTACACAAAGAAGAAAATTTCCATCTTTCTCTATAATGCTTGATATACTGTGAAACATGGCCAGCTTAACTCTGTAGCCAGCACCAAAAGCTGAAAAGAATTCATTACAATACACAGTGATACAATTAATGCTCTGGATTAATCTCACAGCCTTCCCGATTAGTACAAAGGAGACCAGGCCTATCCCCTCTTTGAGGAGAAGTCCAGGATATAAAAGCAAGCATACCTCATCAGCTGATATGAAATTATAAAATCCCACAAGTCTGAGTATTTGAAATTTATAAAAGTCGTCAGAAAATGCAAGCAAATTGGGCTTTAGTTCAGTGGTTCCCTGGTTTAGATGAGTTTCCTTGTGAGCTCAAGGGCGTCTTCTGGTTCACTCCCTTGGGTCTGCTGATTCACCCCGACAATGGCAAAGCCCCTGAGGGAGCTGAGGAGAGCCTGAGAACTGCAGAAATGCTCCACCAACTCACCGTGGGAACACAACTGGGGAACTGCTTAAGGAGATGGATGTTAATGATGCGGTGCTGAACTGTTCTTCTCTGCCAGGTGCCGCAGAAAGGTGTCCTCACTCTGGCCTCTGTGATTTAAAGGCTCACTCTTGAAGAGAGCTGGTGGTGGGGGCAGGTGAGGGACTGGAGGGATAGGAAGGTGGTGCGGGTGGTGAGGGTGCGGGTGGATGTGCAGGTGAGAGAAGGGGTGGGGGATGGGCCGTGGGGGAAGAGTGCTAACGGGGTTCATACTGACGGGAGGAGCCGGGGTGGTGGGTGTGTTCACCACAGAAGGAACTGGGGTGGCTGGGGCAGTTGTGAGTGGGATCTGGACGGCAGGCGGCACATTCACGGGACTGGTCACCCGAAAGCACTTCTCCTTGTGGGCCTTGAGCATGTTGGAGAAGCGGAACCGCTGCCCGCACGCGTCGCAGGGGTAGGGCTTTTCGCCTGTGTGAGTTCTGCGGTGCCTCTTCATGTTGGGGCGGCTGGTGAAGCTTTTGCCACAGATTTCACAGATAAAGGGCTTCTCTCCAGTGTGTGTTTTCATGTGTTCGTCGAAGTACTGCTTCATGTTGAAATCCTTGCCACACCACTGGCACATGAACTGTTTGTGCCCAATGTGGATGCTCATGTGGGAGCGTAGCTGGTACTTGTACTGAAACCTTTCGTCACAGTTCTCACATCTGAAGGGCTTCTCTCCAGAATGCTGCAAGGAATGCACCTTGAGTGACATACTGCGTTTAAAGGATTTTCCACAGGTTTCACATGTAAATGGCATGTCTTTCGTGTGTGCAACCATGTGTTTCCGCACGTGAGCCATGGTATAAAATTTCTTCTCACAAATTTCACAGGAAAATTTCTTTTCTGCATATCCGTGGACAATCTTGATATGTTCATGAAGGGACCAGAGTTTCTTGAACGATTTGTTACAGGAAACACACTCCACTATGATCTGCTCCCTTTTGTAAGAGACTTCCTCCTCCTCCTCCTCCTCTTCCGAGTCATCAGAATTTCTTTGACAGCATGCACGTCAGACACTGCTCTTGTCTCCCTGAAATATGGCTGTTCCTCCGTCTCATGGAGATGTGGTTTGCTCATCTTGGTGTCCACTAACACAGAATAAGGACTTCCTGATTCCCTTTTGTACACTTTGGTGGACAGGTCAAGTTCTTGGTTGGCACCATGATAAAAAGTAGATGGCACTTGACCACGGCGGCTCTCTTCTTGTGCCATCCCTGCTACATGCACAGCACAGTTTTCAACCAGTTCCTGACAAGAACTGGCTGTGTGGCTCATGGGTAAGTGGCCCAATTTATTAAGCAGTTCAGAGTATAGAGAATTAATTTTAAAATAAAGTAATTATTAGGACTCAAATCTTTTTCCATTCAGAGAGAATTACTTAAATGAAAAAAAGATATTACTGGAATCTGTGTGCAATTCTTCCAGTGTCACAGCACCAAAACATAAGAAAAAGGGTTTGGTATTATGGCAAGAGCAGAGCAGGTGATTTTCTTCTGAAGAGAGCTGCAAGGAACTTGGAGCATCTTATCCGGGCCGGCCGCCTCCGCCTCCGCCGCCTCGACCGCTGCCTCGGCGGTCCATCACTGCGGCGGGGGGCCTGTAGCCGCGGCGCTCGAGTAACCACCGCCGGCGGGACCGGCCCCTCCCCCCTGCCCAACGTATGCGCTCAGGGCCGCTCCTCAGACCCGGCCTCGGCTGCCGCCGCCGCCGCCGCCGCCGCAGCGCTACGTGGCCGCCGCTCCGACGTCTCGCGACTCCCTCTTAAGAATTATTTCTAGGAAAGAACTTTGAATATGGTTGCCAGCATATAGGACTGACCAGGAATTAATGAAATAATGTTTCCAAAGAAATCATAAAAGTAGTGAGCTGGGCCTTAAAAATCCTATAATTGTAAAACATCCTCTCAGGACTGCAAATATGCAGTAGCAGGAAGCAGGCTGTGAAAACCACACAGTACTGAGGTCATAGTCATGGATGCTAATCTCAGATATTGTCTGGGAAGAATAATGGACAAAAAAGAAAATCTCAGAAAAGAGAATCCAGGACCTGGGAGGGCAAGGGACAAGGAACTTCCTCCCCTAAAGTCTAATGAGGAATGTCCTCCACCTGGAGAGCCTGCCCCATTGGATTTTCTCATTACTACAGATCAGTTAGTGCTATGGATCTCCCAACCCTCCCCTTTCCAAATGAGAGTTTTTATTATAGTTATGTTCTTGGTCCATATTTCTTATATGAGGTGTAGAGGGCTAAAGAGGTAAGCAAACTTGTCTTTTAATTCAGAAATCTGTGGACCATTAGCCAGAGTTCCCAGACTTTGTCATAAGTGGGGCACCTGGGTTGAACTTTGGGGTTGTCTTCTTTAGGCAAGACATCACAGAGGTGTTCAATGAACAGAGGGCAGTCTGTGGCAGAAATGGCTAGCTGCGCAGAGTCTTTGCCCTCCATCCACAGTGTTAGTTTCTTGTGGCAGAGCAGAGCCAGTCACCATGATCACCATTCCCCTTGAATCCAGTGTGGCCGTGAGACTGGTTGTTCTCTCAAGAGTGTGAGGAAAGTGATACTTGCTTTGTTCACTGTCTTTTTCCCCTGCACAGGAGCTGGAAACAGAGGACTTGAAGATCTGCCTGGGGACATGCAGAAGAGCACCAAGATGGAAGGAGCCTGGGTCCTGGTCACCACATACAGGAAAGCCACCCAGAGTGACCACATACAGGAAAGCCACCTGCCATCCAAGAAAATGTTCTCAGAGTACGACGTGAGTGAGAGATGAACTTCTGCTTTGTTAAGTCACTTCGTTTTCAAAGTTTCCTTGGTATAGAAATTCGTATGCTCCCGAAAGAAGTGAAGCAGAGAGCTATGTACGAGGTTCTGAGGAAGACGAGAGTTCACAGAAGACTAGCAGGGTGACCAAGGATTAGCAAGGAGCCAAGTGTGGCTAAAGTGAAGCAAACAAGGAGAATGGCCGAAGGTGATAAGATTAGAGAAGCAGAGGGAAGCCAGGGCTGGGGATATAGCTGAGTTGGTAGAGAGCTTGCCTCGAAGGCAAAAGGCCCTGGGTTCAATCCCCAGCATCAATCAATCAATGAATAAATCAGACCTTGTAGGCCATTACATAGCTTTTACCTTGAATGAGCTGGAGTGTCAGTGAAGTATTTGGAGCAGAAGGAAGACACAAGCTAACATTTTAATTGGATGCCTTACAGCTGTTGTTTAGGATGAAGTCACAGAGGGACAACAAGAAGGAAGATCAGTTTTGAGACTATTAAAACAATCCAGGGAGAGATATGAAGCTGGCTTGGAATCAGATGGTCGCGGTGAAGGTGGTAAATAGGACTTGGATCCTGGACATACCTTTATGGTAGTGCCAAAGGCTTCTTGTCAAAAATCCAAGCACGAATGATATTTATGCTTCTGGCTGACTCAGGTCTGAGAGCTATCTATGCACTGTGAGCAGAAACTGGCTCCCAGTAGCTCATAAAGTACTTGATATTCTCTATAGTAAAAAGGACTGCCAATACATAATAGTATTATTGTTTCAATGCAAGTATTAATAACTAATGTCTAAAAAGAACTAGCCAAAGGTTTTATGAATGCTTTCTGAGTGGCCCAGCCCATAAATAATTTGCATTGAGATTTAATGCTATTAATATGGATTCCTCTTCAGTGGCAATGAGATTGCCTTTGATCCAATAGACAAGATTGTTTTGAGGTCTTTCAAACAGCCAACTGTGATGATTTCCAAACAAACAAATAAAAAAAATTAGGCTACTTGTATTAGGAGTCTAACCCACTGGATGTGTATATAGAAAGACACTGATTTCAACTAATTGCCTCCTGTGATTGTAGAGGCTTGGCAAGTCCAAAATCTGCTGGGGGCATTTGGCAAATTGAAAACTTAGGAAACAGTTGCAGTTGGAGTCCACAGGTAGTCTGCTATAGAACCAGAGAGAAGTAATATTGAAGATGAAATTTGAAGGCTGTCTGATGGCAGAGTTCCCTCTTTCTTGGGAGAGGTCATCAATTGTTCTATTCTACCTTCAACTGATTATATGAGACCCACCCATATTATGAAAGGCAATCTGCTTTACTCAAATCCAATTTAAACAGAAATCTCATCCAAAGCAACTTCACAGCAACATTCTAAATAATGTTTGCTTAAATATCTTGGCACTCTGTCATAGAGAAGTTGATACATAAAATTAACCATCAGACACACCACAATTAGGAAAACTTCAAGATGCTTCTTTTATTGCCTTGTAATTCAGTAACACTTGCCTCTCTTCAGCCTCACAGATTGTACATGGGTTTCCTTCATTTTACTGTCTAATTACATATTTAACTAAAGAATCATTATACAATGATGAGAGTCCAGTTATTTTCTTATGACTCTGCAAATTTTGTCTCTTTCTTCTATTTGTTTAATTTAAGCCTTATGGTTATAACATACATTATCCTATTCTGGTGAAAGTATCTGCTTTCTTGTCTGCATAATGTGTTCTCAGATATGCCTCAGCTCAGTTTATAATATTTTACTCCTTTTAAAGTGTCACTAGAAATTGTTAATATAACCATATTATTTTTCAGCTAACAATTTTGCTGGATTTATATTGACAATTCCTAAGGTGGAATCTTTTTGGAATTTTTAATTATTTTTTAAAAACCCCAAATCACAGAAAGTTTGGAGAAATGAGAAAAAAAAAAACAAACTACCCAAAAGGGTTTTTAGCATTATGTCATTGCAATTGCAAACACCAATAAAATATTTAATAACAACCAGAAAAGTAAAGAGAATAGTAAAATGGTATAACAGATTTCTAGAGCAAATTTCAGTAAGCTTAAGAAAATAGTAGAAGTGATCACATGGGAACACTATCAAACAATAAGTGTTAGATGATTTTGCCCAGCGATAGGCCAGTGTACAATTTCTAAGCATGTTTAAAGTAACTTAGACTTAAGCTATGAAACTTGACAGGTTAGGTGTATTAAGTGCATTTTTGACATGATATTTTCAACTTAGGAGGCGTTTATCAGGATGTAACCCCATTGTAAATCAAGGAGCATCTTTAGTCTATATAATGTTTTCCAGAGAAAACAACTGTTTTGTAATTTAAGGTTAATGCTATGATAATCCCCAAGTGTGGTCCAAGGAAAGACACATTAATATATTACATGGATGATGTTGGTTAAATGGTTACTCCTTCCAGGAATAGCTGGCTTCAGAGATTTCATGTAGACAATGCTTTTCATCTTTGTACATTTCATTCCCACCTGACTGGTGAAGCCCTGGACTAATGTATGTACATGTTATGGTTTAGATATAAGGTGCCCCATAAAAGTTCATGTTGAGACAATACTAGAACATTCAGAGGTGAAAAAACTGAGTTATGACAGCCTTAATCTAATTGATTCATTAATCTGCTGATAAGGATTAGCTGAGTGGTAACTAAGGAGGTAGGGTGTGGCTGGAGGAGGTGGGTCACTGAGAGCATGATTTTGAGGTATATATTTTGTCCCTGGTGAAAAACTAGCTCTGTTCCCTAATTGTTATGTCTTGAGCTACTTTCCTCTGCCATACTCTTCCACCATGACGTTCCCCCTCACCTTGGGCCCAGAACAATGGAGCCAGCTGTTTTGGACTGAGACCTCTGAAACCATGAGCACCAAGTAAACTTTTCCTCCTCTAAAATTGTTCTTGTTAGGTCTTTTGATCACAGCAGCAAGAGTTGACTAAAACACTCCATTTGGGCTCAATATCCCATTTCTCTGGGTTTTTTTCCAAGGTAGAAGGTGATAAAGTGGGCCTGGGTTAAAAAAACAAGAACAATGTTTATGATATTTGAACTTAAGTTCTGAATCTGTAAGCCACTAACCCCAAACTCCTTCCTCCACTATACAATGAGAATATTTTCATTTGGTCTTACAAAGTATTACAATAAATAAATGCTATTAAAATAGTGCTATTTGGTAGGTACAAAAAGTTACATTCAGAGCCATTTAATTCTAAGGTGAGAACAATGAAAGTCACAAAGGTTAGTCTTTGGCCTGATTTTTTTTTTTTTTACATTCTCATCATTAAAATATATGTATACATCTAGGGATGTACATACTGTGATTTATTGAGTAGGGAATTATTCAGTTTCACCAAATATAGAAGTTAAAATGTGCTTTCAAATATTCTTTCACATTCACACTAATTAGAAGTCAGTCACAAAGAGTTTTAAGAAGATACTAAGCATTCAATAAGTATTTAAAATAACAAAATAAGCAGGTTTTTCAGAGGTCCACCAGATTAGGCCCACCATCACAGAAAACTGAGGCCTAGGTAGGCAATATCTTTAGTTCCAGATCCCCCGCAAAATTCCTGGCCAACCTTGGTCTAGAATTTATTCACTCTTCAAAGTGAATTCCTTTCCTTATGGATAAGACTAGAGATTCAGGGGAAGCTTATCGTGCCCATTTTCTACAGAATGTCAGTTCCAGTGTCATAGAACAGTCTCATGTTTATTGTCCCATGCACTGTAGTATCCCCAAATGGCCATGTTAAAGCCTGCAGCAAAGTGCTACAGCAGGTAAAGGACACCCCATTATGTACTCTCCATTCCCAAAACACCCAACTCAAAATTCACCTGACTTGTTGTTGTCCATGTTTATTTTGACACAGTTCCCTCCCCTATCCCTGCCTTCAGCATGAACACACAAACACACATACACACATACTAAACTACATGCTCTACCTTCTCATTTGATGAGAATGAAAATCACATAACTATTAAGAAAACTAGCCTTGCTCCTTAGTGCTAAGGATTACCAGGGATCTGCAGCAGATAAAGAATGAATTACCTCTGACACCTATGGGACATATAATCACCACTGAGGGCCCTCTCTTTGAATAGCTGAACATCTGGATATCATTTAAGAATGGGAGTTAAAACTATAGTATTATCTTCCTTTTATTGTTGCTAAGGTCATGAGCAGGAGCCAACTGGACTTGTTCTCTTCACATTGCTTGTGGTCAGACAAAATTAAATGTTCTGCCTTCTCTAACTTTCTAGCAGTTAGAGAAGCAAATTCATCACATTCTCAAATCCAGGAAGGGCTGAAGACAAAGCCCATTTTAAACAGCGACCCCCAATTTAAGAAGATATGCTAGGGGTGTGACTCAGCGCAGTAGAGCGCTCGCCTAGCACATGGGAAGCCCTGGGTTCGATCCTTAGCACAACATAAAAATAAATAAATAAAATAAAGGTATTGTGTCCAACTACAACTAAAAAATAAATATTAAAAGAAGAAGAAGATATGTTACACAGATCCACTCAGCAAGGCTTGAGAATTGTCAGGATATGAAGCCAAGATCCTCCATTATCTATGTAGTGAAAAAAAAAGCTTCTAGTTATCTTCTGTGACTACACTTTTGAATAAAGATTCCACAACAAGATCACTTCATTTCTATTGCTTGCAGTAACAAAAGAAAAGCAAAATATTTGAGGGAGCTGATACACTAACTAGACAACCCAGATTGTCTAGCTCTAGAGCTGTCAAGAATTCTACTTCATCGGGCTGGGGATGTGGCTCAAGCGGTAGCACGCTTGACTGGCATGCGTACAGCCCGGGTTCGATTCTCAGCACCACATACAAAAAACAAAAATGTTGTATCCGCCGATAACTAAAAAGTAAATATTAAAAAAAAAAAAAGAATTCTACTTCATGATAGTGTCTTCTTTCTGTAAATTGTGCAAAATCTTGTTTCTATAAATCTTGGAAGCTGGAACTCCCAAAGGGTAAAAGACTATTTTAGGTTTGAGAAGTAGTGTTGAGTAGGAGTTTGTTGCTTGCCCAGAGGAATGTCAGACACCATCATATTCTCCTGGTCACATCCCTTATTACTTAGTCTTCAGTTATATGTCCACTTCACCCATCAAAATTCTCATTTACAACCCTGACTCCTTCCAAAAACTAGTGACACAGCTATGAACTAGCAAGACCCATCCCCTGGAAACCTCTGCACCTATTCCAGAGTATAGCACATCTGTACAACACTTCCTGTCCTCATTGCTGGGACATGAAGATCCATTTCCAAAACCACTGGATCAGAAACATTCAAGGAATCAATGAAGAAGCATACAACTAGCTTAATGCTGAGGAACTGGACATTAAAAATTCAAAGAATTACTGAAGTCCAATTCCAGATCAAGTAAATTAAGAATGTCTGGGTGTGAAACTCAAAATATTAGAATTTTTAAAAAATCTTCCCAGGTGAATCTAAAGTATAGACAGTTGAGAACCACAAGCTTAGCACAATACACAGTGCTGTATTGTGCTGGATTGCTGCCACACAGGTAATACTCTGCTATTCCAAAGTCAACGACTTTGAAAGTAGACATTAATAAGATAGAACTGGAAAATACTTTCATTGGCATGTAACTTGGTATGGCAGTTTTTCAATACGGCCCCAAATTCTTTGACACTTCTCCCATTGAGAGGTGGAGTATGCGTTTTCTTCCCTTGAATATGGTGGCCTTCTGATGACTTCATCCAAAAAAATATTATAGGTTGATTCTATCTCAGGTTTTAGGCTATGTCATAAAAGGCTATCCACTTTTCCAGGAAGGGACACTTATTTTGAATCCTTGAAGCCACCATGTAAGAGATACAGCTACCCTGAACTACCATGATATTGGAAAAATTGGGCTAGGTGGAGAAGCCACATGTAGGGACAATCTTAGCCTAATTTTTAGTCAACATAGCCATTAGCTGAATAATTGAGAGATTGACAGATTACCTATGAAATCTGAGACTTAAAATCATCAATTTAATAAATGTATTGAAATAATGTCTCTGAATTTGTCCATCAACCAGTTTTCCAGTTTTCCTCCAAATCAGTGAAAGTTCAGGTGCCTGAAGATACATACTAACTGCGTTCTTGATTTGATTAGATGTTTGAATTGAAATAGAAAAGGTACTTTTATTCTGAAAATGCCAGGAAAAGGTAACATAAAACTGCCTAACTTCAAAGAAACAAACACAGTAATATGAAATATCTGAGAAATGAATTGACTTTAATAATGTGAAGGGATGAATGGTAGCCCACCAAAAAGCATATCCACATCATGTACTCTAGAACCCATGATTATTTTCCTTATTTTACAAAAGGATTTTTGCAGATATAATTAAATTAATGTGTTAGCTTTTCATCACTGTGACCAAAATACCTGACACAAACAACAGAGGAATAAAGATTTAGTTTGGCTCATGGTTTCAGAGATTTCAATTTATGGTCAGCAAATTCCTTTGCTCTGGCCTAAGGTAAGGTAGAATATCATGGTACCCAGCATGGTGGAGAAAAGTTACTTAGTTCATGGCAGCCAGAAAGCAGAGAAAAAGTGTGAGGAAAGAGCCAGGGACAAGATATAGACTCCAAGGGCATACCTGGTTATACCCCCCATTTACTTCCTCCTACCGTGCCCCACCTGCTTATAGTTTCCACCAGTTCCCAGTAGTCCATTCAGCTTTTAATGGAGTAATCTGCTGATGAGGTCAGAGTCCTCATGACCCAAATACTTTCCAAAAGCTCTACCTCTGAATATTCCTAAATTGAGGACCAGCCTTCAGCACATGAGGGTTTGGGGGACACTTCATATCCAAACTATAACAATTAGGAATCGTGAGATGAGAACATCCTGGAATACCCAATGACAAGTGTCTTTATGTGAGACCAAGGGTAGATTTAATGAACAAAAGAGGAGGCAATGTAACTATGGAGGCAGATTGGAGCAGGCAGCTACAAGTCAATGACTGGTAACAGCCACCAGAAAGTGGAAGAGAATCTAGATTTTCCTCTGGATCCAGAGGAAGTGAGGTCCTGACAACACCTTGATTTCTTTCAGACCTCTGGCCTCCAAAAATGAAAGAATAAATTTCTATTCTTTTTAGCCAGCCAGTTTGTGGTCATTTATTAGAATATCATGGCACACAACAGGAAATTCATAGTTAGGAAGGAAAGGTTTCTTCATCTAAATTCTCTACTTCATAAGGATGTAACTGAATAAATTGCAATTTACTTTTTACTCTTCTCTATGCTTCCTATAAGAAATATTTCAGTTCAAAATGTTATTTCTATTATAAAAAGTATCTTTATGTTTCATGTTTTGCATGCTTTTATTTATTTATTTTTTAACATATGTCCTGGTGGTGATTTTTACTAGCAATCTAAATAGCATAAAAAGTAAAGGACTTGACTAGTGTTGTGAATTCTGCTGTGGGTCCCTCACATACATTTGAGGACAGAGGGATGAAGAGTGGAGCCCTGAAGGGATAATGAAAATGCTGGCCTTGTAACGAAGTATATAGTTTGTAGGGGAAGGTCCATAGTCAGGCTTTAAAAAAAAAAAAAAAAAAAAAAAAACACTTCAAAATCTAGCTGAAGAATTCCCTATAGAATATCTAACCAGTACTCTTGGAAACTGTGGAAGTCATCAAAAATGAAGAAACTGACAGCCAAGAAACCTAAGGAGACATGAAAACTAAAAGTAATGTTGTATCCAGGAACAGGAAAAAAAAAAAAAGTCATTAGGTAAAAATTAAGGAAATATGACTAAAATAGTGACTTTTAAGAATAATATACAAATTGGCTGGTATATTATTGGTTCATTAATTTTAACAAATGTCTTATAGTGTTAACAGTGATTGAAACTGGGCACTGGATCTGTGGGAACTCTACGAAATAACTTTTTTCAATAAAACTGTTCTGAACAAAGAGATCTCTAGGGGTAAGGGGAGACTGTTTCTACTAACATTCTTATTTTAGTATTGAATCTTAACATTCAAAGGAGGAAGTGAAACATTTAATACAAATTAGCAATGTTGAGGAAATTTCCTACACTCTTCAGAAAAGGCGACACCAAGAAACATCACTAGACTTGGGGCGGGGTGGCGGGAGGGGGGGGTGTTAAGAAACATTTGGTTGGGCTTCCAGGCCAGTTTCCAGGGCTAACTGGCGTGCCATCTGCTCGAACCCTACAGTGGTAACCATGGTTCACGTGTCACTCCAGCCTTTGGGTGTCAGGAAGTTTGCCCCAGCAAGTCTGGACAACTTCGCGACCTCGCAGGTTGCTGGGGGAAGGGGCGGCGGCGGTAGCATCCAGGGTGTGTGTGTATCGTTTTTCCAAACTCCATCTGCTTTCCCCACCCCTGGTGCCGGGCGCCGCCAGCGCCGGGACGTGAGCGGGTCTTTTATGCATAACAAAAGCGCCTTCCTTGTCCTCCTCCCGCCGCCCCGCGCCACCGCCCTCGCTGCTTCCTGCGGCCCCCGCGTCCACTGCCCTCATTGGCTCCCGGGACGAGGTTTCCAGGTACCCGGAAGGAGGGGGGTGAAGCGGACACAATTGGGCGGGTGAGGGCGAAACGCGCGGCTTGGAGCGCCAAGACTGAGAGGGGCGGCCAGCCCGGGCCCTGCCGCCGCGCGATTGGCCGAGGTCGCCCCGCCAGCCGCCTCTGATTGGCGGATGCTCAAATTCAGTCTCAAGGCGCCAGTGGAGGTGTTTTAGTGGGGACCGCGGTACAGACTGGAGTCGCGCTCGCGGCGTAGGAACGCTGGCGCTTCCCGGACGCCGCGGGGTCCCCGCCAGCACCGGGCACTGGGAGCGGGGCTCTGCATGCCTCGCCTTGCCCTGCCGATGTCGCCGCCCGGCTGCTGATGTCTGCACCCTCGTCCCGCACTGGTGTGGGGCCACGCAGGTCCCTGTAGAGGCAGAAAGCCTCCTTCGCAAAGCGGGAGTAAGTACGCGTGCGGCCCCAGAGCTGGTGGGGAGGCGGGAATTGGGGAGAAGTGGACCCTCCCGCCCGGCTGCCAGGCTGCCACCCTTCTCCTTCCCAGGCTGGCGGAGGATTGAGGTGCTCTACCGCGGGACCCGGCGCGTGGGGCTCTGTAGCCTCCAGCTCTCTCCGTGAAATGGACTGGCCCTTCCCCATGATTTGGGGTTTATCTTTGGGGTCCGCTTGGAGGCCTGGGAAAGAGCTGCGGAGGTAGCTGAGTGGGTTTGTTCTAGCGATCAGGTTTCTTTCACCCTGATTCAAACCCCCTCAAAGCCTAATTCCTCCCAGTTCTTTGCGCCAAAATTAACTGACCTGCAGAGACCCTGTACTTTCTGACAGATTTACCCAACACCCTTCAGACTTGGGAACTTTATTTTGCCCTCTTGCTTTTCATAAAGAATTCATATTATACTTTTTTCCTTCCCAGAATTTCGTAATTACTAATCATTGTAAGTGTCCATGTGAGTTTTAGAGAGGGTGGTTGGAGGGTGGCTGCATTCCTGGAAATACCCAGGAGTTGTTTAGGGAAGGGGAAGTTCATGTTCAGGAATGAGTAATAAATATTTTTTGGAGGGGAAAATATCTAATGATAAAATGGTTTTCTAAAGTAATTATGCATTTCAGATGGAAGTGAATTGTTTAACACTAAAAGACCTGATCAATCCCAGGCAGGCCAGATTAGATTTTACAATTGAAGATGGGGAAAATGCACAAAAGGTAAGTACACTTAAATACCTTAATGTCTAACATATTAAGAAAAGTGATGTCTAATCCAATTTAGTGTTCCAGAGTACAACTTTTATTTTATGTATAAGCATTTTAATAATTTTTGATGAACCTAATAGAAGTATACTTTTTTTAAAAAATGGAGCCACCTAAAGCACTATTTTTTCAAATCTACTCTCACTCTTTGTGCAGTGGAAAGAGAGGTCAGGTTAGATGTAGTATTGGAGCCAACTTATATAAATCAAAGATATGTAGACATAGCAATCAGAAATTTGTAATACTTGCAGTTGTTAAGGGTGGTTTAGCTAATCTTTATAGAAATGTTAGCCTCACTTCCCAAGAAGATAGGCCATTGTACTTACACTCACTAAAATGTTCTTTTGGAAGGTCTTCATTACTGTGGTAAAGGCTGTGAGAATAGGAGGATTTTCTTGGGTTACAGAAAAAATTTTAAATGTATTTTACTAGTTTTCATAATTTATTCTGCATTAAGCATAAAAATGTTTTTTTCAACTTTTTAGTTAATACAAACTTAAAGTTTTGAGTAATCTGTAAGATATTAAAAACCATTATTCAATACTGCATGAGTTTGCTTCTCCACATATTTGTTTACTTGATAATAAATAAAACTATAATTTTAATATTTTATTTTCCTAGAGTAGAAATAAAAAATTTATAATATTTTAGCACCTAAAAGTAGAATGAGGGTTAGGATTTCTTTATTTCTTTGGGATATCTGTTTAGTATTTAATAATGAGCAAGGTATTTTCAGAGACATTAAATGGTCATCCCAAGGCCAAAAAACTAGAAATAATTAATGAGAAAGTAGGTTTCCTAATTCTGTCTTGGCTTATTTCTTTTGCTTTACAATTGAAAAAGTAAAATTTTGAGATTTTAAATATTTAATATTGATGAACTCACTTTTCCCCGAATTGAAATACATTGTACATGTTAAAAAATGTAAGCATATAAAGGAGTAAATGTGAAAAAGTGATGAGGTAGTATCAGAGAGTAAGTACTGGTCAGTAATGTTGGTTATATTTTTCTTATACTTCTTTAAAACATGTTGAGATATTCAGTCTGAGTCACATGGTACTTTGACTTACTGCTTCAGAGGTTCAGTCCATGGTTGGCTGCTGATTCCATAGTTCAGGGCCTGAGGTAAGGCAGAACATCATGGAAGAGGGCATGGTAGAGGAAAGATGCTCAGTTCATAAAGCCAGGAAGGAGAGAGAGAGAAAGAGAGAGAGAGAGAGAGAGAGAGAGAGAGAGAGAGAGAGAGAGAGAGAGAATAGGTGGTAGGAGTGGTAGCAGATTGTTTTATGGTTTTACCTTTTCTTATTTTTAAAATGAAAGCAATTCTTTTTGGCTATTCTTATAGAATATGCCATTAGTTGGGAATTTACATTTGAAAAGCTGGAAAATCATAATACTTTAGTATTACTTACATAAATGCTGGATTATCAAAATCCTGACATATATCTTCATACCAACAAACCAGTTGTAGAGACTGTCCCATTTGCCCTGTGAGAGCATGATCTGTGCCTACCATATGTGGCGACAAAGTGACCAACATACTCTTTGAATATTTTACAACACTATTGCTAGTTTTGTGCTGAGCCATTCATTCCCCCCCCCCTTTTTTTTTGCATCCCTTGGAATTGGTGATACTGTATCAGCAAGAAACATTATCAAGTAAATTGGTCATAGCAGTATCTAAAATGTCACCTTACCCACATCAGCACAGTTGCACAAAGCAGCAAATGATCTTACCAAAAAGGTGTAATAGCTTGGTAACAATGAACCTCTGAGCACTTTTAGGCAGAAGGGGTTGTTCTCCTGCTGGTCCCTGCATTATTCTCTGTGGCTTCCCAACCCTCCTACACCTTTGCAATCTGTCCCATTGGAAATTAGCTCTTCTTGAATTTTGTCCTAATTTGAGCATGCCATCTGCTTCCTGTTCGTGGAGACCCTAACAGATACTTTAGAGATTACTGACTACTCCCAGGTTCCCTCAGGAGAATAGCTCCAAACATGTTTTGGAGACAAGTGGCTTAAAATGGGTATGGATGGAAAATTTTGAGGGCTGAGTTGCAGAGACACAAAGTCAGTCTAATGGCCTCTTTTCACATTGCTTCCTGTTACACCAGAATGAACAACAGCCTTATAACAATAGGATAGAAGCACTGAACTTCACTGAAGACTATTTAAAGATATTCCTTAGATATACACTTTTTTCCATGTTCAAGTGACCCCAATATTCAAACATTTCTAATGTCAAAGTTGATCCATTCATCTCTATCTAAAGTCACCTTGAGGATGCTCTCGGTTTCTAACTTGTGTTTTAAGCCTTCATTCCCCACCAGAGAGATTGTTTCTTTTAAATTCTGTGTAAAATTTCACTTCAGAATTGCTAACCTCATGCTTACAAGAGTTTGTTATTACATAGCCTCTTTTGTCTTATCCTTAGTATTCCTAAACTTAGGTGTTCAGTTTCAGAATGACTTCCCGGATAAACTCAGGCTCTTCAAAACCTACCAAAAAGCCAGACTGGAGAAGAACATTTGAAATATTGTCCTCTCAGCACCAGCAGCATGGATCTGGGTGCAGTGCTGATCAAAGAGGATGAACACAGGATCAAGGCAAACATTAGCTCTGACAAGGAGGTCTCTT
The DNA here is from genome assembly GCF_048772815.1 of Callospermophilus lateralis. NCBI lineage: Eukaryota > Metazoa > Chordata > Mammalia > Rodentia > Sciuridae > Callospermophilus > Callospermophilus lateralis. The sequence goes on along the minus strand of NW_027514713.1, from coordinate 9,374,966 downwards.
AACCCTAAAGAGAATTACTTTCTTAACTGCCTCTTCCTTTTCAAGACTGTCTACCCCAGTCTTTCATGGAATTAGCCTTTCACTTTATTATGCAAAATATTTAAATTACTCTGTTCACTGGAATTAGCCTTTCTCATTATTATGAAAAATGGTTTAAATCACTTATTTTCTTCCTTTCCCACACTCACCCCTATCCCTTTCTATCTAGAGATGATCTCTTGTCCTAACAGCATTAAGGACCCTGATCCTTACAGTGATACACATTTTAATGGCTACTTCCTTAGCTACACTTAAAATTCAAAATCAGCCAAAGCTTGAACTTCAAAGCATGGAATTTTAAAGACCTACAGTACTTCTAGCCTTATAATGAAACACCGCAGTACCTGCCCCATTCCTTGTCATTTCTTATTTCCATTCCATGAAGTGTCTCTTTTCTTTTTTTTTTTTCAGCTGTTTTAACATACATATTTCCCTAATACTAAAAAAAAAAAAAAATTATACTTAGTCTAAAATCTATGGATTCTGTGTCTTTTTTATATATCACTGACTGTGGGCACTGTGGGGAGCTGCACTTTGAGGAGTGAAGGACTCATCCCATTAACCACTCTGAGTGCTGCTGTCAGGAAATCTTCAATCGCCAGATGTCCTCGGGAACTGCATCTGCTGAAGAGAACTGCCTCTGCCCAGGGAGGCCTACACTCAATAAATTATATACACAGGAGTATAAATGACCAATGTCCTTGTCCCAACTTGTGACCCACTACTTTGAAGAATTAGCTTGTATCAGAGCACCTTATAGGGTTGGCTGAGGCCTTCCGTTAGAATTCATTTTATGGACTTCTATAACAAAATACCTAAGACTGAAGGAAAAATAAGTGTTTGGGGAAGAACACAGAGGCTGAAAAAGTTCAGATGACTACCAGTGATGAGGGCCTCATGCGAATGAGGTGGATGCCACCACACAGTGAAGTACATTAGACGGGTCAATGGGCCAGCAGAACGTACATAAGAGACCAGAAATGTGGGGTGGCCTCACTTTATAACAGGCATTCCTGAGAACTAAACCAGTCTCTCAATACCTAACCCACCTTTGTGAGACAGGAATTAATCTCTTTCAAGGATGGGGCCCTGTGATTTAATAACCTCCCAGGAGGCTCCACCTCTTAACACTCCACCATTTCTCAAAACTGTTCCATTGGAGCCCAATCTGCCAGATGTGAACCCCCCCACACACCGGGGTTCAACCATGTTTAAACCTTAGCATCTTCTTTGAGCAGTCCAACTTCTCTTTCTGCTTAATCCTGTTTCCTTCCCTTTCCTTACAAAGAGAATTCCCTAGTAAATTTCCAGCATGCTGATCTTCTTCTCAAGACGTGTCATCTGGAGAAATCAATCTGGGGCATTACCTGCTGACTTCCTGCTATTGTGTATCAGAATTTTTCTCTTGTACAGCACTCCTCTTTCTCTGTTCCTACCACAACTCATCCCCCTCATTTCACCTTTCTTAAGCACTGGTAATATCATTTTTAGGTAAATCAACATGCAATATGATAATGTAATCATTATTCACAGCTGAGTCACATAGTTTAATATGACTATATCTTGTTTCATGTACTTTTCCTTTTTCCTGATATTAAAGTTGCCTCATTTTTTCACTTCTTGGTGCATGTACCAATTTTCTCTTCATTCTAACCATGACATTAATTTGTCTCTGAACATGGTCACAAATATTATTCTTTCATCAGTTGTATATTATTCTTAGCGCCATTGTTCTTAGAAGGCTCTGTCCTGCTCTAATTTAATTCTTTCCAGTGTCTGGTATTTCTGTTCTTGGTATTTCTGTTCTCCATCATTCTGAATACTTTTTACTTTTTCTCTGTATTGTACCCATTTTTTCCTGGATTCCATATCTCCTTTTCTGGTTTCATTGGGCACATGTTCTAGTAGCTTTCTGAAAAGGGGAGCATGGGAGGTAAACTTTTAAGACCTTGCATTTCTGAAAATTTCTTTTTTTTTTAATACTTGGCTGATTCTTGGCTGCTGCTTGGTTGAGTATAGAATTTTAAATTAAAAATAATCATTTCCTTCAAATTTTGAAGGCATCTTTCTATTTGCTTTCCATTTTCAGGTAAGATGTTAGGAAGATTTTGTCTCTTTTATGTGGTATTGTTTGTTTGCTTATCTTTTTTTCTTTAAATATTTTTTAAAGTTGTTAACAGACCTTTATTTTATTTATTTATATGCAATGCTAAGAATTGAACCCAGGGCCTCACATGTGCTAGGCAAGCACTCTACCACTGAGCCACAACCCCAGCTCTGTTTGCTAATCCTTTTAAGCTTCAAATTACCCCTGGTGGTTTTTTGTTTTGTTTTGTTTTGTTTGTTTGTCTTGATAATGTGACTTGAATCTCTATTCATTGATCAGGCCATGGGTCTTTTCCGCCTGGAACCTCATGCCCATTCATTCTAGGAAACTTCCTGATTATTGCTGTGACAATATCTTTTCTCCATATTTTCATTTTGTTTCAGATGTTGCACCTTTTGGCTTGATAGTTTCATTTTCTTGTCTGTTCTCTTTCTCTTTGTCTTTTGACTTATTGATGCCAGTTAGGGATATTTTTCTCATACCCTTTTTATTGTGCTGATTACTTTTACTTTTTTTCCCTATTATTTGTTTCCAAGAGCTCTTTCTTATTTTCTGAATTTTTAAAAGTATCTTTTTGTATTTTTATTTCAGAGATTTGATAACTTGATAATATATCATAAGTAATTGGAGATTTTTCCCTTTGTATTCTTATTTCTTCTTTTCCTCTGTTTTTGACTTCTGTTAGAGAAGTTTTCAGATATTTGGGTGATCCTTTGTTTGTTTGTTGTTGTTAAGAGTGAGATATTAGGGCTGGGGTTGTAGCTCAGTGGTGGAGAACTTACCTAGCATGTGTGAGGCCCTGGGTTCATCCCCTGCACTACATAAAACTAAATCTAAAAAAAGGCATATGTGTGTGTGTGTGTGTGTGTGTGTGTGTGTGTGTGTATATATATATATATATATATATATATATATATATATATATATATATATATATATATGAGTCATTAACATTAACAATCTGATCAGTATGCTCAGATGGAGTTTGTCCTCCTGAGTTTGAGCACTTTATCATCAGGCCATTCTGAGGGACTCGTAAGAGTAGTTCTTTTCCTTGGGCTTGCCATGTTTTCCTGGAGAAGAATCTTTATTTATTTATTTCTACTTAGAGATTAGATACCCTGGCTGCTAATGTTTTAGGGAAAGTGATCCAGAGGTTGCAGCATTCAGATTGTCAACTTTTATTCTCCTTTTCAGTATAGGGTGTCTCTCCTTATCCACTCTCCTTCCTACCCTATCAGTTATGTCTGATGTACCTGAGCCCCGATGGTTTGACTGCTCCAGAAAGTCAATTTATCTTCAGCAACAAGTCGTGTTTGTCTTCTTTCATGGAGTGGGGAAGGTAAGAGTTAAAATCTCAATTACTTTAAAAGATTTTTCTTTTCTTTTTAGTTTCACCCATAACACTCTCTTCAGAATATACAGTGCCTGTAATTCTTTACAATTTCCACAAATAAGTGGCGGAAATTGGTTTGCATTTTGGATGGAGATATAAATGCCTTAAATTCAACTTTCTTTGGACTACTCAGTCATTTCCTTTTTCTGTTTCCAAGATGTCTTCTTTTGGATGCTGGCATAAATTTTCTTAATCCTGTTGTGTATCCATTTTTCCTTTTGCAATCATTTTAGCAGGGGTTGGGGAGGGAGTGGAGATATGAGTTTTTTGGTAATATTTAAATGACAGTCTTCATTTCTTCCATTGTAAATGACAATTTGAAGAAAAATATGAGTTGGTATCTCATTCTTTCAGCTACATGCCACAAGGACTTAATAAAGACTACATTTCATTTAAAAACTACAAACATTGAGAGTTAGTGACCAACCTGGTGATGTCGTATGATTCAGTTCTAGTGAAGACCCAAAGGTGAGTAAATATAGAACAGATTGGAGAAGTGTATGATATTTGATATTCATATTAAATATATGGGGAATAAAGATACAAAAATAAGAAGGGCATGTCTTGGACGTCACCTGATCTGTGGGCATGAAGAAACAGGACATGGAAAAGCATGGCAACAGAAGACTTTCTCTCTTTTCATTGTTTTTCCTCAAAGCCTACCTTTATGCTGGCTGAAACAGAGAATGAAGTTAAATAAACAAATGTCATCTTGCTTCTATTTTTTAGTACATTTTTGTTTTGAATTTATGACTTATAAACCTGCTTACTTCAAACAATATGAGGTAGTTAGATGTATTAAATTATACTAAGTGGACAACGGGTTGAATATCTTCCTTTCAACCCTACAGATCACTTCTCCACCCTGTTTCATTCTGCTGTCTGGAATCAGACCTAGACAGGCTTTTGTACCATCTGTTGCTGTTTTCCAGGATCTAGCCCAAGGACGTCTGCAACAACAGGTCTGAGGAAAGGGAATGAATGCAGGGTTTTTTCTTTGATTCCCTCCTTGTATTTCTCTTCCAGTTTCCTCCCTCACCAAAGGTGACTGTCCACTGGCTCTCTTCTGCCTGCTCCCTTAATCCCTTCAGATCTGCTACTAGGATCCCCTCTTGCTCTGTAATTTTGATGAGAAAAGTAGCCATGACCATATTTGAATTTTCAAGCAGGACATGTGCTGAAACTCTGAGGAGTCTGTAAACAACCCAACAGTCTTTGGGATAGATGTGCTACAGGTTGGTGAGGGGACTGACTGGTTATGTTTCTTGAGCTTTCTGTTGCCTCTGGGCACTTGACTGAGGGATCCAAGTTGCCAACATATGACTTTAATGAGTATGTTTTAATAATTCTTATTTCATACCCCATATCTATCAACTAAACTGAATAGATATGCTTCTAATTTGCTGGTTTTGGCAAGTACTAATTATTTTGCACTGTCTTATACTGATTAATGTGACAGTACTAAAAGAAGAATGAGAAAACTTTTTTCTTGAGAATGTGTAGGATTATGATGAAGAAGTTCATCAAATTATTTCTATATACATCACCTTGTAGGGGTTTAGAAGAGGAGTTGAATCTTCATTGCTTCATATACATTACATTGTGTACTATGAGACTCTATCATGATGAAAATGAAATAAATGTATCTGTGAATTAGTCTCTAGGCAAAGGCTTGGTAGGGATGTAAGACTATAATACAGATTAACAGAATGCTAAGATCCAAGGCAGCTTAAGTGAAATCAATGGTTCAAATGCCTCAATTTTTATGAACTCACAAATTACTTAAATCCATTTCCAAATTTAGCTTGGACATCTACAATAATTTCATATTTCTTTTCTAAATTATTCAGTACCATAGCTAAATTTCCAAAGAATTAAATTGACAAAAAATTCCATGAAAACATTTGGTAATTATTAAACACTAATAATAAATCATTTAGGAGAAAAAAGTTAGCATTAAAATTGCTGACTTTCAATCTGAAAATGGTGAGTTTAGACACTGAATTGTTTTTTATGGATAGTATTTTAAAGAAACACTTCTAGGAATATACCAAATATCTCATATATTTGTTTTTTTGCACAGTTAGCTTTCACACTGATGAAGTAGGAGACTGTCAATTTGTGTATATGAAACTCCAAGGACTAGTTAAATTAAGGCTGTTCAGTAGAAGAATACATTCAACAAGGGTTTCAAATGTAGATACCAAGTACTGCAGGTAACAGGTGTGCTTGAAATGTATGAATTGATGGGCCTGCTAGTGCAAATGCATGGTGAAAGATCATGATTACTGGACCCTTTGTTTTGTGCTGCAGGGGGAATGTAGGCTTAAATAAAACTGCAACGGGAAGGAAAGATCCAGCACCGTGAAATACTGCAGAAAAAGTAACTAAGAAATACATTATTAGTAAGAGAATGGTAGGCTTTTCGTGCCTAAGGAACAAAGCACGAACTATGTCGAGACAAAAACCAATTGATGCTGGTCATGTTGGTCCAAGTTCTGCAGTGGAATGTGTCTGTTCACTAAAATCTTAAACATCAGAGCCTAGCTGGTCTATCCATCAACTCACAATCATGCATGAGAACCATGAGGGAGGAGCTGCTGCAAAGTTCAGAAGACCATGTGACAGGAGACTAAATTTCATTAACAACACCCTGAGAGGAGCTAGTCAGCCAAAGGGAACAGCAGGGGGAATCCCCACCACTTAACACAGAAAATGCTCAGAGCAGCTCCACCTCTGCATTTGCCACATCTGCTGCAAAATAATTAATCAGGCTGCAAAACCGTAGGTGTGACTGAGGGGTGGCACCAAGATGAGCTATAATTGTGAGAGGCATATAGCTCTACGGAAATATAGAAAACTTATTTTCCAAAATATATCAGCAAATAACACACTTGTGCAATATAGTCAGCATGATCCTTAATACCTGGAGACTAGGGAAAAACAAGATTTAAAAATATTGGTTGAATAAATGAATGAATGAAATGGTAAATAAATTTGGTAAGATTTTGGTAAGAAGAGCCTGGAAGATATGAATTCCTCTAGATAAGTTTTTAATCTGATTATTTCAGGGAAAATTTCTACACTTTATTGATTAGTCCATATTACTTATTGAGAGGAGCTCTTCTTCCCTTTTTCAAATTATTAAAATATATTAAGCCTCAAATTCCAAGCCTTTTTGATTTTATGGATTTCAACCTTTTTTTTACAGAAAAATTCTTATCAGTTATTATCATGTTACTTATATTTTCCATTTCATCTCAGTTTTTCCATCCCTTTAAGCATAGCTTATGTATTGAGTTGGATGTCTTTTCAAAGTCTTACATTAACTAAGTTTTACAGATGAACCCATCCTGAAAATACTAAAATCCAGAATCTTAAGAGTTGCAGAATAACAATAACAGTTGATCTTCTTTCTTTGCCTGGTAGTCATCGTATTATTATATTAATTATTGTATTAATCAAGCAGTATATACTGAATGCCAAATGGTTGCCAATTTACATTAGGTATTACAAAAAGGACACACACACACACACACACACACACACACACACATATATATATATATATATATATATATATATATATATATACACACACACACACACACACACACACACAGTAGAAATCATAGTTCTTGCCCTTTAAGTGTTTATATTAGAAGTACTTAAAATATCATATGTTTACACATAAAGCAAAGAACAGTAAAATAACAAACAGCTAGAAATTGACTAAAAAATTATGGGAACACAAAGGAGAGATAGATTACTATGTACCAAATCCAGTTGCCAGGAGTGTTTTGTAGAATCAGCAAGGCGTGGCTGGAACTTGAAAGACAAGTAGGAGGAAGAAGACAAGCCACTCAAATGGGGAGGATCAGCAGGAACACAGGCATGGAAACTGGAAGAAAAATGATGCTTACACTTTTTTACATCCCATTTAGAAGCCAAAGAAAGGCATGACTTTCAGAGCAAGTAATAGACTGTAAGAACGGGTTATTATTACCTGAGGAGAAATGTTGCCTTGGGACATTAACAGGTGGCATTATTGTTTGGGAATTAATTTGAGTCTTGGTGTTTTATACCTGCAACAGGTGTCCTGAAGATACTTTAATTGAGTGATTAAATAAGCTGATGGAGAACAACCGAGCTGCTGATGCTCTGTTTAGAAAATGCTAAGAAACGCTGAATGCTGATTACGTTTCCGGAGTTTGCGGAATTTGTTTTCTTTTTCTTTACCATGTTAATTTTTGCTACAAATTAACTTGCATATTTAGTCCATGCTACTCATAGTAAAATAGTAATTCAGAAAGATTTGGGTTTGCTCCTCATTTGTGTAACTTTGAAAAATCATCTAAGCCCAATATGTAAGAAGGAAAGGAAAGCATGGTATCCTTCAATGATTGTGAGAATGAAATGAAGCTATTTAGTTTATTTATTTACTTTTGCTTTGCTGAGGATCAAAAAGGGTCTTACCATGCTAGACAAGTACTCTACCACTAAGGAGCTGCATCATTAATCCATGAAATAAAAACATAAGCAGAACATCTAGTTAATTTTTTGGCACGTGGTTGTCTTAAATACTTTTCCTCTTTCCTGCTTTCCCTTTCTCTGTTCGAGTAATGGACAATGATACCCCCAAAGACTACATAATATATTAAACCAACTTGTGACACTTTTTGGAGTAAAAGGGAATAGTACTAAAAATTACAGTGGGGCACAGAAGAAAATTGAGACTGACCCTTACTATGTTTCTTATGAAAAGAGAAAGAAAAAGAAACCAAAAAAGATTTTTTTTCATAAATCTATATACCATTGAATAAAAAGTTGCCATCACAAAAGGTATTCTGTGAATTTCATCACACATATTTTGACGTAAAAAATCTCATTGCAACATGATGTATAGCTACCACTTAAAATAGCAATGAATACAATAGTAAATGCAAACTGCCACTCCTATATATCTTTCTCAATAAGCTTCTTTCATTTTTTTCTCCTTTTTAAATATTGATAAGAATTGTATGTATTTAGGTTGCGCAATGTGATATACTGATAAACATAAGATGATTACCACAATCAAGCTAAATAACATATCTTGCACCTCATACATAGATACCTTTTGATCAGCATGACCCTGTTCTCCTAGAAACCCTGACAACCACTTAATCTCTGCTTCCACAAATGCATGAAATTATGTAGTATTTGTCTTTTTGTGCCTGACTTTTTTCACTTAGCATAATGTCCTAAAATTTTGTCCCAAATGGTGAGATATACTTCTTTTTAAGACAGAAATTTTTTTCCCTCTCTCTCTCTCTGATATTTTCTGTATTAGCATTTATTCACCCATGGACTTTATGATTCATTCTTGGTAGGGATGGTCCTTTGAAATTCTGTGATGTCACTTGTAATATCTCTTCTTTCACTTACATATCTTTTCCCTCTTTTTAAAGATAGTCTAGTTAAAGTTTGTTAATTTTTTTTTTGTTTCAGAAATCCAACTCTTGTTTCATAAATGTTTTCTGTTCTCTATTTATTTATGCTCTGGTTTTTATTATTTCCTTCCTTCTGCTAACTTTGGGCTTAGTTTTTTTCTGTTTCTTGTTCCCTGAAGTATAATGTTAGGTTGTTTATTTTAGATCTTTCTTTTTTCATAATGTAGGCCCTTATAACTATAAAATTTCCCCAAACAATTGCTTTTGCTGAATTTCTTAAGCTCTATTAAAATTTCTTTCTATTTTGTATTACAAGATACCTTTTTATTTCTTTTTGATATCTGATGTTTCAGGAGTGTGCTGTTTAACTTTTACACATTTGTAAATTTTCCAATTTTCCTACAGTTACTGATTTCTAGTTTTATACCATTATGGCTGGAAAAGATACTTGATATGATTTTAACCAAATCTTAAATTTGCTAAGACTTAATTTATAATATAACATATAATCTATCCTAGAGAATATGTGGGGAAGAACATCTTCCGCTGCTGTTGGAGACAATGTTCTCCATTTATCTAGTAGGTCCACTTAGTCTATAGTGTTTTTCAAGTCTGCTGAATGTCTTTTAAAAAAATATTTATTTATTTATTCTAATTAGGTATATATGACAACAGAATGCATTTTGATTCATTGTACACAATTGCAGTCCAACTTTTCTTTTCTCTGGTTGTACATGATGTAGCATTGCTACCATATGTGCAGTCATACATGTACCTAGGGTAATGACATCCATCTCATTCCACCATATTTCTTGCCCCCATGATCCTTCCCCTCCCTTTCTCCCTTTTCCCAATCACAGTTTTCCCCATCCCCACCACTCCCGCAAACATGGATTAGCATCCACTTATCAGAGAAAACATTTGCCCTTTGGTTTTTTGGGATTGGCCTACTTTGCTTAACATGATCTCCACCTCCATCCATTTACCTGCAAATGCCATAATTTTATCTTTTAATGGTGTTTATATACCTTGAAGTTTATATACCACAGTTTCTTTTTCCATTCATCTATTGAAGGACATCTAGGTTGGTTCCATAGTTTACATATTGTAAATTGAGCTGCTATAAACATTGATGTAGCTGCATTACTATAGTACGCTGATTTTAGGTCTTTTGGGTAAAGACCGAGGAGTGGGATAGCTAGGTCAAATGGTGATTCCATCCCAAGTTTTCTAAGAAATCTCCACACTGCTTTCCAGATTGTTTGCACCAATGTGCAGTGCCTTTTCCTCCACATCCTTGCTTCAAGTCTGCTGAATTTCTGTCTAAAAGATCTACAGTTGAAAGTGGGGCTTTGAAGTCCCCAAGTACCATTGTATTGAACTCTATTTCTCCCTTCACTTATGCTAATATTTACTTTGTATACAATCTTAAAGGTAATGTAAGTCTTCTATAAGTAGAACATGGTTAGATCCAGTTATTTTTTATTCATTCAGTCATTCTATGTCTTTTGATTGGAGAATTTAATCCATGTATAATTAAAGTAAATGTTTTGAGCTGCTCATTGTTTCCTGATTCCTTTTGCTGCTTTCCTTTGTAATTTGGTATTTTTCTAAGTGGTATGCTTTTCTTTTTCTCTTTTGAATGTCAATTGCAGTATTTTCTTTGTGGTTACCATGAAGCTTACATAAAAATTCTTTTTTTTAGAGAGAGAGAGAATTTTTTAATATTTATTTTTCAGTTTTTGGTGGACACAACATCTTTATTTTATTTTATGTGGTGCTGAGGATCCAACCCAGCGCCCCGTGTGTGCCAGGCGAGTGCATTGCCCCTTAAGCCACATCCCCAGCCCCATAAAAATTCTTATAGTCATGAAAATATGTTTGAAACTGATAGTAACAACTTCTATTGCACACACAAAAACTACACTTCTAAAAATAGCCAATAAATACCTGAAAAAAGACTCAACATCAGTAATCACTGTGGAAATACAATTTAAACCACAATGGGATATCCCCTCACACCTGTTGTCAAAAAGAAGGCAAAAAAGTTGGTGAGGATACAGAAAAAAGGGAGAAATGGGAATCCTTGTGCACTGTTGATAGGAATTTACAGAGGCGGGCATTTTGGAAAACAGCATAACTTCCTCAAAACTTAAAAAAAAACAACAACAACAACAACAAAAAAACTTATGTCATCCAATAATCCAACCACAAGGTATATCCAAAGGAAATTAAATCAATATTTTGAAGAGGTATCTATATTCCCATGTTCAGGGCAGCATTATTAACATATTCTATGATATGGAGTCAATACGAACTTAACACCACAAAAATACATAATCCAATTAAGTATGCAAAAGAACTAAATAGACATTTCTCAAAAGAAGAAACACAAATGATCAACAAATATGTGAAAAAAATGTTAAACATCTCTAGCAATCCGGAATATGGAGTCAACCTGATGCTGGAGCAGTCATGGTACAGGGTCTGTAGGGGCTGGTCTGGAGTTTGGAGTCATGTATACTAGCCTTATATCATATAGCCACAGCTCTGGTCGAAAGCCTGGGGCCATGGGAGCAGACCAGGTAGGCCTAAAGCCTGTGTTTGTGGTTGTTGGCCTGGTACTTGAGGCCAGGGCTGCTGACCTGCACTAGAGTAGAACTGATGCCCAGGGCTATATGTCCTAGCTCTGGGCTGGTCTGGAATCTGGGGCAGAGACCTGGAGCTTGTATCCACATAGGCTGGACATAGTATGGGGATGGTACAGAACCTATGGCAATGAGAACTGGCCAGTTGGAGATTCAGTGCATGGGAGCTGGCTTGGCACAGGTGTTAGCCTGGAGCTGGATCTTAGGGCATGGGGGCTGGCCTGTTTTTGCGGCTATCCTGGAATCTAAGATAGGAGGGGCTTGCTTGGTGCTGGGGTAGGTATGGAGCCTGGGTTCACAGGTGCCAGACTAGTGACTGGGTCCTCTGTGCTGGTCTGGCACCAGGTTCACTGGGACAGTTCTGGTCCTGGAGTATGCAGAAAAGGTGGGTGCTCAGTTCACTCTCCTATCCCCACACTAAAGGTATTTCTCTCCACAATGTTCTCTGCAGATTCAGGGGAGGAGGTAACATGAGTAATGTTGAAATTGTCCTTTCTTCTCTCTTGAATGGGTCTTTTCTTATTTCTGTGTTTCACCCACATGCCATCATCTCCCACTTTAGTCCTGTGAAGGTATTGTGTGTGCATGTGTGTGCATGCACACACCCTTGAATATGCACTCATGGATTGTTGTTCAAGTTAATATTACTCTGAAGGGATGAGACTTCATCCCTTCAGAGTGGAAATTCCTATTCTGCCATTTTGCTGACACTGTGCTATTACATTCTTCACAAATTTTCTGACTGATGCAGTCCAGCTGCTCTGGGAGATTTAGAGAGATCAGTAACGGGGACCAATTTTCTGTATATGGATGGTCCCTGCCTTATGATAGTTTAACTTATGATTTTTTTGACTTTATGATTGTGTGAAGACAATATACATTCAGTAGAAACTATTTGCCAGGTTTTGAATTTTGATATTTTCCTGGGTTAACAATATGTGATTCTCTCCCAGTGCTGGGTAGTGGCAGTGAGTCACAGCTCCCATTCAACCATAGGGTCATCAGGCTAAGCAACGAATACCCTAGAGTGTACCATGTATCCAAGCTAGGATGTAAGTAAATAACTAAGTAAGATATATTAAATGCATTTCCAATTTATAATATTTTCTGTTTACAATGAGTTGATCAGAACGTAACCCTATTGTAAATCAAGAAGCATCTGTATTTAGATTCCAGAGTTATTAAGTCTGAGGGCTATAACTGAAGTTAACTCATGAGAAGCCTTGGCTGAGAGGGGTTTCAAGGGGTACTCTAGCATAGTGAGGTGGGGTAATGGCTGGGAAGAGTTTAACTTGTCATCAGAGATTTTTTGACATACTTTTAAGTACTTGATTTTTTTGTGTGTGTGTTTTGAGTTTCTTCACTAAAAGGGAGAAACAGAGATACAGTGAAGTTGCCATTGAAATATTGCCCTTGTTTGGAAGTTCAGATTCATCTATGTGTGCTTTAGTATTTGGTAACATTAATATTGTGTTTATAAACTTAACAACTTGAACTTGATTCTGTAATCATCAAACTGAACAGAAGCTCTCAGCCCAGGAAGCTTCTGTCCCACTGCGTTAATTAGCACATGCCTGAGTCTGACTGGACAGTCTAGGGCCTAAGGCATAGTGAGTCAGCAAAGGCTGTGCTCTAACTTTTATGGGCTTTTTTAGCCATTTTTATTCTTTGTTTTGAGTTGCTGAGTCTGGCCTCAAATTTACAGTCCTCCGGCCTTAGCTTTCTGAATCACTGGGATCACAGGTCTGTGCCCAGGCAGTTATTCCCAACCTCCATTATGAGTAAAAAGACCTCGACTGTGGAGACAGCTTATTTTCATTGGCCTTTGCCCCAACTCTAGGTCCCACTCTCTATAACCAAAGAAAGCCCTCTAATGCATATGTAATGTTAGTGTGCTAAAAACTATACATGGAATCATACCACAACTATATAATAAAATGAATATAACTAACAAAGAATCATAAGGCTTATTTTCAGTTTTCAAGAATGTTCATAGAGAATTATACCTTAGTTTTGCCTTTTCATCTTTAAGAACCAGTAAATCCAGTTTATAGACAAAACTTTTCCCTAAAAGGCAGTTTTTTTTTTATTGACTAATTACGGTAAGACAGTTTCCTTCAGCTTTAGCTTTCATTACCTGTAATATGATGAAGTAATAACAAGTACTAACCAACTAATATTTCTTTTTGTTTCTTTTATAAGAGCTTGTTTTACTACAATTTGCAGAGAATACTTAAAGGAGGCATGACTACACGAGTATTCAGTGCTGCTTGTTATCTGTACTTAAAATATCAGTGAGGGAGATGTCATATGATAATAAATGCTACTGATTTGGAATATACTCACTTGAACTTTGCTTACTTTTGTTGTGAAAGAGAAAGCGAGAGACAGAGAGAAGGCAGATATACATGTGCTTTATAAAGAAAACGGCTTTTAAAAATGGCTCAGCAGTATTATGTGGGCTGACTTCTATTTCCTGGTGCCTCTGGCAAACATGGGAAAGTAGTTCTTCCATACAGACATTCTTGGAAATAAAATGTCTCTAGAGAGTGAGCTTCCTGCTTTATCATTTTAACCCACTAATCTGTACCTCACAGGACTATTGAGAGACTCGGCTAATAAAAAATGATCATAAAGCACTTGGCAAAATCACAACTATAAAAAAGGATAAATGCAAATGTGGTAAGGCTTGTCTTTCTGGTATGTACTTAAAGCCTTTGTGCATGAAATGATACAGTGACTCAAATGTCAAGGAAAATATTTTTTTTTCTTTTTTCTCTTTCACAAACTGGGAGTAGTTTTACCAGCTGGTTTGCTAGACTGAATTGTTTCTAACTCAATAATAGGGTACTAGGTTTAAAACCTTCCTTCTAATGCTGATATTAGACCTCTCCATAAACTCATGAATATATTGCTTAAGAATTTATACCTGCTTATTTAAAGAAGTGCAACACATTTGTATTAAAAATCATAGGGGTAAATAAATGGGTCATGTAGCAATTGAAGGCTTTATTTATATCACAAAATAGGAATTAGCAGCAGCTATTTGGTAGTTTTCTTGAGTTACCACAGTGAGAACAGGATAATTACCGGGCACAGTATACATATTATGCTGTATGTTCCTGATTTACAACTCCATCCAAGAGGAAAGGGAAGGGAAGACGTAAGATGCAGCTGTGTAGCAGGCAGAAAAGGCAGTCCGTCCACATTGATGCAGGAATTCTGCTCAGTCACATGCATACTATTGGGCGGATTCATGGGTCTAAAAGCTTCTCATTCCAGCCAAGCCCAGCTTCCCTGGTGTCTCAAGAAGATGACAAGACATTGTTGTAATTGTGCACAGAGAATGAAGAAAGGTGGGTGAGACAGTCCCCCCCACAGTGGAAGCAAGTAAGTTCCCACCAAACTAAGAAAACAATCAGTTTCTCCTTTCTTCCCAGAGAAGATGATAGTAGAAATTGTCTTACCAGGTATGTCCTATGTCTTGGATTTATAATATCAGCAGAGAGATAAGTTGATGTCCATACTTACGAATCCCAGGAATACTATATATATATGTATTTTTTTACTTTGATCTTGTCTTATAACTGTAAATATTTTAGAGATGTGATCTCTATTTATTATTCAAAGGAAGTTCTGCTGTGGAATTATACCTTTCCTCTGGCATTTTAGTAAGTTCTATATTTGCCAGCATGTTATATTCCTCTACCCCAGAATTAATCACATTTAAGCATACCTAATGTTTTCCTAGTTTTATTTATATGTTAGAAAAGTAGAGTTTGGCACAAAGGGATTTGTTTTGATTATGTCTCTATTCACATTAAGTTTAGGGTTGCTTATACGGGTTGCTGATTTTGTTGGACTATCTATATCACATTAGATGCTCTTCTATGTTTCCTTCCAGTAAATTCTAATGACACTGCTCTTTGGATGTGATTACTCATTCTTTTGAGAGTATTAAAAGGGTGTGAGCAAAGCTGTCACACAATGATGATGTTTTTATTTATGTAAAATATCTGGTGGCTGGAGTAGGAAACTCCTACACAGTGCCACCAGGTCACACAAACACTGCTCTGTTTCTTGAAGCCCAAGTAAGATTTCTTGGAGTCCCTGAAGAAAATTTGACTCCTCTTATTACAATCTATTGGACATACTCTGCTTCATATATTCTTTGCTGTTAACTCCAAGAACTTTTAAGTTTTCCAATGTCTGACAGACTAAGGAAAGAAGATAAGGGTGAACTAGCAGAAGCTGGTCAGAGGTAGGAGAATTTACTCTACAACTCTGGGAAAATTACCTGAACAAGGGGGAAGGGAAATATGTTTTGCTGTATTATTTTTGAGAATTTTACTATCTTTCTACTTACGTTTATAAATAAATACATATCAAAATTTCCACTTGAATTTTAAAATTATTTGGGTATATTCAGATTTGGTAATAAAGATATCAAAATTTATATAAGCCCTTTGGCTCCAAAATGTAATACAATATTTTAATGAAGATGACTTTTAAATCAACACAGGATGCTAACTTTATAAGCTGTGAGGTATGAAAGCAAGTCAGAAAGGTGTACTTTCAGGCCTAAGTCCTTTCTTTTTTTTTTTTTTTTTTTAAAGAGAGGGAGAGAGGAATTTAAATCTGAATTAAAAAAGCTTCCTGGAGGATGCATAGCTACAAGCCAGATCTCATATGGGTGGTCTAAAAATTTTCAAGCTGAGAATTTAGTATGAAATGGTCCTGAACTGCTGGTGCCTCCAGGCATCTATCAGCAGTTTTCTCCAGAGAACTTATCATTTCAAAACTCACTAAATTTCCATGCATAAAGCTCTAAGGATCAGAGAAAGAGAGAGAGAGAGAGAGAGAGAGAGAGAGAGAGAGAGAGAATTTTCAATATTTATTTTTTTAGTTTTCGGTGGACACAACATCTTTGTTTGTATGTGGTGTTGAGGATTGAACCCGGGCCGCATGCATGCCGGGCGAGCGCGCTACCACTTGAGCCACATCCCCAGCCCTAAATCCTTTCTTTTACCTTCTCTCTTATGTGCTGCTGAAGGAGATTTTAACTTCAGATTTAAATTCACAGTATTGCTGCTGAGGGTAAGAAACAAAACAATAGAAGAGTGTTTTCCTTAACAACATTGTCTCAGTTGATATTAAAAAAGTCAGGTGTTGATAAAATGTTTTAAAGATAATTTTCTTCAAGAAATTTGGCTTGTTAAAACCCTATATAAAGATTTTTCTTTATTAATTAATAAAGATGATGATAGTATTAATAAGTTAAACCAAAGAACAATAATAAGAAGCTGTGCAGAGTTAGATTCTACAAATGCCTGACTTGCGTACATACTGACTACAGTTAATGGGAGGGATATATCTAAAATCTTATTTTTAAATTAATTATTTGAAACTCAAAAGTTTAATATAAATTGGTGAGGTTCACAGCCCACTTGAGTCCAGTTAAGTTATATTGAATCTAAAGCATTGTTAATGAAATTATTTTTAAAATGGTAATTCTAGAGTTTACAACTGTGTTTTTCTTTTCACACTCCAATGGGAAAGAATGTCCTCTCCTGGTACTTCTGGGTATCAGTAACTCATCATTTTAATTTAAGGCACATTTATATATGGATAAGTAACAGGAGGTTGGGGGGCCAGGGCTTACCCATGTGGTTATCACAGCACATCAGGAAACAGGGCAGTTGGCTCACTGAAGTCCCTGAACTGGATTTTTCCACACCATTAATATATAAGGATGTAAAAGTAAAGGACCATTTGGGTATGGCTTAAGGAAGGTGGAAATATTAGGTCACTAAAAAGTTGGTATTAATTTATTTTATATGACACTATAGACAAAACTATGCAATTACAATAATTTAGTCAAGACTTCCATTAATATCAACTAAAAATCAAGAATTTAATTTTTTAAAAAAAATTATTTAAAAGTTTTTTATTTACCTTTCTTTCTCTCTCTCTTTCTTTCTTTCTTTCTTTCTTGCTTCCTTGCTTTCTTTCTGGAATTGAACACAGGCTTTATACATGTTAAGCACATGCTCTTCCAGTGAGCTAGACTACCAGCCCTAAAAAATATTTTAGATGTATTCAAGAGCAGGCAGTCAGGTAAGGAAAGAGTTGGGGGTGGGGGAGTGAAAGTCAGAACTGGATGAATTTTAGCATCTGTTGTCATGGCCACATGAGGCTTGAGGCTTTTCCTAATATGGGAATCCAATAGGATACTCCTCATAAAGCAGACACCCCAGAGGGATTTAAGGAAAATCAATTATTTCAAACACCAAAACAGAGTAAAGGAGAAAAAAGCTTCCTGGAGGATGCATAGCTACAAGCCAGATCTCATATGGGTGGTCTAAAAATTTTCAAGCTGAGAATTTAGTATGAAATGGTCCTGAACTGCTGGTGCCTCCAGGCATCTATCAGCAGTTTTCTCCGAGAACTTATCATTTCAAAACTCACTAAATTTCCATGCATAAAGCTCTAAGGATCAGATAACTTAAAAAATCACCACATACATAAGAAAATAATGGACCATAAGTAAGAACCAGCATGAACAAAAATCGAAGAATCAGATCCATGATTCAGATATTAGAGTATTCGGAAACAGAATTTAAGTGTATATATGAAATGTAATTTAAGAAATTTAGAAGAGGCTTTAAGATATGTGTTCAGAGAAAGAAAATTTAAAAAATAAACTAACATAACTTTAGAAATAAAAGTAATATACATTAGAAACTAAAAAGATGATGTTAGCAGAAGATGAGACAAAACTGAAGAATCAATGAATAGGAAGACATTTGTGAAATTATCTAGAATGCAGCCCAGAGAGATAAAGAGAAAGATACTATGAAAGAGATATGGAGTGTAGAATGAGAATATATGTGCTATCAGCAGCCTAGAAAGAAAGAAGAGAAAAAGTGGGGTTCAGAATGTTTGAGAACTGATGAAGTCACCAACTCTAGAGTCAAAAAATCCAAGGATAGCAAGAAAGATGGATTCAAAAAAATCTGTACCTAGATTTACTCTTATTGAGTAAAACTATTGTAAACTAACGACAAGGAGAAAATTCTAAATGTAGCTAGAGAGAAAAGATGGATTACATTTCAAGATTATTTTTCAAAATTCAAATTGTAACTAAAGAAGCTAGAAGATAGTGTGATTTTTTTTTTAAAGAATAAGGATAAAATACCTTCCCAAACAAAAAATGAGGAGATATACCAGCACTTACATCATATAATTTAGGTAAATGTAAAGTGATTCTAGATGGGAGATCTAAGGGAAAATAGGAAAAAAGAACAAAATGAGTGGTAAAATTCTGGATTAATCTGAACAAACATTGACTGTATAAAACAACATTCACTGGGCCTAGTGGCACATGTCTGTGATCCCAGTTATTTGGGAGGCTGAGGCAGGAAGATTGCAAGTTCAAGGTCCTGTCTCAAAATTAAAGACGTTATAAATACTTAATTACATACTGTAGTTTTGGATGGGCTTTTAAAGATTCTTGTGTTGTTTTGGAGAAATTGGGTCTATCAGTGAACTCTGAATTTAATCAGTTAGAATCTGCCTGTTAGATGTTATAAACTGTCAGCTAAATGCATAGAAAGTACAAAGCTTTCAAACTTGAAGGTTGATGTGTGAGTGTTGAAGCATAAAAAACCACAATCAATCCTAAAGAAGATGAAGGAGGAAAACAAATCAGGAGACACTGACAGGAAGCACAACATTAAAAGGCAGAAATAAGCTCATATTTATCAGAAATTATAATAGGTGCAAATGATTTAAAAGCTGGATCTAATTAGACTAGTTAGAAAGTAAAATTTATTAGGCAAATTTAAAACACAA
Organism: Callospermophilus lateralis; assembly: GCF_048772815.1. Taxonomy (NCBI): domain Eukaryota; kingdom Metazoa; phylum Chordata; class Mammalia; order Rodentia; family Sciuridae; genus Callospermophilus; species Callospermophilus lateralis. Next base: position 9,355,490 of record NW_027514713.1, on the reverse strand, counting down.
TGATTAAAAAGTTCAAATGTAAAAGAAAGAAAAGAGATATACTTATACCAGACAAATACTACTCAGAAGAAAACTGCTTAGCATTTAAGGCTCAAGAAATTTACCACATAATGATGAAAGGTTTCATTTACCTGGTAGATATAATAATTATAAACTGGCATGTATAACTGCAAACTATATGAAACAAAAAATAGAAATATTTGCCAGGTCTATAAGGTGAAATAGATGAATCCACCAATGTATTAGGATATCTTAACTCACCCTTCCCATTAATTGAACCAGTCAAGCACATGGAAATTCAGTAATAGAAAATGTCAAAACACACTCACTATCCTTGATACATATTGTTAGAATACTGTACCCAAGGGCTGCAGAATATATATTCTTTATATTTTTTAATTTTTCTTGAGGGGCCAAGGATGGCACTTAGGACCTTTCATATGCTAAGCAAGCATTCTACCATTGAGCTACAATTCCAATCCCAGAATATACTTTATAAACCTACACAAAACATTTAAAATAACTCTAAAAACATTTAAAAACATTAATATTTCCTAGTTACATACTCACTTTTCCACTTCAACTTAAAAAAAATATATACAGAACAATAGCTAGATAAAATCTTAATCTCAAAGCAAAATATTTGCAATAGGTCAGTACTGCCTTCTCAACTTCAACCATCTTAGCCCAACATTAAACTTAGTGAGTAAAATCTTTATCAAATGTGTTGGTGCAACTAATTCTACAGAAATAATTGGTACTATAAAATTTTCATTTATATTTAGTTTTTTTTTTGTCTTTCCCATTTTGTTAGAAAAAAAAAGAATTTATAGTTTAGCAATATAGGTGACATTTTGAAAGCTCTTATAAATACATCTTTTGGAAGGACTTCAATTGATTACTACTATAAATCACTTAATCATACCACCTGTCTGTGTTTCTCTCTCTATGTTTTTTTTATTGGTTGTTCAAAACATTACAAAGCTCTTGACATATCATATTTCATACAGTAGATTCAAGTGGGTTATGAACTCCCTTTTTTTAGTTAAGTGAATATCATCCCTTATTTTCACAGGGCTCATTTCATAGATATACAAGGTTTACTTAGCAGAAAGTTAATAGATGTGATTAATTAGACATAAACTTTCTAAGTCTGTAAATACACCAGAAAATTCAACAAATATTTTAGTACCATTATGCAAATAATACTCTGCCAAAGACACCACTGTCAGATTCAAATAATGGGAAAAGGCATAGATGTAGGGGAGGTTCTACATAGTAAATTACACACACATTTTACAACAAAGGGCTAGCACAGGGACAGGCAAAACAAGGGTGGTTAGGATTCAGCTGGTAGGAAAAAATAATTGCAGACTACATTTTACCTAGAATTTTATTTTCAACACTGTCACAAAATTTGTTTAGGCTGTAAGAAAAAGTTGGTTGAGCTACAAAGAGGTCAGGTGCTTTTACCAGCCAGGAAACAGGAAATTAGACATTTCCAAGTACCAGCAGTCAAGCATTTTGGTTTTTTTTCTGCATTTAACATTTTTTAAATGTCTCTGCCAGGTTTGTCATATTTTCATTCTAAGACATAGATGTAGCATTCAAATATTGAAGTTTTCTTTTAGCTTTAGAACAGTTTTTGGGTTTCTCTTTTTGCTAAAAACATGCCACTAAAACCTTTTGTTGTTCTATACTTAGTACTAATATAGAGAAGTGCTTACCAATCTTAGATTCTGGAGCAACAGTGCTATGCCCAGTACTTTGTGATCATCTAAGGTAACACAAATTCTCAAAAGCACACCATTCCTTTACAATAGATTGTTGAAATCAGTTTTGAAGTATATTCTGCAATGAACCCTTTTGGAGTAGTTGTAAACTGTGATCTTAATTTTAGCCTCACCCAGTTAAAGGTCAGGTACCAATGAATTTCCAAAAATTGAACCCTAATCACAGTACCAGAGTGGTTGAAACAAAGTTATGATGCAAACTCTTATTAGGGAGGTGGTGGTGACAGCAGAAGCCCTCCAAGTGAATCCTCAGGAAGACAGTAACCCCTAAAAAAAAAAAAACAAAAAAAAAAAAACATTAATATTGTGCAGACTGTGGTCTTTGAAAATGTTAACATCAAATGTCAATAAGGAAATTCTGCTGAAATATGATTTTTGGAAGGTCTAATACCAATTTGAAAGTCTGCCCTTTGTACACTTCTCTATCAGTCATAGGGGAAGTTCTACATGAAGTGTCACTAAGATTATACCACCAGTTTCAATAATCATATTACCAAGATAAGTGAGTATTAAATTCTTCTCCAGTAGTTTTTAGTAAATTATGTATGTAAATCATGTCCATCTGATTCTCTTTTACCTTGGTAATCTCAGAATAAATAGAACTCTTCATTACAGATACCTAAAAGGTGGTTTAAAAACATTCACTTTGGTGGTTTAAAAATATTCAAAACATATACATACAAGGTAAATAGAATAAACAACACTGCATATTATGCAGGGCCATAACTGTCACTTAAAATACCAAAAATGGTTGGAGAAAACAATTGTACTTTCTCATGATGTAGGCATCCCAGGTAGGGTTTTTTTTTCTTTTTTTGCTTTGGAGAAGAATTAATTATAGTGAAAGGAGAAGTTCAAAAAATTCATAACACATGGAGCAGAAGTGGTTTTAAGTTTACAGAATTTATTTCAAGTCTTGGAGTATGCTAATGTCTTAGGTAGAAAAAACTTAATTTGGGAAAAACAAATTTATGTGGTGTAGTTGGCTTAATTATACAACTGAAATTCACAGAATAATATTTTAAAAGATCACACAAATTTATAGAACTTTAAAACTTGAACATTACTCTGTTCATGTGGTATTACTATAATTCCCACTTTATAAATGTAGGAACTGAGAAACTGAAGTTAAATGTCTTACCCCAAGTCAAGTTATGACAACACATTATGCCAAAATGAAACTTCAAAAAAAAATTCAGTTATGTTTTAGCTTCATTTTTGATTAAGAGGCCATAGCTGTGTGATGTCTTGTTTTGTTGACCAAGTAATAATAACCTTGGCAAGAAAGTTTCAGATCTTTGAATTTAACCTTAGCTTTTTTGATTCTAAGTTCCCTAATTTCCAAGACCTTGTTTGACTTTTATATCTCATGATACACTATATTCATACCACATTGGATTACCTCCTGCGTGAAAATAGACTGAAGTAACACACATTTGGATGACAATCAGTGTAGCCACGTGTCCTATGTTTGCTGGGAGGCTGGGGCGCCCGGATCCCGGCTCAGGCGTCCTCTGCAGGTTCCCGCCCTGGGCCCTGCGGCCCAGGTGAAGCTGCCTGGCGCGTCCCCTGCACCCCTTCCCCCACTCCCAGCGACTTCCTGGTTTGTAGAAGGTGCAGGAGTTGCTGTGGGCGGCCTGGGTCGCAGGAACTAAGAGGCCCCTGCTTTAGTGGCGGTGGGGGCGGCGGCCTGCGGAGACGGGGGCAGCGGCCACGCCGCTGCTGCTGTCACAGAAAGGCTCTAGGGGTGGGGTGGGAGGCGGGGTAGCTCCGGTGGCCCGCGACATGGGCCCGCCGCGACCGCCGCTGTGAGTAGCCTCCTTGGCGGTGGGGCGGCCGGCGGAGGCGGGAGCGGCGCCACCCTGAGTGGAGGGCAGCTGGCTTCCAGGCCGGCCGCGGGTCGGGATGGACAGCCCCGCAGCGACATGTAACCATGGAGTGCAGGACCAAGTGAGTGGGGACCCCGGCACGCGGGGTGGGCGTCCCTCGGAGGCCCCTCCGGCTCGAATCCTGGCCCACGCAGCTGCCTCAGCCCCGCCCAGCCGGCTCCCGCAGGATCCTAGGGGGTGGCGCAGGCGGGGGCGCGGCAGGCCCCGAGACCCCGCTGCCCCGCTGCCGGCGGGAAGGCGCTAGGCCACAAATCCTGCCGGCCCGAGTCGCGTCAGGTGGGGTCCGCGGCTGCTGTCGGCCTGAGCTCCGAGCACGGGAAGGAGGGCCCCCGGCGGCCCGGCAGCGCGACCAGCTTGGGAGCGGGCATGCGGCCGACTCTGCAGCTCCGCGCCGCGCCCCGCTCCTCCCGCGAGCCCGGAGCTCGCGCCCCGCCCACTCCCCGGCGGGCTCGCGCCGGGCCCTCCCGCGCCCTCCCGTGGCCGGGGCGGCGCGCGGCCGGCTTCCCGAGCTCCGAGGGCCCACCCGGGAGTGCGTGCGCGGGGGTCTCGGCCCCCTCCTCCGCAGGAGGCTGGGGGCGGCGCGGTGGGGCCCCGGCTCCGAGGGGCGGCGCCGGGCGGGCTGCACTTGGCGCCAGGCTAGGGCCATCCCCACCCCCACAGCGGTGCCGGCGGGGCGGGGCGGCGGGCGCACCTGCCAGGCAACGCGGAGTTCTAGGCGCCTGCGCTCTGTGACGTGTCTTGACTCCCGCCTCACTCTGTGTTTACATGGAGACGAAGATGGCGGTGGCGACCGCTGTACTCGTGTGGACGAGGACAATTCGCCAGTGATTGCAGCGTCTGACTGGTTTTGTTCGGGTGGGGAGGCAGCTCCCGGCTGGGCCCTGCGGCCTGGGTCGTGGAGCTAGCCGTCCCACCTTGGTCTGAACCGATTTTTCTTTTCTACCCCCAACCGCCTCCGTGTTCTTTCCCTGCCTACCCCGCAGAAGCCATGGAGGACGAAGAAAGAAGGAGAAAGATAGAAGCTGGTAAAGCGAAGGTAGGAGAGCCGGGGACCGCCGGGCCAGAGGTGGGAGGCGGTGGCCAGGAAAGGGTGGGAGGAGGCCTGGGGAATGAGTTTGTGGCAGCCATGTGCGCTGCCCTCGGAGGGAGGTACTGCAGGGTCTGGGTTTCCTCCCTTCCCTCCTGTCCCTTTTCCTAGGACATGTAAAGCCCGGTGCTGCTACCTAGCTGAGCAGACTTCGATGGTGACTGAATGGTGTGGCTCTTTTCTCACGACTGCCCCAATAAAACACCTCTCTCTCTCTTTTCTTTAAACCGTATTGATAATTAGGTGGTAATTAATAGCCTTTAAACTTTCAGCCCTTCACTTTTAAAGGGAGTTTTATGGGTGGTGCAGGCGTTGTGTTTTCCAGGGCAGGGATTTAGAGCTTTCCTTTTATTCAGTGGGGAATTTGTGCGCTGATCGTCAGCTTGTCTTCTTTAGGTGGCACGCTGGCACTCGAGGACGTGTGTGAGATTGGCCTGTGACAGCTGCCTCAGCAGTGGCCTGAGTGTGCCACAAGTGCCAGCTGTGAACTTGGCTTTAGGGACGTTTTTAAAAGCGTGTCTTTGTACGTTCCTGTTTGGAGGTCTTTGTCATGGCAGTTGGTTTTGTATCCTGTGGATTGGACGTTCTGAAGACGGAAAGATTCCACAGAACAAAGCTTTAGAATTCCTGCTTTAAATAATTTGTTTTGTGTGTGTGTGTGTGTGTGTGTAGTGAAGTTCTGATTTTATGTGTGTGTGCGTGTGTATATGTATGGAAATTGTAACGCAAACATTTGAAAATTGTATTATGCATAGATATCCTTCTTGGGGCATCATGAAAAATTTAACGTAGACAAACTATAAATTGAATAGCATTTTTTTTAAATTACATATTTGAGCAGCTCTTTAGGCTTGCCTGAAAGGCCCCCTTCCTCCCTACAATGAGTTACTTTTTATAGGTGATACTCTTTTTAGAGCTAATGGATAACAATCATACTTGAAACACAATTAACTATTTTTCCTCTCTTCCTTTCTTTCTTCATTCTTCCACATAAACAAAGGAAACCAGGTCAGTAATTTCAGTAATCAATGAAAGAAAGGCCTTACTGCAGAGATGTTCAAGAGAAGTGTGTTAAAGGAATGTGTAGGTTAACCAGCTTTGCATTTCTAAAATATAATTGACTTTTTTATAATCTCCCCCTTTTAATGTTAAGACTTAAATGCTTGCATGTAAACAGGTAGATTTTGTTTTTTACTCTAGGATATATAAATGAAGGAACATTGGCATTTTCAGAAGCCCAAAATTGCTTACAGTTGTGCAACCCAAGGGACTAAGCAAGGGACTAAGCAAACACTCTGCATCTAAGGAATTGAAAGTAATTTTGTGTACCTTTTCAAAAGCATGGAAGTTCTGGTTAGATATCTTATTTGTTACCTAAGAATGTTTACTGCCTTCTGCCAAATGTATCTTTCTTAAATGTATGTAAAGCAGTTCTACTAAACATAGTTAATTTTGAACAGTCACATTTCATAATAATTAAATTTCTTGCTCTAAGTAGATTTGGCAAAGTAGAATTTTGATTTCTTTATGTATATATTTCTTTATCTTTCAAAAGTCTACCTATGGGGTAAAAATCTTTTTAAGTTAATTTTTATTGTAGTTTATTTTCCCCTATAAATGAACCCAGTTTCCAGTAAGAGATCCTTGAGGCCTTTAAGGCAACATATGTTTGCTGTAACATTAGCTTTCTGGTATAAAATACTTTACTGAGGTCATGATTCCTCAGCCATGTAAGTGCAATGGAATATTATACAATCATTAAAAGAATTAAGGCTGAGAGGGACATGGTAAATAGAGTGAAAACAACATTATCAGAAATAGTTTAGATGTTGCAGTGGTATACACCTGTAATCCCAGCTACTCAGGAGGCTGAGGCAAGATCCTGTCTGAGGGGAAAAAAAAAGGGGGGAGCTTACATTATAGCTCAAAGGTAGAGCACTACTGCCCTTTATCTCAACTACTGCAAGAACAAAACTAAACAAAGTATGTACATTATTTCATTTGTATAAACATGTGCTTTTAGAATGGGATTGAAAAACTATTATAAATATAGTTATTTTTGGGCTAGGATATAGCTCAATGGTAGAGCACAAGTTCCTAGGTTTAGTCCCCAACACCAAACAAAATTTATAAAGCAGTTCTACTAAACATAGTTAACTTTGAACAGACACATAATCAGCAAACTTAGATCAAGAGGTGGAAATAGAGAAATGGCAACAGTCTCTGCTTTCCAAAGTAGGAGAGACAGATGCTCCTGGGTAATAAGTACAGTGAGAGGTTGGATTTTGGATCTTACCCCCCCACAACATTTTGTTAAAATATTTAAAATGCTACTGACTCATTTTCTAGAATATTTTATAAGGAAAACTCTCAATATCAATTAAATGCAACCTAGCATAGTGCTTTTCAAATAGCAGGTATTCAATAAGTGTTTGCTTCTCTCCAGCTGTGCATGCTGGCAAGATGAGCTGGTCAAAAGAGCTGGCTGCAACGTTAAAGTAAGGAAACAGCTAAGAATCATGCAACCCATGGACACCAGTTTCTCAGGTGGAGGGTGGGCCTGCTCTGCCACCTCAAGTGTCCTCTTCCATGCTGGAAGGCAAGAGGGCAAGACAGCGAGTGCACTTGGAACCCATCTGTTTATTAGGGAAAAGACATTTGATAGAATGTTCCACCCCAATAAGGCAGGGGATAGTGTTTCAGCAGGGGTTGCCCAATCCTGTTGGGTACTGCTCAAGCCCAGAGCTGAGGCTCTTCCTTGATGAGTGGGGGTAAAGGCCACTTGCTTGGTATAACACATGGTGTGGCGTATGTTGCCAGTCCAATATCCCCTTTACTCAAGGCTTTTGGAGGGGCTTAGCTCATGCACAGGGCAGTCCCTGACATTTGCTTCTTGAATGAATGAGCAGAATGACAGAATAAGTTCTTAATGAGTGTAGTGTTACCAGCTAGGTTGGAATTTAATAAGAGTAATCCAGAATTTTCTTAATTAGAAGTCTCTTATTGCTGGTATCAGAAACCACCTAAAATGATCATTTCCCAAAATTTATTCAGAGACTTGGTTCTCCAAGTATCTCATTTATTCATAAGACTTAAGTGTTAACATTTGATAACAGTTTTACAACATACAACTTTTTAATCTTTTTCTTGGTAATTGGTCTTCTGTTTCTTTCTCTCTCGATTTCTCTAAATTTCCTTTTTCAAGACCTTTTAATAAATGATCATTTTAAAATTCTCATGTATACAGTATAGTATAATTTAAAATTTTTTTTTAGTTGTAAATGGACACAGTACCTTTATTTTATTTATTTACTTTTATGTGGTGCTGAGGATTGAAACCAGAGCCGCACATGTTGCTAGACAAGTGCTCCACCATTGAGCCACAACCCCAACCCCTACAGTATAGAAGTGTACTTTGTAAAGTATTTTATATTAACCCAAATCTGCAGTAATAGGAGAATAAATTATTTTATGTAGCCATTAAAATAATTCTACAAACACTTTTCAAGTTGGGAAAATGCCCACAGAAAATGTCGTGTAAGTATTTATATATGAAGACATCTGAAAAAAACATGCACCAAAATGTCAGTTGTGGTTATCTCTGGGTAGTGGGTTATAGGTATTTTAATTTTTTTATACTTTATTTTACAAATTCTCTACAACATTATTCTTTTATGATCAGGCACAATGTTCAGGTATCATTTTTTTTTCTTTTTTCTTTTTTTATTTGGTGGGGTTCTTTTTTTTTTTTTTTGTCTTTTTTGGAACTGGGGGTCGAACCCAGGGCTTTGCAAATGCAAGGCAGACACTTTGCCACTGAGCTACATCCCAGCCCCAGGTATCATTTTTAAGAAAAAGATATTACATGCAGTATGATAAACAGGTTAATGTTGTATGACTCTCATCCAGAACAAGAATATGAAATGCAAAATAACTAGGTCTCCTACATTAGTGTAGTCCTGGAACTCTAATTCTTACTCCAGTACCACTTGTATTATGTAGTCAGAATTCTATATTATTGGACATTTATGGATCGCCTTTTTGTTTTTGTCATTCTTATCCATTTTCCTTGCTGTCAGTTTTTTTGGTTTTTCCTATGAACTTGCTTGTCCAGCTTTGTATTTTCTCATTTGCCTTTTTCCCTAACTTGCTGCTTTAGATTTGTTGTAACAAAAGAACCCAGAAACTGAGGTTAATGGAATGATTTGTAAGAATGAAGGGCTAATGGAACTTAGTAGAAAGGATTTCGCAGCAATTCAGTTTTTCTGATGCTAGGTAGTTCTTTGGTTTGCTGTTGGGTCCTCAACTATCTCCTCAGTATTGATGTTGCAAGAAGCCCAATACTTGGAGATGTTAACTACATTATTAAATATTTTCAGAGCTGGGCTTGACCTCATTTACAAGTTCCTGACAGAGATGGTCCCACATAGGCTATCCTTATAGTGAATCAACCAAACTATTTCAACTCCATTTTAAATGACTTCATTTTTTCCAAGTAAAATTATTTATGATTATATAAATAAAGTAGTTAATTATTAGTGGACAAAATTAAAGGACAGTTGTGTATTTAGAATGAAATTAGTCCTATAAATCACTTTTGCTATATTTTTAAAAAGTTCTTCAAATGTATTAGAATTCAGCAAAACCAAAGTATTATACTTCTATAGCATTTTATATAATTGTCATTATTTATTGAATAATTAAAATTTTTACTACATTCAGTAACTTGGAATTATATGAGTTTTTTTTTATTGTTGTTGTTGTTTAACAAGCATTTTTAGTTTGTAGAGTAATGCCAGTGTTGTGTACAATGTTCTGTGTAAGCTCTCTTATTAGGTTATTGATAGGATTTTTCAATTACTGTGCTGCTCTGATAGGCAAGCTAGTTATGGTATAAAATTGTTCCTTGCATTTTCAGATATTCTGCTCCACAGTGAAGAAAGCTATTCTCCCTCTCTGATTTCTTTTAAACTTTCTAGTTTTTTATACTTGTGACAGGTCTTACTTAATTTTCAAAGTTACATTTGATAACAGTTTTACAACGTACAATTTTTTAAGCTTTTTCTGGATATAGCAATTTGATGCCTCCATCAGAGACTGGTGCGTTCCTGTGATTTAAAACTAATTCATGACTTTTGGGCTTTGCTGAAATAAAAGAAATCATGGTGTTGAGAGGAAAGAATAGACATGACAGGCTTCTTGAAATGTATGTTAAAGAAATTTCTCTAAGGCAGGAAAACAGAGCATCAGTAAAATCCAATGAAGAGATAATTTTGTTTGAGAACAATTTTTATCCCACTCCTTTTCTCATCTAGTCCCTTGGATGTGTCTTTTATTTTACTTTCTCTTTTCACTTTTCAGTTTTATTGACAGAACACCACAGACATCCTTACTGAATGATAACCCACAGCAATGAGGAAACAAAAAAGATAGAATTCATCCAAAGGATTGGACTATGACAAGAGTGGGACAAAAATTTTTCAAACAAAAACATTTCTTATTTTTGTTAAATAAAAAGGTTTGTAGAAAGAGCAAAACTATGACTATTAAACATTTAATTTAGGCTGCTGATGATTGAAATGTGAATTAATTTCTTCTAATATGACAAATAGAAAAAAGTTCTGGTAAATTGTGAAACATTAGTGATAAGGGACATTATTTTTATTTCTTAGTAAGATTTTTATAAAATTAAAATTAGGCATTCTATTTAATTGGTTAGCATCCGTTTAATTGGGAGCCAGGCATGGTGATGCATGCCTGTAATCCAGTGATTCAGGAGACTGAGGAAGGAAGATCACAAGTTCTAGGCCAGTCTCATCGATTTAGTGAGACCCTAGGCCACGTAGTGAGACCCTGTCTCAAAATAATAAATAAGAAGGGCCACGTGCAATGGTGTTTACATGTTTGGCTGTTTTCACTTAGTATAATGTTTTGAGGTTCAGCCATTGTGTAGCATGTGTCCATGCCTCATTCCCTTTTATGACTGAATAATATTCCAGTGTGTGTATATACAGCAATGTGTTCACACTTTAATCCATTGATCGGCATTTAGATTGTTTCTCTGTATTGTCTATTGTGAATAGTGCTGCTTTGAACATTTGTATACAAGCATTTGAATACCTGTTTTCATTTTTCTTGGGCGTATATTTAGGATTAAGAATTCTGGGTCTTATAGTAATTCCATTTAACATTTTGAAGAATCTCCAAATTGCTTACCATAGTGGCTTTACCATTTTACTGTACCATTTCATTTTACATACCCACTGATAATGCATGATAATTCTAGTTTCTCTGTATCTCAACAAATTTGGTTTCTTTTTTTTAAATCATAGCCATTCTAGTGGGCATAAAGGGATTTCTCACTGTGGTTTTAATTCTTGTTTTCTTGATGACTAATGACACTGAGTGTCATTTTTGTATGCTTTTTGGCCATTTGTAGATCTTCAGACCATTCAAGTTTTTTACCTATCTTGTAATTTGGTTGTTAGGAATTTGTTTTACATATTATTTACATATCAAGGGAGAGAGCATGTATGATCATGTACAAGAGAAAAACAGACAGAAATACACATTTCCAGTGGGATTATCTTCCATCTCTTTTTTTTTTTAAAGCTTGTTTGGCTCACCAAAATTTAAACTGGTACTTCCTTTGAATAAGCTGTTGGTGAGTTGATTACAGCGTGATGGTGAAGTTTGAGTTTTTTTGTGGTGCAGTGAGTCATTCCATTCCTTGACCAGCTGGTCAAATGGGCACCTGTTGGCCTTTTGGCTTGATCATTACCAATACATATCAGTTTGGGGGGAAAAATGACTTAGTCTTCCATAACAAAAAGCCCTGTCATTTTTCTGTGTGAACATGATAGACATGTGTATGTATTCTACCTAGTACAAAGGATTTTTATTGTCATATCGACTCTCCTTTTACTTTTTGTGGTAGTTTTCACCAAAATAGAACTTAGGATATTTAATGCCCATTTTGGTACACCTCCTAAAGCTTGGTTAATTTGTTCATGGATTTTACACTGTTCAAAAGTGCTAAATGTTAAGACTGTTCATAAATTTAGCATTGTTCCAGGAGTAGTTTTGCCTAGGTTATTTATTTAAATCTATATTCTTTTGTTCTATGTAAAATTCCTTTATCTTACACGAACAATGTAATTCTTGTTTGCAGTTGCTGTCCTCTTTTGGGTTACTGTTTGCTCTGATTTTTATGTAATCTAAATTTTTTTGTGTAATTCTAAGATTTGTGTGTGTGTGTTGATGTGTTTCCCCTTTTAGAGATCATTTTTTAGAGCCTCAAGTTATTTTGATGATTCAGAACTACTCTATATATTATACAAAGTCCTATTTAAAAATTTGACTTTATAAATTGTATTGATTGACTAGATTTTCTGACTTACAGATTTCTGAAAAACTAACAAGATCTACAGTTTCTTTCTCTAGCCACTCCCTAGCCCCTCAGCAACCCTGGGATTGAGCCCAGAGGCTCATGCATGTTAGGCCTTCTATTTCTTGATATTGCATATACTATAAAATTCCTTGTTGTTTTCTAAGGATTGTTCATTGTGGGGGTTCAGTAATTAGGTTTTATTTATTCCTCAGAAGTCTCACTTTTATTCAAGTTGGTGTTTCTTTACTAGTTGTTTTCCCCAGGGAAGATAGAAAAAGGAACCAATTATAAATGAAATACTAGTTCAAGAATCAAATTTAATGTGTGAAAAGTGTGTGAGGGAGATGTGGGGGGTTGTTGTTGCCATAGGTGTGGTAAATGATCTCAGTTAACTTCCCGCATCATTAATATTTTATTGAGTGCATGTGTATATGTTGATTCCTTGAAAGTTGAATAAATTAGTAGATGCTCTAAAGATCAAGGTATTAGAAAAGGTATAAAAACTGCATTAACAAATGTGCACTAGGAGGACATTTTTTAAATGAAATAATGGGTTTTAGCTAAAAGTCACAGAAATTCTATATTCTACTAATAGATAAATATTTTTGGTGTGAAATCTTTTATATTTGTCAAACTAATGTTTACTTTTGACTTGCATAAATTCCTTTTTAGTGAACTACATGTCTGAGTATTTCTAATGACTTTCATTTTTCTGCTTCAAACAACCAATACCAATTTTTAAAATAAAGTTTGACAGAAAAAGTTTAATTTGAGATTTATTTTTGTATATGATATTTATTTTTTGTAAATTAAAAAGATGAAATAATATTTTATATAGGCCTCAAGATTTTAATTTTTTGAAAGAAGAATCTATACTTATTTTTTTCCTAGGATATGAACTTAAATTGTTTTAATGTTCTAAGTTTTCTCTGTCTCACACACAATCATATTTTCTATGCACAGTAGTATTTATTTCGAGACGCATCTTGGTTGAAAAATCCTTTGAACATTATGGGATTATTTTTTTATACTCATAGCCAAATCCCAAACCTGATTTTTTTTAATTCAAAATCTGCCTCATTCTATTCCTATCTCACACCCTAAAAAAATCAGGCCTAACTCACCTTTTATGTGCTTTTTTTTTGACTCTGTTAATTTTCTCAAGTTGATTCTGTACATTGTCACTGTCTTGATCTTAAAATGTCCCTTTCATTTTGTTACTCAGGTATTTTCAGTCTTAATAATCTATTTAATATTTATTTGACCTCCATGCAAGTTGGTGTAGATTCAGAGATAAAAATACCCACAGGCCTGCCCCTAATATTTTCACATTCTAATAGAGTAGAAAATCAACCACAATACAGTAAGTGAAGTGCAGATAATCATTTATTTACTCATTTGATAAATACATTTGTGCACTTATTGCTTGTTATTTCCTGTGCTAGACTGTAGAATGTGAAAGACATGAAATCTGCTAAATACAAGATTCATTTAGTTAGTAGTAGGCAGAAATATAAACAGATATTTATAAATTTAGGAATGTAATATAATTCTGGCTCTATGAAAAACACAAGGGAGGAATATCTGATTCCATTTGGCAGATAGAGAAGTTTTCTTGCATGGATAAACTCTGAATGAAGCCTTGAAGTTTTGAGAAAAACTTGGTGAAAAAGAGAGAGGTATGGGTAGAAACTTCAGGAAAATGAGACAGGAAGAGTAAAGCACCGAGGTGTGGAACAGTTTGACTTCTTTGGGGGAAGGTGTACAAGAGCATTGGTATTATTGGAGTATAAAGGTATAAGCAAGATAGGGCAAGAGATGAAGCTAAAGAAGGTAGGTCTGGCCTCTATCCTGAGGGTCTTGAATTTCATGTTAAGGAGATTTTTATCCTGAAGGTTGTGGGATATGTTGATGGGTTTTAAGACAAGGACTAATATGGTTACATATACATTCATTCATTTAAATTCTTGCAATTAAAAAATTATTTTTAACTGATACTTAAAAAGATTGAGTTTCAGATTGATCCATTTTGCAGCTGTATGGAGGATAGACTTGAGGGTAAAACTATTTAGAGGCTGTTGAACTACAATTGAGACAGTGAAATAGGAGTGAAAGTGTAGGGATAATCAAGAAATATAGAGAGGATAAAATCAGAATGTGATTGGTTGGTAAAGGAGAGAACATGGATAGAAGGTTGGTGTTATCACTAAGAGAAAAAGAAGAACAGTTTCAGTTGTTGACTTCAGGCAAGATTGGGAAATCAGTTTGGAATATTTTGTATTAGAAGTTTCTTATGAGACATCTGAGTGGAATTTTTCAAAAATTTTGTTGAGAAAAGTATAACCTGTAGTGGCTAACCCAGATTGTCTGGGATCAAGTGTGAATTTGTCAGTTATGGCTATATGTCTTTATGAAGTTATACTTAACCTCTCTGTAACTCAGTAACTCATCTGTAAATGTTGATACTGGGGTTGATGTGAAGATTTAGCCTTTTAGTATAAAATTCTTTAGAATTTTGTCAGGCTGTAAAAAGTCTTAAAGAATTATTAGCCATTCTTAAAATCATTGTCATTTTGGGATTTAGAAGATTAACGCTATGTAGCAGAAAACTAGAGTAGAGAAATATGCTTGGATCAGATAATGAGGGACTGTATGTATCACTTAAAAGTAGTATGAATTTTAACCTAAATATAGCAGAAAACTTTTTTTTTAAAGTGTGTTGTATCTTAACCTCTGAAAGGGTTCTTTCCAAATAATTTATTATTTTTAGGTAGGTGTGCTGCCACCAGGTGCTAGGTATGTGTTACTGTTGTACAAATGAAGCAATAAAACTATCATTTTTTTTTAATGAAGTATTGATTTGATTAAGATCGCTGAATATAAACAGTCTAATTCTGGTAGGACTTCCTTGTTTCAAAACAAAAACTAAGATTAGTTAAGATGAGGTAAGAGAGGGTTGTTGTAAAAATGCAGAGATTTCAGAGGAAGGACGGAGAAGTGTAGTAGGGCCTCAGAGAATCTGAAAAGCCATGGGAAATTGATGCCATTCTTGCCACCATTTCTTATCTCATTTCCATATTTTTGTATATTAACTTCCTTTATTTACACATCAGTTTGTGTATGAACAAAAATTATAGGATGAATTTCCAAACCTATGCTATATAGTGGAATGGTTTCCCATTAAATACATTTTAAATTTTTTTTAAAAGGCAAAAAAAAAAAAACAATATATAAACAGTGGAAGCAAATCTCATAAAATAAACCACTATCCGGTGGTTCCCAAATTTTGTTGTACACTCGAAGCTTCTGGTAAGCTTTTTAAAAATTCTTTTTACTGTTTAGAACACACACCATGCCAAAATCAGAAAGTCTCACTATTTTAAAAAGATTTTCAAAGAGCAGAAAAGTTTAAAATCATTGATAGAGCCACTTTGCAAGATTTTGCAATACTTGAGTGATTATATATTATGACTTCTTATAAGCCAGGTACTTTACTTGGTATGCTTCTGTAAGGATTATTTAATGCCAGAAGGAAAACTGGCTGTATTGGATATAGAGAAAAGTGTCTTGGGCTGCAATTTATCTTGTAGGATGATCATGTGTACTGTTATTTAGAGGTCATTTTAGTGGTGTGGCTGTAATTACATGAGGATCAAATTATGCACTAATTTTAGAATCCTTCATACAAGATATCTCTTCTCTATAACCTTTCTGGACAGCTCTGCTACTTCCTTGTTCCCTACTTTCAAGAGAAGAATCTAATTGATTCACTCCTCTTATCAAAAGAGGGTGAAAACAGATGTCATGGATGGTAGAAGTTGTAAGTACTGGCCAGTTCCCTCAGAATGAAGTTCTACATACTTTAAAAGTACTTCAGTGTTTCACCTACAGAAGAATGCATGGTAAATATATATAAATAATATTAAAACAAGTGAAAAAAAGACCTCTACATCTGTCACTTAGATTAAAAACATTCATCTACCAATGCAATAAAATCTTTATCTAATTCCACCCCTAGCACCTGAGCTAACTATAGTTCTGAATTTATCATCACCTTGCTTTTTATACCACATATGTGTACATAAACTATACTTAGTTTTCTGTTTTTGAACTAAGTGGTGTCATTATGTGACGTCTTCAGTGATTTTCCTTTTGTTCAATATCATTAGAGCATTTTCACTCCTGCAATAGTATTCCATTATAGAAATTTATCTCAGAGTCCATTCTCATCAGTGAGCATTTAGGTCATTTCCAGTTTTGTTATTGTTACAAATATTTCTATTGTGTTAGGTTTTGTCTGCAAGTGCCAAGGATTTAGAGTTGGATAGAAATCATGAATCCTGTGTTCCCTTAGTCCTTGAGTACTAGAGAGTGTCTTTGAAAATGAGGTAGAAAGAGGGAGTGAAATCAAAAGCAACCTGGTGAGGCTGGGGTTGTAGCTCAGTAGTACAGCACTTGGCTAGCAGATATGAGGCACTGGGTTTAGTCCTCAGCACCATATAAAAATAATAAAATGGGAATTGAGTTTATCTACCACTAAAATATAAAAAAAATGAAAAAAGTAAAACTTGTATTTGTTAATATTATCTACATGGTTTCATTATATAAATCATCAAACAGACATCCCTGGGAACTATTGATGAACACTTGATACCCATTGACCATTAATATGGATCACTGACCTGAACAGAGGTAGCAGTTCTTTTATTTTTTTTTCTATTTTTTTTAGTTGTAGATGAACATAATATCTTTATTTATTTCCTGTGGTGCTGAGGATTAAACCCAGTGCCTCACATGTGCAAGGCAAGTGCTCTACCAGTGAGCCAACCCCAGCCCAGTTCTTGTATTTTTGAGTTGATATTGCCTGCCAAAACTATATGCTTACCAGAAGGAGTCATTTATAACCTAGACTTAAAAATTAATAAATAATAAAATAGCCTGCATGACAGTGAAATGAAGCAGAGGTAGGTGGTATCTGAATAATACTCTTTTGGATGTGATTTCTAGTAGGTATATAGTTTTATTATTCTTTAAGAAAATAGTTATTATTGAAGGTGGAATGGTGGTGGAATGGTGGTGGAATGACAGTGGCGGGAGAAGACAGCCTGAGACATAAGCATACAAAGACTGAGCATACTATCCCAAGCAGCAATTGTAAATGATATTCTTGCTAGACATTTTCTATCAAGCATCTGAAATGACACTCTCACATTGATTTGGATTGCCCTAGAGCCAGGAGTACTGGATTCAGTTGACTTCAGGCTAAAAAGAAAACACTCTTGGTTTTCATCATAAACATAGGAACCAATGTGATAGTAAAATGAAATGAGACTCCAATATGAAACTGTAGCCACTGCTTTAGCATTTATCACTTTGTTCCTCACTCTGTCTTGGTATTCTAGTGCTAATATCATTGTATTGATTCATGGAAGAAACTAAAAAGATTGTTTAATGACCTAAATTTTTTGTTGTATATGTTTATATGTGCATATTAGATACAGAGATCTCTCTGTGTATGCACATATACTTACATGCATCTATATGTATAAAATAAGAAGATGTAAATGGAAAACATAGGCACCATAAAAAATAGTTATAGTAACACATGGAGCCATGATAATATTATCAGTGAATATTCTTTAAAGATATGTAGGGGTAGAAGGCAGTAAAGATCTTTCAAAGAAGAAAAAATTACCTGTAGTCTCATAATCTACAAGTAATTATTTTTAATAATTTGTTTTAATTTTTAATAGTTTGTTTATATGCACAAATATATTTAAAAACTCCACTTGATTCATTTTATGCAGTTTTGTGCTCTTATTTTACCCAGCTTTATACTGAGAACATTTTCCCACATTAGAATTTTTTGAAAATATTTTTTGACAGCTGCATAACATTACATTGCATTAAGTAATTATAGCCATGTGTAGCCATGGACCTGAATGTATCATTTTAGGGTTTTTTGTTGTTGTTGTTTGTTTGTTTGTTTGTTTTTGGTTAAAGAAACTATGTAGGAGTTCTGAAGTTCTGAGAAATAATGCCTATTATTAATGCCTAGAGGTGCCTCTTTCACAAAAAATCAGTTTTTTAAAAATTCAGCAATTATTCAGAGCTAATATGCAGTCATTGTTCTAGACTTGGAGTGTATAATGATTGATTTTTATTAAAAATCCCCTCCTTTATGGAACTTTCTAGTAATTTGTTCTGAATGATACTTAATAACATGAGAATAAAATAATGTTTTGGTAATTTTATGTACTTAGATGTGATTCGTTCTGAACACTGAATCATTCCACTTTTTCTGTATCCTATACCATTTTTCAGTTGGGATTATTTAGTAATAGCTATATACTTTTTGTTGGCTTGTATTTTCAAGCAACAGTTTACAAATTTTCATAAGTAAAATGCTGGTTTCCTTAGAATTGCAGGTAAAGAAAGGAGAAAGGAAAGGAAATAATTGAAAAATTTTCTCAAAAAACCCCAAGACCTGGAGGAAATTTTAAATGATCCTTCTAATGTATCTCTTCATTATACAGTTGAAGAAACTGAATTCTCCTGATGTTAAGTGGCTTTTCCACTGTCACATAGCTAGTACTATATGACAGCTCAGCACTATATTATATGTAGTCCATATTGTTTTGAAATTCAAGAAATATTTGGGTTGTCTGTATACCCAGGTCATGAAGTACACAAAATTAAGATGATTCCTTAAGCTACAGAATCTGTTTTCTTTTTAAACATGAAGGTGATCAAATTGAATGAGATTATAGGCTATAAATAGGTTTGGTTGCTCAATGATTTAAAGTCTTATGGTCTTTTCCATTCTTGATTTCCTTAGTTTTATTTAGCACTATTTTTTTCTTACAGGTTTTTTTTTTTTTTTTTTTTTTTGAACGGGGGGTGTGTCTTGCTGATTCTGAGGCTGACCCCAAACTCCTACATTCAGGAGGTCCTTCTGCCTCATCCTCTCAAATAGCTGGGACTACAGGCATTCTACTAGGCCTGGTTTGTACCTTTTTGTTATTTTGGAAAATATGATTCAGAGCATCCTAAAATGTTGCTTTTATCTTTGCTCTCATTTCCCCTTCTTCAGCTGGTTTTTAGGTTAGTCGTTATAATCTTTTTGTTTCCATGGTTAGGCCACCAAAGTTTTTCTGTGATAGTTTATATAGCTTCTTGTTTATCATCCATAAAGAAATATTTAAAAGGCTTAATGACATCCCTGCAAAGAACAAATAGTCACCATAATTAGAATTATTTGGGATTTCTTCTATTTTCTACAGGAAAAACATAAAAATCACTTTTTATAGTTATTTTTAAATACTATAGAGATTACCAGATTACATATTTTTGTAACATTCTCTTTGTGGTATGTGCATTCTCACATTTGTTTTTCCTGTCATCAAAAAACACTTGTCAGTTTGGCAATTTCATTTGTTCATGCTTTAAAATTAATGTTCTAGGATTGTGAAATACAATGAAAAAGGACCTAAGAATACATAGAAAGCAAATTAGTATAATGAAAGGTTGGATTTGGAGTCAGATACTCTAGTTCTGTTTTGTTTTGCCACTGATTATAATATTGATCAGGTAACATTGATTTTTTAAAATATTTTTTATTTCTACATAATACATTTATTTTGTTTATTTACTTTTATGTGGTGCTGAGGGCCTCGCATGTGCTAGGTGAGCGCTCTACCGCTGAACCACAACCCCAGCCCCTAACAAATTGATTTTTATATATCAGCTTCTACATTTTTGTCTCAGTAAGATATTTTCTGACCTCTCCCTACAGTCCCAAAAATTGAATTTCCATTGTATGCTGTCTTTAATGCATATACTTTCTCTTCAAAGCACTTTTTATAACTTGGATGTACGTATTTCTTTATTTGTTTACTATTATCTTTCTTACTGGATTACAATTCATGAGAGTTCATATGTGTTATTTATCACTACATGCCCTGTCATAGCTCATGATAGGCAGTCAATAAGTATTTGTTAAATAACTGAACTATATACTTACAACCTGACATAAATCCAATTTTTTATGCTTTCCAGGCATAAAACTACAACACATCTCTTTCGGAAGTCCTTTTTAAAGAAAACCAGGACAGTACAGTTTCCTATAACACAATACACCTCTTCTCTCTCTTCTCGCGGTCCATATATGTATATATGAACGATTTCCAGGCTTAAGAAATTGTGCTCTAACCCTTATTTCTCACTCCATTTAATAATAGAGTTTGGCATTATACTCTGAAGTTCTACCTTTGGGGCCATGTGTTTCATTTATGTCTAGCACAGTGCCTGGCATGTAGTAAATAGTCAATGTACACACAAAAACCTAAACAGACTTCAATTAGTCATTTATTTTTGAAGGAACATTATAAAAACTTGGCATGTTTTTATATATAACATTTTGAAAATGTATTGTTTTATTGAGAATGATCATTTATAAAATTATAAATATTGAGTTTAAGGAACTCAATATATTTATATTCAGTTGTTTATTAATGTTCTGGTCAAGATAAGACATTTACTTGTGATCTGGTCTACTTTTGAAAGACAAATATGTGAACATAATATCTTTCCAGTAAATCTTGCAACTATTTCTGTGACTACATATGTTAACACTTTTATAATTGGCTTCCAAATGACAAACACAGATGGCTGTAGTCTGAATTTTCAGCATGTTTTAGAATAAATGTTTTCTCAGTAATTTAAAGTGCATCATTTCAGTATCAGATGGTTATCTAATTGATTCAGATTTTTTTGCTTATCTGCTAGCTTGCCATTTTTCAAATTTAAAATAAAACTAAATAGTTATAAATTATTGAATACATGATACAATCTTATTCCTCTCACATTTTTATAAAACAGTAGTCTTACCAGAAAGCTATTATGGATATTATTTTTTATGAGAAACTTTTTGTTCTGTTTTGGTTTTCTTGGTGGAGGAGGGAGGTTATAGTGAGAAGGATTTTTTTTTTATGTTCTTATTCATTTATTAGCCATTTTTGTAGTTGGTCTATTTAATAGTTACAGTAATTCCAATCATATATTTCCTCTTTTTAAGGAACAAAGAAATTCACTTAGTCTCATTCTTTTATCTTTCACCTCTTAAGAGTGATTCAAGTAATTTGAAAATTGTTCATTTTAATTTTGAAACCATCGAACATTTTAATAAAGTAGAATTAGGTATGCCTTTTATATGATCTTGCTTAGTGTGGTGACTTGTCAATAAAAGATAAATTATCCTTTTAAAAAATTCAACATAGGGGCTGGGGATGTGGCTCAAGTGGTAGCGCGCTCGCCTGGCATGTATGCGGCCCGGGTTCAATCCTCAACACCACATACAAACAAAGATGTTGTGTCTGCTGATAACTAAAAAATAAATATTAAAATTCTCTCTCTCCATCTCTCTCTCTCTCTCTCTCTCTCTCTCTCTCTCTCTCTCTCTCTCTCTCTTTGCCGCAGTCCGGCTGCAGCAAACTAGCCGGGGGATGACGAACAACTTGTGTACGTTGATACAGCAGGAATGGGAGCCGTTTATTGTAGGACAGGAGCAGTATTTATACATTCCACACAGCTTATCTAATTAACATAAACTAGATACAGCAGTCAACCAATCAGGAATCTCCACATTTAATGGCTCACTGGCGTTATTTCACAAACCACTCCCTCTGGCAAAATGCCAGGCACCCATCCAGACTCGTTTACAGACTCTAACATCTTTTTAAAAAAATAGATAAAAAGTTCAACATATATTTATTTAATATTGCTCTAGGCTTTTAATATATAGAAGTAGGGAGGAAAAAAAATCCTTGCCCTCATGGGGTTTACCTTCTGGTTAGTTTTTCTGAAAAAATAATATGACTCATATAATGAGTAGTATAGGCCTAGAACAGTATCTTTAATTATGTTGTAGAAGTGATTCATTCTAAATACTATAATGGAACTATTTCTACTTTTTATTCCATATCTGTGTGCTTCTTTTTTGCATTTAGTAACAGATATTAGTATTTTGGAGGGTTTTTTTTGTTATTTTGTTGTTGTTGTTGTTGTTTAAATCAAACTTTCCATTCTTTATTTATCTATCTTTCATTTTGTACTGATGGTTGAACCTGGGCCCTCTGTGCTTGCTAGGCAAGCACTCTACCACTGAGCCACATCCCCAGATCTAAGTCATTCTTTCTATAATGCAAATTTAATAATTTTTTCCTTTGTTATATATTTGATATTTGAATAAATATTAGATATAAATTATTGATATAATCTAACACTTGGAATTTTAAGCAAAATCTTCATCTTTGCCTTGATAAATTTTGCTGACTAAATATATTCTGATGCAGAAACGTGATATTTCAAGAAGTTTCTGAAATTGGGTATAAATATTATAAATGTTATTATTAGTATTTATTTTTTGGCATTGCATTCTCTCAAAGGGATGTTTTTAAATAATGCTCCTGGATTTCTGATTCTATTTATAGATAAAGTATTTGCCAATATTCTAGTTAGTTTATTTTTAAGAATGATCTGCTATGCTCCAAGTAGTTCAAGTACATTTCAGCGAGGCAACTGGTCTTGCACCTGTTCCTCAACACACTGGGTAGTTACTAAATAACTGGGAAAAATGTTAAATGTCATATATTTTTATTCTCTGTAAGTATAATCATGAGCTATTTCTGACTTATGAATTAAATATCTTTATTAAGGGAATAGAACTTGTTTATATGCTTTTCTTCATCTACAGCAGATAATTTAAGTATAAAATGTTATTTATAAATAATGTATTTGCCACATATTTTGATAGTAACATTAGCAAGATTGCTTTAATACTTTAGATAATAAGAAATTTATTTGCTGTCTTTGTAATTGGTCTGGTTAAGAGTTATGGTAATTCTAGGCATATATTTCCTCTTTCTAAAGCAGAAAGGAACTTACATGAGGTCTTCTTTTTTCTCCTCTTAAGAGTGTTCAGGAGCTCAAATTAAATTTAAGTCTTTGTCAGTAGTTGCTTTATATAAAAATCAGAATACTTACTGTATTTTAAAAAATACAGTAATAGCTTAGCAATATATCCTTTGCCTAGCACATACAAAGCTGTGGGTTTGATCCTCAGTACTACATAAAAATAAATAAAATAAAGGTATTGTGTCCATCAAAAAAAGTTCGTAAGAATAAATAAATAAAATGTAAGTGAGCAATAGGAAAAATACCTGTAATCTGAACTCCAAATGTAAACAAAAGTTGTTAAGGTTGTAGTTTTCCAGAATTTACCTATGCCTATGAATATAATGATGTTTAAATTCATACTGGATATAATCATTGAAAGCTATGAGCCTGAGACTTGCCTTATCTTTTAAAAAATGAAGTGTAATTTTCCTTTCATCAAAAGAAATAGATATGCTACAATACTACTTTATACCTGCTATTATATCACAAAGTCTTTAATAGCAATTGCTTGCATTGGCATTTTTAATATAAGTTCACCATAATTAGTTCTAGTGTTACCTGGTATATAATGTGTACTTCTGATTTTAGGTGGTAAGAAAATATTTTAGGTCTTAAAAAACTTTGGATAGTATAGTAAGAAAGTTTTTACCTTTTTCAGTTTTCTTTCTGCTTATGATAACGAAAATCTGTTTGATGCTTGTCTCTCTTTAACAGTCTTTTATTTTGTCCATTTTTTTCATAGCCTTCAGCAACCTCTTACTAAAATTTCAATAATAGATTTATCATTTCTTTTATTTTCAATTTATCTCTTAAAAGAAATAACAAGTGATATTAACTTTCAATTTATGCCAGAGATTACATCTCCTTTTAAAATAAATTTAAAGAAAATACACTGTTTAAAATATGTTAAGTAAATGATAACATGTCGGCGACTAGGATTTGGTACAAATTCTGATGATGACAGACAAATGATAAAGGGTAGAAAACACTGCTGTTTAAAATTTTAAGTTACTTGTAAGGTTTTTCCCACTATAAATATGGTTGCATTGAGCATTTGTATAGCTAATAGGCTAATTATCTTTTTTGTATAAAAGATAATTATAAACAATATCTTTTGTATAAAGTAGTAGACCAGAACAAGTGTGTTTGGAGCTCCATGTTTTTGTGTGTATTTTCATATAATCTTAAATCCAGAGATTATACTGTGAATGAGAGTCCCTCTATTCCCCTATTCTAGTTATAGAATAGTTTTTCCCCTAACTCAGCTAATTTCCTCTTCTTTAGACTTGACATGTTCATTTCTTACCCCTCAATATTTAATAAGTTCATTCACAAGTACCTAGTTTTACAACCTTTACAACCCGAATATTCAATCCAATAGTTATTCTGAAACTGTGAAGTCATCTATATTATTATCATCGTTTTAATTTGGTGATAGTTTGATCTTTTAAATAAAGTGATCCCAAAGAAAAATTATCATTGATATTAATGATACTTTTTTCCTGTAGCTTGCCCAGTTTCGACAAAGAAGAGCTCGATTGGATGGACAAAATCCTCATAAGAAGCCAAAAAAGAAGAAAACCTCAAGCAGTAAAAATGATGTTCATGGCTTGAATATTGATCAATCAAAGAGTGAGGAGATGTTCACAAATAGTTCTCAGGGTGTTGGATCAGCCGTGATGCCTGAATCCACAATAATGAGAACTCTAAACAATGAAGAAATGCTTAAGCATGAGGAGGTCTTTTCTATTGATGTAAGTATTCATCCAGATTTTAAAACATTCTACCTTTAACTAGAAAGTAGTGGCAGTGAAAAGTCATTAACATCCACCTGAGGGAAGCTTGACAAAGTCATTGACTTTTTAGCATCAAGAACTGATGATTCTTATAAAGAACTTGAACTTTTCTGATGGCATGTTAAGGATTTACTTTTATTTAAAAGAGTTACATGAATTAGAGGAATGGTGTCTTTGATGCTTTTGGCTTACAGATGACATCTACTATATATGTAAAAGTTCTTGGTACTTTTGTATTTATAACAATGCCTTGTTATAAACTTTACATGCATTATTATAAGTCATTATAATTCATAATGAAATGAAATTTTTAAAGATTTGGATAATTTTTACTAGTTTTTTAATAGTATTTTTTTGAATTTTCTATCGTTACTAACAGCAACGTCTTAGTAAAGCAGGATTTTTTTTTTTTTTTTTTTGTAAAGTATGATATTTAGCAGGGGAAAAATGTCATAATTGTAATCATGTTTTACTTTTGTTGTAGCCGGAAAGTGAGATTTCAACCACAGCAGAAGATTATACTTCGGAGGTAAGACTAACATATCCCAATTAAAAATGTCATAGATAAAATTGATATTTTTTTTGAAATTATTGATTTTTTGTACTTTATTTCTTATAAATTTATATGCTTCTGTATATATTTAATATAATTTAAGGTAACATAATATAATATAAATGGATTGAAAAACTGAAAATAATATTTTACTGCTGTATCTTTTTCCAGTGGTTAGCTAAAGTCTTAACTGTTTGAATTGCTTAATTCTTAATTATATAGCAGCCCTATCTTGGTTTTTAGGAAAGTGAGTCTGCATTTCTAGGATCCATGACCATTTTAAGATAGCCATTTAACATAGTAAAAATTTTATAATTAGTATGATTTTTATAGTAATGCTTTTTACAAATGTTTGAATACTAGTGTGTGTATATATATGTATGTGTGTATATATATGTATGTGTGTGTATATATATATATATATACACACACACATATATACACATTTATATATATAAATGTTTATTGGAATTAATGTTGCTGTAGTGTTGTGCGTGTGCATGGGCATTGAACTCAGGGCCTTGTACATGCTAGGAAAGCACTTTGTCACCAAGCCCTTTTTCAGTTTTATTTTAAGATAGATTCTCACTAAGTTGCCCAGGCTATCTTTGAACTTGTGATCCTCCTGTCTCAGCTTCCTGAGAAGATGGGATTAACGGTGTGCATCACCATGCCTGACAATGATGATTTTTATTTTAGGTGATAAACTATACAATAGGCATTGGTCTCTTAAGAAATACCTGCCTTCTTTATATGTTTGCAATAAGTATCACTTTGTTATCTTATTCTTTTTAGATATGATTGTCATTTCTTTGCTCCCAAGTTTAGAGTACATGGAAAATTATTCTTTACTCTGAATGTTTAAGCAACTTAGTATATTTCATAAGTCTGAATTTATTGTAGGCTTCTAATAGAAAAACTATGTCCTTTTTTTAAGAGAGAGAGAGAGAGAGAGAGAGAGAGAGAGAATGAGAATGAATATGAATCTTTTTTGTAGATGGACACAACGTGATGCCTTTATTTTATTATTATTTTTTAATGTGGTGCTGAGAATCAAACCCAGGTCCTGCCCATGCTAGGCAAGCACTCTACCGCTGAGCCACAATCCCAGCTCAAAAAACTATGTTCTTAAATTAACATATTAGTTTTTATTTTTGTTGTTTGAGTGTGGGTGTGTGTTTGTTACTGGGGATTGAACCCAGGGTCGCTCTACCACTGAGCTACATTCCCAGCTGTTTTTATTTGAAACTTACTTGCTAAGTTGCTCAGGCTAGCCTTGTACTTGCAAACCAGAATTATCTCAACTTTTTCCATGGTGTGGTTCTCTGAGGACCTGCCTCTGAACATCTCCCAAGAAAATGCTTCAGCAGAGAAAAATCTTGAAAGTCATTCACAAAGACATTGTTAAAATTTGCCTTGAGCTTTTTTCTGAGCTGGCACAAAATAAAGAAAACTACAGGGAAAAAAATTTCAGAGGCATTCTCTTAAACTCTCTAAAACCTAGAAGCTCTGAGGACTCCCAATAACTACTGATGCCTTTCTGAGCTGCTTGACTATCATACCTCCCAGTCTGGAGGTGAGATCACTTTTCTGTCAAAAATGTCTGTTGCCTGAAGGAGACTCAGGTCTCATCACTGATGAGAGCAAAGATCAGATAGCAACTCTGCTTTTGTGGAGTGGAGAAACAGGGCTTTCAGTTTGTATATTGATGAGTATTATATGCTATAGCTTGGGGAATTTGGTGGGAAGGCCTGCAACTAACTAAAGATGAGGATGAGAAGAATGAAATGGAGGAGAGTGAGGTGAAGTTTGAGAACTCTTCTGCAAACTTATGAAAAAAATCTTAGATAAGAAGTTGAGAATCTTAGTTATGAAGGTTGTGACAGTCCTCCAGTAGGCTGTCTTCAACCTGCTGCATTGTGACTAGCACTCAGGGCTAAACAGCGAACTCAGAGCAGATCATAACAGTCCAGGCACTTCAAGACAACTCTACAATGGGCAACATGATGGCCAGAAAGTACTTGGAGATAGATCCTAACCAACTCATTGTGGGGCAATATAAATATGTTTAAACTGAATTAGAGGAGAACTAACAATGGGCAACATGATGGCCAGAAAGTACTTGGAGATAGATCCTAACCAACTCATTGTGGGGCATTATAAATATGTTTAAACTGAATTAGAGGAGAACTAACTGAATATTTGCTATAGAGGTATTAGATATAACTATTATACTGGATAAATAATTTATGTAATACTGATAACATGGTATTTGACATGATCTTTGATGATATTTACAAATATTCATTTTATTACACTGTTACTTCAAAATAGAAATTTTAGTGTGTACTAAAATTAGAATGTGTCATTTCTGAGTCATGAAAAACTAATTGAAATTTAGAAGTATTATAATTTGAAAATTATCACAAGTGACTTTATATCTAGAAGTAGTATTCTACATTCTTGTGGTTTTTCACCAATTACAATAATGTGTTAACAAAACTTGTTTTTTTGCCTTCCCTTTAGCTTTATTTCTCAGAGATTATTCTTAGAATAAAAGTAGAGGAATCAAACTGATTTTTTAAAAGTCTCTTAGTTAGGACCCTCTCCCCCTTTTATTTGGCAGTTGTGGGTATTGGGCCTTGCACATGCTAGACAGATGCTCTACAACTGGGCTACATCTTCAGTCCTAGGATTTTTACTTTTTAATGTGTCATGGCTCATACAGACTTAATCCTAACTCTAGACATTCTGACTAGTCTGTCCTACATATTTCAATGTTAACAATTTCATTATCCTGGGTTCTATTAACATAGAATTGTGAAGGCTTAAGATATGGGCAGGAATGTGGGCAGGAATGAAGTTGGTTTTTGTATTCTTAGTGGTAAAAAGGCAATTAAATGATTAATTGATAAGAAATTAATTTCCCACTCCTTAAACCCTATATACATATTCTATCATCCTCCTTTCTCTTACTACAAAATATCTGTTCTACAGACAAGTGGTGATATGTTAAAGAAAGCCCCCACATCTGTCTGGATATGCATGACTAGCAATAGTACTATCCCCAGAGGAAAGTTTTTAGGGGAGTGTTCTTTACCTCTTTATTTCCCTTGGCTTGCTTACTAGCCTTTAATAAAATTTATACCAGTAAATGGTTTTATTTGAAAATAAATAAGGCTTAATTTTAAAAATATATTTAGCTAATTTTAAGGAAGCATTTTGTAAAAGAAGATCTAGTAACTTGAAGCTTTTAGTTTTCTTTCTGAAGACTAAATAGGAACTGCACTTAGAACTTCAGTTAACTTAAATGAAAGTGTCTTTTGCATTGTAAGAACTTAGATGTTTGAGGAATGATTGGCATTTGATATGCCTCTTAGATACTTTAGTTAAATATAATTACCATATTTGTTTTGCTATTAAGGCATTTTCCCTAGATGTAAAAGATACACAGTTAGTAGAAATATTATTGTTAGGTAAATAAAATTTGGTCTATCATAATATATCAGGAAATTGTTTTTATACAGGTAAATGATTGCTGTAATGTGGTGAAAACAGGAAAGCCTACCAATTTATTAATGGTACAGTATATAAAACTACTCATGATACTAATATTTTTTATTATTTAAAACCATTTGACTTACTAACCAAGCTTTCTCCTGTATGTAATTCTTTCTGTATGTGATTTCTAAAAGTTACTAGATCTTCTTTACTGCTTAACAAAACAAAGTTACCTCATTTTTATTATAACATGGAATTGGAACAAAATTTGCAGATATGCTGTTTAGGGGTAATATCACATTAATAGCAAACCAGATTACCATAGAAGTGAACTTCAAAGTGAAGAGTGATGTTTTAAAGTGGATTTTGCTATGGAATTCAATATTCGAATTCCTCTCTCAGGAATGTTGCTAGTACTGAATTATTAAAAATATTGGATTAATTTAGGAAGAAGAATTTGGTGTCATTGATTCTTATTCTGAACAAGGCGCACACTATAGTGAGACTCACCTAGAGTTGATAGAAAACGGTTTAGTTGGAAAACCTGAACATGAGCCCGAAGAACTGAACAGAGAACTGGAAGAAATGAGGGCCACCTATGTGACTGACGAATTGCATGTGGTGCTGAGAATCAAACCCAGTGCCTCATGCATGCTAGGCGAGTGCACTACCACTTGATCCACATCCCCAGCCCTCCAGCAAATTTTAGTGATAGTTTTTTATTTAATGAGAATTACAGGTGTTAACTTAAGATTATCTCATTCACGAGAAAAATGGGGTTCTTGCACATAGTATTAAGAATCCCATTTTACACCTAGAATTCAACTAATAGGGGTAACATGTATGTTACTTTGTTTATTTACCTTAATAAGATAGAGTAAAATAACTTCAGTGATTTCAGGACAGATGTTTTTCTAATGAGCCTGAAAGAAAATTGTGGTATAAATCATATTTTTTTTAAATGATGACTTAAACCCATTAAGAATGTCAGCAAGTCCCTGTAAATCTGCAGTTAGAGTGAGATCTCTTGTATTAAGTAATCAGTTATGAATCAAGATGAAAATGGGATATTAATGAGGATGACAGAATAGATTTCAGTTTCATCCTCTCCAAAAACAAGTTGGTGGTGTTGCCCGGTAACAGATTGGGGGAGCTCCCCAATATAAAGGCATTTGCTTCTAGAATTAGATATATAGAAAAGCCAGAACAAGTGAAAATTTTTTGCATGTGCACATTAATTTCTTTCAGATTGATTTGGAAGTAAAACAAATTTCTTAAAGCTCATAGCTTTCAAATGTGGGAGATAGCATACAAATTGTAAGAATTCCACTGATGTGTTTTGAATCTCATATTTTTTAAAAAGTTGCTTGTAACAATGATAACCAGTTTTATGTAAAATATAAGCCTAGAATGTAATTATTTTCACTGATTTCCTTTAGTTACAAGAATTTGAAGCAGCAGTTAAACAAAGAGATAGTATTATCACACAGCTCACCGCCAATTTACAACAGGCAAGAAGGGAAAGGGACGAAACGGTGACAAAATTTTTAGAGTTGACGGAGCAAAGTCAAAAATTGCAGATACAATTCCAACAAGTAAGTATTACAAGTAGAACAAGACTTACTCGATTTTTATAATGAATTTTTAAATTTTTTCACTTTCTAGAACAAATCTGTTATAAAGCCATTTGTTTATTCGTACTGGAAAAACTAGTGAATAAGTGTTATGTTAATCAAGAATTTAATTTATACTTCTTGGGTAGTTTCTTGCTGTTGTTTTCTTTGTACTTCTTCCCTGTCTCTATTTAAAAATTCTACAAAGTCTTATCAGGTGTATTTTTGCAGAAATTTAACCTGCAGTTACACCCTACTTTTTCCAACCCTGGTATGGTTTTATGTTAATTAGGTTCTCAATTATAACTAGACTGACAACTGGATATATTCCATTTATTTTTAGTTGGAACTATAATCTAATTGCGTTAAACAAAAGGGAGGAATTTAAGGTAAGAATACAGGCTTGTTTATAGAACTTAAGGGCAGAAATACAATCAGAACTCTGAGAGAAATTGGAACTAGAGTTTGAAAAGTCATCAAGAATCCAGGAAGAACTTTCAGTCCGCATTTTTCTCTGCCTGTCTGCCTGTCTTATTTCTCCTATCTTCTCAGCTTTATAATGTGAAAGGTAAATTCTTTGGCTCATTACCCAAAGTGCACATGACCTATCAGCATGTTGACAGCATGGAAACTTGTTGACTGAGATAGTAAGCCGATGAAGTGAGCATAGTTTCCAGAGAACCCCTGTGGGCTGAGGGTACAATAAAGTGTCACTTCAAAATTTAATATTTTGAGATTTCTTTCTATTTTCAAGTTACAGGCTAGTGAAACTCTACGAAACAGCACTCGCAGTAACACAGCTGCAGATTTACTGCAAGCCAAACAACAGATTCTCACTCATCAACAACAGCTTGAAGAACAAGACCATCTATTAGAAGATTATCAAAAAAAGAAAGAAGACTTCAAAATGCAAATTAATTTCTTACAGGAGAAAATTAAAGTGTATGAAATGGTATGTGTGTCTTAAGGAAGTCAACCTACTTGTAGCAGCTTTGTAATTAACGTTAAAGTTTTTAATGGAGGTGTTTATCTTTTTTTATGCATATGCACCCAAAATTTCATAATTGAGACAAACTCTTTGAGTATATAAAATAATATATTTCAAAAACATTGAGAATTTCGTAGTAATAGTTTTAAAGATGATACTACTCATTACTCTGCTCCTTAAAAGTGATCTGCCTATGTTAAACTAAAGTCTCAGGAGAATCTATTTTTATGACTAGGATTTTTATCCTTTTTCCTCCAACTAAATGTATTTCTTCTTATTTTAGCCATGATTATAAAATTCTGAAAAAGAAAATTTGTAAATTTAAACTAGAAAAAAATTGTGGTTGATTCTTTTTATTCAC
This sequence comes from Callospermophilus lateralis, assembly GCF_048772815.1. NCBI lineage: Eukaryota > Metazoa > Chordata > Mammalia > Rodentia > Sciuridae > Callospermophilus > Callospermophilus lateralis. The sequence continues at coordinate 9,323,563 of NW_027514713.1, read as the reverse complement.
TTGAGTTATATTCCAGTTTGGGGGAATTATTTAGTCAATAAGTGCTCCTGGTAGGAAATGTATCACATGGATTGTAATCTTTAATCTTAAAAGCAATTCATGCTAGTAGATTCCATTTTTTTGTTTGTTTTTTTGAGAAGTTGAAGTTCAGATGTGATTTGCCTGAAGCTTCCCCATTAACAGGTGCCAGAGTTGAAATTCTGAGCTCCTTGCACTACACTGCACTCTGATCCTTGCCATCTCTGTCCTCTTTTTTGCTCTGTGAGAGCTTAAACAAGGCAGTGTGATCACCGTGTTTGAATGTAGCTGAACATCATTTTACAGTAACTCAAATTTCTTTCCATCACTCTGTGTGTGTCTTCAAATGTCTATGAAAGCACCATTGGTATGGATTTGTGGGTTTCAAATAAATTTGAGCAAGTAGGCAAATACAGAATCTGGGAACAATGAAGATGGAGAATACATATAATACAGCATATTTTATAAACCAGAAGATTCTACAGGAAGTTGAGAAATTACCAAGACAAGAATATTGTTTGGATAACAAAAGCCTTAACTAGCACTTATTAAGTACTTACTCTATAACAGGCAGTATTCAAAGCCTCTTACACATATTAATGCATTGAATCATCACTACAACCCCATGAGATAAGGGTACCTTTATCATTTACAAATGATGGTACCAAGACAATGCAAGATGAAGGAAATAATCCAGGTGCAGAAGTGATGTATTGATAGAGCCAGATTTCAAAGCTCAGTTATCTGACTCCAGAGACTCCTCTTTGAAAAATAGGAAATGTACAAATTAAAATTATGAGAAGGGCATGCTTTTCAATTAAGGTAATTTAAAGATTATGCAAGTGTTTACAGAATACCTATTCTGTAGTAACCCTTGCAAAAGATATATGACGGACCTTAAGATGTCCCCTTTCTTCACTGAACCCATGGAGAGGTGCGGCATGTACACAAGTTACCACAAAATAAAAAGTAAGTGCAGGTAACAAGTGTTATGAATGTTTTGACGAGGTCTGAATTATGAGGAAAAGATTCAGGGTAGACATCAGCAGGGAAGTAATATTTGAGATAGATCTATAAATTGGAATAATGTGTTATTTATATTTTGTTTACCCATAAATTGGTATAATATATGGAACAGCTATTCAATACCTATTTGGTAATCAAGAGAATTGTTTATGAATTCATGACAAATAGAGATAGGCAGGATATTCTTTGTGGGGTATGGAGTGGGCATAAAGACCCAGGCTGAAATGTTGAAAATGTATAGGGAGCAAAAAGTAATTTACTTAGAAAGCAATAGGCTTTGGAATTGTCTTTCTGGAGGGTAAGCGTAGAAAGACAATCGAGGCCTAAGTTGAAAGTGCCTGGATCTAGGATTTTATTATTTCTTATTGTCACTAGGCAGTATAATTTCAGATAATCTAAAATTTATGTAATTCATTTTAGTAATGAAAATAAACTGTTTATTTGAATGTTAGCAATAATACTTTTATTGTTCTTATTATTATATTTTAATTTCTCAGTTTTCAAAAAATTTAATCCCTTTGAGAAGTAGTTCTGTCAGAGCAGCTGAAGTAACTATATTGATAGTCAAAAGCTCATTATCCTAATCCTCCAAACCTCCTGTGTTATAGTAGTCACAAACAGGAAGTATATTATTCCCCACTCTTTCAGGTGTAGTTCTAAAAATAGAGGTTTCCTTGACTGAAGGGCTCTCAGTTTTGTAACATAGAACAAGTGATTTAAAACCATGTAATTTGAAAAAAGCTAAACAAAGAAAACTGTGAATTTGTGGTGTTTAATAGTTGAATGAAGAATTATGGTTATCATATTAGGTGTTGGACAGTGTTGAATTAAGTTATTTTCTTTTATGAGGAGTGTTCCTTTCATCTTATAGTAAATCAGGAAATAAAATTATAACAGATTTTTATATCAATGTTAACATTTTTCAAAACTAGTTATTAACAGTTTAGCTAAAATTGACCATCATGAACTGATTTTACTTTTTTAAAAATTTTTTTAGTTGTAGATGAACAAGATATCTTTATGTATTCATTTATTTTTATGTGGTGCTGAGAATTGAACCCAGTGCCTCATGTGTGTGAGGCAAACACTCTACCTCTGAGACCCAGCCCCAGTCCTGATTTTACATTTTATATAGGTTCCATCTTTCTAGTATATGAATATATTTGTATAAAGCTCAGTAAAAATAAAATACCTTAATTATTTTATTTTAACCTCAAACACGTTCTGGGAGATAGAGGAAATTTATCTTTATTGTACAGATAGAAATACCAGGATTAATAGATTACACTAATTTACTAATGTTGCATTCTAGTGTAGAAATTAAGAAGGCTCAGCACTTGGTAATAACATATGATGTAATTGGAAAAGGAATATGTGACACTCAGACAACAGCTCATAGTCTCACTCAAGAGGCTGCACAAGATAACCTTGGTTTATGTAGTGCAAAATTTGGCCTTTATTTGTTAGGCTCAGAAGTCATATTTTTTTTTCTTGAGCTATGTCAGAGGTGAATTAGTTCAAGAGGTTAATGTTTAAGTCTAAATATAAGACAGTGAATTTACAATGAGAAATAATTATCACAAACTTCAGATTTTAAGCTCATTGGATTTTATATTCTTTCTATGGACAGATGAATTTTAAAAGCCAGGTAATAATTTAAAAAGTTGTTTATTAAGTATTAGATGAAAGGGTGTTGGAGGAATCAGATGTTCAGTGGCATGAGGTTGAGATAACCTGTTACATCCATCTCAGAGTAGTAATGTTCATGTCTGTAGACTAAACTTCTTAAATGCTCCTTGCTGTAACTCCCAACATTGTTTTCTGCATTCAGTATGGTTTTTCGAGAGGGATCAGACTTCTAAAAGGTTGATGGTGCGTTGGTCTTCTTCCAAGAACTATACTCAATTGATCAATGCCTACATTTTCTTAGTACATTTATTCAAGGCGCCTAAAAGTCCTGTTTGGCAAGGACTCGTGTCTCCTTAAGATAACTTTACTTCCTTACCTATATTTTCATCAGTTATATGGATTTCACTTATTTCCTTGGCTTTGGGACTATAGCTCTTAACTGTTTAATGAATATGCGTTAATATGTCTTGTCTTAGCCTAATCTCCAGTTCCAAAGATAGGAACTGGGGAAAATTATCTGATGGTCTTTTATCTTTCTGTGTGAACTGTGGGTCTAAGCCCAAGTTGGTATGCTGTAAATATACAGTAGTGGTCTTAGGTGTCACTAATTGTTCAGTCACTTAAGCATTGCATATCCCTAAATTTCTGACTCACTTAAAACCCCAGGAATAAAGTTAAGGAAGACTTTAAGGAATCCACTTTAGTTCTTGTTGTTGTTCTCATTTTATAGCACTTGTCCATGAAATACCTTCAAATCATTAGAATCCAGGGGAGGACCGGTATTTATTTATTTATTTTTTGTTTCTTATGGGAATCCAGGGGAGGACCGGTTTTTATATTTTTGTGTCTTCTGAGAGTGTCTAGATAGTATGTAGTACTATAACTAGCCATCAGAAATACTTATATTTAGAATATTGACCAGTTAATAAGAAAAATGAAAATGTGATAGTTTATATAGATATTTTAGTCAGACTGGTTTTTGTTTTGTTTTGCTTTTTTGGTGGTGCTAGAAATCAAACCCAAGGCCTCACACATGCTAGGCAAATTAGATTGCATTTTTAAATTTAAATATTTAATCACAGCACAGTGTAAGAGAAATTTCTTCCCAAGAAGGGTAAAACTGTTATATTGTTTGCTCATATGTACTGAGTCCTAGGTCTCCTTGTACTGGGAAAAACGGGGGGGGGGGGGGGGGCAGGCCCAACAGTTGCTTTTTATAGAATTTTATAAAAAGGAGACACCCATAAGAAGTTGCCAGAAGCTAAAAATGTCATTCTTATATTTTCATTTTCTTTTCTTTCTAAAGGAACAAGATGAAGTAGAAAAGTCAAATAAAAAAGAATTACAAGAAAAGGAGGCGATCATCCAGGCATTAAATATAAGAATAACAGAAGAAGAAAAAAAGAATCTTGAGCTAAAGGATCAAGTTACAGCCACTGAAAAATTAATGAGAGAATTACAAGAACAAATTGCAAGTATGAAATTAGAGCTGGCTAATTCTAAGCAAAAAGAAAGACAATGTTCTGAAGAAATAAAACAATTAATGGGTACAGTTGAAGACCTTCAGAAAAGACGTCATTACACAGATAGCCAGTTTGAATCTGATGTGGTACAGAAAATGGTGGAACAAGAAATGCAGAAAAGATTAGAACAACTCCGAGCAGAGATGGATGAAATGTATGGGCAACAGATAGTACAGATGAAACAAGAGTTAATAAAGCAACACATGTCACAGATAGAGGAACTTAAAGCACAACATAAGGAAGAAATTGAGAGTGTTTTAAAATCACATTTAAATATTACAATTAATGAAGATCAAATAAAGTTAATGAACGTGGCAATAAATGAACTGAATATGAAATTACAAGATACTAATGTGCAAAAGGAAAAACTCCAAGAAGAACTAGGAATAGTTTCAGGAGAAAAATCTACTCTGCAGAGACAACTTGATGACCTTTTTGAAGAATTGAACTTTTTAAGGGACCAAATTCAGAGAGCTAGAATGATAATAGCTGAACAAGAAAGTCAACTGAATGAAGCACGTAAGTCCCTTAGTACAGTGGAAACTTTAAAAGCTGAGATTGTTCTGGCATCTGAATCTAGGAAAGAACTAGAGTTAAAACATGAAGCAAAAGTTACAAATTACAAGATAAAACTTGAAATGTTGGAAAAAGAAAAAAATGCTGTATTAGACAGAATGGCTGAATCACAAGAAGCTGAATTAGAGAGGCTGAGAACACAGCTCCTATTTAGTCATGAAGAAGAACTTTCGAAACTAAAAGATGATTTAGAATTTGAACATCGAATAAATATTGAAAAACTTGAAGATAGCTTAGGCATTCACTATAAACAGCAGATAGATGGCTTACAAAATTTAATGAGTCAAAAGATGGAAACAATGCAATTTGAAAAAGATAATTTGATAACTAAGCAGAATCAGTTGGTTTTGGAAATTTCAAAACTAAAAGATTTACAGAAGTCCATCATGGATTCAAAATCAGAAGAAATGACCCTTCAGATGCATGAACTCCAAGAGGAAATCGAAATATTAAGACAAGAAAAAAAAGAAAAAGGTACGCTTGAACAAGAAGTTCAGGAATTACAACTTAAAATTGAATTATTGGAGAAACAAATAAAGGAAAAAGAGGATGACCTTAAAGAAAAGTTTTCACAACTTGAAGCAGAAAATAACATACTTAAAAATGAGAAAAAAGCTTTTGAGGACATGTTGAAAATTTATGTTCCTGCTGAACAAGAAGAAAAATTGATTTTCATTGACTCCAGCAAGTCCATATCCAAAGATTGCAGCTGGCAAAAAGAAATGGAAATGCTTACAAAAGAGAATGAGGCCCTCAAGCAACAGTGTATTCAGCTAAATGAAGAAATTGAAAATCAAAGAAGTACATTTTCATTTGCTGAAAAAAATTTTGAAGCTAACTATCAAGAGTTACAGGAGGAGTATACTTGCCTTCTCAAGGTAAAAGATGATTTAGAAGACAGTAAAAACAAACAAGAATTAGAGTATAAAAGTAAACTTAAAGCACTTAATGAAGAGCTTCATTTACAAAGGATAAATCCAGCTACAATCAAAGTGAAAAGTGCCATGCTTGATACTGACAAAGCTTTTGTCGCAGAGGCATTAGAAATCTGTGAAGTTGTTGAGAAAGATACAACAGAACTTATGGAAAAACTTGAGGTAACCAAGCGAGAAAAGCTAGAATTGTCAGAGAAACTGTCTGATCTCTTTGAACAATTAAAACAGAAACATGGTGAGGTTAATTTTCTCAGTGAAGAAGTCAAATCTTTAAAGCAAGAAAAAGAGAAAATTCTATTGAGATGTCAAGAGCTAGAACTCCTAATTAACCATCATAGAGCAGAAAATATAAACATGTGTGATGTTCATTTAAGTCCTTTACAAGATGGAATAGTAACTATTATAAACAAGGATTCTCAAGGATCATTATCTAATGTAGGTGAAGATTTTGGAGAAGAATCAAAAACAGTAGTGGAAGAGAAAATTTCTTTTGAAAATGTGGCTATTAGAAGAGAAAGCAAACAAGAACAGTTATTTTCACCATCAGTAACAAATGAGTCCTCACCTGGGACAGATCAATCAAGTGAAAATGGTAAACTCCATCAGGAACTTTATGTACTTAAATCAGAACAGGTATGTTTACTTATTTACATATGGTATAGCACAGTGAAAATGTACATTTCATGCTAAAAAGAGTTTTCACCTTCTTAAAACAAATTTATAAAAGAAAATGAAAGTGAATTATGTAATTCTCATTTGGATCTATCATTTATCATTTAATTTTCCTATTTTTTTCTTAAACTGTTTTTCTTTTAGCTAATCTATTATGTATTCTGCTCAGAAATTAAAGCAATATTTTCTTTGTAAAGACAATAGTTTAAATAATATTGTTTAGAATCTCAACTTTACAAAAGTTATTGATTTTATAACTTAGTATTTTGTAGCAATTTCAAAGACTTTTAGAGTTTTTATTTCATACTGGTCTTTTTCAAGGTTCCACAATTGTAAACAAACTCTTTTGAGTGTTTTAGAACCTTATGCAGTTGTTCAATAGTTATAAATTCTTTTTCCTTTGTGCAAGAAAAACACTTAAGCCCTAGAGTTTTTTGAGTCTTATACCTGAGGAGGAAAAAAATAGTATTAATTCTCTGTACAGCTAAAGAAATAAAACACATAAAATAATAGGTTATTTCCTTTTATGTCAGCTATTCATATTAGAAATAACAGAAAAGTCTGATGTGTATCTTCAGTATGATAATGCTAAATAAACTTTTTATAATTAAAAACATCTTTTAGCTGTAGATGGACATTTTACCTTTATTTTATTTTTTATAATATGGTGCTGAGGATTTAACCCAGTGCTTCACACATGCTAGTCAAGCTCTCTACCACTGAGCCACAACTGTAGCCTGCTAAATAAACTTATGTGTTTCTAAAACTTAGGTAATAAATATCTTTTGCAGATATAAGAGTTTAGTGTTGAAAGAGAGAAGAAGTTAAGGAGTATATATTTCAGTGAGGAAGACAGGTAATAAATGAGAAAATAAGACAGAAATATTGTTAACAGTCTATGAAGAAATAAAACACGGTATCGTGATAAAATAAAACAGGGAAGCTCACAAAAAAAATTGAGAATGATGGGTGGGGGTGGGTGGTGGTCTGGAGATTGGAGGAATTAACACTTGAACTGAGATTCAAATGAGAGGGAAGAGGCTGCATTATGGAAATTAGAGCAGTTGTACCATGAGTAAATTTGAGGAACTGAATTGAAGGCCTATGTAGTTGAGTTTGGAAAGAGTTTGAAGAAGGAAGAAACTCAATCATAGGGAGCCTTACAGACTTTGTAAGTTTAGATTTTTATCCCTAAGTACAATAGGAAGTCATCGGAAAGTTTTCTGTTTTTATTTCTAATGACATGTTCATGTTGATGATCTTATAAAATGTGGTCATACTTTACGTTTTTAATAACTTGAATAGACCCAAGAAATTCAAATTGCTTAACTACTATTGCTATGTTAAGTATTGCAAATTGTTTTTAAAACTATAAATGGTGGTAATTACTCCTAAAAAATGTCAGACATAATTTAAATTTTATTAAAAAGCATTATTCGAAGAAGACCTGAATTTGAAGCACATTTGTCAAATTGGTGAAATTTTCTTAATAGGAATTTTGTTTCTGTATTGAAGATACTTGCAATGGTATTTAGATACTCTCTCCTTGAAATTAACTAAACAAAGTGAAGAAAAGCAAGTCTGTAAATTGCTCCCATTTATCATTATTAAAATAAACCCCATCATTGATACAGAGGGGGGAGTAAGGTATTTATGCAGGTGGAGGGAAGCTCACAGAAGAAATTGAGCTGTGACTTACATAGTGATACTGTTTACTTGTCTGAAATACTGCAGAGGCAACAAAATACTTCTACTCTCAGTATTAAACTTAGTAATTAGAGCAGATATATCTCACTGAAAACAAAATAAATGTGGCTGTTAAAAATTTTTAACTGGCCAGCTGCAGTGGCAAACGCCTATAATCCCAGCTGAGGGAGGCTGAGGCAGGAGGCTAGTGAGTTCAAAGCCATCCTCAGCAACAGTGCGGCAGTAAGCAACTCAGTGAGACCCTCTCTCTAAATAAAATACAAAATAAGGATGAGATGTGGTTCAGTGGTCGAGTGCCCTGAGTTCAATCCCCAGTACCAAAAAAGAAAAAGAAAAAAATAATTTTTTAACTGAAAAGAAAGAAATGAATAGTTTTGGAGTATAATTCCATATTATCAAAGAGTCTTTTCAACATTGGGGTGCAAGAAATAAGGAGTGGCAGGAACATTATAGATATTGGCTAGTTATTGATGCTGAGAGAAGCCATAAATTCAAGTGTGTGTGTTTAAAATTGGAGGTAATTATTGGTATTGGAAGAGATACTGAGCTTAGAAACATCTACTGGAACTTAGAAACCTCAAGAGAAACCATAATATCAGTTCTGTGAGTGAAGAGACACTACTATATAGGCTATATAGACAGCTACTATATCCCTAGTACCTAGAATAATGTTTTGCACATGATCAGCAGTTAATAATGTTTTACAAATGGATGAATGAGGGGTGAATAGGGGAAATAAACAAAGCCGCTTTATCAAGAATCAGCTGTGAATCAGGATAGGCCTTCATGTTAGAATGAAAATCAGAATAGCTTTTGTCGCTTGCTATTTAGCATTGTTCTATAAGCCCTAACCATTCCAAAGATAAAAAGATACATGGCATAAATAGAAGTAGATAATTCACAGGTGTAATTAAGAAATTGAGAAAAATAATCTAAGCAAAGAAACCAAAAAACTTAATGTAAAATAAATGTCAAAATTAGCCAAAAATGTGTAAGACCAATATAAATAAAATTAGAATACTATCAATTTAATAAATGAGATATTGAAATGAGTTAAGTATTAAACAGCATAGAAAAGTGTCAAGAATATCTACATTCAAAGGAAGTAGAAGGAAGGAAATAAAGAGCAAAAATAAGAGAACTTGTAATAAACAAGTGGGAAAATTTTTCAAGAACTTTGGAGGTTTATTATTTGAAAAGATTATTTACAGGTATTAGATCTCCGAAAATATGACCAAGGGGGGAAAAACACATAAGCAAAATCAAGAATGAAATAAGGACATAAGTACAGGTACCACAAGAAATTTTAAAAGTCATAAAAAATGCTACAAATAATCTCTGCCAATAGATTTGAAAATATAAGCAAACTCTAGATGGTGTTCTGGAAGAATATAAACTACCAGAACTAATGCAAATAGAAATGAATAAGTTCAAATAACCATTAAATAGAAATGAATAAGTCAGTAATCATTAAAGAGTTGAAGTAGTGGTCAGAAGTTTTCCCTTTTGCCTCATCTCAAACCAAAATGCTAGACTTAAGACCATTTTACAAGTAATTGTTATTAACTCTCCAAGAACAAAAGTGTAATTGTCCACTAAAGTAGGATTAAAGAGAGAATGGAAAAACAAAGGAAAGAAGAAAAACTGAAGAAAGAAAAACCACCCAGTTCACCTTAGAAGGCCAATATTAATATGAAGTCCTGATAGGAATTGTAAAGAAAATAAAATTGTAGAGTAATCTAACTTGTAAGTGTAGTTGCAGAAATTCCAAATAAAATATTAGCAAGTTATACCAAGAGTGGACAAATAGTTAAACATTTGAAAAAAAAAATCTGTGACTGTAATCTCTACATTTTTATGTAGCAAGACAAAATCCATGATTATTTTAGTGCATCTCAGAAAAAAATACATAAAAAAATTGACAACCCATTTATAAGTTAAAAAAAAAGCTTTAGGAAATCAGGAATAGCACGGAAATTTTCTAGTCATGATGCTGATTTTCATCAAAATGTTGACAGATTATATTTCTGATGGTGAAATTTAGAAGCATTTCCATTAGAATCAAGTATAGGACTAGGATACATACCAATTGTCAACATTACTATTGCAACATGGTTTTGTAGTTCTTAGTGAATGCTTCTCCAGTTCTTACAATATGACAAGAATAGGAAATGAGAAAAAATATGAGCAGATCAGGCAAAACTTTAAATCCAAGATAATAAGATATTTTGAGTTTTTGTTAAGAAAGTTATAAAATATTGAAGACACAAAGACCTGACTGTGTGCTAATACATAACATATCCATAATGGAAAGATACAAAGAAAAATATCAGTTCTCTCCTAATTAATAGTTCTAGTCAAAATTACAATAAGGTTTCTTAATGAATGTGGAATACTGATTCTAAAATTGATATAGAAGAGCAAATAGCCAAGAATACTCAAGACAATCTTAAAAAGTATGTATTTGTTATCAAAACTTATTACAAAATCATTATAAACAATATGGTTTAATGCCAGGATGGTTAAGTAGATCAGTAGAATATAATGAAAAGCCCAGAACAGATCTGTATCTTGTAAAAATTTAGCAAGAAGGCCCTACAAGTCAATGAATCACTTAGTGAATCTCTACTACATTCCAGGCACTGTTCAAGTCATTCATAATTTAACAGTGAATGAAAATGGTCAAGGAAGAATAAAGTTTACTTTTTAGGGTTTAAATGAACATTAGAAAATACAGACAAATGTTTCTGGTGGTCTTAAGTGCTATGAATAAAATTACAGTATGATAAGAAGATCTCCCTAAGTGTAGGGCTTTTTTTGCATAGGGTAGGTCAAGGAAGACTACTTTGGTGAGATGATATTTGAGCAGAGACAGAGGAAATCAAAAAATAAACCAAATTAGCAGAAGCTTAGAGTATTCAAAATTGTTTGGGAGGAAAAAAACAAAATTGTTTTGAGCACAATTGACTTTTGATACTAGAGGTTAGAAGTTAGGGAATTAGATCATTGTCACTTTAGGGAAAAAAATCAGGTTGGTTAAAAATGTACACATAAGAAGAAAATAGAATCTTAAGATAGGGAAAACTTTTAATAAAGACAAAGCATGGGAAAACATTTAAAATTTTATTGTATCTTTTAAAAACAATGATGTAAAACAGATTTGAGGACTGGGACTAGATATTTGCCATGAATGTAAGTTGCAAACAAAAGCTATCAAGAATATAGAAAGAACAATTAATGTAACAAGAGGTCCAAAAACAAAATAATAATGGGCAAAAGATGTGAAAGACATGTGCCTGAATAGCAAATCAAAGTATCTAATAAACATGAAAATATTCTTTCAACCTTACTATTCAGTGTAAAAATAAAATATCATTTTATACCCATTTAGGTTGGTGAAGTTAGTCTGATATAAAGAATGGTGAGGATGTGAGTATATAAGTACTCAACCTTCTGGTAGCATTGTAAATTAGTACTGTTATATAAAAATAATTTGATCAAATCTAGCACAGTTAAAAATGCACTATCTGTGACCTAGCAGTTATATTTCTAAGTAGTTCTCAAAGTGGGGTTCCTGACCAGAAGCCCAGCATTACTTGGTAACGGGTTAGAATTCAAAGCTCTTTGACCTCTCCTGAATCAGAAACTGTGGGGATTGGGTTAGGTTCCTAAAGTAACCTGTTTTAATAAGCATTCCAAGTGATTCTGATGCATGTTACATTTGAGAACCACTAATTAGAAAGAAATTAGCACATTTATCCAAAAATTAGGAATAAACCAATTTATCTCCTGAAAGGAAATGGACAAATTTTGGTATAGTCATAATACCACAGTTAAAATGAATTAACCTGTTGCCTTCATGCTGTTTATTTTTTTGTTTGTTTGTGGTACTGGATTTTAAACCCCCCATTACCTACATGGAATAATACCACAGACATATTGAATGAGAAAATAAATTTGTAAAATTAATATCATTTGTGTAAGTCCATAAAAATACAAAATATACAGTGCATTGAGAATGCAAAATGTATTGTAATGAGAAGTGATAATGTAAGAATTGGACTGGATTTGTACCAAACTATAATTATGGTTGCCTGTGAGAAAGGAGTGATGAGAACATAGAAGTTTATGGGGAGTACAGGGAATGAAAAATATAGAGAAAATGTTATAGTACTTGTTAATTTGGGTTTCGAGTTTATTGCTTGCATTTTTCCATATTTAAAATAATATTTTAAATCCAGGCATGGTGGTGCATGCCTGTAATTCCAGCTATTTGGGAGGCTAAGGCAGAGGAGGGTTCTAAGTACAAGACCAACCTTGGCAACTTGTTGAGACCTTGCCTTAAAAAGGGCTGGGGTTGGGATTGTGGGTCAGTGGCAGAGCGTTTGTCTCACATATGTGAAGCACTGGGTTCAATCCTCAGTACCACATAAAAATGAAAATATTGAAAAAAAGGGGCTGGAAATGTAGCTCACAGGTAGAGAGCACCCCTGGGTTCAATTCCCAGTGCCATGAAAATAAAATATTATTTGAAAATAAAAAGAAAGATAAGGAAGAGCCAAGACAACATGAGAGAAATTGGTATGAAAATTTGTTCTCCTGGTCTCCTTGGCTAACTACTCTTACACAGCTGTAGCCGATCCATTGCTGTTAGTCCTATTAGGGTTTTTAATTGGACCCTGCATCTTTAACTGTTTATTTAATAAGATATATAAAACAAAAAATACATTCTGTAAAACTGATGGTCCTCCATACTCACTACAGTAGCTGTAAACCAATGATGATTAATTAATGATTTGATTAGTTCCATAAAACCAGTGGGGAATGTTATAGGCCAGGCTATATAAGCAATGACCAAACAGACTTCATTTTACCCTGAGACTCCATATTACGTAAGAAAAGCTTCTCCCATAGGAAAGTCCCATCACTGTACCACATTACTAATTGCCTAGCATAGCCTACTTGCAATACAGAAAAGCAATTCTTGCACAATGTAAAATTGTTCTCTTTGGTTCCCACTTTCCTTGGGCAGTGTACCTTTGTGGGGAATAATTGATTAGATGTTAGTAGCCATTCTTTAATGTGTATTCAACTAGGGTCACTTTGATCCATTTCTCTTTTGATTATGATTATGAAAAAATCCCAGGAGAAATGAATGAAATGAAAATTTGATGAAGACATTGCATTGTTTCGCTAATGGCTTTATTCAGCTTCTGTACTACTTCTTGCTTGCTTGCTTGCTGGTTGCCAAGTCAATCTGGATGTGGTTTTCGCCTTTAAATATCCTAAAATGTTGAGGCTCTAGGCTGTTTCCTGCAGAGACAACTTGTTCCTGTAGGGAGCATTCCCAGACAGTCAGAATAAAGACTCTCCAATATGGACAAATCATAAGCTATACCAAATATCAGAATTTGCTCTAAAATTGAGGTAATGATACTACTCTCCTTGAAAAAAGAAGTAGCTAAGTATAATTGAATGAAGAATGAAGAAAAAATGTCATTGGTTCTCTTATGAAGTTTTAAACTATAAATTATTTCTCCTCTTGTTTTAGTATATGCAAAAAGCAAATTATTTTATAGTAAATTATTTTAAATTTTTCTAATATATATTCACTTTCAGAATGATTTAAGGCTACAGATGATAGCTCAGTGCATATGCCTTTCAGTGGTTTATTCAGCTGACGTGGATCAGGTTCGTGAATATATGGAAAATGAAAAAGATAAAGCTCTTTGCAATCTTAAAGAGGAGCTTATTTCTACTCAAGAGGAAAAGATCAAGGAGCTTCAGAAAATATACCAGTTAGAACTACAGAATGTAAAAACACAAACAGGTAAATAGTTTCTGACTTATAATTACCATGAAGCATCACTTAGAGTCCACCATTTCATAATTCTGTTCTTAGAACTCACAGGGGAAGGTGACTTGTGTATCTAAGCCCTAGTCTTATTTGTTCATGTAAACATTGGATATTCATTCAAGTGCTAGAGAAAACTAAAATTACTGAGTCATTTTCCCATAGGAAATTATAATCCATTGGGAAAGCATATATAAAATACACTGAAAATTTCTGAAATGTAAAGAATGGAGGGAGAAAAAAGAGTTTTGTCTTTCCTGTGGAGATGAGTAGGATGAGGGTATGGGTAGGAGTAACTGGGTTGGAAATTTGGGGAAGGCTATGGAGTCTTAAGCATTGAGCTCTATCTAAGATTGCATCCTTTTGGGAGAACTGGGAGTTCAGGTTGTGTTAACTAGATAAAACTGGAGAGATTGGAAGGAGCTTGATCAGGAAATGTTTTATGTACTCTGATGAAACATGTTTATGTTTTATGCTATTGGTGATAAGACCTACAGCAGGATTTTAAATAGTGGGAGTAACAATAAGATTTTTATTTTAAGTTGATACCATTAGGATCAGTTGGAAGGGATGAAATTATTGATGGGAAGACCAGCCAGATTGAATTGAGTATGATAGAAAGTTAAGTTCAACACTTAGAGTTTGGTTCTAGTTTGTCGTTAATGTTAGCAGAAATTAAGAATGATACCCAAGTTTCTAGCTTAAGAAACTAGAGTATGGTTCTAGTCATAGAAAGGAACCAATTTGTGAAAAAAATAATAATTCAGTTTTAAATATATTGAGTTAAGAATAGAATACTTATTGACTTTGAAAAAATATATAGGAGTTAGTTGAAAATAGAAGTCTGAAACCTGGGAGAAAAATTTAATTATGAGGTAAAGATTTATAATCAGCATGAATGTCAAGGACAAGAGGTCAAGGACAAGAATGAGTTATCAGGGGAAACTAGAGAGTGAGTTAAAAGACCAAGATGGCATAATGGGAAGTAACAATGTTAAGGGACCATACAATGAACCATAAACAATTAGTCACAGTTAATGTTTTTCTTTCATGATTATTTGGCCAGTTAACTAGACTTCTTGTGTTCAAGGTATCTCTAGGCCTTCACTTTTGCTTTTAGGAATGAGTTTTATTATTGTAATTGCTTTGGTGAACAGAATAGAATTTCAAGCATATCAGATAATACCATGCTTTTTCACTTCAGGGGTTCTTTGAATATAGTAATATTTTAAGTTTATATTTTTTTAAATTGATATCTTCTTGAGGTAGTCTGTCCACTATTTCCCAAATTGCATGTTAACTAATGGCTCATTTAATTGGCAAAAAAGTTAGTTTAGTGATTAATTATCAGCATTTTTAAGAAATAAAAATAAAAGAGGAAAGTGAAAGGTGTTAACTACTCTCCTGTGGTCCCTTTCCAACACTTCTTTTGTTTCATGTTTCTGAATTGTTTTAAAGATATAAAATTGTTGAATTTAGAGATACTATACCATAAGGATAGGAGAAATGATCTTGAATCACACTGTTTTCTTGTTTTCATCAGTCAGAATGAGTCAAATTAAAACCTGAGTTTCACTCAAAACATTTTTCAAAGAATAAATATTTTTATACATTGAAATAAAATGATTGTTATTTCACTGAGAAGTTTGTATTGAAATGTGTATTGTCTTCTCTTCCTGTTATCTTCTCTGAAAGATACCAAAAAAATTAAACAACTTGAAGAACAAATTCAAGAATTAGAAAACTTCATATGCTTTTTGCGCAAACAATTGAAAGAAACTGAAGAAAATCATAGGGCAGAAATTTATTCTCTGCAGGAGAAGCTTCAAGCCATTAGTGAGACCACGGTGGACCCAAGGTATCTATTTACTTAAAACTTCATTCAGCAGTATTTGTAGCTTAGTAACAATGATAGTATCATCTGGAATGGTTATTTTAAGAATAAAATATAACTTTAACAAAGAGATAGGATGTAACATTTTTTAAGAAATAAGAGCAGGAGATAATTCTGTATTTGAAATGTGTGAAATAAATGTTGGTATAAACCAAAGACATTTTATTATAGGAATTTTACTTATACTTTTATAAAGATGTTATTATTAATCTATTTTCTGAATTAAAATATGTCAGGTAGTAGACATTTACTTGTTTATTCTATGCCTAGGCTTTGATATGTTCATGTGGTGAGTACTTAAATAGTCTAAGTATGATCATTCCACTATGACTTGAATATACTCCATTTAATTGTCTAATGCTCAAATTCATCATGTCCCAAATAGAACCCTGATCTATGAGGAGAGAAGAAATGATCTTCAATTACCACTATGTATGTTTTCTTGGATCAGGATCTTCTAAAATTTGCTCCTTCTGTAGCCATCTTCATCCATCATGACTCCTTTCTGTCATAACTCTCTGCCATTCTATGAAAAAATCTTGGTTTTTTTTTAACCTTCAAAGTACATCACAACTGTGCCACTCCTTACTGCTCCACTGGTCCCTGCCATTGTTTTGTGTTTCACCTGGATTACTCAACTTCTGTTTACAGTCTATTCTCTATATAGTCAACACAAGTGCCAGAACCTTTGCTTTTATAATTTCAGTTACATCATGTTACTCTAATCCTCTTCTGCTCTTTACAGTCTCACTAGTCCTGAGGACCATGACATCTTTGACTTTCATTTCCTACTGACTTTCTTATCACTTACTGTTCTCAAACCATATAATCCCATGGGGTTGGGGTTGGAGCTCAGCGGTAAAGCGCTTGCCTGGCTTGTGTGAGGTCCTGGGTTTAATTCTCAGCACCACATATAAATAAATAAAGTAAAGGTCCATTGACAACTAAAAACAATTTTAAAAGATTAAAAAAAAAACCTCATACATCCCCACTGTGATCCTCAATTATATCACATATCAGTATGCTTCTGCTTTAGGGATTGATTGGCTTTTTCTTCTACCTAGAATGATTATTCTGCAGGTATTTTTATGCCCATACCCTCATCTCCTTTGGTTCTTTACTTAGATGTCATGTTCTTACATAAATTAAAATCATCCCCAAAGAATCTGTGTCTTACTTTTCTACTTCATTTTTTCTTAAAATTATTTGTTTTATATGTACGAATACATTATAATCATTGTGTGCATGTATATGTGTATATAAATAATGTATGTGTGTAATTTATGTATCCAAATATATATAAATTTAGAGGAAATATTGTTTCATTTTGTTTGTTTTCAATTAAGGAATTTAAGCCTTTTTAAAAAACATTTTTATTAGTTGTTATTTTATTTATTTATTTATTTACATGCAGTGCTAAGAATTGAACCCAGTGCCTCATACACACTAGGCAAGTACTTTACCACTGAGCCACAACCCCAGCCTAGGAATTTAAGCTTATCGTTGTCTATTTAAGTCACTGATGTATTCTAAATCCACATGATTTCTAAATACTAATCTTGCCTTATTGTTATAAGATTAGACATTTTAAGAAAACATTGTTACAAAGTAGTGAATGCTTATATAACAATACAGAATTCGGACATACATACCAAAAGATATGTGGGTAGATAAAATTAAAATTAAACTGATTGTAAGTTAAAATTAAACTAACTGTAAGTTAAGAACCTTCTCTTTCCTGTTGCCACTCTTCATTTCCAATATAAGCAATCATTGTTACTTTTGATATGTATTCTTTCAGACATTTTCCTATTTATATAGACATATATGTTAAAACAGGCTTTTAATGCAAGTGAGAATTTACAAGCTTTTTTAACTCAGTAATATATCTTAGGTATATCTTTATATATATACATACATACATGCACACACACACATATATATATATATATATATATATATATATATATATATATATATATATATATATAATATTTTTTTGTATCAGGGATTGAATTCAGGGGCTCTTTACCATCAAGCCACATCCTCATCCCTCTTCTTTTTTTTCAGAACTACTGTTTTTATTTTAAATAACTCATGTTCAGATCTACCACATACCAGTTGGGTAATGTTAGACAAATCAATTTTAATGAACTATTATTTCTATATATGTAGTTTCAATAACTAATTATTATTTTTTAGTTCTAACAATTTTTTTTCTTCTAACTAGTTATCTAAGACAGTAGGATGCATTTTGACATATCATACATAAATGAAGTATAACTTCTCATTCTTTGGTTGTGCATGATGTAGAATATGTGATGTAATCATGTATGTACCTGGGGTAATAATTTCTGATTCATTCTACTATCCTTTCTTCTCTCATAACCCTCCCCTCCCCTCATTGCCCTTTGTCTAATCCAAAATATGTTTATTTTTCCCTACCCCCGCCAACCCATTGTGAATTAGTATCTGCATATCAGACAAAATATTCAGTCTTTGGTTCTTTGGGATTGGCTTATTTAGCTTAGCATGATATTCTCCAGGTCCATCCATTTGCCACCAAATGCCATAATTTCATTCTTCTTTAAGGCTGAGTAATACTTCATTGGGAAGATATATATCACACTTTCTTTATCCATTCATCTGTTGAAGGACACCTGGGTTGGTTCCGTAGTTTAGCTATTGTGAATTTAGCTGCTATAAACATGATGTGGCTGCATCACTGTATTATGCTGATTTAAAGCCCTTTGAGTATAAACCTAGGAGTGGGATAACTGGGTCAAATGGTGGTTCCATTCCACATTTTCTTATGAATCTCCATGCTGCTTTCTATAGTAGTTGCATCAATTTGCAGTCCCACCAGCAATGTATGAGTGTACCTTTACCCCCACATGCTTGCCAACATTTATTGTTGCATATTTTTTCTTTTTCTTTTTTTGTGGTGCTTAGTAATGAACTAGGGCCTTGGTCATGTGAGGCAAGCAGTCTACCAAGTGAGCTATGTCCCTAGGCCTGTTGCTCGTATTCTTGATAGTTGCCATTCTAACTGGAGTGAGATAGAATCTCATTGGAGTTTTGATTTGCATTTCTCTAATTGCTAGAGATGTTGAATGTATTTTCACATATTTGTTGATCAATTGTATGTCTTCTGTGAAGTGTCTGTTCAGTTCCTTAGCCCATTTATTGATTGGTTTGTTTTTCTGGTGTTTTTATTGTTTTTTAATTTTTTTTTAGTTGTTGATGAAACTTTATTTTTTAAATTTATTTATATGTGGTGCTGAGAATCAAACCCTAGGTCCCTCACACATGCCAGGCAAGCACTCTACCACTGAGCCACAACCCCAGCCCCTGTTGTTAAGTTTCTTGAGTTTTTTATATATCCTGGGGATTAATGCTCTGAGGTGTATGTGTGGTAAAGGTTTTCTCCCATTCGGTAGGCACTCTTCATGTTATTGATTGTTTGATGTGAAGAACCATTTTAGTTTGAATCTTTTTATTGATTCTTGCTTATAGTTCTTGTGCTCTAGAAATCTTGTTAAGGAGGTCAGTTCCTAAGCTGAGGTGGTAGAGTTTGGACCTACTTTTTCTTCTGTTAAATGCATGGTCTCTGTTCTAGTGCCTAAATCCTTGATCCACTTTGAGTTGAGTTTTGTGCAAGATTAGAGATAGAGGTTTAATTTCATTTTGCTTCATGTGGATTTTCAGTTTTCCCAGCACCATTTGTTGAATAGGCTATCTTTTCTCCAGTGAGTATTTTTGTCACCTTTGTCTAGTATGAGATAACTGTATTTATATGGGTTTGTCTCTGTCTTCTATTCTGTATCATTGGTCTATATGTCTGTTTTGGTGCCAGTGTCATCCCATTGTTTTTTGTTGTTGCTGTTATGGCTCTGTAGTATAATTTAAGTTCTGGTATTATGATGCCTCTTGCTTCACTTTTCTTCCTAAGGATTGCTTTGGCTATTCTGGGTCTCTTTTTTCCAAACGAATTTCATGATTGCTTTTTCTAGTTTTACAAAGAATGTCATTGGAATTTTAATAGGAATTGCATTAAATCTATATAATGCTTTTGGTAGTATGGCCATTTTGACAATGTTAATTCTACCTATCCAAGAATATGGGAGATATTTCCATCTTCTAAGGTCTTCAATTTTTTTCTTTAGTTTTCTGTAGTTTTCACTGTAGAGGTCTTTCACCTCTTTTGTTAGATTGATTCCAAATATTCTATTTTATTTTTTTACACTATTGTGAATGGGGTAGTTTTCCTAATTTCTTTTTCAGTGGCTTTATCACTGATATATAGGAATGAATTTGATGTATAGTTGTTAATTTTATATCCTACTACTTTGCTGAATTTCATTCATTAATTCTAGAAGTTTTCTGGTGGATTTTTTAGGTCTTCTAAATATAGAATCATATTGTCGGCAAATAGTAATAATTTGAGTTCTTTTTCTATTCGTATCCCTTTAATTTCTTTCTTCTGTCTACTTGCCCTGGCTAGTTTCCAGGATTATATCAAATAAAAGTGGTAAAAAAAGGGTATTCTTGTCTTACTACAGTTCGTAGATGGAATGCCTTCAGTTTTTCTCCATTTAGAATGATTTTGGTCTTGGGTTTAGCATGTATAGCTTTTACAGTGTTGAGATTTGTTTCTACTATCCCTAGTTTTTCTAGTGTTTTAAACATTAAAGGGTGCTTTATTTTGTCATGCTTTTTGTGCTCCAATTGAAATGATCATATGATTCTCCTTGAAGTCTATTGATGTGATGAATTACATTTATTTATTTCTGTATGTTGAACCAACCTTGAATCCCACTTGAATATGATGCACTATTGTTTTAGTCAGCTTTTTTATTTCTGTTACTAAAAGATCTGACCAGAACAATTTTAAGAGAGGAAAAGGACTCATGGTGTTATTTGAGGGCTCATCGTGTTTAGATGTCTTAGTCCATAGAAGGCCAGCTCCATCCCTTGGGCTTTGAGGTAAGGCAGAACATCTGGAAGAAGAGTGTGACAGAGGGAAGGAGTTCACATAGTGATCAGGAAACAGAGTCAGAGACTTCACTCTCCAGATACAAAATATATACCCCATATAGAGACTCCACTCTCCATATAAAAAATGTATACTCCATAGCCATCCCCCCAATTCCCATCTCCTCAAGCCATACCCTGCCACTTCTTTTAATTCATATCGGGGATTAATTCACTGATTAGGTTAGTCATTTCTCTTCTGAATCTTCTTGCATTGTCTTATGTGAACTTTTGGGGGATACTTCACAACCAAACCATAACAACTATATATTTAATGTTTTTATATGTGAGTTGCCAGAATTGTATACAGAAGTTTTGCATCTATGTTCATTAGGGATATTGGTCTGAAGTTATCTTTCCTTGATGTGTCTTTGATTTTGATATCAGGTGATACTAGCTTCATAGAATGAGTTTGGAAGAGTTCCCTCCTTTTCTGTTTCATGAAATAGTTTGAGGCTTCTTGGTATTAATTCATCAAAGGTCTTGTAGTACTGGGTAAGAATCTTTTTCATCCTGGGCGTTACTTAAATGGTTGGCTTTTGATGCCTTCTTCTATTTTATTGCTTGAAATTGATCTGTTTAAATTGTGTATGTCCTCCTAATTCCTTTTGGGTAGCTCATTTGTCTCTAGAAATTTGTTGATGTCTTTAAATTTTTCATTTTTATTGGAGTATAAATTTTCAAAATAACTTCTGATTCTCTACTGTATTTCAACAGTATCTGTTGTAATATTTTTTGTGATTATGAATTTTAGTGATTTGAGTTTTCTGTCTTCATTAGCACGATTGAGTTTATCAATTTTATTTATTTTTTCAAAGACACAAATTTTTGTTTTGTTAATTTTTTAATTGTTCCGATTATTTCAATTTCATTTATTTCAGCTCTGATTTTAATTATTTCCTGTCTTCTACTGCTTTTGGTGTTGATTTGTTTTTCTTTTTCTAGGGCTTTGAGGTCTTATGTTAGGTCATTTACTCATTGACTTTCCATTCTTTCATGAATTTAGCTTAATAGTGTCCCAGAGATTTTGACAAGTTTTATTAGTTCTCATTTATCTCTGGTAAGTATTTTAAAAATTTCATCCCTGATTTCTTCTTATGTCCATTGGTTAGTCTCTAGGTGTTGGAGTTTTTTATTTTTTATTGTATCAATTATTTCTAATTTCATTCCATTATGATCTGATAGAATGCAGGGTATAATCTCTTTTTTATTTCATAATTGTTGCTTTGTGGCATATTTTAGAGAAGAGTCTGTATGCTGCTGAGAAGAGCATGTATTCGTTGATGGATATAATACTCTTTATATGTCTGTTAAGTATAAATTATTGACTATATTATTAAGTTCTATAGTTTTTTTGTTTAGTTTTTGTTTGACGATCTATCCAGTAGTGAGAAAGGTTTGTTAAAGTCACTCAGTATTATTGTATTATGGTCTATGTAATTCTTGAAATTGAGGCAGGGTTTGTTTGATATATGTAGATGCTCCAATGTTTGGGGCATAAATATTTAACATATTATGTCTTGTTGATGTATAATTCCCTTAAGCAGTATGAAATGTCTTCTTTGTCCCTTCTGATTAACTTTTGGCTTGAAGTACACTTTATCTGACATGGGGATAGAAACCCCTGTTTGTTTACTCAGTCCATGTGAGTGGTATGTTTTTTCCCGTCCTTTCATTTTCACTGTGTGGATGTCTTTGCTTATGAGGTGAGTCTTTTGGAGACAACAGATTTTTGGGTTTTGTTTTTTTAATCCAATCTGCCAATATATGTCTTTTGGGTTTATTAGTTTAGACCATTAACATTATTTTTGAGATATGATTTGTGTTCCCAGTCATTTTAGGTTATTTCTACTTTTTACTTTGAATTAATTTCTCCTTTGATTGATTATTCCTTTTGTATGGCTCCTCCCTTTGTTGATTTTTTTTGACTTTTTTTTCCATCTTCATGGAATATTTTGTTGATAATGTTTTATAGCACAGATTTTCTAGTTATGAATTCTTTAACCTTTTTTTATTACGGAAGGTTTTTATTTCATCTTTAAATCTGAAGTTTTATTTTGTTAGATATAAAATTCTTGGTTGGCATCCATCTTCTTCAGAACTAGGTATATATTATTCCAGGACCTCCTGGCTTTGAGGGTCTGGGTTGAAAAATCACCTGAGATCCTAATTAGTTTCCCTCTATATATAATCTGATATTTTTTCTCTCATAGCCTTTAAAATTCAATCCTTATTTTCTATATTTGACCTTTTTTTAATGATGTGTCTTGATGTGGGTCTGTTGTGATCTTGTACATTTGAGGTCCTCTTGTATTTGATTTTCCATTTCATTCTTCAGATTTTGGAAATTTTTTCATATTATTTCATTGAAAAACTGGGCATTCCTTTGGTTTGTATCTCTATGCCTTCACCTATCCCGATAAATCTTATTTTGGTCTTTTCTTGTTATTTCATCATTCTTGGAAGTTCTGTTCATGGTTTCTTACCATCTTCCCTGTGTAGTCAACTTTATTTTCAAAATTATATATTTTGTCTTCATTGCCTGAGGTTCTATCTTCCAAATGGTCTAGTCTATTGATAGTAATTTCCATTGAATTTTTAATTGGTTTATTGATTGTTTCATTTTGAGGATTTCTGGGGTTGTTGTTGTTGTTGTTGTAATTTTCTGAGAATCTCTGCCTCTGCAATGATCTTTTACCTCCTCAAATTTATCTCTGATTTTATTCCTTATATCATTCTTTATGTACCAGGTCAGTCTAATATGTACTTTCTAAATTCCTTTTCTACATTTCTTTTACTGTGTTGTCTATGGGTTTAATTATTGGATCATCTTGGTTTGTTTGGGCCACTTTGTTCCATTGTTTTCTCATGTTGTTCTTATGTCTGTCCTTCTAGCAGTGTGGATTTCAAGCAGTACAGTGTCTACCCTGTAGATTAATAGTGTCCCTGAAGATTTCTAGTACCTCGCCTTTAAGGAAGAGACAAATAATAACTGCACCCAATACAAATAATATACAGCCTTAAACCAAATAGCTCCTATTAAGGCATCCACAGTTTTATTCCATTAAACTGAAATGATGTGTTCAATTATTGTCTACAATATAAACATTAAGTTTGCAAAAAAGTTTACAGTTTCCATTGGTGGACAAAGAGAGAACAAAAGTCATGTAGGGTGTGATGTTTATGAGGAAGGATCAGAAAAGATAGAAGTTAAAAAATTATAGGAAGAATGAAGGGAGGACTTAATAGAGGTTGGGTGTTAGCAAGAGAAAAGTGAGAAAGAGAATACAAGGAAACAGATAAATGAGAGGGGAATATATATATATATAATTTTTTAAAAGAAAATAATAACAAAACTGTAATGTACTATTCAGATATCCCAGTCCTCAATAAAATGATCCATGAAAAATACTTGGTTTCAAAAATGGTAGACATGTGAGAGAAGAAAAAAAAGGAATCTGGATGAAAAATTGAACACTTTTTTCCATTGCAGTTTAAGTTTCTCAGCTTCTCTTCTGAGCAGTTAGGTATGTTGTCTGGAATTTGATGCTAGTTCTACCCTCAGGGTAGTTAGAGTTGCTAGGGTGAGAGTGTTAGTCCTGGAAGCGGAACTACTAGAGCCAAGGTGTAGGCTTAGGTACGTTCCAATCTCTTCACTGCGTGCCTATTGGTCTGAAGATTTTAAGTCATCACACCTCCAAGGCTCAGCAATTGTCTGTCCACATTGGAAGACTGTACCTCGGGAATCTCCTTTAGGTTCTACACATGTGATGTAGGAATCTGTTCTTAGCCCACAACTTTGCCTGCAGACCCCATGAACCCTGGTCATCATTTGGTCTCCAAACTTGATCTCTTTCTTTGCCTGTCCTTTCAAATTCACAGTCAGGCACTTTTCTTCCAGCCAGTACTGCAAGCAGCTGATTGGATGGGGAGGGGAAAGCCAGGTGGGTTTCCTTGATCAGTATTCTCCTGTGTAAATGTCCCTCCATGCTTGATTTTCTCCGGTCACTTTGGAACACTCTCTATCACACAGCATGGGTTTGCCTTGCACATTTTTGGGGCCAGACTTCGATCTGCCAATAATTGACTCATCTAACTGCAGGCCCCCCAGCCACTGCTTCACAAGGGTTCTTTCTGCTGTCCTCCATGCATGCCGCCAAGAAAGCTGGTGGCTTCCCTCCTGTACACACATGCTGTGCAGCACAGCTTACTGATTTTTTTGTTGTTGTTGTTGTTGTTTTTTGAGCAGTATCTCTGAGCTCTTAAGCTCTCCATACCGCAAAACACCTCTGTTTTCCTAGGAATGGGGGTTCCTTTATTGCTTTACTACATTCACATAGGGATTATTCTGGTTTGTACTTCCAGCTATTTTACAGCTCTGGAGCTGGGGATCTTTCCCCCTTATTTTATTATACAAGATCTCTTGAGTCCATGATCTGTTTTGAGTATCCAGTATTAAATTCCAGTTAAGTCCTTCCTAGTTCTGGACCATTCACCCATCTTATTGAAAAAAGTGACCTTTTTGCTTTTCTTGGTTCACTCCACAGATCTGTCAGGGAAGCAAATACTTTATTCAGCCATCTTCCTGCATTTCCAACCGTTTTTTTTTTTTTTTTTTTTTTTTTTTTGAAAGAGAGTCTCACTAAATTGCTAAGGCTCATCCTGAATTTTTGATCCTCCTGCCTCAACCTCCCAAATTTCTGGAGTTGCAAGCACACACCACTGTACCTGGCTCTTTTAATATATTTAATCCAATATAATCTATTCTATATTATTATATGTTTTGTGTCTGTGTAATTTAGATATCCATGTAATATGAATAATATGTATCATATATCTTAGGTATATAAGTAGTGTGTAGTATCAGTGTATATAGTATGTTATGTACACTGTTGCTATATAAGCATATCTAAGATGTTATTTTTAAAAGAATTATTAAAAATTTTTTTTACATAATAAATTTTTTATCATACATTTATACTGAAATTCATTAAATGACATAATATTCATTGTTACTTTTAATTGGAAAACTTAGTCAAAAATGTTTTAAGTTACAATACTTGTAACCCTGGGGGAACTATCATTTTTGTCTCCCCACTGCCTCAGTACACGTTATACATGGTAGAAACTTTGGATAAAACACACAACACTAATTTTTTTTATATACTTTTTTATTTATATTTAGCTTCTCTGTTGATTCAGTGGTAATTAAAGAATCTGATGTACAGAAATCAGTAGTACATCCTGGAAGTTGTCTAAAAAAGAATATTGATCATGCAATAGAGGTATGTTATTTTTAATCTTCATTTTTAAACAGTTATGTACACTGATACTTTTTCTTACTATCAATTTTATGTCTTCAGTTTTGTAATTATGTAGTAAATATTTGGCTAAGATTAAGCATAAATCATGAGGATAATACCTTATGTAAAAGATCCAGAATGTCTATAGAAATATTTTTCATAGCATAGGAAAAACACAGAGAAAGTTAAATTTGAGAATTTTCCTCCCCTGTTACAGTTTAAATTTTTTCTTTGTAACATTTCTTTATGAACTGTGTAACAAATCAGCTTCAGTACCATGGCCAACATAGTCTTTTCTTCCCATTATGGAAGCGGAGGGTATCTTCAGAATGGTGTATAGGATTCCCTAAAATCCAAGGTGCTAGGGCTGGAATAATGGATCAGGCCACCTTCCAACAGAAATAATGATAGAAAAACGCTTTTTTTACCGTGCTTGCCACTGAACCACTCTCTGCCTGTCCTCGACATTGTATTATTCAAAACTTTTTTCAACCCCCAACTGCATCATCATCTTCACTAAATAATTCTAAATTCTAGTAAAAATTAAAATCACTGACTATTGCCCATTCTCATTCTGGATATTAAGAAGAGATATGAGCCACACTCATCCCTTATTAAATGTCTGTTGGATGAAATTCAAATAATTGGTAAATAAACAAATACTTTCATGTTGACTGTATATCTACATTTCTAAAAGAAGATTTATTTTTTTAATTGATAAAAATAATTTGTATGTGGAAAATTGTGTTCTTTTAATAAATACCAAGAAGAAAATTTGCTCATGATTTCATTATCAAACATAGCCACTTGTTAACATTTTACCTATGTCTTATTAATTATATTTAAGTATCTTTAACCCACCCTAGAATTTATGCTAATAATTACAGATATGTAAATATATTTCTCTCTTTGCATCTTTAAGTTTATACTAAGTGTAATTATTTTGTAGAATTATTAGATTAAATGTTTTTAGTTAAAAGATAACTGAAATTTATTTTTATTTGAAAGTGTCCAAAAATAGTGATATTTTTGGAATATTGACTACATCCTTAAAATTAATGGTATAAAATCAGTGTAAATTGTCATATTTCACCCTTCAATTTAGTTTTCTAAGGAATGTGGAATGAAACAAGAAACAAACATGGTTAAATTTTTGGAAAAACAATACCAAGAAAGATTAGAAGAAGAAATAGCTAAGGTAAGTTTATAGTTTATCTGCAAGGTTTTCTTGGTTTATAGATTTTCTTGATCTTTGAACTGTCAAAAAAAGCATGGATTTTATTGATGGTATGTACTTTGTTTTTATTTGTAAGTTTCATATATAGTCCATCAAACAGTTGTGTAACAGCATCAACTATAATTGCTGCTTCATAGAATGTTTTGTGGTGCTTTTCATTGAAAAGAACGTTTTTTCTTGATATAGAATAGTAATTACAATTTTTCAGAATGCCACAAGTTTTTATATATGTGTTACATTGTAAATAGTTACCTTGTGAAGGAGTTTGGCATTCTAAAAATGAGGGAAAAGTTATGAAGAGAAAAAGTAGTTGTATTACCCTGATAAATTATTGTAATGTTAGATAATAACTACAGATACTGATGGAGGATTGTCACAGAACATTATCACTCATGGCCAAGTGAATTTTCTTGGAAGGAAGAAATATAAAGACTTTTATTTTTTTTTTATTTTTGTACTGAGCATTTATTGATGTTATAGTTAGAAAAGTTTTGCTTGTTTTATTTTAAAAGGCAGGCAGTAAAACACTTTGATGTTAAATTTATTGAAAAATAGCCTATCTCTGTATCATTTTATCAAAGGATTTATTTTTGTTTTTAAAACTATGAAGCCAGGCTTTTTTCTAATTCATATAATTTTGAGTAATGACCCACTTTTTAAATCCAGCTGGTATTTATAAATCTAATCCTTTTTTGTTTGTTTGATTGATTTCTTTAGGTCATTGTGTCAATGAGCATTGCATTTGCTCAACAAACTGAACTATCTAGACTATCAAAGGGAAAAGAAAATACTATGTCATCAAAACAAGCACTTACTTTCTGTCAGCAAAATGAAAAACATTATTTTAATGAAATGAAATTATCTCAGGATCAAATTAATCTTCAGACCTCTGATGCATTGGACATGAAATTTAAAGAAGAATTTAAGCCACTTAGTAAAGAGTTAGGAGAAGATGGAGAAGTTCTATTACCAAACAGTGATCATCTTGATGATATAACAGAATCAGAGGTCCACCAACTAACTATTTCAGAAGAAATGTTCTCCAAAGACAAAACATTTATAGTTAGCGAATCTGTAAGTATGCTTCTTTGAATATAAAAAAGAAAAACTTATAATAATATCTTCAGTTTAAAACAGTAGCAATAATGCTGATTAATAGAGAATGAAAGTATGAAGTCCAGTCTTGACTTTAATGTATTTTATTAATTATAAGGTATTTGATTAAGTGAAACAATATTGGTGTGAAGTATAAAATAAATCAGGTCATAGTATTCTTGGTTGTCTTATGGACATAGTACATGTTAAGTTCTCATTGTAAATTATACCTGTGTTAGTTTTATTTAAACTAATTGAAGATTAATTATATTATAACTAGGTAATACCTGTGGCCAAATGATTTTCTCAATTAAATGTAAGAACATAAAAGGAAATTGCTACGAATTCAAGAAGACAATTCAAAGTATCTTATTATCTCTATACTAATTCTTTTTTCTTGTTAGTTGAGGATCTGTTACCCCAACGAATTGCAGCCTTTATTAGAAAACAATAAATTCTATTTCTTTTAAAATTATCTGAATTTCAAATTTATTTTATGTGTTCACGATAGATATATCTTGTTCAGAGGAGTATTCAAATAAAACTGTCAGCTTTTTATGTAATGCAAAACTTGTGAAATGTTTATGAAAACTAATTTAGCTATAGCTGTTCAAGGCAGAATGATTTTAATTAGTATCTTAAGGGATTGAAGTATTCATAGAACCTATTGACTTGTCATGAGTGTGAGAAACTCATAAATGTAAAGCATTTATTTCCAAATAAAATTTATTATAATTTTTCTTTGAATAAGCAGTTTTCTATAATACGGTGATGACCAATGAATAAAAATTAAATAGGCAAAATTCCTTATATTTTGTGAACTTAATTTTTAAAAATATTTTTCTAGTTGTATATGGACATAATACCTTTATTTTGTTTATTTTTATGTGGTTCCCAGGATTGAACCCAGTGCCTCATGCATGCTAGGCAAGCGCTCTACTACTGAGGCACAACCCTGGCCCTATAAACTTTGGGTGTGTGTGTGTGTATATTTGTTGTTGTTGTTTATATTATTTCCCCATTATAAAATATCAAGAGATATAAAGGAGTTATAACTTTATTAAGAGAAGGGGCTAGAGATGTAGCTTGGTGGTAGAGCACTTGCCCAGCATGTGTGAGGCCCTGGGATCAATCTCTAGTATGGGCGGAAAAAAAAGTGGATGGGGTGGGGGTTGGAGGGGGTGGATAAAGAATCTTGAGTATTTTGTTTTTCTCTGTTAGAATTAGATTTTAGCTAAACTATCTTGTAAGTAGCTGTTTCCTTTTGGAAAATAACATGTATGGTGGTAATAAATTAACTTCATGTTGTTTTGGAATTATAAATAAGAAAAATACTTTTTTAAAAAAAGTGATTTATGGGCTGGGGTTGTGGCTCAGTGGTAGAGTGCTTGCCTTGCATGGGTGAGACACTAGGTTTGATCCTCAGCACCACATAAAATAAATGAAAAAAGGTATTATGTTCATCTACAACTAAAAAATAATTTTTTTAAAAAAAGTGATTTATGCTTTTGTTTAATAATAAAACTAAAACTCAGATGCTTTATGTTGTTAATAGAATTGTTTTCATATTCAGTTAAAGTATCAGTGCTGACTAATTACCACAAAATATGTTATGATTGAGTTTTTTGCTTGTGTTTTTTCCTATCAAAGATTCATGGTAAGATGTTGACATCAAGCATGGATGCTTCTAAACAAATGATGTCAAACGAAGAACAGTTGGAAGATATGAGGCAAGAACTTGTACGACAGTATGAAGAACATCAACAGGCCACAGAACTGTTGAGGCAGGCACACATGTGGCACATGGAGCAGCTACAAGAAGAGATTAAGAGACTTAATAGACAGTTAGCCCAGGTATGGAACTTTAGAGTCTCTTTTCTCCTCAATTGAAATAATGGTATTTTTTATGTGGCTTTTTTTTAAGTCAAAATTATTTTTCCTAGATACAAATAAATTACAAATACTTAACATCAGGAAGTTCCTGGGATCAACTTTAGACCTTGTTAGGCACACCTAACTCAACTGATATAATGTGCATTATCATTTTATTTAACTGCCTTTCAGGCACTGGAAATGTGACTACAATATAAATTTTAAAATTCTATTGACCATACATAGCTAAAGCACTTTGAGAGTT
This sequence comes from Callospermophilus lateralis, assembly GCF_048772815.1. Taxonomy (NCBI): domain Eukaryota; kingdom Metazoa; phylum Chordata; class Mammalia; order Rodentia; family Sciuridae; genus Callospermophilus; species Callospermophilus lateralis. The sequence continues at coordinate 9,292,923 of NW_027514713.1, read as the reverse complement.
TTGGAAATATTATACTGAGGTACTTGAGTATACAGTTGCTGTCATTCACTTTTTCAATGTTCATTTGTAGTTCTGTGAGTCTACCAATTACCATCTCCAAGGTTTATCTTTAGCTATCTTTAATCCATCTTTTTAATCATGAATGGAAATCTTCTGAAGTAATCTGTTTCTAGAACTCTCTCAGAGGACACATCTCTTGTTGATTAGAGAAATTCAAATTTATATAATATTCTTTTCTAAATTTAAATAGCTCATGGTATTTGGGAGCTATATTCTTATCAACTGCTATATAAAATATACTCACAAAATTATTTCAGAAAAGCAAGAAATATTTGCATGAAAGTTCTTATGAAAACAAATTTATTGAATTTAATTTTGAAAACTAAAACGTGTATTTTTTAAATATAAAATAATAGGGAAATTGATATTTGAGAATAAAATATAGCATTTGAAAAATCAGTTTTGTGGGGCTGGGGATGTGGCTCAGGCGGTAGCGCGCTCGCCTGGCATGCGTGGGGCCCGGGTTCGATCCTCAGCACCACATACAAAGATGTTGGGTCCGCCGAGAACTAAAAAATAAATATTAAAAAAAAATTCTCTCTCTCTCTCTCTCTCTCTCTCTCTCTCTCTCTCTCTCCTTTAAGAAAAATCAGTTTTGCTTTTCTTCATTGCATTTTGTGAATTTATTCTTCTAAAATTTCAATGCAAAAATTGACAGAGAAAATATTACTCGAACTATACAAATTCCTGAATATTTAAGTTTAAATAACTTTTTTTCTAAAGTTGCAAATTTTGCATTGAACTTCATATGTGCCTTTTAATCCCTAATAATGAAATATGAATCATAAGGTAGAACCAAGGTCTCTTGGTCCCAAGGGGTTAAAAGAAATCTGCTTTTTACCTCTATCGCAATCAATATTCTTCCATGACCTCTTTTCTTATTTAGAGATCCTCATTAAATAACAAAAACCTGGTTTCAGAAAGAGAAAGGGTGCTTTTAGAAGAGTTGGAAGCACTAAAGCAGCTGTCTTTTGCTGGAAGAGAGAAGCTGTGTTGTGAGCTGCGCAGCAGCAGTACGCAAACACAGGTAGTATTGACTTTGGTGCATTTAGGAACAGTAGATCAACAATGCAGTAGGATTTGTTTGTCTTTATTGTTGATAGGTGACGTATTTTTATAGTTACTAAGCTTAACATATTGGTGATCACTTAGATGGAAGGTAGGTGGAGTCAAAATGCCTTGCTTTCTGTTTAAGATAATTTGAATCTGGCATTGCTGTAGGAGAAACTGTTCTACCAAGGAGCAACCTTTATTGACAACCCTTATTGCCACACTATATAGAGTATATTAGTTTGAAGCCATTAAAACATTTTTCATCTCTACACTTGAATGTTTTATCCTTTTCTTGATACTGCTGATCTCTTGATAAATTGTAGTTAAATATTATTTCAAGCACTTTCTGGTTCACATCATACCAGTACAGAAGAATGATATGCTGTTTTTAAGATGACAGGTTTTCTTTCTGTCTTGTCCTCTCTGCCGTTGCACAAACTTAAACAGAATGAAAATGAAAACCAAAGGGAAATTGAGGAACAGACATTGAAAGAAAAGGAAATGGACATAAAACCTGAAGATGTACCTCCTGATAGTCTGTCCAGTGAAAGCTATACAAAATGTGTATTTTTTCAGTGCAAAGTCAATTAAAATGATTGTTCAAATGTAATAAACTTTATTCATCCTGATTTTTATCTTGTATATGTGTATTTTCTTAAAATGTCAATCAGTTACAAACTTGCATTGCCTCAAAGAAACTTTTTAAACCAGAAAATTAAGTATTTTATGATCCTCTTTTGAGTAGTTACTGATTCACCGGCCAAGGGAAGATTACATGATAAGGAGTCTAAATTTAGGAGACAGTCATATGTGCCCAGCCATTCTTGCTGGAGGTAAATTATTTGAATTGGCAGCAATTTTCTGGGGAATGCAATAAACAGGGTCAACTTCCTGAAAGCTCTGATGTTCTTACTGCAGCTGTCAAAGTTGGGGCCACTCCGCCCTCTTCCTTAACCAAGGTCTCAACCCCCTCGATTGAGGCAGGCCACCGAGGAGTATGGTTCTCTATTTCTTTGTCTAAGTCTTGTAGTCCTGATGTATCCAGTGCAGAAACCCCTCCCTAACCCATAGGAATTCATGTGTTTTGACTTTTCAGTTGCAGCAGGAAGTCAAAGACTGGAGTGCATCACACGCTGAGCTCAGTGAACAAATCAAATCATTTGAGAAGTTCCAGAAAGATTTACTTGTAGCTCTTAATCACAAAGATGATACTATTAATGTAAGTTTATACTCCAAATACATGTTTCATCTCATGAATTCTCCTGAAATCTTCTGAATTAAAATCGAGAGTCTTCCAACCTTTTGCTTCTTTTCTAGGCTTTGACTAATTATATCACACAGTTGAATCGGTTACAATGTGAATCTGAATCTGAGGATCAAAATAGAGAAGATGAGTCAGATGAATTAACCAACGGAGAGGTAGCAGGTAAGATCAGTCTCAGGGAGGTTGAATCCTTTTTTTGCTTTCTTGTCTTTAATTAAGTATTTATACAGATGCCACTTTTCAGCTGGCTGATTTTCTTCTTAAGCTTCAGGGTTGTAGACACATATCACTGGATCTATAGATATGTCTGTTGCATTGGCAGAGGTGGGTTGCTGGGGTATAATGTAGCAATAGGCATGTGAAGAACACTGACTTTTTCTATTCCATTGAAAACTAGTAAGTACACTGCAGCTACAATAGTCACATCCTATACAATACTTAGAGTATTGAACATTGTACAGTAAGAGAAATTTATTTCTTAACTTATGCAGATGATAGTTGATTTTGATACTCATCATCTCTATGGCTCTGTGGTTTTAAGGTCCACAGTCAGTCTTAAGAGTCCGGAGGTAGTTGGAACCATAAACTAAGGCTGTGAGAACAGAGGCTAGAGACTATCAGAAATCTAGAGAGAGGGAGTGTAACAGTGTTTACTGATGAGGAAAATATTTCCACATGTTTTCTCCCAAGTTGGATATTGCTTACATAGCAAGTATTTCAAACCACACCTGGTAGTAGATTCAGGGAGAAAATAGAGGATTGAATCTTTCTAAATAAGACACTTACTTGCCCAGGTGAAGATAGATCTGAGAGAGAAGAAAAGATTTTATCTTACAAGAATAGCATAGATAACATTTTAGTTGTGCAAACTAGAAATTCACCTTTTTTTTGTTTTGTTTTTAAGACAGACACAGTACTTTTATTTATTTTTATGCTGAGGATCAAACTCAGTGCCTCACACATGCTAGGTGAGCACTCTACCACTGAGCCACAACCCCAGCCTGAAATTCACCTCTCTCTCTCTCTTTTTTTTTTTTAAATCTAAGCTTGCAATTCTCTTAAAAGTCATTAGTCTAATCAGTTTAGTTATTTAATTGATTTTTTTTCTTCTGGTGTTTGAACACAATCATTATTTAGTTTGGGGAAGTTAGGAGAATATAGAGTTAAAAGTAAGGAAAGAAAAAGCTAAAGTCTTTTGTTTTTTAGGTGATCGGAATGAGAAGATCAAAGATCAAATTAAGCAGATGATGGATCTCTCTCGGGTATAGTTCTTTGTTAGAGTCCCATAGTGCCTGTGAATTCTTCCTGTGCCTCACTTTTAAGAATACCTCTCTTTTCTGCAATTTTTAGACACAAACTACAATATCAGTAGTTGAAGAGGATCTAAAACTTTTACAACTTAAGCTAAGAGCCTCGATGTCCACAAAATGTAATCTAGAAGGTGGGTTCTTCTTGAGAAGAAATTGCCATGTTGGAAAGACTTAAAATTTTATTGCAAAGATAAAGAATGGCTTCTTGCTTTCATGCTTCTTACTTTTCTTGGCACTACTCCCTCAAACAAGTTCTTAAGTCCTTGTACACATATAGAGATAAGCTGTTTTATCCTTTACAGACCAAATAAATAAATTGGAAGGTGACTGCAATTCACTACAGTCTTCTAAAGTTGGACTAGAAGAGGAATGCAAAACTCTAACGCAGAAAATGGAGATTTTAAATGAACTCTACCAGAAAAATGAGATGGCACTACAAAAGTAAGATTTTCATTGTTTGTTATTGTTATCACTGTGTGAACTAACAGATAATTTTATCTTTTCTTAAGATTATTTACAATTTCTTCTAGTTGTAATAAGTAGAGATTTGTCTTTTTTCCTTTGTGTTTTGTTTCCTATAAGTTGCATTTTTCTTTTCATCGTCAGTCTTAGGAGTCCTGAGGTAGTTGGAACCATAAACTAAGGCTGTGAGGACATCATAATCAATTGTCAAATTCATATGAAGGCAGGAAGTGGTAAAAAGGTATTAACAGTCACTGTGGAAATACCTCTCAAAGTTCAAGACCCTTTCTATGATCCCCCTATTTATTTTAATTACCTTTCATTGTGATCAGTTATGTAATTCTAATGTTTTGAACTTGTATCTCTAACTCTGGACCTTTAAAAATACTGAGTGATTTGGAATGACATGTTTTAGTAGAATAAAAACTTCAAAAAGGAATAATATTTACTTATTGATGGTACAAGTTTTGGACTTGAATATCTCAGATGTTCACACAAAATTGAACTGTGGCAAGGACCTTAGGAGTTATGATTACAGAAGTACTTGTTTGGAGTATATATTTATATATTAATCTTCTTAGTGTGGAGCTAGTTATTTTTTGAAAGTTCATTTGAAGTTTTTAATCCACAAAAATACTTGAATTCTCTAAAAATAGGTTGTGTCAGATTTTATTTGTTTGCACCTGATTTTACTCTTCGGCATATATATATCTTGTAAAGCAAATACAGACCTTCTTACAGACCTAACTATTTTTAGGTATTTTGACTTCTGTTGCCTAATTAATGCATTACATATTGAAACCTTTCCATTAACTTTTCTAAAATTCTGTGATCTCCAAGTGACCTTTTTAGAATCTCAAATTTTTGTTCAGGCCAGTTCTAAATTCCTGGCCTGTTTCAAAGAAACATTTCTCATTTTATCACTTTTTTTTTAAAAGAACACTTGTTTTCTCTGTCCCTACTAGTAATCTGAATGACCTAAAAGGCAATTAATTTTCTTTGTAATGCAATTAAATTGTAGCACTATTTTTCTCAACTCCTCCAAAATTCATTCAGTCATCATCTGTGGTTTGTACTCTTTTTACTCATCCCCAGGTACTATGTCAGTTCATGCCTCTGTCATCTTTTCTGTTTCTAACCTAGATCATCTGTCTTCATTCTCCATTTTTTTATATTTGTATATAACTTATTTCAAATTTTTAGTAGTTTTCTCTATAGCCGCTTGAGTGGACTTTCTAAAATATAAGTCTGTCCATGTCAATATGTGCCTGTGGTTTATGAAGAATTTGCTTTCTATTTGATGACCTGTTCTTTTTTTCTTCCTTGTATCTTTTTAATAGTTTATATGTTTTTAATTATTTTCCTCATCCCCTGTATAAGCTTGATGTAATCATAAATTATAATGGAATTATAATTATATAATTATAATTTTATTCATCTTCTCATAATTTAAAGGCCATGGTATATATTCTGGATTTAATAAAAACCTGACATAGATTAATAGGTTTATTATTATTTTTTATGGGCTTTAAGTAGCTCCTGAATCAGATAGCTGTTGTGGCATTATATGTTAGTACTTCATATACTGTGAACTCCACAAGACATTCATTCAATTTATACACATATTTAAAGTTTCTGTAGTTCTGCATTCTACACTGTTGGTTTCTTATTTGAAATTATTTTCATTCTATTTGAACATTGTCCTTTAATGATAGATTTGATTAGTGTATCAAAGGTAGTACAAGGATAAACAGAGAATAGTATTTTATCCACTAAATATTGCTACCTTTATAATCCGTATTAGGTTGACATGAACTTCATGATTAGAGTTAAAACCAGTTTCCATTTTTAAAGGATTTTTCTTTTGGCTACTGAATTTTGACTGTTACTTAGTTTTAGCAATTTAAAAATATCCAATTAATTACCATCTGTTTTAAATTTTTTCTTTAAGGAGTCCATTATCATTGTTGTTTGGTCTTATCCCTCCCCTAGTTTCTGTAGTCCTTTCTCTGTTTTTTTAACAGTTGTATTGGGAAGTGCCTAGGTGTAGTTTTCCCCACCCCACCCACTTTTCCTCTTGCAGTTATGTTGCTTGGGACCATTAAACACTTCTTGAATTTTCGAGTCTTTTTCTAAATGTTGATTTTACCTCATTCTCTCTTCTGATTATAATAATGCATATTAGAATTTGATTTCCCCTGCCTCCTACATTCTGGATTTACTTCTTCTGGATATTTTCTTCTGACCTGTCTTAAAAGTGCTAGGATTTATTTTACTTCCCAAATCTGCTGCTAAAATCATTCATTGAGTTTAGGATTTTAAAAAATTCAGGGTTTAAAATATTATTTTAGTTGTAGATGGACACAATATTTTATTTTTTATAGGATTTTTTAAGAGAGAGAGAAAGAAAATTTTAATATTTATTTTTTAGTTTTTGGCAGACACAACATCTTTGTTTGCATGGGGTGCTGAGGATTGAACCCGGGCCGCACGCATGCCAGGCGACAACGCTACCGCTTGAGCCACATCCCCAGCCCGACACAATATTTTATTTATTTTATGTGGTGTTGAGGACTGATCCCAGTGCCCCACACGTGTGGGGCCCATGCTTCACCACTGAGCCACAACCCCAGTCCTATTTCAGTACTACAGCTCAAACCCAGGACCTTGAGCCATGTGCTCTACTATTGAGCTACCTCTCCAGACTCCTTGCTCTTTCTCATAAGGGACTAGGGTCTTACTGCTTTCCAAGCTATCTTTAATCTCATAATTCTGCCTCTGCCTCCTGAGTATCTTCCACTGTAGGAAGGTCACCACACCCAACTATTTCTTGGTTTTATAGTTTCTAATCCTTTGACAAAATTCATAATCTTTTTTTTTTCCTCTTTAGTGGTGCTGGGGTTTGAACCCAGAGCCTTGTGCATGCAAGGCAGCACTCTACCAACTAAACTATATTCCCAGCCCTGAAATTCATAATCTTGACTTTACTTTTTTGACTATATAAAGCACAGTGATTTTAAAACATGTGCAGATAACCCCATTAGCTGGTTTCCTTTTCTGTGGGATTTTTTCTCACAGAATTTTGTCTTATGGAGTGCCTGGTCAGTTTTGATTGGCCAACATTGTTGTGATAATTATAGATGAAATTTGAGGACTAAGACGAAGTTATCTTCTTATAGAAAAGTGTTGAGGTTACTTGAGTAAGATTGTCACTTTAAACTTAGTCAACAATTAAGATAATTCAAAAATGACTTGTCTTTTCAATGTTTCAGTATTGTTCCTTTTGGATTTTTTGCCTATTCATCAGTTAAGTGTGCAGTACTTTCTAATCTAAACTCAAAGACTAGGGCTTTTATTAAGGGTCCCTTTATTGGTAGCCTCTTTTTTCCTCTAAGCCCAGGAATTTAATGAAGGCTTGGTTCAGACTCATATCTTTGTGATATCTTTAATAGGAGAAAAGTACCTTAAAGTGCCAGCCTTACTTGTAATTCTGAGATTCCTTTTTCTAATGGATCTTGGCCACATACATATATCTTCACTGACTTTTTAGCTTGGATCCCTTCAAACACAATTTTATATTCTTATAAAGATGTTTTGATTGTTCTTAGTGCTCTCAGACTAACTCTTTGATAATTGGAAACAAAATTCTCTCTTTTCTTCAAGATTCAGTTTTCTCCATATTCCTTCTTATGCCAGTGGGGAAAATTATTATATTCCTTTAGGCATCATTTATACCTGAAACAGTGAGCTCTTTTATTCTTTAGCATCTTACAAGGTAACTAGTATATTATAGCCACTCATAAAATACTTGCTGAAGAATTAAATGAGAAGCTATATAAGAATATATAATCCCCTTTTTCTATTTGGTATCAGTAATCCTTTTTTACTGTAGTTCTTCTGATTTATGGAAATTAACTTTCAAGTTAATTATCTTTCGAATTGGAACTATGGCTAAAGTAGTACAAGGATAGCAGAAAATAGTATTTTTTAAATCATTAAATGTGGCTACCTTTGTGTCAGTAGATGAACATCTTGAGTTTCATGATCAGAGTTAAAACTTGTCAGTAGATAATACTCTGATAGTGGGTCAGTTTGGCTTCTTTTTCTGGTTGATAGACATTATCAAAACTCAGATTTGTCTTTTTGCTTAATTTATAATTCTAAAGTGTGAAAAATGTTCTGTGGTTAATTGCATAGCTAAAAGACATATTCTAGAAGATTTTTTCTTTGACTATATGTTTATTATGGTACCAGTCTTGGATTGAGAAAAGAGTTCCTCCATGACAAAGATATACTTAGTGTCCTACCCATGGCAGAAACGAGAAAAGAATTATCCCCTGCTTTATCCTAATATGTTTAATTATGTTAGGTTGATCAGTCCTGATCTTCCACATTGAAGTAAAGTGAGTTTTTATTATCTTACACACAGGAGACTTGCCCTTGGGGCACATGTTGTTTTCACATTTATTTTATTTACTGGTAAGTAGAGAATTAAGAGGAGAAGTTAGAAAATGTAAGTGATTTGCCAGAGTTTGATTTATGAAATTGCAGGTTTGAATTCCCATTTTATGTGCCTAAGCATTTTATAGAATTGTTGACAGTGATATTCACAAAGAGAAACTTTTGATTTGATAACTGGCTTTATTTTAGGAAACTGAGTCAAGAAGAATGTGAGAGACTAGAAAAAGAGCAGCAGCTGTCAGCTGCAGATGAAAAGGTGGTTTCCGCTGTACAGGAAGTTAAAAATTACAAGTGAGTTCAGTTTCTAAAGGAGGGTGTCAATGTCTAATGAATTAGTGTTAGCTTTCTTTTTAGTCTTTTTTTACATAATGTAGATAGAAGAAAATAGTATGGAAGTATAATAACGAGAGGATATGAACACATTCAATTCACACAGGAGAAAAAATAAATTTCAACTTAACAAATAAAAAATGTTAACAAAAATTTACTTGTACCCAATGGACAAGACCATAGGGAACTTGGTAAATGCAAACAGTTCTGGGGGTTTTGTATGTTGTAGTAATTCTTAAGAAATCAGTTTGCTGTGTGTTATATCAAGACCGACAAAAGTGTGGCATTTGATAGACCTTGGAAATCTTCTATGGATATAATTTGAAAAAGAGAAAAAAAAGTTTTAAGGAGGAAGATATTTCTAGCAGAATTACTTGAGAACACACTGATGAGCAGTTAAGGAAATTATAATTTATCAATTCAGAATCTCTAGCAATTAAATGATAAAGAAGTTATTAGTATTAGGTTTTTATTTATTTATTTATTTATTTATTTATTTTTGATGCTTTACTACTAAGCTACATCCTTAGACATTTTTTTTTACTTTGAGACAGGGTCTCAGTTGCATAGGTTCCCACTTAATTGCTGAGACTGACCTCGAACTTGTGATCCTCCAGCCTCAGCTTCCCAATCTGGCATGGGATTACTGGCATGTGGCATTGCACCTGGTCTGTAGTATTAGTTTTGATCACACTGGATTCATATAACTATAGAAATGTTTTTCTTATGTATGATAAAAGTCTTTAAAAGTATAGCTGATGGAATAAAGAGAAAATGGTCAGAATGTTTCAAATTTTATTCAATTGTTGTAATTCTTAGGCGGAGAATTGAAGAGATGGAAGAAGAATTACAGAAAACCGAGCGCTCATTTAAAAACCAGGTAGTAATTAATACTGTCCTGTAGTTGCAGAATTCTTTGATATCTAATACAGACAATTATAGGCTATTATAATGAGTCCCTAAAAACATTTTTTTAATGTGTTGTCTTTTTCAGATTGCTATGCATGAGAAGAAAGCTCATGATAATTGGGTAAGATGTTTTCCCCCTTTTCTTTATTTTTTGCATAGCCTACCATAACTGAATTTGAATATTTTCTCTTTAATAGCTCAAAGCTCGTTCTGCAGAAAGAGCTATAGCTGAAGAGAAAAGGGAAGTTGCTAATTTGAGACAGAAGTATGTGATTTTTGTGTCTTACTGTATGTTTTATAGTGTTTTAAGGTTATGCTAGATATTATTTAGGATTGCTGTTTCATAATTCAGCCCATTCTTTCTCAATATTCAAGACTACTGGAAATGACCCAAAAGATGGCAATGCGGCAAGATGAACCTGTGATTGTAAAACCAATGCCGGGGAGACCAAATTTACAAAATCCTCCTCGGAGAGGTAGGGGGCACTTTGTAAAAGGAGCTATTTTATTTCTTGGTGCAGAATGTATGTAAATTACTTTTTATTTCTGTGTGTAATGGTTATGAAATAATCTGAATGATTTGCTAAAGCGGGAGGTGTGGGGGTTGGTGTCAGGGAGAAGGCTGCCTTAAAGTAGTAATACGGCATTGTTGTCTTTAGGTCCACTGAGCCATAATGGCTCTTTTGGTCTATCCCCCGTGAGTGGTGGAGAATGTTCCCCTCCATTGACAGCAGAGCCAGCTGGGAGACCTCCTTCTGCTACTCTTAATCAAAGAGATATGCCTAGAAATGGATTTGGTGAGCATTCGCATGTTGCTTTATAGTAAACTGCTTCAAGGTTTTGGGTTTTTTTTCCCTTTTGAATATTCTAATGAAAACATAGAATTTGGGCCTGCACAATATATAGAAGATAATTTCTTACTTTATCTTAGTGAATGTTTTCTGTAAAATCTGTTCTAGAATAGAAAACATTTTTTTTTTTCCTGGAGGTCCTTGTATTGTTTTTTTCTTTTAAATTTTACACTGTGAAGTGTAAACCTTTATCTTTAAATTAAATCTCTATGGTGTTCCTTTCCCAAATATTATAAAAGTAGCCTTAAACTTTATGTAGCATACATATTTCCAATATGAAATACTGAGTCTTATTTCCAATTCTAAATAGGACTGTAGTCTTGGTAAGATTGGAAGTCAGGTTATATAGACTAAAGAAAAGCCAACCTACACATACTTCAAGTCTATAGCTTAAAGTTTAGGACCAGTACATATTAATTTGCTGTTCTATCAACCCAAGGCAGTTCTTTATTTTACTTAAGTCTCTTCATAAATTGTGATTTTCATATTGGGCAACCCATTTTTTATAAAAAATATTTTTAATTGTAGATGGTGTGGTGCTGAGAATCAAACCCAGTGCCTCACACATGCTAGGCAAACACTCTACAACTGAGCTACGACCCTAACCCCTGGGCAACCCATTTTTAATGTTGCTTTCTAGTTATTGTTGAACCCTGACCTGTCTACCAGTGGTTTATTTCTTCTGAAAAATACATACAAGGGCTCTGATCTTTCTTTCCCAAGGGTCAATGGATGGACCTTTACCTCGTACTCAAAGGTCTTCTGAGGCATCTGGGAAACCCGTTGCCTCTGGTAAAGAGACCAAGTAATTTCAAAGAATCTGTAATTGTGGATGCAGGATTTTTATTCTTTTCATGTTAGCATAAGTCTGAATCCATTCTTTGATCTCTAACAGACCCAGGATGTGGTCCAGCTCACATGAACAGCAGCTCCAGAAGTTCTTCTCCAGCTAAGGTGACGGATGAGGGCAAGGTAAGTTCTGTAGTTACTGTGAATCACGTGGTCGTGCAGGAACATGTAGCTTTCTTACAGTACTTGCTCTTTGCTTTATCCTTCTTTGTGTTCTATTTGTACTATCCCATTTGTTTTTTAAAAAGCAAACTGTTCCCCAAGAACCTGAGACCCACTCAGTTTCTACCATTACTTCTTTGACTGAGCATCCAGTTGGAGTAAGTACTTAGAGGTTGAGAACTGAATTGGGTTTTATTCTGTGCATTTCTGGGAAGGATATTCAGAGCATGACACTGATCTTGTTTGCTTTAAACTGCATGCAATTTTGAGCTTACTTTTCTCCTTAACTTGGAAATGTGGCTTAAGTGTGTACAACTATAATGAACTACAGAATGTGAAAAGTTATCACTCTAACTTTATATGGTGTTTTGTGTTGAATGTTCTAAGGCAAAGTAAATTCATTATAAATTATATAATTCATCATTTTTATTTTTGTTTGGAAGAATGCTATTTAAGAATTCCTCCATTTGAGCAAACCCTATTTTGAGTGATTTGAATTAGATTGGTATCAGATTTTCTGAAAGTGAAATACTGTTTCAGTGCAACAATGATAATCTGAAATGACCTCTTGAGCCAGTCCCAAGCAATGGTCTCATTTGTTCACATAAGTGCATTCTCTTGTAACTGTGTTGCTATTATATCTGGTAGGTCTTCTGAAGCTCTATAATAAAATAAATTTTTAATTGTTTAGTTTCAAACCCACTACTCATAGGAAATGATAAGTCAATATCTCAAATGGTGTACAGTAAATGAAAGTAAATATTAAAGCCTTGTCTTCCTAATTTGTGTATATAGCATTGTGTTGGAAAATTCTTCTCAAGTTCCAGTGTATACATATTCCAGGAACATACATCTCTGGAGCAATCTAAGGGCAGCTTAGATAAGACCCCCAAACCCCTTTGTAGTAGAAGATTTAAAAGAGAGCAAAGACCTGTTGTTAGAGAGGAGTATAAGTGGGAAAGCATGGCTTGGAGGCAAACCTGGGATTGAGATCCTTTAATATGCAGTGTGGCCGTCAACAAATTATGATAATCCATTTGCTTTTGTTCCCTCTTATTTAAAACAAGACAGTCTACTTAAAGATCTCAGAGGTTGAATAATATATGAAAGACGTACTGAAGATACTCTGAATTGTAGCTATTATTACATGGGTAGAGAATGGATTTTTCATTGTATTCTGTTCATTCTTAATATGGAAGTAATGAGCTACTGTGATGAAAGGGAAGTGATGGGGAGGGGGGGACTCCCTTTGAAATAGGTTGTAGTGAATACAGCAAGACATACTGGTCAGAAATCACCTCTGTTAATAACCTCTGCCAGTCCTCTTGCCTTTCCCTTTCCTGTGCAGATATAATCAGTAACAAACTGCTCCCTCTTGTGGAATCCTTATAACTTCTGTAAGCTGTCAGTGGGAATACACAGGAGGGGTGGGTAGAGTTTTGTTGCACTGATGGTGTTCTCTGGACAGGTGCCTGTTTTGGGTTTTAGCTTTTATCGGTGTTGGTACTTTGTCTTAATACATAGGAATTTTAAAACTTTTAACTGCTTTCAAATCTTAAATTGCAGGTTAATATGGCTATGAAAGAGCCCCCTCCTTTCTTAGGGGTACCCTTCATGGGCCCCCCTATGGGACCCCCGATGGGACGGCCTCCACCACCTCCCTTTTGGTATGGACCGCCATTTCAGCTCGGTGGGCCTTTTGGGCCTCGGCCAATTCCTCCACCATTTGGTATGATGATCTGAACAGTAGTGATTGACTTATAAATCACATTCATCTTTCATTTCTATTGCTTGCTAAAACAGTTGGTTGCTATCTCAGGTCTTAAAAATGAAAGGATACAGCTGAGTACATTTTAACTTTTCCTCCAGTTTTCTGGGACATATGGGACACTACATAATCTTATACTGAGATAGGCAATAGCTATCTCATTGACAAGGATAAGGGGCTATATAGAGAAAAGCCAGAAATATTACTTCTGCAGATGTTTGTTGAAAATATGTTGATATGCACTGCAATAGATGGAAAGGTGGATGAGACACATGCCATAACTTAAAATTTTGTCACAGATATGAAAATCCTATAGCATAAAGTTTGTAATCACCCATAATGGAAGCATAAGCAGTAGGTTATAGAATATAGAAAAGGAAAAGTCAAATCCTCCTTACCTTGAGAAAAGTCAGAGGGAAGTGTTAAAGAGGAGGATTTAACAGTGACCTAATAAATGTTGCTGATTTAATTAGGTGGCTGTGGAAGGCCTTTTCCAGGAGGGCATGCACCTTGATTTTGATGGCATGTGTAAAGTCCATGCTGAAATACTTCATGAATTTTTAATGGATACAGTAATAAATAGTGGGATTTCCTTTTATCAAAATTTCTTTGATGTAGCAAAGTTCTTATTTCATAATCTATTATCTTGTCATGGTAATATAGTACTTCCAAATATAAATGGAGCTCTTGTGAGATAGAAATAATTCTGCAATTATATAGTAGGGAAAGAAAAAAGATAAGCCTGGAGCTAGGTAGAGCCATGTTTAAATCCTTAATATGTTGCTTCATGGCTGGTTGGCCAGGCTATAACCTAAACTTGTTCCATTTCAGTTTGCCTCATCTGGCAAGTCAGGGTGTTCACCAGTTGATGTTCTAGGCTTGGGAGAAATTAAAGACTATATTAACATACTTGAAATCACCCAAGTTCAGAAATTTCTGGGTATTTACATAACTTCCTTATTATTTTCCAGGTCCTGATATGCATCCACCAATAGGCTTCAGAGAATATGCACCAGGTGTTCCACCTGGACAATGGGATTTGCCTTTTGACCCTCGTGATTTTTTTCCAGGACCTGCACCATTTAGACCTTTAGGCTCATTTGACCCAAGAGAGTACTTCATTCCTGGTGCCCCATTACCACCTCCAACTCATGGTCCCCAAGACTATGGGCCACCACCTGCTGCAAAAGACTTAATGTCTTCAGGCTTTAAAGATGAGCCTCCAACTACACCCAATTCTCAGAGTAGTGAGGGCTGTTCACAGGCCTTAAAACAGGGCCCATAAAATTAACCTCTGACACTTAGTCAGAAATTGGACTATGAACTATTCATTGTGTTGAAGGATTATTGGCTTCAAAATATAAAAGTTTTTTTAATTGGTTTATGTTTTTAGAATGAAGCTGCCTTGGCACAGTATACATTTGGAGCCAAAATATTTTCCCCCTAAATATCCCCCACTTAAACTAGAGTATCCTTCCAACTTTAAAATGTGCAATAAAGAATACCTTTGTTTTAGTTAATGTAGCATATACAATTGCTAAATGATTTAGAATGTCATAATTATGGACATTTCCTGTGGAAATGCTTTAAGAACATGTATTTCCATTATCCTCTTTTTAGTGTATTCCAGTTGATAACAGAGAAATGGTGTTTTATAAGCTTGATTTTCTCTTTAAATATCTGGTCGCAGAGACTGTTACGCTAAAAATGTTTACTCAAAGATCATAAACTTCATTTTCCTTCTTGCTGAAGTTCTTTGTTGTAATAGTTCATAAAAAATTGTTTATTAATATTTCCCAAGTGTCTGTTGATTCATTGGATTGTCATGAGACTTTGTGCCATTGGGGAAGCATGTAAACTCACTCTCAGAACTGAAGATGGTGACTTGGCAGCATATTTCCTGTTGCTCACTGTTAAGGAGGCTGGACCTTGGTCAACTGTGGACTTATACAGAGGAATTTATTTTACTTGTGAGAAGTCTTGTGGCTCTATTTTTGTAGCACATTCATGTACTTTTTTCTAACCACTGTCCATGTGAGAATAGTTTTCTGAGAATGAGTTTACATTAGTAGCAAGAGTTGTTTGACCTGAAGTTCTACTGCTTTTGCCATTATTGCATTATAACAGTAAAATATAGGGTGGTATGTTGTGTCTATAAAAAATAAGGAAATTTCTTTTAAAAAATGTACCTTGCCACTGATTTTCAAGAAATATGATTAAAAAAATTAGAAAAGTATAATCCTCTGAGAAAGAATGAATGAAACTCTAAGGCTTATAATGTCTTTAATCAGCAACTATGGGCTGAATTAAATTCTTTTTTTTTTTACAGATACTCAAATATATTTTATTTAAAAATCAATTAAAGCAAGTCCTGAATCTGTAACTACTGTCTTTAAAACAATGTTTCTAAGAACTAGCTCTCCAGAGCTGTAATTTTAATTACAGCAATTTTAACAGTACATTTTACGAGGTTTAAGATTTAAATAAAATTATAAAAGCCTGGTACTTTTGTTTACTGCTAGACCATATTCTTCCATTCTTTAAAGTTCTAGAAAGTAATAGGATTGTTGAAACCTAGAACATATCATTGTTCTTTTTATGTCCCCTAAGTATTCTCAAAATAGGGGCAAAAGCTTCAGTGTGAAACAAAATCTCTGTGAAACAACATCTCTAAACTACTGAAGATGACTCAGAATCAAAAAGAATTTGAGTCCGTTAGGAAGAATTCAATCTACGTAGCCTCCATTTAATATCAGAAGCAGCAGCTGTGTGTAAGAGGAAAAACCATATAATAGCTTATGCCATTTTTAACCTTGTAAAATAAAATTTAAGTCACAAACACCAATTTTGAATGTATCTTTCAACCTCTATAGGACACAAGGCAATGCTGAAGTTACTAAAACTTCTAATTTTAAAATAGCATTTAAATAAAGGTGATGTCAGCTAGGAAGATAGATTTTCAAGGAAAGGCAGATTTATTTTTTTATTCAAAGCAACAGTAGTTTTCCCTCTAAAGCCTTTTTTGTATTTATTCTATTGGTAAGCTATAATGCGTTCTATGTAGTTTTCTGAGCAGTTCTGAACCCACCCATAGTTGCCTCTCCTTACATCCATCTGATTGTACCACTTCTGTAGCAAAGCCCAAGGTAGCTGCCCATATACCAGTTGTGAGAGAATACTGTCTCTTGATTCAATTATACTTTTGTATCTCAAAAGTTTTAGAAGTCCTCTCCAGCAAATTGTGTTTGAGTTTAGTTACTAAAATCATTTCATTTGTGAAGCAGTAGTGTTTCAACCTGAAAGTATTACTGCTATAGTTGTAATTATTGTCCAGTGACTCATCCCCTCCCACACTAGAAAGTAAATTTAAACAACTAATTTGTGAGATACAGATTGTTTTGTGTTAATTGCTTCAAGATAAAACCACCTTTTTTGGCAGGGGAGGTTTGGTCATTCAGGTCTGAATTAAAGCTAAGCTGATGACAATGTTCAATTTAAGTTTGTTTAATGCTGATGAAAGACATTCATACAAAGCATCCTCTTTTTTTTCACATAACCCTGTTCTTTGGTGGCAGCTGGGGTTGTGGCTCAGAGGTAGAGTACTTGCCTAGCGCAGGCAAGGCCCTGGGTTTAATCCTCAGCATCACATAGATAAATAGAGGTTTAAAAAAAGCATTCTTATGTGAAGGATGCTAAATGTTTCTTTATATAAATTATCACTTTGAGGGGCTGGGGTTGCATGTGAAGCACTAGGTTTGATCCTCAGCACCACATATAAATATAAAGGTACTGTGTCCATCTACAACCAAAAAAAAGGTTTTTTTTTTTTAAATTATCACTTTGATATACGTGTTTTATAGTCTATGAAAAAACAGAAAGAACAATGTATCAGTTTTGCTACATTTTAATAGTAGATTTTAAGGGAGCAACTTCAAACATCAGTAACATCAAACAAAAAGGTACTGAGTACTCCACAGGGTACAGAGTGCTGCCAAGCACCTTGTAAAGTTTACATGACATGGAGAAGATGAGGCCCTTCTCTTGAGAAGTTTACAGTCTGGAAATTTTGACTACTCAGAGTTTCAGTTGAGTGAACATTTTATTAAGGCAAATTCTTCATTTCCTAGAACTACTGTAGACTGAACTATTTTTGCACTTGTGAAATTAACCCAATCCAGATGAAAGAAAAGACTAAATTTGGTTGAGAATTCTTTCAGGCTCATATAGTTTTATTAACATTCATCTAGTAAACAAAATTGACCTAACAGACAACTGAAAAATTAAAGACTAGATCTCTTGAAGTGCAAGGGCTAAAATAACTGTTATTCGGTTTAAAAAGCAAACAGGTAGTATGATTAGGGTTTACACTAGTTTAAAAATAGGCCAAGTATTGCATTCCCTTCATGCATTGTTCTTTTAAAATAGTGAATATTAAAATACATGGGTTCTACATGTAACCCACAAAAAAGCTCCTCACAAATTTTTATGTTCTGTGTATCAAATATCCACCATGTGTACTATGAAAGTTTTATTTATGTCTCATCATTAAGTTAAAAGTAATGTAAATGGTGAAATTATAATAGGCTAATGACCTGCATATTTTCATATGAATGTCAATATATCTAAATAGGATATAAATGGCAGTTGTATCTACCTATATTAAAAAAATAGAATATCTTTCCAGATTTTGCATACTCATCACTTTATAAAGACAAGGTATGCAGGTTTTAAGGTTTCACAATCAGTTGTCAGAAAAACAGCAGTTGTTCCTGCAGTATCTCATTAGCATCTGACTCATATATTTTTAGATGACATGATTTAAACCCACCCAAAAATTTGTAATTATTCTGAGAGACATGGTTTTAATGTTAACCCTAGAATCATTAATGTTAACCCTAGAAACAATAGCAATGTGATGTAGAACAACTAATCAACATGACTAAAAATATGCTCACTTTCAGAAAAACAATCTGGTCATCTGGAAAAAAATCATAGCTACAATCTGGGGGGCACTCCCATATAAGATATTGATCTGGTCAAGGCACACTATTTCTAAGTAGAACTATCAGATGAGGGTGAATTTAGGCCAGCTCTAAGGAACAGCCTATAAGACAGACCATAACTGATCCAATTTCCTTTCAAAGCAATCTGGTACTATCCTACCCACTTCAATTCAAAAGTTTGAAGTTAATTCAAATCAAAAGACCATATTGGAGCAAAAGTGAGCAAATGTGTAAACTCTAGCACATTCTTATTGCTGTATTTTAAAGTTTGAAGATGAGCATACCTACCACAGCAGTATTGTTCAAGGAAGCAGGGTAGGAACAGTGGTAAATTAGGAAAAAGACTATTAATTGCACAATTAATAGAAAAGTAAAAACATGTTTCGAAATCTACAATAAACCTTGTATCCAAAGGAGTCATAACAATGAGGTGCTGGACTTTAGTTCTGTGGTACAGCTTTGCAAATGACTCACTGGCCTATAGGTACGGCTCACTTCCTGCCTCCTGAAGGATGAATATGCTACCCAGAGCTATGATGGTTTCTACTGAGTGGTAAAATTCACAGAAATTCCACATTACTCATGTCAGAATCATTCCTTGTGCAAAGTTTGATGTAGATGAAGATAAAGTGGTTTCTTGGTCAATAACTGCAATTTCTTTCTTTTAAAGTCAGTGGGTTTCTTGTATCTGTAACCACAATAGAAAGATGATTGTTTAAAATACTTTGATGATTGATTTACTCCAATGTTACATTCTAGATAAGAGGGACTAAGAAGAAACATGAACCAGTAACCATTAGAACAGTATGAATCCTATATGTATATCACTTACAGTTCTATTACAATTGGCCAAGGTTTAATCTCATCCATCTCCATGAAAGTAAAACACTTGGTGTAGGTAACCCTTTTTTTAGGCTTGTAGTGTTTGAATTCAAAGAAGATAGCTGCACCTAAGGAATTAAAACAAACCACATAAGCCAGAGACCACACATTTCTTATGTGTCACCAGAAGCCTATGATTTTACAAAGTAACATGTCAAACAGTCTGATGACACAACTGTTGATAACTCACTGTGGCTGTCACTCAAAGCTCTTCTACCTTGTCTGAGTGACATTTCTCCATATCATTTTAATTCTACAAAGTACAACAAAATTGTATAGCAAGAATGTAAGTTATGTACACAGGTAGAATCATAAACTACCAAAGAATATAAAATATTAAATACCACAAGAAAAACAGAAGTTACTTAAGTATCAGCAGTACCTATAGCAATGGTTTCAATAAGCACCTCTATTAGATAGAATAGAAATTTAAGAGTTCCTTTGATATTTTATTTCTCTCCCTCCTGAAACCACCATGCCCAGATTGTCCTTTCCATATTCTTACAAACTAACTGCCAGTTATAGTATCTTTTTACCCAATGCATCTTATTGAAAGAAATAATAATAATTCTTTAACTGTTAGAAAGTAATCATTAGGTTCCTAAAAGGACTTAAGGTAATTATTAGAGAACCTGCTTCCTTAACTCTGTATTATGAGAAAAGCTTCCCTGTCAAATAATATTTAACCACATTATTACACAACTAGATAATGCAACTGCTAATTCTCATATTTTAAAAAAAATTGTTGATTTCACTTTCTTTAAGTCAATATTCATAACTATGTGACATAAGATCTTGTGTTAAGTACACTATCAACACAAACCCAGATAAGTACTGTCCTTAAGAAGTCCTTAAGAAGTCAGTAACTGATAATTACAAACCTTTGGTTAATTTTTCAATATGCTTCTGGAGCTCAATGTCCACATTAAAATGAACATATGTATCTTCTTTTCTTGAAGCCACAGGAGTATCTGGCACAAGAGTTAAATCTATGCCATTCAGATCTGGAGAAACAAAATAAGTTTCTGCTTATGAGCATTCACATATACAGATGGAAAATCTAGAAACTGCAAAGGTTACAGTTCCTAAAGAGGCATGGAAAGAGCTGAGAGGAGATTCTCAGGCTAAGAGATTCCTATTTGGTGTGAGCAAGTATGTGAGAGTTGTTTAAGTTCATGGGGTATGTGGAGAGAAATGAATATTGACTGGATAGGAGACCTCATGAAGGGGACAAGGAAGCCTTTACATGGCCAAGTGGACAAAATTTGATCTTCATAGTGAAGTGGTAAAAAGAACAAACATGTTTTCCTTAGGGAATAGCCCACTATATTTTTCTATGCAAAAAAAAAAAAAATCTGGAGTATATAATTTGCCACAATGGAGCTCTGCCACCAATTTCTAACTTTGATCAAGTATATGGCTTATTTAGAAAAGTCTTTAAACCTAACCTTATCATAATTTCCCTGTTAAGAACCCAAAATGGATGAGAACAGCCAACAAAAACCCTTTTGTTAATGAATAATTTTTCATATATATTTTCTAAATTCTGGTTATACTGTTTACAACATACCCTGAATTTACAACAACCAGATGGTACGTTATATGTAGTTTTAATTTTCTGGGTTTTAAAATCTCAGTTTAATCAAATTCAACATGGACTCATTTAATAACTCCTCAGTGTTTATGTGTTATTCATTTATGAGTCTCAAAAAGCTCAAAAACAATTTAGTACATTTAATTATTAAAAAATATTTACATAAAAATATTTCAGTTTAACATATGCAAAGGTAACTTAATATTTACAACATCATTAAATATTTTTGTGTTTTAAGTATACTTTCTGAATGAGTATGCAGTTTTACAAATGGTCTATCAAACAAAGTAAATATTTTCCAGTACACTATATATTTGATAACTGGTAACATCGGAATTTAAAAGTGTACCAGTATTAATGCTGTGGATTATGTTCTTTAAATAAATCTTTTTCTTTGTGGTCATATTTTTCTTTTAATTAGCACTAATGAACCCATGGATCTGACTTTATTTCTGCAATTGATAAAAGTTCCTCCATTTAATTTCAGCACCGATCTGTTCCTTTGGTGCAAAACTACAGATTAAAATAAGCCATTTGTACTAACTATAGTTATTTCTGTAAAATGGTATAATTTATTCCTTAATCACATCATCATCCCAAGGGATTGCTTTCAGGGCATGGATGTTATGGACGCACCCTACTTCCCTGTCCCCTGATTTTCATCTGCCTCTGTAGGACTCACCTATGTAGATACCTCAGTAGCACAGGAAGAAGAGGGGCTGAAGCAGGAGAGATGGGAAAACAGGACATGGGGCTTTGTGTAGAAAACTACACACCCATGGAAGGTGAGGAGTGCTGTTGTTAATCTACATCCTGAAGGCTGTAGCTGCTGTTAAGGACAATGTGTATGTTTAGTCCGCACGTTAGCTGGAATCTGAAGAGCAAAAATCTATACAAACTCAAAAGCAAGTAGGAAATATATTTTGTAAGTCTTTCAGAACTATGTTCTGTTATGATCTCTTCTAGGATTTTGCCTCATTATAGAATGCATTAAAGTAAGTTGTCACATATACAAGACCATCCCCTGTCAAAAACTTTGTCCCATATTGCCACAGTCTCTGGCTGGGCACAAATCACGAGTCTCCACACAGCTTGTAGATTCAAACAGCAATTCTTTATTCCCGAACTCACACCGGCTGTCTACAAACACGTTCTGGGGAAATCCACGTTCTCTGCCCAAATCCACTTCTCCCAAAATCCACTTCTCTGCCCAAATCCAACACTCTGCCCAAATCCACTCCGCATGGATTTCTGTCTCCCAAATATACTGTCTGGCCCTAAGAACTCAAGAGGAACTCAGCAGCAGGATAAGCCCTATTCTAAAGGGGGAACACCCTAATCTCCTATTGTGCTAAACTGCCCTATTCTAAAGGGGGAACACCCTAATCTCCTATTATGCTAAACTGCCCTGGTCCTTGAGCAAGGTCACCTTTCAGAAGTCCTTCCACTAGACAGCATGGGAGTAAGCTGGCAAGGAATTTGTCATACCTACTTGGCTGATGGCTCCCAGCACCATATAAGAAAAAACATAATGCAATTTGCCAGTTATTTACCCTTTACACTAACTGTAATATAGGGATCGATGCACTGTCCAGTGTCTTTTAGATCAATTTTCTCAATCCTGATAGTGAGTAATGTCATTCCCGGTTCTGATGGCAACCTTGGTAATAAAGTACCTGGCAACAGAGAAACCTCAATAAAAGTTAGCTCCACCAATAATTCAGAGTAAATACTTTGACAAACAGAAGATATAGCCTACCTCTTAAGAACTAGCTAGGCATTATGTATTTTTAATTTCCAAAATTCATGAACATCTGATTTATACTTTTTTAGAAAAATATTTAATTTTACACATAATATATCTGCATTTCCCAACCATACAATCACCTTTAAGCAGAAATAATAATTTCTATAATAATAGTGTATAGTATGTATAATAAAAGTTTGTTAAAAACATCACTTGAGGAAGCCCAATTATACATAAGAGTATAATATGCTCACATAATATTTATATTCCATATGTACTTCTATATTATACTCAGCATCTTAATATGAAGTGGTAGAACAAAGACAAGAAAAGCTTTTAAAATACTTGTTATTCTGTTCTAAAGTCTGAGACATTTAATATCAGAGTTGATCAATACATTCTTTCCTTTAGGTTACTCCTAATAAAGAATAATTTACAATTTGATATTTATGTTTTAATTTAACTATATAGTCTAACTTCTATTCTTCATTCTATTTTGTATGATTTATTCTCAGAAATTAGTACTATACAGACTGCCATATAAAAGTGCCATTTGTATAACTGAACATTTTCCCCAAAACCAACTAAAATTTTTAAAACTAAAAACCCACCCAGAACAACATGACAACATTCACCCACCAAGAACATATGAAGGAAGAAATCAACTGTTCAGTATATTCCCTTTTTTGAAACTACCAGTAGAGAACAGATGCAAATAAGCTGATTTTAATCAAGTATGTATACAGAACCTCAAAATACATTTAACAAAAGATTTTGGTTGATGTTTTTCAAGTTTCTATTCATCAATGTGTTATGCTACTTTTAATGATGAGTTATTTGAAATACATGAAGCAATTAACACACTATATTTGAAAATACACATTTGATTGATGGCAAATGTGGCTTGAGGAAATTTTGGGAGGTGATGGGAATGTTCTGAACTTGTATACTGATGACAGATGCAAAACTCTATAGAGGTGTCAAAAATCAATGAATTTTATTCTTACAGAAGGGAAATGTTATGATATACAAATTATACCTCAACAATGCTGTTAAAAATGTATTACTTTCTAATTTAAACAAATATGAAGACAATACAGACAAATGCAAGAATGGGAAGGCCTGGAGGCTGCATTCCATTGTTGCATTAACAAACCTAAATGGGCTCAGGCTGATATCATTAAATATATAATCATATTATGGGTTTTCCACTTTCACAGGCTGATATGTAAAGATTTTCATACAATTAACAGCCTTCATATGTGGGTTTTAAGGCTCTCAGTGACAAAAACACACATTTTGTGTGGATGATACAAATTTTCAGCTTTTTCTCATTGCTAAGTATACATCAATGCCATGGATGCAAGCTAATAATGAATCACTCAATTTCTCTGATGCCAGGATACTTTTATCCAGGTAAATATATTTGTAGTATTTTCTTTCTTCCCACTAAAATACATTTGTTTCATAAAAGGATTAACCACTCAGTAGAAAATGGAACACATAAAATCAATATATTTCCATGCTTACCAAATCAACATGATGTATAACAGCAGGTGATTCTGAAATCCATTAAAACAATCTGGTTTCTAAAATATATGTGTAAATTCAATTGAAGTCTATAGGCATTTTGCTTTATGACTATATGTCAGGGAGATATTGTTAAGTACACAGATATAAAATTTAAGATGATTTCTCTATCAAGACAAAGCCTGGTGACATCAGAGAAGAAACTGAGAATAGTTCAAAGAGAGAGAACCAAAGTGAATTTTCGTTTTTCCTCCCCAAATACAATTTTGTGTGAATTTTAAAATAATTTCTAGATTATAACCTAGATAAATATTATCAAACATGATAATTATTCTACTTGATATTGAGGGCATATCTGTAAACAGGTTTATTTCCTGGCATGGTATGGTTTCATTGAATAAATAGACAAAAAGACATATATAGCAATATTTATAAACAGTAGTGATTATAAATTCCCTAAAAATAGTTATTGTAAATGCAGGGTCAGAAAAAAAACACCTAAGCATCCCAGTTTGAAAGCAGAACACATGAAGATTTGATGTCCTTCAGTATAGTTTTTTTTAAAATATTTTTTAAGTTGTACATGGATATTGAAAGACCCACCGATTCCCTGTCCAAGAAAGACGCACGAGGCACTGGCTGCAAACGCAAGAGGTTTATTCAGACACAGACGCCTGCGGGTGCTCAGCAAAACCTCAGCTGGAGCTTTGGTGAACTGGCACACCGGGCTTTGGGGTACAGGTCTTTTATAGGATAATGGGGCAGGTTTCGCGCGCGCGGGAAGTGACAGGTTTCTTATTGGTTATTTTGAACCCAACATATAGATTACCTAAAGGGCAAAGTTGTTTTTCACTTTATGTTCCTGGATAAACCTCATGACAGTTACATATTAACACTCTGGTTTTTCTGTTCCTGCTTATCATTATCAGTTCCTGTTTGTTCAGGCATGCCTTGGGATCTGCTTTTCTGTTCTTCCTCAACCATCCTGTCCCCTCACAATAGACTACCCTTAACTGATTAACAAATAGACCTCTCTTTACGTGGGTTAGCAACACGCCCTGATGGTTTCACAATGGGGCCTGGGGTTTCTGGGCTGGGGTCTTTCAATATAATAACTTTATTTTGTTTATTTATTTTTATGTGGTGCTGAGGATTGAACCCAGTGCCTCACACATGCTAGGCAAGTGCTCTACCACTGAGCCCCAACTCTGGCTGGCTCCTCAGTATCATCTTAGTATCTCTAACCAGCACTATTTTGAGCTAGATCAGATCATTTTTGCTTTAGGCAAAGTAAAGAAATGGAGTACTGGCAGCAATAGTTATTTTTTATCTTCTGTCCTGAATTGCAACCCTAAATAGCATAATTGTTTCAGACAAAAAATTGAACTTCACTATTAAACTGGATCTAACACCTCTTAAGAGAGTGGTTATATAGCCCATGTTGCTTCTTTAGCATCTGTCTTTGAGCAAGGTTTCTATGATACAGAAACAATGGCACCCAACCAAGGGAACACATAGGAATGTAAAAAATAGTTTGCGCTTGGATTTGGAAGCTGTCCATTATGTTGTCCAACTGAATCCACATAGAAGCAGAAACATATACCAAAGTGCTGAGTGAGTTACAAAATGGTAACTTTTGATGAGCTTGATGAAAATAAAACTACATAAAAAATTATCCCTAAGAATTCCTGTAATTAAATTTTCTCTATCTCAACTTTCAGACAATGGCCACTACTTGAGTCTGGCTCCTGAATGTGCATTTGTGAGTTTTTCTAGAGAAAAGTACATGCTGGTTATCAGATTCGCTGAAGGGTTAAAATCTTAGTAATCATAAACTTCTCCCTTAGGGTATGACATTCACACTTTGGGGGCAGGAGTAAGATAGAAAGGGATATATCTTCATTTGAAGCAGGTTATTATATTGAAAAGAATTTGGAATTTGGTTTAAATCACTTTTCTCCCAACAGATATGTAATGTTTGCAGTAAGTAATATATCTGAATCTGTTTGGTCACTTATAAAATCTCAAAATAATAAACACTTAAGATAAGGTATTCCTCATCTCAATATTAGATTAATTCTTTCACATATTGTAGGATATTTTTGTCAATGCTATAATACTTTTAACAGGTAACAAAATAAAATATGTTTACACTTTTTAACATGCCATGAATATTGAAAGCCCTATTTGTGTGGTTCATAAAAGAAAATCATAATGTGTATGTGACAATAATTATATTCACATATTCTACCAGACCACAGAGTCAGGTTGTTTAATATATAAAATAGCATTTTCTTAAACACCTTAAAATTTTTTAGGTCAGCTAAGGATGAATTATGAAAAAAATTAAAATCTAATGACTTTTTTTAAACTATACATGGAAATAAATAATACTTTTATATAATCAACCTTGAATTTTAACCCAGACATTTCAGTTTTTAAAACCTTTTCCTTATATTTACAACTATGTAGCATATTTGAGTTTGTTCATTATCATTTTGTATTTCTAAAATGCCAGAAATTAATTTTCAATTTCTTCATTTTCCTAATCGTACATGTGGACAACCATAGTAGCAAAATATACACAATTTTATATATTTTTATAAAAACATATGAAATTTCCACACCAAATTTTATAAGATTTATTTGTATTCAGTTTTTAAAATGAAACACTATTTCTAGGAAAACAAGATTTATGATGATTTTTTTAAAAAAAATATACAAATTATTCTTCCTATCTCTCCTGAAACAAACATTATTATTACTGTGTGTATATATATGAATGCATGAATAATGTGATTCTGCAACCTGTATACTCAGAAAAATGAGATATTGTATCCCATGTGATTCAAATGTATGATATGTCAAGTCATTGTACTGTCATGTGTAACTAATTAAAACAAACAAAAAAAGAAAGAAAAAAATACAAATCATAAACTAAAAATAAAACATTTCAACAAAGGGCTAATACTTATGTAGTGAAAAAAGTTAAGTTGCTTGTCAACAGAAACAATAATTGTTGAACCAAAGAGACAGATCAAAGACATTGACAGAAATGAATTTGAGCTCCAGTTGGGAAAGAGATGATAAGGAGACATCTTGTAATTTAGTTCAAGTTTTTTTTTGTTTTTTTTTTTAAAGACTAATTACATTCCAGTGCTACAAGGAGAATTGCATGTGAGTCAATGATTTTATCACTGAACTTTTAGGAAACAATGAGACAGGAAATGAGGCTGCAACCCTGGAATTTAGAGAAGGAATCTCAGCATTCAAAACAGAGAGAGAGAGAGAGAGATAGACAGACACATAGGGAGACTGAGACAGAGACATAGACAGAGAGGTCCTTTAAACAACAAACTGCTTTTTATGTTGATCTAAATGAAACTATATTCTATAAGTTAATTTTCAGAAATGCTCTAAAGGAAAGGGGAAGACAAAAAATCACCCAATGGGCTTGCCATAAATTGCGTGACATTAAACAATTCCTTTCCCCAACTCAACATGAAAGTACAAAAGGAAAGTAATACAAAAATGTGGGCAAATTTATATGTTCATTCTGTTTGGCCCTTTCCATGAGTTTGAATAACTGCATTTACATATGCAATGCAAAAATACTCCCCCTTTTCCATTCATAATGGACACTCAGAATCCTTCTGTTTTTCTCTCCAATTCCATTTCATTTCCTTGCAGCTGCTGGATTTCTCTTCAGATTTTAGACCTGCTCTTAAAATTAATATCTTAATTTTCTATGGCTTTGACTCCTGCCACTTCATTAGGACTTTGTTCTGGGTTTAGCTTTTTAATCACTCCAGGTTTCCATGAGAACCTGCAACCTGTCAGTAGCAAACTAGTTGATGGCCCTAACTGACCTATGCCTGGATTCATCAACAAATAAAACTGTTCCCTGCATCTGAGGATTGCATTTGATAGTTTTACGTCAGCTAACTTTGTAGGTAGTAGTCAGCTAGAGAAATGTCTGTTAGATCCTGAGAAGGCAAAATGGATTAAAAATGGGTATATGAATGAAGGGTGTAGAGTATTGATTACTGGCTCCAGGTCGGTGTATACTTTCCTAGGAAGCTGGCTTAAGTCTGCCCTCTCCTACTGTGTGTGCGTATGTGTATGTGTGTGTGTGTGTGTGTGTGTGTGTGTGTGTGTGTGTGTGTGCGGTTAGGGACTGAACCCAGGCCTGGTGCATGCTAGGTAAGTACCCTACTACTGAGTTATATGCTCAACACATTCGCTTCCATGTAGAGGAGGAAAAGTTTGTTTGGTGCTCACAGTTTCAGAAGTCTTGGTCCACAGATGGCTAACTTCATTGCTATGGGACTCAGGTGAGGCAGAACATCATAGCAGAAAGGTGAGGAGGATAAAAGCAGCTCAGGATATGGCAGAAAGGAAGCAGAGAGAGAGCTCTGCCCACCAGGAAGAAAACATAAACTCCAAAGGCATGCCCCCAGTAACCCATTTCCTCAAGCCACATCCTACCTGCCTATGGTTAACCACACAGTTAATCTCTCTGAGTGAATTAATACACTGATTAGATTAAACCCTCAGAACCCAATCATTTCACCTCTAAACTTTCTTCCATTTCTTTAAATGTAAGCTTTTGGGGTTTATCTTATATTTAAACTACAATGCCCAGCAACTTTGTTTTGGTTTTTAGCACCTATTCTAGGTGGGGTGATTGTTAAATAGGCAGAAGACAAATTTAGGAACCTGGAACACATGGATAGTTGGGTAAAATTCCAAAAGATGGCTTAACAAGCTGGTGACCACAGACAGATTCTGACATGAATCATTAAATATATAGAGAGAGAATATTTCAAAATGTGTATGTATGAAGGTTAGCATTTTTTGTATAAAATGATTTTAACTTTTCTTGAATGCTTCTTGTAAGTAAATAACACAAAAAGATTTCCAAAAAGTGAATGAAATCTTTGTATTACTTAGTAACATGCAGAATACTTGATGATACCATGTCAGTCTGCCAGTAAGTCTGCCAGTGGTCTGACTTTGACCACACCAAAGTCAGAGAAAAGAATAATAATGTGTTAAACTATTGTATTTTTTCAGGTGCCTTTTTACTTATTTTTTTTTTGTAGCAACCTCTATAAGATATTTGTTGCTAGAACCAGTTTACTGATGAGAAAACTAAAAGTTATAGAAGTTAAGTAAGACTATAGGTTCTAAAGCCTGGACTTACAACATTGTCATGTCCTTATGTGTTATTAAATGGACAAGTTCAGCCTATACAAATGGATCTTACCAGGTACTCAAACTGAAATGAATATGAGGAAGAAATAACTTGGGACAAGAAACTAATGTGTTAAGACTAAGCTTTAAAAGATTTATGTTAGATAAGATCTTTATAATAGGATGTGTTAAAAGATAGGGAATTACCAGTCTCTGCAGGTTTAAGAATAGGCTGAATCAACATTTGTCAAATGTACTTTACACATGAGTCAGTTAATTTGAGTAGGCAGCTTCTAAGGTATTTTTAAATTTAAAAGAAAATCTTTGATTTTAGAATATTTATGATTGAACAGGTTCCAGAACTGAATCAGAAAGCATAATTTGAGAAAAGAAGATAAGCAATATTCCAGACAGAATCTACTGAACACTCTGAATTGGAAGTTGATAGATACTCTAAAATAAGTTTCAAAGAACCAGAAGACTTTGAAATAGTCCTTTTCGTATAAAATTTCTCTGGCTCCAGTAACTTGCAAGTACATCTTAATCCAGTATAATCTTTTAATGATTTTATTCTAATTGCTGAATTTGAACCCACAGCAGTCTTATTATTGTATATAGTATTCAGATATCATGAGGAAGTTTTAAAACTGTAATTTTTTATCCTTTAATTGGAAATTCTAAAACAGATATTCAAGGAGTTGAATGTAAAAATATAAAATACATACTTCTTCCTATGTGAAGTAACTACAGACTACATATAAGGAATGCATGCTCTTTCTTTTCTCTCTTTTTTTTTTAACCTAGAGGTGCTTTACCATTGAGCCACATCTCCAGTCCCCTTTTTGTTGTTGTTTTTTTTTTTTTTTTTTTTTGCAACAGGTATCACTAAGTTGCTTAGGCTGGTCTTCAGTTTGTGATTCTCCTATCTCAGCTTCCTGATCTGCTGGGATAGCAGGTGTGCAACACTGTGTCCAACATCTGGTTTATTTTAAAAAATAAAATGATTTTGCTGAAACAGTTATTATACTGGTTTTTCCTTATAAACCAATTAATTTCTAACGTAAGAAATCTTGTGATTTTCAGATGTATAGTCTGTGTCAAATGAACATAGTGAAGTTCAGAATCTTGATTCAAAACTACAGGAATCAAAGCAACATGATATTGGCATGAATACAGACATACAGATCATTGAAATGGGACAGAGAAATAAGAAATAAATTCGTACATTTAATGTCAAGTGATCTCTGACAAGGGTGCCAAGAATACAGAATGGGGAAAATACTATCTGATAAGTAGTGCTGGGAAAAATGGATATTTATATGCATAAGATTGCAACTAGACTCTTATTACCTCATATACAAATATCAACTCAAAGTGGATTGATTTCTTAAATGTAGGACCTGATTCTGTAAAACTACTGGAAGAAGACATATAAGAAAAGTTTCCTGGCATAGGTGTGAGCAATAATTATTTTATAGAACTCCAAAAAACCAATAATAAATGCAATAAAAGCAAAATGGATAAGTGGAATTGCATGAAACTCATCAGCTTCTACACAGAAAAGGAAACAAGAAAACAGTTGAGAGACAACCTACAGAATTTGAAAAACCATACATTTGATAAAAGGCCAATATCCAAAATATATAGGCAACTCAAACGACTCAATAGTAAGCATATGGTTTTGATAAGTGTCTCAAAGGCCATATATTAAAAACTTAGCCTCAAACCTGTGGCACTATTGGGAAGTCAGAGAACCTTCAGAAACTAACAAAAGTTAGGTCACTGAAGAGATGAAGGTGATATTAGGATCCTGTCCGTCCCTTGCTCCCTCCCTCTCACTCTCCCCACCCCCAACTCCCTGACATAATGCCTTGCCTCATCACAGATTCAAAAACAAGATAGCCAACTAATCATGAACTGAAACCTATGAAACCATGAGCCAAAATTAGTCTTTCCTCCTTATAAGTTTATTGTCTCAGGTATTTTGTTACAGTAATGAAAAGCTGACTAATAGCCAAAAAAGAAAAAATCCAAATAAAAAGTGGAAAAAGGACCTGAAAGATAATTTTCTACAAAAGACTTATTAGTGGCCAACAGGTATATTAAAAGGTGCTCAAAATCACTAGTCATTAGGGAAATACAATTAAAACCATAAAGACATCACTTCAACAATTGTTGGATTTGTTATTATCAAAAGGAGAAAAGATAAGAGTTGGTAAGATTGTTGTTTTGGTCAGATTTTGTGCTTCTGTGACCAAAATACCCAATCAAAACAACTTAGAGGAGGGAAAGTTCATTTTTGCTCATAATATCAGAGGTCTCAGTCCATATCCAGTTAATTCCATCCCTTTGGCCCAAAGTGAGGGTGAACATCATGAATGAAGAATGTGGTAGCAGCAAGCTGCTCCCCTCATGACAGGAAGGAAGCAGGGGGGGCTGCAGGGAAGAAGACCCCTTCCAGGGCAAGCCCCCCCTGTTCCCCGTGATTACCTCCTCTAGTTCTACCCACCCTCCTACAGTTACCATCCAGCTTGTTCATTCAAACTAGGATGGACTAATCCAGTTACAGGTCTCATAATCTAATGACTTTACTTGTGAACATTCCTGTCTTAACACAGGAGCTTTTGAGGGATACCTCACATCCAAATCATAACAGATTTGAAGATAAGGAAACTCTTATACACCAGTGGAACTCAAACTAATATAAACATTAAGAAAAATATTATGAATATTCCTCAAAAAATTAAAACACTACCATATCACCAACAGGCCTATTTCTGAGTATATATGCAAAGGAAATAAAATTAATGTCAAAAAGATATCTATAATCCCATGTTTATTGTAGCACTTTTCATAATACGCATGATGTGGAATCAATGTAAGTGTGTAACAATGTTTGTTTGCATGGAGATATATGTGTGTGTGTGTGTGTGTGTGTGTGTGTGTGTGTGTGTTTATAGATATATAAAATGGAATATCACTCAGTCTAAATAAAGGAGAAATCTTGGCATTTGCAACAACATGGATGAACCTGGAGAAATTATGCTAAATGACTACAACAGACACAAAAAGACAAAAACTGCATGATTTCACTTGTACATGGGATATTAAAAAGTCAAATTCACAGACCAAGTAGAACAGTGGTCACCAGGGGGTGTGGGAAGAGGTGAAATGGGGAGATGTTAGACTAAGGGTATCTAGTTTCATTAGGATAAATACATTTTTGATATTTATTGAATAGCATGGTGAGTAAAGTTAATAATTCTATATTAAATATTTGAAATTGCTAAAAGGATAAATCTTAAGTGTTCTTACCATAAACATACCAAAAAGATGATTATATGAAGTTGAGGATGTGTTAATTGGCTTGACTGTAGTAGTCATTTCATAATGTATACCTACATCCAAACATCACTCTATACACTGTAAAAGCATACATTTTTTTGCATGTGGATTATACCTTAATAATGTTGGGGGAAGTAAAGAGAACATGAACCTCTAGTTTAAACCAAAATATTTTAAATAAGCCAGTATTTTAAAAGTGGATAATTTGGGATTTTGTTTCAGTTTTTGTTTTTCCCTTTCTCATATATACTTTCGCTCTAAAAGAAAATCTCCTTAGGCAATGTAGGTCACTAAGAAGAAAATTTCCTTTGCTAACTCATCTTCCGTTTAGCTTTGGGCCTAAATTCTGTTTAAATAATTATCACTTATGAAAACTAGACCATAAATACTAGGATTCTTTTCCAGGCAGTTAGGTAATATAAAGGTGATGCCGTTTCATAGTATCTTTCCCATGACATTGAAATGTTTCATTATTATATCACATATGTTATTTGTGTCCTCAAAATATGCTTAACTCCAACATCCTAAACACTTTTCATCCCACAAGGATATGGAGAAAGTCCTTGGAGCATAACGTTAAATAGTGTATTTGATTTTAAGTACAATAGGGAACATTTAACCAGGAATAGGATATAATGATATCTCATTTTTTTTTCTCTTCAATCTCATTTTTTTCCATTTTCTCTATTCTCATTCTCTCTTCCCATCTCATTCATTTCACTAATTGTAATAACTTCAATAATATAAAACTGTATATTTTTTACAGTAATGAAGCCTATGCATTATGAGGCTGAGTTACACATAGAACAAACATAAAGGGTTGTGCCAAAATCATAGAGAAGGTGACAACATTTTTGCAGTGAATTAGTATTTCCTGTCATGCTCTGATTCTTCTACATATCCTACTCTACCACCTCCCACTACAGCAATTCACCAACTCTCCTCTACTAAGTTTTTCCATCTCCCTATTAATAATTACCTCTTGTAGTTGTCTTTGCTTCATTCTTCAACACTTTCATGCCTAGATTCTTTAGGCTCCCATTTAGGCTTCTGTTCATAATCCATCCTGTATTATGTAACCAAAACTTCCTTTCTGAAATAATATAATTAATCTATTCCCTTTCACAAAATAAAAGAAAAATAAATCCTTAAATGGCCATCCATTAAATATAGGGTAGAATTATTTTAAGGCCCTTTGATACCTGACGTTAAGTTTTGTATTTATTACATTCTGCTATCACCCCCCTCCCACCCTTTTTAGCAATAATGAAAGTGTTTTTCATGTACATTCATGATACCCATGAGAAATCAGGCTCAACCGTCAAAAATTAGTTCAAATATTACTCCTTCAGTAACTTTATTTTCTAGTAAATCTGTTGTCAGAAATTAGAGAGGGGAAACAAAATTTTGAGAGGGGAAACAAAAGCAACTTATTCATTTTCATATCCTCTATGTATACAACTGGAGTGCCAATATGGTTTTTGAATGAATGAGCTGGTTCACAGAAATGAAAGAGAATCTTTCCTTTTCACTGGAACTTAATCAAGGAAGGAAATTATGAAAACTACAGAATTCTAAGAATGTTATATATGTCTCAAATAGGAAGTTATAGGAGCCTAATGCTTATCACTTATTCATGTTTACATAATACACAGGAAGAAGCAATTTGAAAATAAGATGATATCTAACCAAGAATAATAAAAATAAAACTCTGAAGTTATGAAATAGTAAAAAAGAACTGCTGAGATAGTGGATAAGATTTTATTGTAGTGTTATAAGTGGTAAGATGCATTAATCAGGTAAATCCAGTATAGTAGTACATGCAGTCACATTTACTAGTGGAATTAAAATCTTTTCCTGTAAGAAACTGTCCATAACTCTTTGAAAAGTGGATATTTGTTGTTCTTAGAAGATTAGTATCAACAACTTCAGATTTCTCTGTATGTAAATTAAGTTTGATCATCATTAGAAGCTTTCCTGAATGTAAGGTATAAACAGTGTCTGATTAGAGATATGGAGATATGATAATACTACTTTTGCTACATTCAAGTTTTACTTATATATTCTGAGTGAGTAGCTTAATAGCCGCAGATGTTGTGTTATAGGTAGTAATCACCTCCTCCTCTTGATCAGGAACTGGCCATCTGTCCCAAGATATCCCAAGTGAAAGATTCAATATCTGAAGTCAGAGACTGTGTACAATTAATCTATAAGTAAAATAAAGTTATTAAATTCCTCATTATATCTCTCATAACTCTACATATGCATAAATATTATTTTATGTTTATTTTCTTTATAACTGAATAATGAAGAGTAAGTTTATGGGCCATTATTCTTGCTAGAGATTTGTTTAAAAGAGTTAACTCATTGTGTCCAAGATAGTTAAGAAATACAGTCAGCATAGAGTCTCTATGTTTAACTTCCCAGCCCTTCTAGTTATGAAACTAACTCATATCCACTAGAAAAAGTACTAAAAGATTAAAAGAGAAAGAAAAGAAATACAAATTAAGTGTCATGAGAGAGAAGAGGTGAGAGAGAGTGAGCCATGGAGAATTAGATTATTTTCCAGGTGGAAAAGGAAAAAAAGGAGGGAAGGTTCTTGTATATGTTTTAGAGTATCAACCCCATTCCCTTTGGACTGAGGCCTTCACTACCCTCAGCTACAGTGTTGGCTGCTCCGAGAACACAGCTAACTATTTGCTTGGATCTTGCTCTTGACCAAAAGATCACACCCATAAGTTGTCAATGAGGGGATTCAGAGGATCACTCAGCCTCATTTCTGAACAGACATTTGAATTTCAGCAGAATCTGTGGGGTTAGGCGAAGCCCTTTCTGCAACTGCATCTCAATTCACTCTCCCCAGCTATGTATTCTTTACTCTGTCTCAATTGTTGTTGACAGGAGGACCCCTACCCCCTCCATAAGTATCCTGAATGCTGGTTTAGGGCCTATTTTCTATAGAATCTAGCCTAAGATAGGATAAAATGGAAGCAAAGGAATAAAACAACATACAGGTAATTTTTCAGATACAATAATGTAGAAATATAACCATCTACAGGACGTGGTTAAGTTTGAAAGGAGAGTAGTAGTTCCTCATAAGGCCCGACACAGCTCCAACTGATAGCTGTTTAGGAAACGAATAACTAGAATTCAGTCAGGTATGCTGCAAGTATAAACAGAGTAAGCTAGAAAAGACATCTGGGTGTTGAACTCTTAGATTGCAGGTCTGACTTGACAGAAACAACCAATGATTCTCAAGTTAATGTATTAAGAGCATTTGGAGACATCCTATCAGTTATTGTGATGGCACTGGTGTGGCAGAGACTGGTTTATCAGCATAATGCAGACTTTAAGAGAAGGAAAAAAACGAACTGAAAGGGACATACATTAAGACCTATGAGACAGGTCCTTGCTTTAAATGTTGAACAAAGACTTATAAAATATTTTCTATGCAAAAAAATTCAAAAAATTTATTAAATCATTATACTATGCTGGAAGAACCCTCCCAACTTCCACATAGTATGACTGCACTGATTAAATTTACATACAAAGTTAACTTTTTCATGTACTTGGGAGAAAACAAACTATTATTGGCTTTGAATCAATAAAATTCTCAAATACTAAATAAACTCTTAAGAAATAGCACTTAGCTTTTCTTTCCCTCTGTAATTTCTCCAAATGTGTGATTCATCTGATAGGCCTAAATATTGTACTAATGATCATCAAGGATAACATTTATTTCTCTAATACTCTTTTAAGTGTAAATGACATCATCCCAGTCCAAAGTGTAATTAAATGTCTTCAGAATATCAAATAATTCATGAAGAGTTGTTCTGTTGTATTTTCAAATTAGAAACATGCCAGAACATAAAAATACCAAAATATTGTTTACATATAAGCCATCTGAGAGGAGGAAAGATTGCCTCTGCTTGCTAATCATGCCAATCATGAAATGAATACCACAGTCACAGATTGTTAACTGAATTTTAAGGTTTGATACACAATTTGGAAATGAAGCACTTGTAAAGCCATCCTGGATATGGGCAAATATATTATGGGCAAATGTATTCATGGTCAAATACAAAAAATAAAAAAAGTAATAAATAAATGATATTTCACATTTTGCTTTGAAATTGAGTTAAAATATTGTACAGTTAAAAGTCTGAGCCCAGGGCTGTAACCTTTTTCAATCAAGGTGAACATGAGAACTTTCCTTAAGTGGAAGCTTCAATCCCTACCTCACCAATCAGATGAATGTGGAAAGCTTGCTCTGTATCATAATGCTACATACTGAGTAAGACTGTCCTTCAGGGGAAAATTTCTACAAATATGATGGAATTTTACAAAGAAATAAGTGCACATTTCTTGAATGGAAAAGAGTAACAGAAATGAAAAAATCTGAAGGATCTTGGGAAAGTTGTAAATTGAGAGAAAATATGTTACAATAATATAAATAAGGCCTTTCAGTGTGCATCTAACCAGAAAAGCAATTACATTTTTGTTTCTAGGGAAAAATATAATTTTAATGATTCATTTAAATGATGGTGACCTGCCCACCCAGAAGCTGTTTTTCCTTCCTTCCAATTTATCTGTAGATGAAAATATGCATTACATATTGCCACACAGCTGTCACTCTCTACTTGGCAGGAAAATTGAAGCTATGATAGCACATATTGCTTATTATACTAAAAGCTGAAAACAAGTACTTAACTAGGTACATGTCAAATACAATTTTTAAAAAATTCACTCACAACAAATGAACACCACAATAATAGATCTTGAAAACTCAATTTACAAGATATATTTTATATGATGGAAAGAGAAATTCATGAATAAAGACCAATTTTATTCTCACACCAAAATTCCACATTTACAAATGAATAATTGTAGCTGCTGAAAATAACCTCTAAGTCTGCACATGACAAAAACCTCTAGGTGTATAAATTAGAGCCTTAATTCCTCCCTGAGTTTGGCATAATTTTCACTAAGACTTGAAATTAGACACAACACCAAAATTTATTTTCCTATCTTCTGTAACATTGTATCCATGTCAATAGGTGGAGGGGAGAGAGAGAGAATTGCAGATGCTCACTGGTTGGTATCATCTTCATATCTAAAGTTCTCTTCAAAACTTTTTCCTAAAGACGTCTAGTAATAAAATTTCCAGGAAAATGATGCCATATATACTATAATATATGCTTAAATAAGTACATATAAGAATTATATATTTTGTAGTACTTTCTGCAGATTATGATAATGAAGGCCTAATTTTAGTGACATTATGAGCAAGTCACATTGTCTATCTGTATTCCAATTTTCTCCTATTTA
Source organism: Callospermophilus lateralis (assembly GCF_048772815.1). Lineage (NCBI taxonomy): Eukaryota > Metazoa > Chordata > Mammalia > Rodentia > Sciuridae > Callospermophilus > Callospermophilus lateralis. The sequence continues at coordinate 9,254,819 of NW_027514713.1, read as the reverse complement.
AAATTGAAGGATTTACACTGGTTATCTAGTATTTCTGGGGTTCTAAGTTAAAACAATAACAACTAAAAGTGAAATATAGAATAATATGATTTATCAAGATAAATATTTTTAAAAAGAGATGAATCAGACACAATTAAACAGAGTTGAGTTTGATTTCTGATTTCTACTTAAACCTGTGACTAGAGACTGGTACCTAAAATTTTGTCAAAAAGAGTGTGTTCAAAGGTTAAAACACCATCAGGAAGGTGATTTCATTAGACAAACTACCATGTCTAAGTAATTTTTGACATGTAATCACTCGTCTCCATTTATAAATCTTTTAGTCACTTTATCCCTATAAATGAGAATAATCTTTCCACCAGAGAGATTAAAATGCAATGAATATACAAATTATCTACATAGAATAATTGAAAAATGTTTTAAAAAGTTTTTTTTAATGTGTTCATGTTCCAATAGGTAAAAAAAAAAAAAAAAAAAAAAAAAAAAAAAAAAAAAAAAAAAAAAAATTCAGAGTTTCTTAATATCTCCTGGAATTTGATTTGTATTTACCCAAAAGATTTCTTGGCATGATGCCCTCACTGTTCCAAGTGATTATTTTGGATGAAGTTGTTAGGTTGGCATATGAGCACTTCTGTACTTACAATTATCACTAATAATTTGAGTAACTGCACTTGTTGTCTGTCCTCTACTAGGCCATAAGCTTCATTGAGGTCAAGAGAATTTGTCCACCCAGTTCACTGCTGTCAGCATCTGTCACAGCAGTATGCCCTTAGTCAATAAATATTCTGCAGTTAATAAATAAATAAATCCTGCACATCCTGACATCTCCACTTTGAAGGTCTCCATTCTCATGACTTTTTTCCTATCTTCTTTTCTAGCACACAAGAAAACACAAACAAAGGACTCTTTTATAAAAGTTGAAAACTTAGCAGCTTTTATTATTTTAAAATTTTTCTCCAAGTAATGGAGTTATTGACAGTTGTTTTTTCCATGTCTCTTTTAAAATTTATCTCGAAAGAGTAATTTGAAGCTATATATTTGAGACCCTAATAGAACCATCCTTTACCTGAAAGGGGAATTGTCAGGGTTTTTAGCCCGTGTCTCCTCCTGACCAGCGGGAAAAGCACACCCAGACCAAGAGGAGCCAAGAAAGGTAAAGGTCAACTGGCTGCCTCCTGGGAGGACAATCAGATGTGCCAGGGAGAACAGTCAAAGCAGGATCTCATTTAATAAGGAAGTACACACAGTTTATACAGGAGCCAATCAGAATACAGGTCAGAGGAGTGGAGCAAGTTCACATGTACACCCATCCCATAGTCTGTAAGGGAAGGCACAAGCTGTCCATGAAGGCGGAAGAGCCCTGGACCTATCCTGGCCTCTTCCGTCACCGCCCATAGCACCACCTCCTGGCTGATCTCCAGGAGCTGTCCCAGCCACATGTGCAGCCTCAAGACAAGGAAGCAGGCAGCCATGCCCTACAGGGAGTATTATTTTATGTAGTTTCACTGTGCTAAAGTAGGTCCACAGAAGACAGAATCATTTTATAATGAAATTAATTCACAAATCTAGCATGTATTCTAATTTAAGCTTAAAATTTTTTCACCCAAATTTGAGCCATCCATGAGTATAAGGAACTGAACTGCAAGAGGTCCATTTACATGTTTCATCAGGCAGCCTTCTCTGGGAAAAGAACTTACTAAAAGAAAAGTGAACACTGCATAATTTTGTCTGAAGACATATGCTTAGAGTTGCTCATTCATTCAACAAATAATTGCAGTCCAAACCAAATAAATCATGGTTCTTGCTTTCAAGCATCTTACAATAGGGAAAGCTTGGCAACAAGTCAATAATAACAAAATAGTGCACCAAGTGTCACAGAACAATGGTGGCTATGAGTATGGCCTGTCATCTGTCACTCAGGTTGTTCTCTGCTCAGTCCTTGAAGTTTGACAAGTGTCACTGGAATGTCATCAACTTTTTTTTTTTGGTACCAGGGATTGAACCCAAGACTGTATAACCACAGACCCACATCCCCATTTTTTTTTATATTTACATACAGTGTCTCACTATGTTGCTTAGGGCCTTGCTAAGCTCCTGAGGCTGGCTGTGAAATCACAATCCTCCTGCTCAGCCTCCAGAGGTGCTGAGATTACAGGTATGAGCCACCATGCCTAGCTTGTCTCCAACACTGGATATCCACCATAGTCTTGGACATCACCATGAAAAGCAAGAGCAAGATGGGACAATGTTGACTGAAAAATTGTAGCTGTGAAGAGAATCCTCAGAACACCTTCATGTTAACACATGGGAATTTCTAAAATAATAATAAAATATTTAGAGGTGAGATCAAAGTTCCAAAGAGGGTGAGAGCAGTGTCAGACATTCACTAAAGTGCTATTGTTTAGCTAGTACACCTGAAAAAAAAATCAAATATGAAAGAGGTTACCTTATTTATAAGATGGCAAATTCTCTGCCTATATTTTTTCAAGCATTAGTTTCTGCCAGAGGTATATGGAGTAGGCAATTATTGAAACAATAACCTCTTCATCTCAGATCTCATGAGTCTATAATGGCCTACAATAAAACACTGCATATATATATATATATATTTGCGGGGGGATCAGGGATTGAACTCTGGGGCACTTGATCACTGAGCCACATCCCCAGCCCTATTTTGTATTTTATTTACAGACAACACCAACTTTTGCTGAGGCTGGCTTTGAACCTGCGATCTTCCTGTCTCAGCCTCCAGAGCCACTGGGATTACAGGTGTGCACCACTGCGCCTGGCTGCACACACATTTTGAACCAGCATTGTGCTCTTTTCTTACAGACTTTCTTTCTTGGCAATGTGATGAATTTTAAGGAAATGGAAAGGATTTGTGTCTATAAATGCAATAAAGTTTGTGCCATTTCCTGGACCCTTTTCAGAGCCAACTCTTGTCTAATCCCATATCAGAGTTGGAATGAGTAAAATCTGCAAATATCAATGATTCATGCTGACTAAGATATTTTGGCATCCCCTGATTGATTTTTAAATGGGAATGCCTGCTCTCCATTTGCTTTTAACTATTGATAATAACCAGCATATTGTTTTCATGTGTTCTTTTCCTACTGAGCTCTCCACTGACTTTCCACTAACACTCCTTTCCTACCACTTCCTGTGGTGGGTAATACCATGGCAGCTTTTACCTAGCATGCAATTTACCTAGGCTTGCTCTGCATGATATGGGAAGTACCAGCAAGAATTATAAAGGTTTCAGAGACAAGAAAAGGTATCCTGCTATGTTTTGAATGAGGCCAAATTCAGTGAAGGAAACTTAGGTCTCTTATGTACAATAATAATTCTGGCACTTAGAGAAGTATCATGTAGTTTTATTTGGAAACCCAAGAATATAAGTTATAAAATAAATGTTTAAAATACACAACACATAATTTTTCTGTATAAAAAAAGGCCACTCACAAAAAGAATAATATCCTTGGGCTGAAAGAACTTGCAACCTATTTGAGCAAATTACATGGAGAAAACCAATGATGAACAACCAAACATAACCTTCACTAAATGATAATGTGGCATACACTGTATATGCTCTCTAGAGATTGTTTTACTTATCAATTAATTCTTATTGATAAGTAAAATCCTCATGAAAGACACAGACATGAAATTGACTAAATAAGGTTTGAAATATGCATTCCAGAACAGAAACTAAAGGATGCATGCAAAACACAGATCAGAATCATTTATATGGAATACACCTGAATTCAGTTAATTGCAAAAACAAACAAACAAACAAAAAACTACCTTTGGGTTGCTAGAAGGAGAACATGGGCTCACCTTGATAATAAAGTTTTAATAAAAGTAGAGGCATATAGACTTGATTTAGGCTACAGAAGAACCTCACAGTGTTGAACTATGATGAAATGAAGAATGTGGTATAGAACAAACATATAAACAGGCACTGTCACCCAGGATGACTTGATTCCAGCAGCAAGATTTCAGGTACAAAACTAGTTTGAAAAGCCTTGATAAAACTGAAATATCTTATTACTCCTAATTAAAATATTGCCAATATTTATTTTATTTGCATAAAATAATAATATTAATATATACATGGCTGCCAAGTTCAGTGTCAGACTCATGCCCTAAGTAATTCATCCATATATTGAACTTTTGTGTACGTAGCATGGTTAAAACATGATAGGTTTGGTTTAAAGATATAAAGATAGTAAATTTTTTACTTTCTTTCTTTCTTTTTTAAGTAATCCTATCCTATTCCCTAGTCACCTGGAACACTTGGATGCCAGACTCCTAAAATTGTTGCCATCCTTTTCCCTAGACACACTTTTGGTGAGTTACCAAGTTTTTCTACTGTTGAAATGTTATCCAAATCTAACTACTATGTTCCTGTTGCATGACTGATCAAATCCTCATAATTTCTCCCTAAGGCATCATATAATAGCTTTTTTCTCTGGTCCCCATATCTTTAGTCTCACATCTTTTCAATCTGTTCTTTACACTGCCATGAATAGATTTTCAGAGAAAAACAAACAGATTACATTTTATTTTTTCCTTCTTTTAAAACCTTAGTTTTTAATTCACACATAAGATTATACAAATTCATAGGGTACCATGTGATGCTTCAATATGTGCATTCATTGCATAATTTTCAAATTATGATAAGTGTATACATCTACTCTAAAACACTTAATAACCACCTATGATCTCCTGTTCCATATAAAACTCCTCAGCAAGTACATAAGGCCCCACCTACCACTAAGGCTTTATTGGCCACAACTTCAGGTCCCTGATCCCACTGTTTGTCTCACAAACCTTTTATGTTTTTCAGATTTCATGTCTTCATGATCTTACCTTGAATTTTCTGACCATTGTTTAATACTCAGGGCAATTCTTCTAATACTTTAAGGAAAATTTGAATGTTCCTTTTCTTATGGACCCTTCCCCAGATTTCCTAGGAAAGTTCACAGGACCCTGTGTTTCCAAGTATTATGTATGTTCTTTTGTTATAAATCTTTGGGGATAGCTTTATATTATATGTGTACCTATTTCTCTATTTTTGGCAGTTATCCATCCAGTAGATAGATCATGTCTTGGCACAGAAATTTGAAAGTATTTCTGAAATAAGCAAATGAATTTATCCTGTCACATAAAAGTATTAAATTTATTTATATTTAATAGCTTTGTTGAAATGATTTACATACTATAAAGTTTAATCAACTAATTGTTCAATTAAATATTTGATAGCCATTAGTATATTTACAGAGTTGTATAACCATGCCCAAAAGCTTAATTTTAGAACCTTACCATCATCCCCAAAGAAAATTTTAATCTATTATAATCACTCTTCATTCCCCTCTCCCTCTAGCTCTAAACCACCTTTAAATCTAATTTCTATCCCTATAGATTTACCATTGTATACATTTCATATACAGTAATGCTCTATGTAATGATGTTCTGGGCATTGGTTGGCTGTATATAAGACAGTGGTCCTAAGATTATACTGCCTAGTAACAATGCTGTCTTAATTTCTTTGAGTATACTTTATCATCTTCCTACAACCATGAAATTGTCTATTGATACACTTCTCAGAAACATCCTTGTCATTAAACAACATGTGATTGTGAAAGTTCCTAACAACAGCATTAGATAGAGCAGTGGGTGGAAAAGTCAAACATCTCAACTAATTCTCTGAGAATACAGCTGTCCAAATGGAACCTAAGGTCTAAATGAGACTCTCATCCTCAGAAGCTTCTCTTGCCCTTGGTTAACTCTGTTGCTTAAAATTTTTCATTATTGAAAACAAGCTTGTTATTTTAAAGGACATATAACTGCACCACCAAGACCTTTAGTTTTCTTGCACTGTTAAACCCCATAATTTGTCATGACTTGTGCTTCTATAGGATTGTTCAAGGGTTTGGTAACTTCAACTAGTTGTCAAATCAAAAGACAGGGAATGTGGACTCATTCTTGTGCTCACAAAAGTTGTTTCATTTTATATTTATTTATTCATTTATGGTGCTGGGGATGGAACCCAGGGCCCTACACATGCTAGGCAAGCATTCTAACACCAACCTAGACCACAAGCCCTTGGTGTGTCTTTGACATTGACCTCCAGGAGGGAGGCTAGAATCTGATACACATGGGAATATCTGCTTAAATGAATTAGAAATAAATAAGAACTTCAAATGAGCAGTTAGAAGAGACACATAAGGGGGTCTTTTGAATTACTTGCATACCACCAACAAAATAATGATGATACCTAGTCAAATATTTATTATAGCTTATTTGGAAGTCACTGAAAAAGCATATACTAGACATTCAAACCCACAAAGAATTATGTGGATATAATTTTTATAATTGACTCTATGCTAACAGTGACATTTTAGAAATACCATTCAATATGTCTGAATATTCCTTTGTAATCTAATGTGATTAGACAAGATAGCTACCAAGTTTACTCCTAACTCTAATATGTTCTAATTAATTCATTTTTATTTCTGGGTATCATATATATTTTCTATTTCTATATATCTATTATATATATTTTCCCTGTTCCTGCATTTATGAATAAAGATATTTTCTTCAAAATTTAATATTACAGCTTGAATTGGCAGAAAATAAAGCTATGATTATTAACCCATGCAGTAAAGAATTAAAAATTAGAGATAATATGCCTCAAATACTTTGAAAATATAAATCAAAGCACATTATAAAATGGCTTTGCATTAGCCAATTAATATTAAACTTTATTACTAAACAAATATTTTATTCCATATTGATATGCTATTTGGTCATAGTAAGGATGTTTTACTCATTTATCTTATTTAAATGTCTGGCTATTTAAAAATCTCAATGCTTTCCCCAAAATAATGTTTAGTGAGGGGTTACTATTGGGTACAGAATAGGGAGAAAAAAATACAAGGAATAATGTAAACCATACAGAGATATTTTGGCTCAAATAGCTACAAATAGAAAATAATAAGTAATTCTTGTCATACTACTTTGAGCATGTTCTTAGTAACAATTCACAATGTTTTTAAATAAAGGCAAAATTGCAGCATATGCCCTGGGTTATTTCTTATCTCCTACTTACTAACCCCTGTTGCAGCCACAGCAACAAGACACAGTGCACTGTCTCTGGAGTAGGTTGCACCTGAGTATGAATCTCAGCCTGATAACTCAAGAGCTAATTGATCTGGTTAACTAAGTGATCTAAAATCAGTGGGTAAGCATTAAATAAGATAACTTAAATAACAGGATCCCATAGCACCTTGGTACCTGGAAGCACTGAAAGAATGGCTGCTGTCATTATGACTCCTCTAATTTTTATGGGCATAATAAAAATATATATCATAAGAATTGATCTATTCACTATTATTGGTGTTTACTGGAATTGTTTAGAAAATGTTAATTTGATTGCTAGGTGAATGTTTACAACTTTTATTCAATTATGTTTGGAGACAAGAAATTTAAAATATAAAGTGAAGCAGATTTTACTTATTATCTTAATTTTCCACTTATTATATTCAGAGCACAGTTTGTATGGCCAAGACAATAGTGTCTATTATCTATGGCATTATACAGTGCCTTTTAACTCTTTATTTAATGAAAATATGCATATACATTGGGGAGACTTTATCTGTACTTAATATTTTCTGAATAACAAATCTTTAGCCAATCTAAGATATATAAGTCAAGGTACATCAAATAGCAATAACAAAGAACTCCAAAATCTCATTGGTTTACTATGCTGCATGTTTATTTCTTAATTACTCAATAATTCAACATAGTTGGCAGTGGGCTTCTGTTCCTATGATCATTCAGTTATACAGGCTACTTCCATCTTACTTTTCCCCACAGCACAGGGGCTTAGAGTCCTCCACTGGATATTTCTTAGGGTATGAGGAAAAAGATGGCAGAGAGCTTTACAAATTATATAGTAGGACTTTAATGATCCAAACCTAGAAGAGGCTTATATTGTTTTATTATTATTTCAGGACCTGTATTAGTCATATGATTCACTCAACCACAAGGTATTCAGGGAAACTGCATCCAGGTGGGTGACAAAAAGATACAGAGTATTGTTTCTGACACAACACACTATCAGTAAGAAATACTAATTAAGAAATATATAATCCTTTCGTAAGTGAACATGTTCATAAAAAAGAACGTGAAAATATTTGGAACACAAAAACAAATTATATGCAATATTAAACAGATTTCCAACAAAAGTTAGTTCTTAATTTCCAAGAAAAAGATATGCTTAGGATTCTAAATAATCAAAAAATATTTCCCAATTAAAAATTAGAAAGTTGACAGGAAAAAAATATGTTTAAATTTTATGGTCAGCAAAGCATGATGGGAAAGCTGCGGATAGGTCTGCTGAAAATAGATACCCCAACTGTGATTAACAATAAGGAAGCTTAAACTAAGTTAATGAATAAACATGTTGACTTTCAGCTTCAATTCATTGGAATAATTAACTCACATTAACATATCAACAAGCCACTAATCAACAGTCTAAAGTCTCAGGTCACTGACTACTTCTACAAATATATTTTAAGAATTTTTTATTATTACACAGCCTTCTGCAAAATTTCTGTCCATATTTTTACATGCTTAATTGCACAGAATCTCATAAATTCTTTCTGAAAGTGTTTTGTTAATGTTAATTTTATCATTATGTTAATGAGAATATAATAGAACTGCATTCCAATAGTAATACTGACAGCAGAAGCCACCAATTTGTTAGCAACCATCAAACACAAGCCGAGCCAGCACATTCATCAATGGTGGACAGAACAGCATGGCAATTATATTCTTTTCTTGATAGATTTAGAGAATTGTACTGTTGTAAGTTATAATAAGAATTAGATTATGTTCCAAATAGCCCCTCTTCTTTTGTATATTTATAAAAAATAAATGTATTATCTTTTCCCATTTCCCTACCTTTTTGTCACAAGGTTCCTACAAAACAATCTTAGAGTCCTAACTACTTTTTCATCCTAACTTAGGCAAAGATATTTCATAGAACATACCCTAAGATGTTATAAATCTTGGCCACATGACAGCAAATAATTCACACTCTAAATCTACCTAGACCTCCCTCTTTTAATTTACCTTTTATGTCTTGCTTGGAATCATTTTGTTTCTCCCATAAATTGTGTTTCCCATCCAGATCAAATACATAAAAAGATTATGTAAAAAAGCAGAGAGATAAAAGAAATCCTAAAAATTAAAACTTAAATTAGCAATTAAGGTTATTACTTCCAATACCAAAAGTACAATGATATTTGAATAATTTGAAATAATCAGATCCAAAAAAATAAAGTGAATCATTTAACAGTTTTAGAGGTCTGTAATAAACACTTGATGACAGCATGTTTCCAAGGAATCAGATTTGGTTCACCTCCTGGGTCCAGCACTTGCCAGTCCTATGACCTTGGTTTCCTGTGCTGCAGTGTCCTTATACTGACAATGAGAGCATTAATGATGCCACTTCAAAAAGCTGTTTTGAGAACTGTGATTCCAGTTAAGGCACTCAGGAGAATTCTTAGTACACTGTAGAAACTCTGTAACTGTCACTACTGTCTCTTCATCTCGTGGAATTAGGTTTCTAGACTCAAATTCCTACATTTTTTATTCATTTCATATTGTTTTTGCAAAATTTTAATTTAAAAGTAACAGAGAGGTGACACTGGTAATGGTATAACTTATACCCACATCATTATTCACATGCATAGATGTTGATTTAATAAACACTCACTGCTTTAAATTTTCTTTTTGGATATGTTAACTGCATATATTCTGATTTATCTGCTGATCAAAATACCAGAAAAAATTCTTTGCATTAAATTTTGTTAAATTATTACTAAAAAACATTTATTTTACCTATCATGGATAGACTTGATATGACATGTGACACAAAATAGTCACTATGCTTTGGTGCTTGTGATCATCCAATCCTGCAGTGAAGATGTAAATTATCATCAAATAACTATATATTAGAGCATTTCATAATCATAAACTTATGCTCAACTAGATCAAAATGGTAATAGATTAAGGAAAAAAAGCACACATCATTTTCCACATCTGTGTTTTCTCAGATGCTTGCCATTATTTTGTCATCACATCATCTAGGTAATTTTTTTTTCATGCAACCATGTGAAATTCTTAGTAACCCTAATGCCTTGATGATGAAAGCTTTCCCGGAATAGAAATAAAGAGCTAGTAAAGAAAATTCCACTCTCAATTTTGTTAAATATTGATCATGAGAGTAGTATGTATTAAAAAGTCTACCTTTTTAGAATAATTTAAACCTTTGGTTTGCAGTAATGTAGTTTTTACAGAGTGAAGTAAAAATTCTCAACCCATTTCTTCCCCTTCCCACTTAAAAAAAAAGATAACAATAACCTTCTGAAGCCCTTTTGGGAAAGGTGATATTGGTGAAAACAAACTATCTGAATTTTGTAACATGATTTAACCCAATAAGTAGTCACCATAAGCTATCTTCTATCTGTATACTTATATCTTCAATAACTACATCAAGTATGCATCCTACAAATTAAAAACTCCCCACACACACATCAAAAAAAAAAAAAAAACTAAGATTGTTCTCAAACAGAATTTTTAAAAAATACTTTATGTTTGAGATTTTGTTCTAAAATAGGGCTGAGTCTGGAAATGGTGGTCAATCCAGATCGTGTCTTTAGTATTAACTCAATGCAGGGGGAGTTATCTGTCATGAAATTTTAGTGAAAAGAGAATGCATGTATTCTGAGATACTGAAGACTTCCATTGGGGCAAAACAATAAAAATTTGTTTCTTAACATTGTTAACCTAAGTCCTCAGTTTAAAAATTAACCTTATCAGCAACTCAAAATGACTTCTTAATCATAAAGTTGAGTGGATGAAAATTACCTTTCAACCTTAGTTACAAAAACTGTTTTCCTCCTAGAATTGAGCTCACAAGTTCAAACTTGCTTTTTTTTTTTCTCTAAGAATGTATGATTGGCTGGTGCAAGCAATTTGCTTTGTTAATACATGGTTAATATGTGTAGCACAGGGCTTGAGTGCTAAGAATAATGGGGGGAAAATGAAAATGTTTCTTCTGAAGTGTTAACTTTAAGAATCATATGAAGAAAGCAAGAGACGGTAACAAAAGGGGGTAAAAGAAAGTAAACATACAGATCTTGGTAATTGTCAAATTTTATCTTGTGGAGCATTACACAGAAACTGGACAATGGCTTATTCCTTATAAGGCCACAAGCTGTCGTAGAAAAATATAAATAAATACTCTGGAATTCTTCTTTCCAAAAGTTTGGGAAAGAATTGAGGACTGAACAGCCCACAGCATCTGCATTGCATTACTACCCATTTCTTGGCTACAGTCACTGCAATATAATGGATTTCCTGACTCCTACTTAAAATGGGTTGCAACTGGCTATATATACTCCTATTTCCCTCCACTTAGTCTTATTATAGTTTATGGCCACATATGGATGGCCATTTGACCTTCGGTGAAACATACTAAGTTATCCTTTCAAATTTTAAATGAGTAAAGCAGAACAAAATGTTATTCATTCTCAGACCTGAATAACAGGGAAGAAGCCCTACTTTTGCTCATTAAGAAAAATAGTTCCATATGTGGGAGGACATTTTAGGTTGTGTCCCAGGAGGAAAAAGGAGGAAGGTGTCAACTTGACTGTTTTATCTCTTCCCACCCTCCTGTGGTCATCCTTAACCTACCCTTACCCTTTACCCTAGGAAAATGAAGGCTCAGAAAAGTCACCCTGTGCCCCTTCTTATGCTCATTCTGTCAATATTTATTGGTTCCCTGTTTTAGCATAGGGACTGGATTAGGTATCAGGAGAAGAGCAAAACTTGGTTTTGAACTTAGTGAATTTAAAACCCAGAAGACAAAGCAGCATTATATTATTATACATCAAAATACAATCAGAGTGATAATTCTTTTAAAATTGAAACTATTGTCACAAAACACCAAACAACTTCAGTTCCAATAAATGAGTCAAATAAACATACATGGAGAATCAAAAGGAGTGAGAGGTAAAAGTTAAGTAAACAGGAAATGAAAAAAGGACAGAAAGTCCTAAAGAGCATCTCTTATGTGTCAAACATAGAACTTGTCTATTTGCTGTAGCAGCCCTTTAAAGTTTATAACTATTTTACTATACAAATATATAAACTGAAGTTCAGAAATTATAAATTGTCTAAGACAATTTGAAGCTAGTCCAGGTTAAATTTAAAAACTGAGTTTCTAGAATCTAGACTATGAAGGAGTTGGCACTTAAGATGTGCTTTGACTAGTGGGTCTAGGTAGATAGAAAATTAAGAAAAGAAAAGGCAGAAAAGTTTAAGGCAAGCAGTGAAATGAGATCAACAGGATCAAAACAGAAAACACAACTATGGCAGTAGTTGGCAAACCTAGAACTTGCACTGGATGTTTGAATCCTGGAGAATCAATACGAACTCTGACAGGAAAAGACAGAGTGAACATGCAGGGTTAAGTAGGTTTGCCAGGTTGTAGGATATAGGTGGAATACTAGGCAAGGGGACGTGCCCCTGAGTGACATGCACCAAAACCAAGGGGATCATGTGTCCATCTTTGAATGAAATTTTTGTTTTCTGTTTTTGTTTTTGTTTTTTTAGTTCTGGGGATTGAACTCAGGGGTTCTCAACCTCTGAGCCACATCCCTAGCCCTATTTTTTATTTATTTAGAGATGAGGTCTCACTGAGTTGTTCAGCGCCTTGCTTTTTACTGAGGCTGGCTTTGAACTGAAGATTCTCCTATCTCAGCTTCCGGAGCTGCTAGGATTACAGGCATGCACCACTGCGCTTGGCCTGAATAAAGATTTTTTTTTCAATAACGTACATGGACCTATGTATTCTTTATGGCAGTGGAATGTATTACAATTCTTATTATACATATAAAGCACAATTTCTCATATCTCTGGTGAATACAGAATTTTTTAAAGCACCAAAAAAGTCATTTAAATTACGTGAATCAAACTGCCAATAATAGTATGTTCTTGATTTCTGTCTTCTGTAACTCTGCAAAAAGAATAAGAATAGAAATGGATTTCTCCAACCTGATGGTGTGTTTTTACAGAGTCAATCTCAGTAAATGGGATTTTACTCAGTATCTGATTCCTCAAACTGAAAACCTGGGCATCATTCTGGACTCCATTTCCCTCTCATCCTACCTCCAATTAGTAAAAGAACCCTATTAATTCTAACTTCAAAATTCAAACCTGGCCATTCTTTCCTATGATGGCTTCTACTCTAGTCTTGGTCACCATCATCTATTTTTTTGGCATCTTTTCCCAGTACCATCTAGTCCCCCCTCAACAACAAAGCAATTCTGTAAAACAACTACTCAGTATAATTTTCACAGTGGAGAAACTCGAAGTCTTAGATCACAAATTCTTAGACTATTCCACCAGCCCTTCAGGATCTGGCTTCCCCCGTGCATCTGACAAATTTCCCCCTCCTGATTCCCTGGCAGCTCTGCTGCAGCCACACTCTCCTTGTTCTCCCACAGACATGCCAGGCACATTCCAAACTCAGCACTATTTAAAATAACTAGAAAGTAGAAGCAGTCCAAATATCCATCAGTAAGTGAATGGATAAACAAATTGTGATTATCTGAACAATAAAGTATTAAGTCATAAACATAAATTATATACTAATACATTCTACAATTTGAGAAATCTGGAAAGTATGCTAAGTGAAAGAAGTCAGACATATCACATACTATATAATTCCATATATATTAAATATTAAAAATAAGTATAAACAGAAAAAGCAGATTAATGGCTGCCAAGGACCTCGGGAAGAGCAAGAAACTTCTTACTGAGAAAGTGGTTTTATTTAAGAATGATAGAAATGCTTTAAACCTGAAAGATATAGGGACTGTGGATGCAGCTCAGTGATATAGCACTCATGTAACATGCATGAGGCCCTGGGTTCAATCCCAAGCATGCTCCCACCAAAGCCAAACAAAACAACAAGATATATAATAATTATAGTAGTGATGGTTACCACTTGTAAATGTACTAAATCCAACTGAATTACTTACTTTAAAAAGTTTCATTTTATGCTGGGTGTGGTGGTATATGCCTGTAATTCCAGCAGCTTGAGAGGTTGACACAGGAGGATCTTGAGTTCAAAGCCAGCCTCAGCAACGGTGACGTGGTAAGCAACCCAGTGATACCTTGACTCTAAAAAAAATACAAAATAGGGCTAGGGATGTGGCTTAGTGGTCAAGTGCCCCTTAGTTTAATCCTCAGTAACCCCCGACCAAAGGTAATAATAAATAAATAAAGCTTCATTTTGTTATATGCATCAAGCTATTAAAAAAAGATGACCTACAATCCCACATTCACTTCTTTATGAACTCTGTAGGATAGACTAGTGTGAAGATATGGTTTTGTTGAGGGGAGAAATGAGGAATGCTAATTATATTACTTCAGCCATAGAAATGTTACACTATCTTTTTGGTTCATAGTCATTATGTTAATTATTTCATAAAATGAAAAGTTATCATCCCCCTCCATATCTAATTCATTCTAACACAGTCTACTTAAACATATGCTTCTTGTATTTTACAGACATACTTGGCAAGTGCAAGACAAAATTGATGCAAACAATGTGGCTTACACAACTGGGAAGCTAAGCTTTCACACGGATTATCCAGCCCTCCACCATCCACCTGGGGTAAGGTGAGCTTCAACATATTTTCCACAAAGAAGGCCAAGGACCAAATCCTCCTATATTTTGAGTGTATAAGATTACATATTTCACCAGCTTATTTGTCATATGTAATTTTTTTTCTTCAAACACAATCCAAACACAACATTTATGTGCCTGAATTCTGAATATCAGAATTGCTGAGGGATAAGACATTTTCATGTATCTTTTAAAAAAGTATTTATTTTTTCTTCCTGGAAATAATTATTGGCACTTTTTGCTTTGCCATGACAGATTTTTTTTAAGACAGTAGTATAACCTGGTGTCTTTTGTATATATATATCCCCAGTAAGAGAGTTAAAAAAAGAAAATGAAATCAGGGAACACAAGATTGTGTTCTCCCACAGTGTGACATGGCTGACATTTTTATCAGTTATTGCTACATGAAAACCCACTCCCTAACTTAATGGCTAAAAGGAGCTCCCACGTAAATAGCCCATTCTTGCTCTTCAGGCTGTGTTCTGCTGAGAAGTTCTTATTTGCAGATTAACTCAGCTGATGAGTTGGCTAAGGGCTGGTGACTTCATCTAGATTGGCTTGTCTGCTCCACTTGGTCTACTATCCTCCACAAGCTAGCCCAGGCTTTTGCCCATGGCAATTGACACAATGTTCAGAGAGAGAGCCAAAGTATGATAGGCTTCCTGAAGCCTGGGCTATTATTTGTGCAGTGTTTCTTCTGCTGTGTGTTATTGGTCTAAGCAAACCACAAGTCTTGCCCAGATTCAAGAAATGAGAAAGTAGTCAACTCAAGGAAGGAGCTGTGAACATGCATAATAATGGGATTCAAAGATAAGGGACAGAATACTCATGCTATTTTTGGAAACCATCTCCTATCTTGCTAATAAAATTCCCTCTCAAAGAAGGAGGTTCTCCACGTAGACCCACGAAGGCCCCAGAGGAATTTTTGAGTAGACACTCTTCCTTTACATCTTCACAAAATTATCATTTTAGTAAACCAAATACATTTTTAGAAAATCACCATTTACTAAATTAAAACACAAATGGTCAGGACAATATGTTTTTTTAAAAAAAAAATATATGTTCTTTGCCTATTCTTAAAGCTGAACTGGACTAAATTAAATAACCACACAGAAATCTGTATCTTCAAAGATAAATGAAAATCTGGACAATTCTCAAGTTAATAAAGGAGAAATGGGCCAAAACCAAAGTTAATCCCTTTTTTTTCATCATCTTGACTGAACATATTTTCTCTGTGCCCTGGTTGCTACCCATTGTTCTTGCCAATATTAGCTAAACGAGTATAGAGTTTAACCACGTTTTAAATTATTTTGTTGATTGGAAAAAATAAATCCACATGATTTCATTAAACTAAATGATGACAGAAAAATTACTCCTATAGTCACCTTTTTGAGTGGGAGTTGACGGAGGAGACACAACAATGTGATTTATTCAAAATATGGTTCTGAGTTATTTTTCTGAAACCCTGTTATTAAAAGCCAAATTAATCAGCTCAACTCACCTTTCAGAGATCAGTTAGAGTGGTTGGATGGAATAAAACTTGAATAATGAGACGAGAAAACTAAAGATTCTATTTCAAATTTTTAAATTACTTTCTGTATTTTATGACTTCACGTTTTGTTTCCGGGTTAAAATTGAAAGTCTAAGAAAAAGCGATTAAATGTTGTCATAAATTTTCCTGAAGTACAAAGGAATTTTTGACATTTTCATAGAAAGTTATGCTTTTCAAATCATTTTGACTTATCTTTCTTTATATGATCACTCTTAATATTCCTTTAAGGTTAACATGATTGTGACTTTTATGTAAAATGGGGAAATGAAGTACAAGGGTAAAAACTTTTATAGGGTGATTCATGGGGAATTTGAACTTGAACCTAGATTTCCATCTAGTTATCATCGCATCAGAAAGCTCCTGAATTGGAATTTCTAATTACATAATTGTATAATGTGATATAATGTAATGTGATAGATTATTTGTACATATTGTCACACTTTTCAAACTCTTCAAAGGACTGAATCATACCTTTCTCTATCTCAAAACTTCATACATCATTTTGCACATAATATAGACATAACAGATACTCTATATATAAGCAAAGTGCAAAAAGGTCTAAAATTACATAAATGATTTGATAGATTTTTACTATAATTTTACTATAATTACAATACTAGGAATTAAACCCAAGGATGCTCTATCACAGTGCTGTTTTCCCAACTTTTATTATTTTTTCTGAATAGAGCCTGAGTTGCCCAGGCTCTGCTCAAACTTGTGATTCTGATAAAAGAAAAAAATATGGATACCTGCTTATACTATTGTTCAAACTTCCATTTTGAATGTTTATTTTTTTCTTTTATATTTGAGCTTTTCCATAACAATTAGAAAAGAAATTAGAAAAGATAATTAAATGATTTATAGTAAAATGTTTACCAAATAAAAGTTTATTAAAATGTCATTTTAATTACAGATGAAATGACTTGGATAATTAGTTTCCTCTTGAGCATGCAGTTTGATGGATTTGGATCCAATGGGGTGGAGATAAGAAGACACATCTTTAATGAAACACAGATATTACTTTGCTCACTATTTTTCTCTGGGCCAAAATTCACATGCTGCCATAAAGAAACACTTTAAAAGAAAATATTTTTTTAAATTTTGAATGACTCACATGAAATAAAATTTGGTTTTCTACAAATTTGAATTAGTGGTGAGGGTATCAGGTTCCATAATCATTTTCCTGTCATAAGATTGTATTAAAAATTTAACTATATGAAAGAAAATGTTAGTTGGCCTTGCCTTGTGTAAAAACATCAGCTAACCTTTTAAAAAACTGATATTGAAAATATTCTGTGAGTTTATTTATGATGAAATTGAAAAGAATCTCAAGAATCCTCCAATTCTCTCCAAAATAAAATTATGCTATCATTTTGCCATTGAGAGATTGATGGACTTTTCCATTTCCTTTTCTTTTTCATCATACTGCAATGTCCCTCATGGCCCTTGTGAGATAATTTTCTAAAGCAACTTGATCAGCTTATGCATGTATTTTTTTAATAAGAGAGAGTAAAAGAGAGAGAGAGGGAAAGAGAGAGAATTTTAATATTTTTTATATAGTTTTTGGCAGACACAACATCTTTGTATATGGTGCTGAGGATCGAACACGGGCCGCATGCATGCCAGGCGAACGCACTACCGCTTGAGCCACATCCCCAGCTCCATGCATGTGTTTTTCAAGCATAAAAAAATGCCATAATGTTGGCTATGGTGGCACACTCCTATAATCCCAGTGGCTCAGGAGGCTGAGGCAGGAGGATCACTAGTTCAAAGCCAGCCTCAGGAACTTAGCAAGTCCCTAAGTAACTCAGCAAGACCTAGTCTGTAAATAAGATATATATAAAAAAATAAAAGGGCTGAGGATGTGGCTCAGTAGTATAGTTCCTTGGGGTTCCACCCCCAAGTACCAAAAAAGAAAAAAAAAATGCCATCAATTTAAAGATTGAACCATTATTAATTTAGACCAGTTATCTTTCAACATCAATAAATAAGGATGGATATTTTAAATTGGCAATGCACAGCTATATATATACACACAACACAATACTGAATAACTAAGAGTATATTATAAAGAGATTTTTCTCTTTGTAAACAAAAGACTTGCTGTATACATGTTTTTAGGCAAATAAGCCATAGTTTGAATACCAGGTTTTCCACAGTTTAGCCAAATTCTTATTAGCTAGCCAGTTTTGACACCTCTATATCTCAGTCTCTCCATCTGCAAAATGAAGATAAAACTATCAAATTCTAAGGATTCTTATGTGTAGTAATATATATGATACAATTTCAATTTTAGAATAAATTATATATAAAATTATAAAAACTGGGGAAACTTGTATATTAGATTTGGAAGAGAAGCAGTATTTATGTTCTAGATCAGCATTATCCAATAGTAGTCACTAGTCACAAGTGACTATTCACACTTTAATTAAAATTAGACTAAATAAAATTCAAAATTCAATTCCTCAGTGACACTACATTTCAGTCACACAATAGCCAGGTGGAGTTAGAGATTGCTGTATTAGACAGCAAATAAGAATATTCCATTGTTGAAAATCTTCTGATGGGCATCATCATTTCAGGTCAGTTAGGGAACAAACCAAACTAAATGCTAAATGATTTTTTTAACTAATACTGGTATCTCTCCATGAAGTCTGGGTATTTGGTTATATTTGTCTCTTCCATTCTATAAGCAATCCATCAGACAATGTTTTTAATTTATTTCACTCAGTGAGAATGAGGTTTTGCAATTCAATGCTATTAGTTTCTTTCAACTGAAAACCAGGTTCTAAATTTAAATACTCACAATCACCCATCCATGCTGACTTACCAAAAGGCATCAAAAAACCAATGAAAAGATCCACTCAAAAGTATCTTTAAATTTTTACTATGATTTAGTTTTCAAAATGAAATAATATTGACCATTTTCCCAAAAATCTTAATAAAATTTATTAGTACTTAATAGCATGGCTTTCTCATTCTCAGTGTGTTGGAGCATATCCATCCCTCAGACTCCCACCCCACTTCCTTCCCTCCTTATCCTTACATCTGAATTATGGCCTTACACTCTCAAGTAGCTACTATTGGCCTGTTTCCTCCTCAAAAATAATTTGTTGACTGTAATACCACTGGGCTCATTTTTTCAGGTCAGTTCTATATTGCATCCATATTCAATAATTCCCAACAGAAAGAACAGAACTTTTTATCTAACATTTAAGACTCTCCATGAAACTCCAAATAATGTTTCAACCTGATCTACTCTTTCCATTTATAGACCTGTGCCACTGCAAAACTGTTTGTTACTGAGTGAACTGTGCACTATTGCACGCACATCATCTCTGTTCCAATTTGCGCTCTCAAGTCTAGTTTGCACATACCAAATCTTATCTATTGCCCTTTGCCCAGCTTAAATACCACCTCTTCTTCTGGCCTTTCCTGCCTGCTCCAGGATCAAGAGTTCACTCTCTACAGCTCTTATGACCTGGGACAATTGCTTACTAGTGAACATTATCATTTCTATGTCCATGTCTTCAATTATAACAGGTTTGAACTATACAGTATTGATCATAACCATCCTTTTTGTCCCCACCCCCTTTCTCTGCTGATGTCAGAGAACAGATATAAAAACAAATTTCATTGATTTTAATTTGTGCATATCTTTTTGAATATTCAAATCAAAAATAGTAAAATGCTATTATTTTAAACTCTATTTCTTCTTTCAGGTTCAGTTTCTGCACTGCATAAAACAAACTATCACAGAGGGTGATTAAGAAATTGTATATGGGTTTAATGTGTGCCAAAAGCTCAAGGAAAAAAATCCTTGGGCATTCCAGATTTTGTCTTCCATCTTTGTGGACTTTACAGACATTGGAGTGGATTACTGTGATTTCTCTGTACAATCTAAACACAAAATTATAGAGTGAGTATTATTTATGAATTTCTCATTGCAATAAAACAATTGACAGCAAACTCTCCATTAATCTAATGCTTAAACAGTAGAATGCTTTAACTGAAAAGCTATTTTTTTGTTTAATCTATCTTTTAAGTCAAAAGGGAAAAAAGAATCTTTGCACAGATGAATGAATTTTTAATCAAATTACCTCAAATAGTCTATTAATATTAGAGGAAAAATAAGATTTAATGTGTACTTCATTTTTAAAAGTGCTAGTTCTACATAGTCTTAGTCAATGTGAGTGTACTTACCAAAAGTGAAAGGACATAAAATTTTCCTGAAATTTTCCTCTACCCTTCCCCACCCCATATTGACTCCTTTTTAAAGATGATCCTCAGAAGCTCCAGGTGTGCATTACCTTGAAACTGACAATCATAGCACAAGGAGTGTACTTTTTTCTGCACAACTGTGACAAAGGTAGATGACTCCTTGTCCAGCTTATGTCTATATCTGTCCTTGAAGCAAATGCTGTGGCCAAAGTTGGAGAATTCCAGGTGACTGTGCCAGGACCACATGCTCATCTGTAGAGCAGGGTCAGCCTTATTTGAACTTCATGGACTGAGAATGAAACAGACTCTCCCTCAAAAGATGCTAAGTTGACAAAGATCATATATTCCTAACAGAGAATATTTGTGTCTTTGTTCTTTTAAAATGATTTTATCATGATTTTTCCAAATACCCACTAAGGCTATAATTTATCATTTTAATCGAGAATTATCTTAGATTGTGTCTCT
The DNA here is from genome assembly GCF_048772815.1 of Callospermophilus lateralis. Lineage (NCBI taxonomy): Eukaryota > Metazoa > Chordata > Mammalia > Rodentia > Sciuridae > Callospermophilus > Callospermophilus lateralis. The sequence continues at coordinate 9,233,814 of NW_027514713.1, read as the reverse complement.
AGGACATTATATATTCAAAGAGACTTCAGTTAATTAGGGGGTATTTCTGATTTTATAATTAAATTTGTATTCTTTTTAAAGTAATAGCTACATACGGAAATAAATTTATTTAGTAGATAATCAAATCCATAGCACACAGTTTCATTATCATTATTTTTATGTAGAGCCTTCATTTATTCATCAACAAATAGTTACTGAGGCCAGACATTCTTCTTAGTATTTGGGATATGCCAGTAGACAAAATAAAGATGCCTGCTCTCACACAGCTTGAGTTCTAGTGGGGAAGGGGAGAATTTGAAATTTTGAAATAAATAAGCAAATCATAATGAATATTAAAAACTATTACAGGCTTAAGGGGGAAAAAAGGAAAAGTAGATCAAGATTAAGGGAATCTGTAGGACCAAAGACTTAGTACGGATAAAATTTTCATCATTCAATAGTGTAGCAAGGGAAAGATTTGAGCAAAGACTTAAAGAAGTGAAGGAGTTTTCTAGAAAGTACTAAAGCAAGAGTCCTAAGAAATCTTCAAGAACATGTCTAGAGAGTTCCAAGAAACAACCAGAGCTGAGAGAAGGGAAGTGTGTTAGAAGAGGAAGTCAGATGAGGTCAGCTCATCTGTAGTGTTGTCAATAACTATAAACACCTAGGTTCTTATTTTGAGTGAAGTAGGGAGCTTTCATAAGGTTTTGACCAAAGGAAAGACATTTGAATTTAGTTATGAGTTATGTAGATCCTCTGGCTGTGGTGTTGAACATAGTATAAAATAGAACAAGAACAGGAGAGGGAAGATGAGGCAAGTAACTACTGCTAGTGCTCCCTGTAGAGATGATGGCACCCTGAACATGAGTGGTCCAAGTGACAGTAATGGCCATGTTGAAAAGGATATATTTTTCAGGGAAAAAGATTATTTTCCTGATAGTTTGGATAAGAGTTATGAAGGAAAGACAATCCTCAGGAATATATTCTAGATCACAGTGAGAAGCTGAGGTGTTCTCTGAGAACTCAGCCATTGAGGGGAGAAAGAGAAGAAATAATTCAAGCTTCTTAGTCATACTATTACAGTTTTAATTGTCTAAACAGCCCCTTTAAAATGAGAACTTTTATCATCAGGAGATAGATGACTCCTGATGATATATACACTTTACACGTGTATATAAATGTATCAAAACATTGTTACCCTATTAGTGTATAATTTTTATGTTTTATGTATGAGTTGAAATAAATTTAAATTTTAAAAATCCATGAAAATAAAAATTTTTGTTAAGACCTAAAATAATTGCAGATTCTCTAAGAGGAGTGAAGCAAGAAACTTAATTATTGAATGAGATTAACTGAATATCCATCAAACAAATCATGACTTGGCTTTGATATATTTTGTAATACAATCCAAAATTTGGCCATTTGCAAGGTCTCAGGGATATCCATGAAGAGAATAAAGTGTTTAACATTAATGCATTTAAAAATACATTTTTAACAACAAGAGAGAAAACAAGAGTTTTAGTTAATGAGGGCTTCTGAGATATCTCCTGAGTGTTTGGGTTAATTGAATTTTCTTGTTGTTAAACTTTTAAATTCTTTTGAAATTTTCATATCCTTCCTAGTACAAAAGAGTTTCTAAGGCTGCTAAAAGAATCAGTAACAATCCAATAAAATAAAAATAAATTAATGAATCAATTAGTACAAAAAATAATAGTGGAATTAATCAATCCTATTGATTGCAAGTTTACTCATGTGAATACAAGTCTTTTATTTGCTATCTATGCAACCACCTATTCAATGACTTCCCCTTGCTAATTCAGTTTCTTTTCTTTTTTTTTTAAGGAGAGAGAGAGGGAGGGAAGGAGGGAGAGAGACAGAACTTTTTAATATTTATTCTTTAGTTTTTCGGCAGACACAACATCTTTGTTTGTATGTGGTGCTGAGGATCGAACCCGGGCCGCCCGCATGCCAGGTGAGTGCGCTACCTCTTGAGCCACATCCCCAGCCAACTCAGTTTCTTTTCTTAAAAAAAAGAATACCTGCCACTTATCAAATAAATTTATGATGAAGTAGGAAGTCTAGAGTTAATAAATGGAAGCACTTACCAAAATGCCTATCAGTGAAAATGCAAAGTATATTTGAGCTTGCTATAATTTTAATTTTATAAATGCCAACAAATTACTGATAATAGTTTTCTATTTCAGATCCAACCTAGAAACCAAAGCGAAGAAAGAATATAATCAGTTATAAGAGTCAAATTATATCTAAAGTCTGAAATAATTTTTTCCTGCAGATTCTCTCATAAAATGTGATACAATAGATAATACCATAGAGACACTCCTCCAGTAAAAGCAAGAAGTTTTATAAAATATCCCATCTCCCTGCAAGAGTAATGGGAAATATTCATAGTGGCAACTGGGACTGCGGGAGATATCTATGGTCCTTATTTCGGGTTCTTGTTGGCATCACTGATGATGATTTGCCTAGATTGGTTCACTGTCATCTTGTTGCTGGTTTATTTTTAAACATTTGTCCTTTGTTCACAGCTAAATATATATGTAATTATTCTCATCTTTTATGACATTTTACCCTTCCTCTGCATGAAAGTTTGCATTAGATGCTTCCTTTTATTCTGTTGTTCTGTAAAGGAATTTCCTGCTTATTAAGAACCAATTTTGCATTTTAGGTTGATCCTTAAGGTTTCAGCCCTCCACTTCCTCTAACTCTTCAATCCTGAGATTAATGTCTTCTCTAGTAGTCAATTGCATCCTTCCTTCTGTATCCTGACATTGATAATGGTTCACTCTCTGTGTGACCAGTCAGCTAAGTGCAGCCCAGACTCAACACAAGTTCTCTATGTCCAAGCAAATGGAACAGTTTGTTTGGTCTGATCCACCAGGTGTGGGCTTCACTCAGCTGTTGGCTACCATTACTAGCCCCTAGGTTGGTCCCCTGGGGACACTCTTTAGGAAGTAATACTAAGCAATATGTCACCATCCTGGACTACTTTCTCTCCTAAATTTTCATTCATACTTACTGTTTCTACCTAAAGGAAAAATAAAAGTTGGAAGTTGCTTGGTACTGAAGGTCTGGCTGAAAGTCCACCTTCCCAATAAGCCAAAAACAAAAACTGTATACACACACACAGAAAAAAATCTCCACTTTTTGCCTCTGTATGTAAGTGATGTCCATGTCTTGCTAATTATAACCAGCATAGTCCAAACTTCAGAAAGTTTGTTATCTTTTCTTACATTGAAAGTTGTGTTATCTTGCATTTTCATGATCACAGTACATATTATAAGAAAGGGTAGAGAAATCACAACATTAGAATCTTCCAAGGTACTAAAGAGACTTCAGTACTCCCCCAAAGCATAAAAAATATACCACACAACAAATGTTTATTTACCAACTCTTATGTCCAGGCTTTATGTTGAGAGCTGGGAATACAATATTGAGTGAGATACAGTACCAATCTTCTAAAGGTCTCCAGACTAAGACATATGGTATAGAGAGGTAGATAGGAAGAATGTTCTCAGGCTAGTCTCATCTTTCCTCTATTCTTCACTTTCCCCCATCTCCAAACTAGGCATTAAATAAGAACCATATATGTCAAGCTTTTAAAGAATAAAACTTTCTTCCTGCCCCACTACCCCAATAAAATATTAGGACCCAAATTAGATAAAATACAAAAAGTAACTGACCTATAAACTCACTGCTTGAGATTTTAATATGTAAAGCCTATTTTAAGTAACAACAAATAAATTTCACTAAGCATAACAAAATGTTGACTTGAATATATCAGTAACATTTTAATTTTAGTATAATCCCTCCTAGCATTTTTGCAGTGAGATTTCTAAAAACACTTATTAAATGAATGAATGAAAAACATGAAAAAATACATTGTACCACAGGTAAATTGAATATCTTGACCCTTACAAATGTAAATAGATACGTCATGAATTACGTTAATTTTTTCTCCTCAACAGGTTAGATGACAAAGGCCAAGTGGTTCACATCAACTTCAACAATGCAACTAGAGACATGATATTTGATGTACCTGTTGAGAGAGTTCAGCCTTTTTTACTGTTCTAAAAGAATTTGTTGATCTCATGAACAGCAAAGAAAACAAGTTTGTCTTCAAGATGAATCCAGGTCAGTAGGGACATTTTTTCAAAAAAGTAAAAAATTGGATTTTTCTCCAACTTTACCCATGAAGAATGATATCCAGAATAGTTTTACAGTAGAATCTTGGTGAACTGCTGACTTGCTTAAACAGCAGCCTCCTGGCTCCCACCTCTGCTACTTGAAAGAAACTCTGGGCCAAATGAAACCTTCTGTCTGATATTAAGTCTGGTGTTTTCTATTTTCTATCCTAATAGCCTATCAATACAAGCTGAGCCTTCTACTTTATTTTCCTATCCTGGTAGATAAATATTTCCTCATAATGCCGATCATAAAACACTTAAGTAAAGTTTATTTCTAAAACTTATGGGCAGAGATAGTATTGCCTGGAATAAAATAGTACTTGGAGTACTCTAGCTACTTGAAATAAAGGCACAAAAAACACTGATTTTTTTTTCTAGACCATCTCTGCTAAGTGAAGTGCCTACACAATTTAGTCTTTTTTATTTGTTTGTTTTTAATTGACAAACAAAATTGTGTATATTTGTCATATACATGTTGCTTTTAAGCATGTATATATTATGGAATGGATAAATCATTTTAATGAATATATTCATTATCTCACATAGGTATGTTTTTTTTTTTTTAACAGTATGAACACAAAGTCTACTTTCCTGGCAACTTTCAAGAATATAGTACATTGTTATTAGCTATAGATACCATATTGTACAATGATTCTCTTGAACTTAAGGCTTTTGTTATCTATAGTGAAAGACATAATTTTTCTCTGCTCTTGATTTGGCCAAATGTAAGATTCATTTTACTGTAATTGTTTTTATTTCTTTTATTTTTTCTTTATCTGTCTTTCTTATTTTTTCTCATGACAGTGTCTTGCTATATTTCCCAAGATGGGTCTGAAACTCCTGAACTCAAGTGAGCCTCCTATCTCAGTCCTACAAGAAGCTGAGACTATCTGAGTGCACCACCATGCATGGTGGAAATTATTTTTAAAATTGAACTTTGGCATAATAAAAGACTAGAAATCACCATAAACCCACACAGTAAAAGCAGGTTGATTTTAAGAGTAGCAACATGTAAACTGAAACACCATGGGGGAAAATAGTTGGAATCCAAGTTTACCATGTGAAGGCAATGCAGCTTTGGGCAAATCCCTCAACTTGTTGAAGCTTTGTTGTTCTCACGTATGAAAGGGTAATTGTCTTTTTAGAGTTCTTATGAATCTTAAAAATAATGTGCATAAAAGACTGGGAATATAAAAGACCAAATAAGAATATCACTGTCTTTATAATGATTTGAAACTGTTCAACTAGGTGAACAATTTCCTAATTATGAGATAAGTGACAAGCAGCAAAAAACAATAAAAAGCTTTACACAGAGCAAATCTTCGAAGTAAGAATTATTAAGGTGTCCACAAGAGCCAACCAGGCTATGTGATTTAAGTGTCAAGGCATAAAGCAGTTTGCATCTAGAGGTTGATTAGTGTGACCAGAAATGTGCAGGTTTGGGTAAAGAAATAAATGTGCTGTTTATTGATATGAACTGAGTATCAGTGGGGTTTTGCCTGCTATATTTGCCTGCTTTGTAAATCATTTGAACACAAATTATTCATAATGGGAAAAAAATTCTTCCATTTAGGTGATGTGATTACTTTTGATAATTGGTGCTTACTTCACGGCCGACGAAGTATGAAGCAGGAACTGAGATAACCCTCCATCTGGAGGGAGTCTATGCTGATTGGGATGTGGTGATGTCAAGGCTTCGCATCTTAAAGCAGGGCGTTGGAAATGGGAACTGAATCTTGTGTCTCTAATTTTAATAAGATTTTGGTCATTGCATTTATAAAATATGTCATGGTTATTCAAAGATCACAATCTGTATGGTCCACATATCAATTTAGCACTGAACATGTAACACCCTCACAACAATACACTGTTGCTTGTGGTTCTACTCAATGCCAGCCTTTTCAATGGTGTAGTAATATAACCTCTTCTCCAAATAAATCATTCTTCTGTCTTATTGAATGTTTAGACCCTAATTTCTTTGGCCCACATATGAGTGTTTCCAGAATGCCTACAAATAGTTTTTAAAGCAAATGAAATATTTCTTCTACAGTTTTTTTTTTAAACAGAGTTTTTGCTTCAAATAAAACTTGGGCTTCAGATAAAATTTCTTAAAACATGCTTCTGCTCTGTTGCCTATGGAGTCTCATTTTTAATGACTTCATATGACTGTCTTGGGAAAAAAATATTTTCAAAGAAAGTTTTTATTCACTTTTGTTATAGTATTCCATTAGCCAAATTTCCAACATGGTGACCTCAACATTGTTTTGTAATACCTAAATTATGATAGCAAAGCCAAGTATACCAAACTAAGAAAAAAATAATCTTATCTCCCTAAATTTCTCTTACCCCAAATAAAACTCCCACGGACCACTAGCATTGCTTACCCCTGTGTATGGATCCATTCTTATTCCTTGTCTCCCAGTAACAACTGGGAAGAGAAAACCAAGACACAGGCAGCACTCATGAATAGGCTACATGTCTGCCACCCTCTGCTCTCTTCAGGGCATGCCTTGATCTAGTGGCGGAACACAGCAATGGAAGTCTCAGTCCTATTGAGCCCAGTTCCTCACCCCTGACACAAGGGGAGCCTTATCATTGGCATTTGCTGAAATCCCAGTAATACAGACATCTTATACTCCATAGTATTTGGACCCAACCAAGCCTCCTGTTCTAAAAGTTTTAAACACCACTGCCACCCTGGCAGGGCACTCCCTGTTGCCTCAAGACCACATGTAAACATTGCTTTCATTCATGTTTTAATTTTGCTTACACAGTTTCCATGGCACTTAGAGTCTGGATTAAGAGTACCTTTATCCCATGTCAGAACACTCCTCTGATGCTCTGAACTCTGGTATTGAGTCTACATCACCAGCCCAGACTCCTCCTTATTATATTGTTCATTGATGGGACTTCCATGTCCTTTTGTATTATCTGGTCTTGAGGAGGGCCACTGCAGTGTGTAACATATGCTTCATTTCTTTGAACTTGAAAAGGAATGGGCTGGATTCCCAATCTCTCCTCAAATACTCCTAAAATGAAAATAGGTGAGTTCAATAGGGGAATGACCTAGTTTGAAAGTGCAGCATTCAATACCTCAAAACAAATAATTTACTGGAGTGAGCCCAGATTCATCTATTCAAAGCATCTAAATTCCAGGCACTTTCCAAATGACACTACATTTTTTTTAATTCATTTAGCACATATTTATCCCACACTGTGATATATGCAGAATAAAGATGCAGAAGGTCCTGAAATAAGCCTTTTTATACCCTATTAAGGAATCAGATAAGGATTAGATAATGATGTGTCACATTAACAGGATGGTTCATAGGAAGGCAACCAAGCCAGAACGAGAAGTCTGCAGGAAAGTTGCAGTGTGAGTTAATTATGAGAACTAATGGTAATTTTCCAAGTAAAACTATTATCTGTGTTTCTTATGCTCTCCAATTAAAGCATAAAAGGCACAGATAGTTGAGAGTAAACACAGAACACGTGCTGACTCTTAAATGAGAAAAGCAGAAAGCAGATTATAGCAGCAGTGTAAATGCTGGGATTGGATGACTAGGCTCAAATCATAATGGTGGCAATCATTTAACTATGTCTCTTTCCCCCTAAGCCTCATTTCTTTCCACCTATAAATGAGACTAATAATAGTTATTATTTCATATATTTTTAAATAAAAATTTTAAATAAAATGAAGCTGTGTTTTCCCAAATTTCTGAGGTAATGAGTCACACCCACAGGGCCTTTTCTTTTTAAGAAAAAAAGACAACATCCCAGATCATTCCCTGAAGATTATGATTCAATAAGTATGGGACAATGACCACCAACTATATTTTTAGCAAGTATCCCAGGTGATATGCATCACTAGTAAAGTTTGGAAAATACTGATATATACATATTAGTATAGTTCCAGCTCAGGGTAAGTTTTCAATTGATGTTAACTGTTATTACTTATAATAATAGAGGTTGTAGAGGGAGAGGGTGGGTTAGGGTGAGAAGAGATATATGAGACTGAAGACAGAGACAAGGCCAAATCATGAAATGTTTAAATGCACGCTGCATTACAGAGTTGGTATTTTATCTTGAAAGAGCAAGGAAAAGCCATTTAAAGGAATCAAGCAGTGAAATGCCTTGATCAGTTATTCATTTTTTTAAAGAGAGAGAGAGAGAGAGAGAGAGAGAGAATATTTAATTTTTTTTTTTTTTTTTTTTTTTTTTTTTAGTTTTCGGCGGACACAACATCTTTGTTTGTATGTGGTGCTGAGGATCGAACCCGGGCCGCACACACACCAGACGAGTGCGCTACCACTTGAGCTACATCCCCAGCCCCCAGTTATTCATTTTTTAAAGACTCATCTGGCTTCATTGTAGAGGAAATTGTATGTGAGCAAAACTAAAACCCATAAATTTACTTAGGAGATTATTGCAGGGAGCCTTATAAAAAATGAAGAAAGATTGCACTAGAACACTGGGAAGGTGGGATACAAGGATACTTAGAAGGCCAGATCTAAAAGGCTTGACCCACGAAATATAAAGAAGAAGGGAGATGCCTAGGGTCTCTCTTAGTTTTCTCATTAGGAAAATGTTTTACACAGAGAATTGACAGCTGTCCATTTGGCAGTTGGATATATGTGCACATAGAGCTCTGAACAGAGATCTGGATTAGAAATCTACATTTGGAAAGTGTAAAGACTGTAGTTGAAATCATCACTTGCTTTCTTGAAGACATAGTGACTGAAGACACAACCATAATAGGTTGATGATAAACTAAAGATATTTTTCATAATCAGTTTTATGAAAAATATAGGCTTATATTCAAAATCATATAAACTTTTCACATATTGTATTTTTGTCTCCAGAAGACAATGTCCCAAGCCACCACTCCACAGCCTTCCTGTTTCTTACTCTGCAGAAAATATTATTTCTGTCCTGGAAAGGAGATACAGAGAATTGGATGCAATTGCAACAATTTCTTAAGAGTTATATATGACATGACATATATTGGGCAAAGCAGCTGATGCTGAATAAAAATGTTTGGGTTTCCTGGATATAATTGTCTGAAGAATTGACTTACCCCAAACTCATAACAGACCTGATGTAACTTGGATTAGGAAATACCCCTATTGGCGGTATAGATGCTACTGCCTTTCATTTCTCTGATTTGTCTTGGAGCATGTTAGCTGCTTGCTAGTTAATTGGAATAACTACACAGTTCACCAGAATGACATGTCACACAGTGTGAAGAGGTCCCAATAGGATTATTGTGCCAATTGCTGATTTCTAAAAAGGGTGTGGGTGTACTGTGTTGCTGTAGGTACCTAGATCCTATCAGCAGACATGTTATTCTCCAGAATGGGATGGAGGAAAGTGCGTGGCTATGAGAAATGGAGCTTGAGAGGATAAACAAATGAATACTGGTAGAAGGAATTTATGCAAGAAAAGAAATTCTATATCTAAGTAACACTGAGGTTAATTTCTCTTCAGAACTTTAGACTATGAAATGGGAGAAGTATTTTAGAGAAAAGTATTCCTGTGTGTTAAACATCACTGGGGATACATTTGAAGCAAAATTTCTTGGAATGAGTATGTGGTAGAGTTGGATGTGACAGCTTAATGTATACCTGAATCTGTGCACATTTTTTCCCAGTTGTCTAAAATACCCTTCTCTATATACTGCCTTTTAGCTCAAAAACTCCCCTTTCTTCTTCAAAATTCAATTCAATTGGCCAACAGGATGGTAGAAAGAAAGGTTCTACACTCATATCCCCCCAAAGCAACAATAATTTTGATAGCCACCAATAGAAAATGCATTTTTAGAAGAAATTTTGAGAATCTAGCAGGAAGTGACAAAATCCCAGTGACACAAGACTAAAAAGGCCTGTTTTGAGAAGGCAGATCTATACTCCAGTAGCAGACGCAGAATCAGCCCTACCTCCTGTGGTCTTAGATATAGCTTTGTTTGGCCTTCATCTTGCCACCAGGATCATGTGGGACCAAGGGTGAGTTATTCCCCTTCTTCCCATGCCCTAGGTAATAGGGCTGCCAAATTTGATTCCGGCTGAGGAACCTGAAATGAGTTGTGACCTAGCTCTCTCTGCTCCCAGCCATATGGGAACATTGCTGCCTTCATAGAGACCCACTAGGAGACACATTTGTCCATGACCTTGGAAGCCAATTTGCCTAGATCCTGAAAGAGCCCTGCAACCCTCCAGTCCCTCTCAGCTGCAGGCTAGGGATCCACCATGAGACATGCCCATTTCATGCCCCTGGATTCTGCTTGCTGTCTCAGTCAGATTGCAGATCCGAAGGCAACTCTAGAAAACAGATCCCAGGATCCCAGCAAGAAGCACAATGTACCATGTACCTGGAGGTAGACTTATAGACTACAGTCTCAACTATAAGCACAGAAGTATCCTTCTGACTCTCTTCTGGTATTGCCTCCCCAAATCCCACCTAATAACCTGGTGAGAGCCTTCCCAGGTACCTGATAGGTGACATAACTTTCTGTAAACCCAGCAGCAAATGTGCTGTCTATGGACATAACTATAGACCCTGAAGGAGACTCCTGTCCCCGCTCCAACACTACTAACCCAGGTCCTGGAGGCAGTCTAGTATACCCAGGGGCCAGACAAGATTCACACTGGCTGATCCTCAAATAACAGGCCTCCCAACCACAAGATCCATCAGAGGTCATGCAACCTGCTATAGATTCAGTCAATTGTGATCCAAGAAGCAATTATATCAAGGCAGAGACCCAACTAAAAAAAAAAAGTGTTCACCTGCTGAAACTAGTCTGTAAATACCTGAAGAAATGTTTGCTTCTTTAAATGCATAGATACTAATTCAAGGTTACATATATCAAAGAAAGAGGCAAACACACATCCAATATGACAACGGGCTTGAGTCTGTCTCTCAAGTAACCCAGAATGTGGCAAAGACATTGTCCATCCCATGGCACTTTCATTTTCCCTATCGCCCCAAGCCTCAGGTAAGGTTGAACGAGCCAACCGCACAATGAAAGACATCATAACGAAACTATCTTTAGAGACTCATTTAGATTGGGTTCAACTTCTCCCTCTTGCCCTACTATGCATGAGGGCTTTACCAAAAAAGCCATCCCTTGCTTCCCCTTTGAGATAATATATGGTAGTCCCCTTCTACCCCCAGGAATCTCACCAGATCCTTGGCCCCTCCCCGACCAATATGCTCTTCCCCTCCTTTTTCTTATATGCTCTGAGCTATGGAAGCAACAAGATTTGTTGCTTCAAGATCCAGAGACACAGCTGCCTCCTTTCCACTCAAACCAGGAGAATGGGTCTACTTTTCTTCCCCAGGGGAAGGATCCCCTCCTAACCCCATAATGGAGAGGGCCATTACAGGTAGTCCTGTGTACACCCAATGCTGCAGAACTCCAACAGGAAGGAAAGAAACTAACCCCCTGGGTTCATATTTCTAGGTTAAAACCAGTGGCAAGCCCCCCAGAGGACAATCCCACCACAGCTCCCAACCTTGCAGGATCCCCACAATTGCCCAGATTTACCAGTGAGATATCCCCAGATAATCCTCACAAGCTCCATTTCTCATAGCCACGCACTTTCCTCCATCCCATTCTGGAGAATAACATGTCTGCTGATAGGATCTAGGTACCCACAGCAACACAGTACATCCACACCCTCTTTAGAAATCAGCAATTGGCACAATAATCCTATTGGGACCTCTTCACAAATCCCCTTATCTGCTCGATTCTTTCAATACTGGGACCTCTAGTTGGTCTTTTTATTCTGTGCTTTCCTTCCTTGCATTTTAAAATTCTTTCAAGGACAAATTAACAAAATCTCTAACCAAACTTTCAATCAGCATCTCCTCAGGGATTATCAGCTACTTGTCAATGAGCCAGATGACATGCACATCCAGTCATCCCAAGAAACCCCCACAGACTGATGAAAGATGAAGATACTGAATGACAACTCCATGAAAGGGCCATCTCTACCCCACCATGCCAAAGAAATAAGCCTTGGGTTTTCAGATTTATGTTCTAATCTGCCTTCTCCTGGACATAGGCTTTTTTCTATCAGCCCTACAGACTGGACAACAGACCAGAATTTAATGCTGTTTCTTTTCATAGTTGCAGGGAACATTCATGGACTTCTCCCCAGAGGAAATCCATGTCTGCAGTGCATGGATATGAGGCCTTCTGGCCCTCCTTCTCCAACCAAGGGATCTCCCTCCCTCCCTCTAAACAACAACCCTACTCAGCAGGAAGTAGCCAGATTGAGTACAATGCCCCTAAACCAAAACAAAAAAGGGAGAAATGTTGGTAAAGATGGTGCCCGGAGCACTTCTCTTCAGGGAGCTCAGGTCCATGACGCACTGAGTGGCATGTGAACCATCACCTCCAATCCCTGTGAATGGTGCGAACTTTGAATGGCACACCTTCAATCCTTGAAGTGGCGTGAACTCTCGGCCAATGAAGAAGTAACAGGCCACTGGCCTTGTTCCTCCTCATCCTGTGTTAAGCCCATAAATATCAATACCCTGTTCGCGTTCGCTCTCTTACTCTACCTCTCTTACTCTCTTCCTCTCCCTCTCTCTCTGCCCCCTTCTCTCTCTCTCTCTCTTTCCCCTCTCCTCTCTCTCTCTCCCTCTCTCTCTTCTCTCTCTCTCAACTCCCTTTTCTTCTGCGACTGGCTGCTATGGTCTTGCTAATAAATCTCGGACAGGTAAATTGTTGTTTTGGCTTGTTGAGTATATGGAGCTTTTCCATCATCCTTTACAGGACAATGGAACAATTGTGTCCATTGTTGTGGAGAAGGTTTGAATCAAAGCTCATCTTGCAGTGATAATCAAATATTGCACTTTCAGTAGTATTTGCTGATTTTTCTTTTTTAGCACACGTTTCAAAGGATGAAAGTTACTAGTATTAAAAAAAAAAAAAAAAGAGCGAGAGAAAAAGATCTACCAAACTAATAAAGAATACAACTGCTGCTGCACTGGGCATCTCACAGTACAGCACTGAAGAAAACAAAGATTACTAGCAGCATTGGGACGTGCTCTTTCAAAGCTGTTGAGTAGGCACAAACTTCTTGTTTCAGATCAAGTGTTGTGTCTTCAACTTAAGTGTATGCTTCTTTGGTCTTGTTGGTTGTTACGAGATTTGTTCCTTGCCTGATCTGAACTTGAAGCAGCAGTTTCAGGTGGTAAAGTCTGTTCTGTTACACTTCATGCCCAACAGCTCAGTGCCCCCTCTCCAGCACCATCATAAGCAGCACGGCCCAGTATGTAGGAATAAATCTCGCTTCTCTCACCAGAAAATGAGTTTTTAAGCAGAGCGGCAGAGATTAAATTTAAAGTTCTGGCACAAGCTAGTTTTTTTTTTTTTTTCCTCATGAGGATAATAAGGGTTAGCAGTGGGGGGGTGTTGTTAAATGCATAGCTCTCCTTCCTTCTTTATCATACACACTAAGTAAACTGGCTTAAATCCCATCCTCTCTCCTTTGCATGGGCCTCTCTTTGAAATATGAAATCTACAGATATAAATTAGAAAATAAGCCAGTATTATGTGAAAACACATTTATTGGCTGAATGATAAAACTTAGCTAAGGAGTTATTAGAATTAGAATATCCCCCTCCTTGAAGTACAAGTTTCTAATAAGCAAAAAGAAGCAAAACCCCTGAATGAGTAAAAAATACATTGACAACTTCAATCATAGGCTTCTGCGTGGGGTGTTCAAACTACTTTTTTGTAATTGACTCTTGCACTGATGACAAAGCACGGACACACAATGAGACAATACAAATCAGCATATCAACATGAGAGGGCAACTACCACAAAGCAGAGACTTCTTCAATGTTGCTGCTGAAACTTACATACACCCACAGAGGAAACTTGCAAATCTTCCTATAAAGGATGATTTGCACAGAGTTTCCCAACAATATGTTTACAAAAAAAAAAAAGCAAAAACAAAAACAACTCACAGACCATGGTTAATAAATAAGAGAGAAAAGCAGAAGAAGCAAGAAACTTCCGTGGACTGGCAGGCATAGAGAGCAACACCTTGGACTTCATTTGAAAAACAGTCACTTTGTTTGTAGAGCCCAAGAGAGACCGCTGAAGGTGAAAGGAGCTTCACACTATGGTCCTTGGGTATATCCCATAATCACCAGGAAGGGGAAGTTTAATCAGTCTCTACTGCATAGCCTGTATCCATTCAGATATGGCTGAAACAAATATCTCTGCAGAGTTATTTTAAAGCACACTAGGAATGAGGGGGTATTGCTTTAATTTGTTCTTTCCCACGGATAGATAAATCTGTAACAATCACATAAATAATGTACAGAATTGAAACAACCACTTCACCTTTCAACTCTTTCTTTTTTAAAGATGATTTCAGATTAATTCTCAAAGTGCAAATCTGGATATAAAATATTATAAGAGTAAGGAAAAATTAAGCCCCCTCATCTATCCCCCACCCTCCACTATGGAGCTGATTTGATTGCTCTCTCTGGCATTTGTGCTCTTCCACCTCATACTTTAAGATAATCATTTTTCAGCTAACCTAGCCAAGTCCCGTGGCTCCTGATGGTGAGGGCCAGCAGCTCCTATTTTTCCCTAAGCCCTGTGGAGATGTCAGGCATTTCTTTCAGCAGGGACTTGATGTGGACCAGCATCCTGCTGGCTATCCTCTTCCTGGCCCTGCTTGAATTTGTTTTCCAGCTCAGTGAGGGACTTGTCGGAGTTGGAGTAGGCATCCCCGATCTGGTGGGACTCCCACCTCAGATACTTGCCATAACTCTCTTCCCAATCCAGGTCGTAGGAAATGCTCTTGCTGATGCCCTCCAAGACGCACCCAGCATCCTCCACCTGGCGGCCCAGCATGGTGAACTCCTCTGTAAGGGTGAGACTCATCAAGCTACTGGCCTGGGTCCCTTCCCCTTGGGAGCAGTGCACATGGTCACTCACCCTGAAAAGCAGCTGGCACTTCTTGGGGTCATCGTTCTCCTCATAGTCCCTGTCGGGCACGAAGTAGTGGTGCAGAGTCCCATTGGACATTTCTGGGTAGAGAGGACCATCAAAGTAGCCCTGACACAGGTGGCAGAGGAAACCCATCCAGAGGAACTTTGGGACCATCATTCTGAATATTAAGGAAGACCAGGGACCCCAGGAGAAGACTCTTTTGTCCAGGAACAAGGAAAGGGGTCCTCTTGGGAGTCAGTGCCTTCCTGAGACAGTGTCCTCCTCAGTCCCCGTCGGCTAACTGCACCGTGGCCCCTGCACCCCAGCAGGCTTCATGTGGCTGTGGGCGACAGGGCCTGGGTAGCACTGCCCTGCAACAGCGCAGGGTGCACCTGGCTCTGCATTTGCTCAGTGACTGGAACTACCGCTCTCTTGCAGTCCAGATGGGATCACAGGGCAGAGGGGAGAAGACGTCCTGCAGAGTGCTGCAGGTCGCTGGCTCCATTGCCCCTTGCTCCAGGGAGATGGAGCAGTGTAGCTAGAAAGAAGCTCTTGCTTTTAGACACTTTCAACTTCTGGACTGGGTGGGAAAATGGAGGGAGCTTTTCCTTTGGCTAAAGATCCTAAGGATCTCTGGGCTCTCAAATTACAGCTGGTTTCATCACTACGATGAACAAGTTTGAAAAGAAACCTCTCAACAGATCTCTGTTATTAAAGGTACAGGGTCTCTTTTTAAAGATTGGAAAGAGACATCCTGAAAAACAGAATTCAGCTTGAAGGAGGAAATGAGAAGAGAAAAAGTAGAATTTCTGCAACAAAAAGAGAGTTTTGCTATTAACATAATGCAGTGAAGGGTGATTACTCTGGAGAAATACCATTTCATAAGTTTAAATAAATATCAGGTTGGATTTGTGGAGTAAACCTATTTTCATCTTTAAAACAATTGGCCTTAAAACCAAATTTGAAGTGTTGGAAATGACAGTTTTGCTTACAAATGCTTAGTTAAAATTTATAAAAACAAAACTTTCAGAGCAATAGGAATAGAAAAGTGATTTACACACCATTGCTCATAGGCATATGACAAAAAAACCAAAAACCTGCGAATGGAAATTTTCCTATTTAATACATAAAAGGACAACTGAGATCTTCATTTAACTTTTATGGAAAACCATCCATACGGAGCTCCTTTACTGATTCTTTAACCTAAGACTTTACAGCTATTGCCTCTTTTGAAGTACTTTGAAGCTTTTGGAGAGTACAGGATTGGCAGAGTTGTCTTCATTTTCCAAAAGGGAATAAAAAAGTGTAGGATGTTAAACAAATTGTTTATATTCATATACGCTAGTTAAACTATTAATGTACAGAGTCTTTTAATTTCATTTGGAAGAAATCCTTACTTTTTCATGAGGCAGTTAGTTTCTTATTTGTGAATTTACTAGCAAATTTCCATTTTACAGGCCATTTATTTGCTCAATAAAATTTTTTTTAGCATTTATTCTGTTCCAGATTCTATTTTAGGTACTGAGAATGGAGCAGTGAACAAAAACAGAGACAGATAATTGTCCTCCTAGAGCTTTCATTATGGGAGATGGAGAAACAATCAATGTAATAAAAATAAATACAATGTTTGTATGATAGAGAGTGGTATGGCTGTAGAAAAACAAACAAAACAAAATAGGGAATGAGTGAGAAAGAGAAGCAGCACATCTATTTCTTTTTTGAAATGTAATCGAATGATTCATGTTGATTGGCCAGTGTTCCCTATCTCTCTCCCTCCTCCAATCATAAAGGACAGATTTCATTGAGAAACTCAGTGCCACATAGTTCTGAGATTATTACTCTCATTGTCATTGCTTTTGTTGACCTAAGTCCAGTTTATCCTGGACTCCTGGATAAACAAGGGAATTCCAGTTCAGTAACTGGATATTTTTTCAAAGTGCTGTCATACGCATAGATTTTTTGAAGCATGTTGACTTCACGTTTTAATTCTTATTCAGATACTTAGCATCATGCAAACATAGACCAAAGGAGTTTTCTTAGTGTTTTTGCCAAGTAGAAAACTACAGCTAATTTTCAGGCTTCCTAGCCAAATACTACAACCTTTTCTAGTTTGCAGACTGTACTGTTGGACTCACAAGTTGCATTGCTTTCTTTCTTTTTCCCTGGGACATTCACAAGTGACAACAGATGGATTCAAATTGACTGTTCAGCCAAAGAAGAGAGGAGGAATTTACTCTGATTCACTCCATTCTTGCACAATTCCCCCAAGATTTACTAACCAATTCAATTAAGTAAACTTATTTTAAGCACTTACTACTTACTCTCTACTTACAGGGTGCATTGTTAATTTGGCTAAAGATATAATGATGTGCAAAAAAAAATCTAGTGGTTGGAGAGTCAGGCATATAGACACATAAAGTCCTGAGAAATAAAGAACTAAGTGTATTGACTTTCTTTCTGCATTTACCTCATTTAAAGATACAACTGCTATGTCATGCATAAGTAAATGAAAGTAAAGTTTACTCCAATTAAAAAAAAAAGGGAAATTCATTGACTCACATAAATACTAAGATTAGATTTTTAGACAAAGGCCTGGTCCAGAACCTAGTTCTTTCACCGTTTCTTGGTTCTTCTTCCTCAGCTTATAATCATTCTTGGGCAGTCTCTTTCATTTGTGGTTCCAAGATGACTTTCAGTGTCCTTGGAGGCTACATGCTTCCTTATTCATGGCCAGCAGGAATGACAGGTTGAATTTCCTGACAGTTCAATTTCAAGCAACTTGAATCAGACTCAGTGCCCACAATTGACCTGATTTAGATAATGAATCCATCCTTAGATTTACAATGGTCAAAAACTTTTGATAAACCACTTGGCTGAAGAAAATAAAGGCCCATTTCTGCAGCTGAGATGAAGGAAACAAAAGCTCTGTGGCTGGGTAGCTTAAGGTTTCCTGTTTAGGAAACGAACAGTTTGAGAATAAATTAGAGGAAAGTACTATAAATATTCTCTTTACCCCACATCTTTGTCTTTATTAACCATCTGGAAGACATTGCTACCCCTTTAAAGTAGTATGTTATTACATGTTTAGCAGCCGGCTGTATGTGGGTGGTGGGATTCGCATATGTAGGATTTGCTAATTTTTATAGTGTATTTACTCTCCCTGTGACCAACATCACTCATGCAAGTTTGGGAAAATATGTTCAATTGTACATCATTACACAACCTTCTCATCATGCAGATAGATTAGATGCAGATAATCCCAAGAGAAAAGAAAATAGTAAGCATCTAGTAGTTAGAAATGTTGAGTTTTGCATATGTATTTCTTTTGTTTTAATATGGTTTAATTAATTATAAGTTTAAATGGTTTGAATTTTATAATGGCTATGTTTAACAACTGACATTCAAAATTCTTGAATATCTAACAATTAACCTCAAGAGTCAGTGCTAGCCATCTCTTAGCATACCGTTTGTGGCCTTTTGGTTAAACATTTCATTTTATTCACTATTAGGTTTTTATAGTAATCCATTCATATGTGCCCAATTCCATCTTGGGCTAATCTGCTAGGGTCAGAGCTAAGGCAGACTTCTGAGGATTGACCTAGAATACACAGAGCCAAAGGAAATGTCCCAAAACAGACATGACAAACAGAGGAATTGGAAGAGTAAAGTCAAGAAGTACAATCTGCTGATAGGAGCAAGAGTTGAGTCTAAGACTGAAAACTGGAGACACGGGAAAAAAACAGGAACTGGATAAATATAAGCATTAAGGATGACCTTACTGGCTGTGGCTGGAGTAATGCAAGTAAATAAACAACATTAACCAGTTTCAGGTGTTCACATGTAATTCCTGCTACACGGTGCTGGCAAGGTTTACTAGCTTCGGATATGATTCTGCTTTATCATTTTCAGTGCTTTTTGAATCTTGTTCTTTTGGACCAATTATCGTTTTAGAGGGGGAAACAGGAAAGCAGTTTGGCACTATGAGCATAAAGCTCTCTGATTTTCCCTGGTTCAAAAGCTTTTGTGGTCTTCTTACTACTTTAGATTATGACAACAGTAGAACTTTTATAGAAATGGGACTTCTATGCAGTAAGCAATAAAGAGAGTTTGAGGGATTGGGTCCCACCATGCAGCCTAGAAATGTAGAAGGTTACTCTGAATGATGAAATCCCTCACTCCCAACATCTCAAAAATTGTAAGGCTGAGTCCCTGGATCATTCAAAGAAGAAAAAAACAACAAAAGGTGTAATTCTGGATGACAGCAGGGGTTCACTGAAATGGGAGGAAAGAGGAAAGGGAGAAGATAGAGAAGATTTAGAGAAGCCTATCATTTTAGCACATTAGTGATTATTTGTAATCAAATGAAAGATAACCTGTGGGAGTCATTAAGTAGTTATTGCTTGCAAAAGGTATGAACAAACAAAGAAAGAAAAAAGAAGAGAAAATTAAGGAAGGAAAGGAGATAGCAGAAAAGGAAGAAAAGAATAAAATAATTTTGGTAGTCTGTTTAATTTGTTACATTAACTCAGCGAAGTGGTTATTATATTTATTATAAGATCATTGGGTGGGGGAAGGAGAAATCTAGTTAAAAAGAATAATCACACACACACACACACAAAAAAAAAACCCAAAGTTAAGTATCTAAAATAATCGATAAAACATACCCTTAAAAATAATTACAACACTTAGAAGGAAATAAAGACACTGTGGGTAGAAAGTGTGATCATTTCTTACCATCTTTTTATATTAGTGAGGATGTGCTGTGTTGTGCTTTTGTAATAAACATCACAGAAATGATGATAAATTCAAGTTCTCTACAGGTCCATGTAATTTAGCAACTCTTCTCTACATGGCAACTCATTTGTACCACCAGAAACAGGAGGCATCCTTGGTTGATTTTGCAGAGAAAGAGGACCGTGGAGTCTTGTGCTGCATTTAAAATGCATTGACTCAGAAGGAACATATGTCCCCTTTGCATATAGCCCATTGGACAATGACATGACTCTGTCTTGGTGCAAAAAGTTCTCTCTCAGTTTCCTGGCTGTCATGTCTTGAGCCACTTTCCTTCTGCCATAATGTTCTAACTCACCTTGGGCCCAGAACTATGGAGTCAGCACACCATGGACTGAACCTCTGAAACTGTGAGCCAAAATAAATTTTTCTTCTTCTATGTTGTTCTTGTCAGGTAACTGGTCATAGTGATGCCAAAGTTTATAAAACAATACACACCAAATCCTAGAGAAGAGCTAGAGAGAGTCCGTGAGGTAAAGGTAAGAATGAGAATCTGAAGGAAGGGAAGGAATTCAAGGTTATGGAATTTTTCCAAATATTTGGAGGGAGAAAAGCATCCCATAAAATAGGAAAATCATGGCTTGGCTCAACTGAAGGGAATTTTGGGGACAAAGATATTATGTTGTGCATGTGGGGTGAAGAGAAGAGAGAATAGCAGGAACAGCTGACCTCTGAGGAAGGAACACAGTCACTGAAAATGAGAGCATGATTTTATTCAGAAAAGGATAGCGCTTTGAAGAGGTTGTGTTTTGTGCCAGAGGATCAAATAGTGTACAAGTATAAGTCTAAATCATATTTAGTTAAATGCTTGTTAAGAATTCATAATCATTTGGAAGGTACTTCTTCCACTATTTATGACTCTCCAATAGCTTGCCCCAATAATTAGAATGAAATTCAGTCTTAGATGGCCTACCAATCCTTCAATTATCTGGTCCCAGTCTCTAAATTTTTATATCCTGGGACTCCCAACTTTGCTTACTCTGCTCAAGCCAAAATCTTGTATCTCATCTTACAGTCTTCATTTGGGCTGTGTCTCTTCCTGGAACCTTCTTTCCCAATTCTTTTCCTGTCTAATGGATACTCGAATTTCAGGTCTTTACTGTCATTTCCTCTGAAACTCCCTACTTGATTTCTGGATACTGATTAGTTCTCCCCATCATATCTTTTTATAGCACTCTATTCATTTTCTCACGGCACTTTCCATTGTTTGTAATTATACTTTTTATATTTATTTGTTCTAGGTTTATTGTCCACAGTTTCCTGAAACCATATGAAGAAAGGAAATGTGTTTACTTCTGCCTTCTCAATGTTTAGCATAGTGTCTGGATCACAGAAGTTGCTCAATGAATATATGTCAGCACCCCAGCTAAAGTTGATCACATAAAACCCTTTAGTGTTTTAATAAGATACTTTTGTAGTTACTGTTTCAATGTAATCATTCCTTGGTTTGTTTATTTTGTTTGAGGTCCTTCTGGAAGTTTTTGTTTGTTGTTGTTATTTTATGGAGCCAGGAATTGAACCCAGGCCCTCCAGTATGCCTGGCAAGGACTTTATCACTGAGCTATAACTCCAGCCCACCCCTTATTTATTTATAATATGTATTGTACTGTATTGGATTACTAATTTGCCTATATCCCTCATTAAACTGTGAATTCATCAATATATAACTTCATGTTAAGAGTCAAGTACCTAGCAAGGGTCATGTATTTGTTGTTGTGATATCTAAACTGTATAATTTAAGGAATTATATTATTTTTAATCTATTTGAGTAAGTGTTTTTTCTGGCCAATAGTCAGGCAGTGATGGCTTCACACTGAATCTGGATGATACTGGCAGGAAAGAAGAGGAAGAACCCTGTGAATTCCAATGTTAAGAATGTGCAGAGAGGAGTATCACTGAGAAGAAAGACTTTTGACCCATCCTTAGTAAACTATATAGCGTCACTCCATATGGGACTAGAGAACTGTAGTCTGTGAACTGAAGAAGCATCAGACCACCCTGCAGGATAATTTGCAATTTGCCTGGTAAAGATTTTCACTTTTCTTCTGTTGGAACCACACTTACTGGTTTGTGATCCAGCCAGGTTTGGAGGAGAATCAGTTCTTGTTTATTCTCCCTTTGCAAGCTGTGTTTTATTCTTTTTGACTTAGTCTGTTTGGGCTGCTGTAACAGAGAATAATAGGCTTGGTGGCTTATCAAGAGCACAAATTTATTTCCCTCAATGTTGGAGGTTGGCAAGTTCAAAATCAAGATGACAACATGGTATCTGGTTAGGCTCACTGTCCAGCTCACAGAAGAGGGTATTCTTGCTGTGCCATTATGTGGTAGAAGGGAAGAGAGAGCCCTTAGTGTCCTTTATATAAATGCACTAATCCCTTAATGAGGGCTCCATGCACATGATTTATGACTTCCCATATGTCTTAATATCCATATGTCCTAATACCATCATATTGATGACCAAGTTTCAGCATATGTGCTTGAGGGGTGGATTGCAAACACTCAGCTTATTACATTTGTCTACACTTTAATTCTTAGGTTTGAAATAATTGAAGAAATGAAAAGAGGGAAATATCACAAGACAGAAAAGATAACAATTTTTCAAGCACTCTGTGTAGCAACCACACAGGGAAACAGGAGTATGTAACAGCTATGCAATCTTTGGGTATGGGGAGGAGTGGTGGTCACAGTCTACAATGTTGGAAGTATAAATGAGGATCAAATGAAAAGGACCCACCAGATCTATGATAGCTTGAGGACCTGAAAGTTCATATCTGATTAGGAACAGGAGAAGTGTCATGGGATTTTTAGGTAAAGAGCCACTGATTGGAGTTACTAAGAACAATGGAGCTGAGTCAGTTTGTTCCCTTACTCAGGGCCCTCTTGTTTTTGATCTTAACATAACCTATAAAGGACTCCATAAAATTGCCAAACAAATGACCCCATCAATCATTTGGGGCAGGGGGGTGGGGGAATGTGGCAGCCTTAGTAAGAGCACCTCTCCTTCTTTGCCAGAAAATATGAACATCTTATGCTCTGTGTTTCTTGGTTCTTGGCTGCCCTTCTCCCAAGATCTTGGAGATTTAAAAATTGACTTGCAGTGAACAAATCCTTGATTATGTTTTTAATCCATATCCAAACACACTTTTTAATTCTAAAAAAATGCAGCTGGAAGAGGATGATAGGGGCTGTTCTGGAGAGGAGTCAAAATGGGCTTGTCATTGTTGCCTTTGGGAACAGGAATCTGCTTACATTTCGGAAAGCTTATTTCCAGATCCTAGTTCCAGAGTGAACTCAGTTTCCTCTTCTTAATATTTTTGCAGCTTATTTTTGTGTATGTGTGTTTCTTTTTTTAAAATTTATTTTTTAGTTGTAGCTGGACACAATACCTTTATTTTAATTATTTATTTTTATGTGGTGCTGAGGATTGAACGCAGGGCCTCACATGTGCTAGGCAAGCACTCTACCACTGTACCACAATGCACCCCGTGTGTGTGTGTGTGTGTGTGTGTGTGTGTGTGTGTGTGTGTGTGTTTCTAATCAACACCTGAATTTCACTTGTTTTACCTACTCCATTGTCGGAGACCAGCTCCAACAGGGGGTCTCAGGAGACAAACGGATGGTGAGGAGTCTGCAAAAGAGGGGTGGAAAAACAACACAGACACCAAAGTGCAGATGTTGATCCCAATCTTTACTTGTGAAGTTGATCATATATACTTTTCATTTTGGCATGCTCACAGTACTTTGTGGTTACAAAACAGGAATCATTATTTAAAGAAACAAAATATTACCTAGCTACAATTAGAATAGAAGAAATGTATCTTGGCTTATGCATAAGCAAGCATTTGTACTTTCAGTTCACGTTTTGCTTTGAGCAGTTTCTGATTAGTTAACTTTTAATAATAGTTACAAATGTCCCAAAATATTGGCCTATACCTTGACTATTCTTTCTTGACTTACTGACTGGAACTGGTGCCATGGTTATGGCAAGTGGTTGACTTGTTATTAATTTTAATCAAACAAGAGTAAGAGCACAAACCATTGTGCACAGGAACAAGAACAAGTTGCCCAGTACTAAGCACTAATCTGTCTTCTTAAAATTAATTTTTCTTCTCTAGATTTTAATTTAATTTCTCAAAACCTTCCTTGACAGGAACAAAGGGAGTTTTTCATTAAACATTAACAATTTACGCTCCACAGCTGAAGCATTGCATTTAGAGCAAACAGATCTATTCTTTAGAAGTAGTTGCATTAATTGGGAAAGTCATGTTTTTTCCTTCATACTTAATTGTCATATGAGAAATCACAACTATACTTATTAAAGGAATACAAAAACAAATCAGCCCATTCCCAGAAACATACTGCACTCCTCCAGAGGATGAATGCCTTGCGCCATCCACCTCAGTAGCGCCTTGCCTTTGCCTGAGACAGGGAAGGGGCGCAGCACTCCATACTTGGCTTTAATTCCTGATGACCCAAATATCAAAGACATGGAGGTGGAAGAGTGACCTCACTCAGATGTTTGAATGTCACAATACACTTAAAAATTATATTTAAGTATTGGCTCTTAATTTAGCATATACTAATTCAAGTTGATCAGGTTCAGAATAGGTAACTCAGCAATATTTGTTGATAGAAATATTAAGCAAAAGATTAAAAAATAAGTGGAGGGACCAGGGGTTGTGGCTTAGTGGTAAAGCTCTTGCCTAGCATGTGTGAGTCACTGGGTTCAAACCTCAGCATAACATATAAAATAAAATAAAGGTCCGTCAACACCTAAAAATATATATATTAAAAAAAAATCAAGGGGCTGGAGATGTGGCTCAAGCGGTAGCGCGCTCGCCTGGCATGCGTGTGGCCCGGGTTCGATCCTCAGCACCACATACAGACAAAGATATTGTGTCTGCCAAATACTAAAAAATAAATATTAAAATTCTCTCTCTCTCTCTCCCTCTTTCTCACTCTCTCTCACTCTTTCTTTAAAAAAAAAATCAAGAGAAGCTACTAGTTTAATACAGAGGAAGTGCTTTCATCCATAAATTTGAGAGAACTGTAGGTATAAACTTGAGACACAATTCATGATTGTAGTCAAGAATCTACAGCAGGGCTGGGGATGTGGCTCAAGTGGTAGCACACTTGCCTGGCATGCATGTGGCCTGGGTTCGATCCTCAGCACCATATACAAACAAAGATGTTGTGTCCGCTGAAAACTAAAAAAACAAATAAATAAATATTTTTTAAAAAAAGAATCTACAGCAATGCTTATATATGATACAGCTAAGGATTATTTAGACATAAGAAACATACTTATTTACTGATAAACTTTCCCTGCAGATTTTGGTGGTAGTGAGTCACAGCCTTTCTTACTTTTAGCATGCAATAGTGCAAAGAATGAACAACAAGAAAAATAATGAAGAAAGCTACAAAAGAATGATAGCATTCATTACATAAAAATGTCCATAAAAATAATCATTCATAGGTAAAGGAACTGGAAAAACATGTGCAATACATTTTGATAAGAAACAGATAATCTGCTTACTGAATATTGTGCTTGCAGAAATCAATAGGAAATGCATTAGAACCTCAAAATTTAAATGAGGAAAAGCCATGAAAAAGCAGTTTTCAGTAGAGAAAATGATATGTCTTCTTAACATATGAGGTATGCAACCTTACATGTAGTAAAAAGTTAGAGAGAATGATAATAATAATAATGATGTGATGACATTTATCCCAATATCTTAATATGAAGAAATATGTTTTCTAATGCCATTGTGGCAAAAAAAAGAAGCAAGCATTCACATATATCGAAGATGGGAGTATTAAAGTATTTGCAAATATAAATATATAAATCTTTTTCCAAACAATATGGTTATTTATACCAGGAAATTAAAAACTTTTCGTATTTTTGACCCAATAGAACTGCTACTAGAATATATAATAGGGAAATATTAAAAATTGCATAGAAATATATGAGCAAAGATGTTTCTGAGAATAAAAGTCTATGAAGAAACAAGATGCCCCAAATAGAAGAAGGCGGGGGAAGTATTAAATACATGGTACATCCATAAACTGAAAATATTTTCATACAGTGGGAAATGATTATGACACAACACTCTATGAAAAATGGTTAATGAAGAAAACAACAAAAGCAAGTATGCAAAGAGTGATAAATGTAGCATGCTGACTAGGTGGTGCTGAGGATCAGGGAAACAGTGACAAGCTTCTTGACTTTGGTCAGCATTTCCTACAAAGTATAAATTTTAAGAAGAAGAAAGAAAGAGAGGGAACAGCACAGAGGGGAGAAAATCTTGGGTCGCATTCTAAAACCTGTGGCCTCCTCCAGCTGGAACTTCACATTCTTCACACAGAAAGCCTACCTGGCATTTCAGTCCTTGGTCTGCGCACTGCGAACTCATTTGCATTAGTGTCCTAAACCACTTGGCTCTGTAGCCAGTAAACATGACCTTTGGATTAAAGAACCTCTGAAAGATTCATGCAATAATCAAAATAGAATTGGCGTGTTCCTTTATTTTGAACTTTGAGGTTAAGTTTCTAGAAGTTCATTGCCTTGATAACAATGAGGGTTGAGTTGGAGGGCAAGGTGAGGGGAGACTCAATTTCTTTGTACAGTGTGTTGTTCTGTGATATATGAAGGTATGTGAGGCTAGCTGGAGAGAGAGGCAGAAATCCTAAATAAAATCCAGGAATTATAGTCAGTCTGTGTAATCCAGGACAACTGAATTTTAATTTTTTTCCTGTATCATTTCCAGGTCCTTTGGGCTGTTTATTAAGGCAAAATGGTAAAATTTCCCATGTTCAAAGATGAAAAATGAAGAAGGCAGATTTTAATAAACTTTACAACTTTTTTTAAAAAAAATTCACTTTAATCATGGGAGACTATCTTTAGAAAATATTTTTAGAAGCTATGAAAACAATTTTGGATTTTAAATATGTTTAAAAATAGAACATGTGTTACCAGGGAGGTCTGTCAAGTAACCAAGTAAATGATTTCTAACAATTTAAAAGGTAGAGAGAAATCCCTCCCCTCCCCAAATATGCCAGTGTCTGGTACAAATTGACAGCAATTTACAATTTAAGAATAATGAAATAATTTGTAATATAATATAGTGTGGCAGTACAGAATTTAGTAGAGTTAAAGATGCTTAATAAAGCAAGAACACAAAATAAAAGTGATTTCCATCTTTTCTTACAGACTCTAGTGTGTGTAATGAATAGTAAATCTCTTCACTGAGACTCTGTAGCTGGGTACATGTATATGTTTGAATAGGACAGCATGAGGTTTTCTACCCAGGATAAGTTATCTTTCTCTTTTCTCTCCCAAATGGTTTATTGATAATGGCTCTAGTTCAAAACCAGGAGCCAAATGGAAAACGACAAAATGATCTCAATAAAAGAAAAAAAATATTCCTGTCAGAAATAATATAAACAAGTTTAAAAATAACTAGAAGTGATTTTTCATTAAACAATTTGCTTACCACTTGTAGAATTATTTTTTTAAGATCACCAATTAGAGAAATTTTTTTTTTTTTCATTTTCTGAGCTCTCTTTGGCTCAGAATGGCTGCATTCCAAAGCTGCCTGAAGAGAAGGAAGGGATTAGTTTTGGAATGGTGAATACATTGTGGTTAACACTCATGAATACTGAGCTATAACAAGTGACAGGAAAAACAAAAAGTGAATGCTCAAATATGACATCCATATGAAACCCAAGATTATGCTCTTTGGATATGTCTGTATTTTAGATGCTTGGAGAGATGTAGGCTAATGCTTCTGTACTTGACTCTATTCTAATATGTTGGAATCCTGGCCTTGAATTCTGAACAAAGAAGTGGTTCCCAAGTATTTTAATTTGAGGAAAAACACCTATTGGTTGAAAGAAGTGCCATTTCAAATAAACAAAACGAAAGTATTATCAGAATATATTGACTTGCATATTACAGTGAAAATGAAGACAGTAAAAAAAAGTCGTGAGGATTGAGAGAAAGGGAGAAGGAACAGGAAAAGAGGAAGAGAAGCATGGTGGAATGCAATTGACCAAACTATCTTATGCACATATTTGAATATACCACAGAGAATTTCCCCCTTAGGTATATCTATAAAGCTCTAATAAATCAAAATATGAATAAATAGAAGGAAGACCAGTAGAATAGAGTACTAGGAAACACTGACTAGTTAAATTTTATTGCAAACCTATTATTTATGCCAGGATCTGAGCTTTTGGGAGTGTTCAAGCTAAAAATTAACTAATTTTATTTTTATTTGCATTTCTCCTTTTTTATCACTTTACAAATAGATTACAAGGGACCAAAAAATATCACACATATTCACTTGCCATCTCATGTGAATTGCAATTATCTTCTGGCATATTCTTTGTTTTAGACTTTCTTTCTTCTGTTATTTGCTAGCCAGCTGACAGTCTGAAAAGTACTATGTGTGGGTGTATGTGCATGCCTTCAATGGGTCACTGAAAGGGAAAAAGAGTAACACAAACAAAGCAAATTCAGATAATGAATGACTTTTCTCAAAGGGCTCTCCCTGGGTGTGACCCTCAGAAGCATCTCCTTATCTGAAGACCATCATTCAGTTGGGGCACACAGTCCTGGAAGGAAATTCACTGGGAAAAATCTATTAAACCAGTTCTTGGACTAAACAAATACATCAGTCAATGGTTAGATGAAGTGTTAACTGTATGTGCCTGAATCTTGCAGCAGTGTTACCAAAAGCTCCCTAGGGAAAGTCCTAAGAGATTACTGAGGGGAATATCGAGGATAGTGGAAGGAGACAGTCTTCATTACACAAAATACATGTATGAAGATGTGAAAAAAAATTAAATTTATAATTTTTAGTAGGACAATGTAAAATGTATTAAAACATTAGGATAATTCACTTTGTTTTTCTTTCCCTGTAACAACAGCTGTGATACAGTGGCCATTATTTCTACTTTAATTAGTTTTTTTGTGATCTATAATTTTGTGAAATTTTAAATAAAATTCTTTAAAAAAAAGAGAGATTACTGACCATGCCTGGTGTGAAGGAAGTACGTATATGTTTAAATCTCTAACTTTTGTCTAATTGTTAATTACTGTATATATTGTAAACTGGACCTTTAATTTATAGTGCAACTTTGAATGTATGATGAAGAGGTATGTTTTTCTTTCAAAGATGTGCCCTAATCTCAGGGATGAAAAGCATCAACTACTAATAAATACAAATCTTTGTATTGAAAAAAAGCATTTTATAACACTCATTTATTTTCTTATAGCCAAGTCAGCCATCAATAGAGCCTAAGATATAACTGCAAATAAATGACAATTTACAGAGATATGATGAACTCCTTTAATCATTTCTTTGCTTTTTCTGGGAATCTGGTATATAAGGTCTATGTTGGGATATGTACAAACCCGATTGCATTGGGAGATATGTCATGAAGCTTAGCCTAGAATCACCTGTTTTCCTGTATAAGAGTGAAATATTTTGCTCTTATATTTCATGCTAATCAACTTGATTTTTCTCAAGTTATTCTATAAAGTTGTGAATAGAAGAATCTTACAGCTAGATGGTTTCTAATTTAACTGACTGTGCAATACAGGGATATACTCACAACTCTAGCAAGTAGTCATTTATGTCTGTTTGAACCCCTCTAGAAATGCAGACAAGAGAAATTTATACCATAATTGGAAAATGTCAGGCTGAGCTGAGCTTTGTGTCCTGATGTTATGTATTCTTTGGACATGCCAGCTAACTTTTTCTTTTAGTTTAACCTGTTCTGCCCAGTAGTCCTCTGGCAATGGATGAATGAGTCAAGAACATGCATCCAAACTAGGAATATTCCCCTTTGAATGTTTAAGTCATGAAATGCTATAACTGTGAATGATAATAGAGCACCTCATAGTAAATCCTCCAGGATTTAGAATATGAATTGTTTAGAAAAACCAAATCCTAAATGAAAGACTGACCATGTCTTGAACCCTTATGAGCAACCATTATGGTAGACTTTTTCGATATATAGCAAGAAATTGTTACATAGAATTAAATTTTTTATTGTTTTATTTTAGCTAAATCTTTTTGTATAACTCCAAGGATTTTTTTTAATAAAATGTGATATATGATAAAAATAAAACTTTGTCTCATTATGGAAAATAGGATGAATTTCTTGATTTAATAGACACCAAATCACTCATAACACACACACACACACACACACACACACACACACATTTCTTCTTCTTCACACACACACACACACACACACACACACACACACTCTCACGCATTTCTTCCTTCCTTCCTTCCTTACTTCCCTCCTCCTCCTCCTCCTCTTCTTCTTCTTTTTCTTCTTTTCTCCTCCTCCTCCTCCTCCCCTCCTCCTCCTCCTCCTCCTCCTCCTCCTCCTCCTTCTTCTTCTTCTTCCTTCTTCTTCTTCCTTCTTCTTCCTTCTTCTTCCTTCTTCTTCTTCCTTCTTTTTCTTCTTCCTTCTTCTTCTTCTTCTCCTTCTCCTTATTCTTCTTCTACAGTATGTTAACTTAAAGACTTTGATTTTGATCAAGAATTCCCAGAGAACTCTTTGGTCCTGGAAACTTTCCTCAGAAGGTCATCTCTTCTTCTGAGGAAGCATGTGTGAAGATGGGGCCACCCTTGTCTTGCTTCTTTGTGCTACTGCAGTAAGCAGAAGCCTGCTGCCAAACCATTTGGACACAGCATGGAAAACAAACTTTTGATCTGTAAGCTACTGAGATTTTGGAATTGTTTTTACCATAATCTAATTTGACCCATCCTGAATGATATAGAGATACCATGACTTCTACCACAATTTGTCCTTACCTAAGGCTGTCTAGAAAAGTATCAAGTTATTAGTGTATTTATACTCAGGCACTAGAGTTAGCACACTGTAGATGCAAGATGAATTAGCTATAAATATTATGAATATTTAACCTCACTAGGCTAAAGTGAGTGGAGGTATTTATTTCCACACACGGGTTTACTGCACAGGAAAACCAGAGAGGCCAGACCCTCCACCATGGCACAGTATTCTCTAAACTGTGCTTGACTAACACTGTTAAGAACTCCTCTAAGACTTTTTTTCCTATATTATTTGTGAAGCAGCCCTCAATCTTCTAATTTCCCCAGTTGAGGCATTTTGATTTAGATCCTAAGAAGGTTATTGCCATGTTGAAGTTATGGAAATTTGCTTCTCAGACTTGTGTGCCAGTACTTGTAAATTTCAATTTCTTACTTCTTAAATTTTTTAAGATTGAACTTTTGGAAGCCAATCCATTTACACCAATTTCTTCTTTATCTTTTTTTCTTTCTTTTTAACTGCAATTTTTCTTATATCTTATTGTTATCAATTAGATTTGAGGTATTACCCACAAGCTCATGTGTGAGACAATGCAAGAAGATTTAGTGGTGAAATGATTGGGTTATGAGATCCTTATCTCAATCAGTGCATTAATTTCCTGATAGAGATTAACTGAGTGGTGATTGTAGGCAGGTAGGGTGTGGCTGGAGGAGCTGGGCTTTAGGATTGTGCCTTGGGGTTTATATTTTCCCTTGCTGAGCAGAGCTTTCTCTCTGCTTCCTGATCTGCTTTCATCCACCACACCATGATGTATTGTCTCACCTCAGGCCCCAAGGAATGGAGTCAGCCTTATATCCACTGAGATCTATGAAATTGTGAGCCCTCAAATATACTCTTCCTCCTCTAATCGTTCTTGTCAGGTCTTTGGATTGCAGCAACAAAAAAAGCTAACTAAAACACCTGTCTATAGTATTAAGCCAGGTGATTTAAAGCTACATTAGTCTTATCCACCAGGATTTACATCTAAGTATGACAATAATATGACATAAGCTGTATCACGGTTGTGGCATAGATCATAACTCTATCACACCATGTATTCTACCTTAGCCTTACATCTCTCTTAGCAAAGACTCTAGGAAATTTGCTACAAAGGAATTCACTTATTCATCTATGTGTTCATCACATAGGTAAGATTTATTGAACAACTTCTATGTGCCAGGCACCATTCTAAACATTAGAGACAAACTGGAAATTACAATAATGCCAAACATGTGCTTTAAAGATGAGATAAATAATGCATACAACTACTCTTTGTGAATGCTAAACTTTATTTAAGGAGGGATTGAGATTAGAAAGCAGTTTCCATATGCTTCCATTTCACATTTGCCCTTTTAGTAATATTATTTTGTAAAAGTATGGAGCTTAATATCTCATTGATAATCTGCTTTTCAGTAAAACAGAGGCAGAAATTTCACAGTCTCAGGAATGCAATAGATTTGTTTTTAAAACCTGCTTAGGGTCCCTGATTCCACAGTGTAGAGATACTAATGGAGAAGTAGTCACAGAAAGGTTCTTGAGAGGATTAATAAGAAAACAAATGTACAAGAGGATAGAATAAGGGAGAGTGGATACAATCTATGTCTACATGGAAATGTTACACTAAAAGCCATTAATTCATATAACTTATAGGAGTTAACTCAAAAGAAAATGTATTTAAAACATTAAACATTGCATTTTCTCACATGGTAAGCTTTCAGTATTGCTGGTTACATTATTTATGTTTAAATTATATTTGACCTAAATGTTTCATAGAGAAATTTTCTTATTTTCATAATTATTAATCTGAATTTTAATAATAAGAATGTTTCTCTGTGAAATTAAATAGACTTATTACAATTTAGAGAAAATACTGACTCATAAACACTTTTGATTTTCTTAAATTATTTTGTGAGCGCATTTATTGCTCAACAATTTTTAAGCATTGGCATCAATTTCCTTTTTTTTAAACTGCATTTCCTCTCATGTCTTCTTGTTATGTCATCAACAACGTCATCATCCACTTGATTCAGTCCCAAACAAAATCGTTTTAAAATAACTAAGGAACAAGCTAGACAAATAATAAAACAATGTCAAAATTGTGTGACCTTTTTACCACAGGTTAATCTTGGAGTCAATCCTAAAGGATTGATACCTAACCATATTTGGCAGATGGACGTCACACACTTGCCAGAATTTGGAAAATTAAAATATTTGCATGTTACAGTTGATACTTCTTCTGGATTTTTGATGGGCTCCCTTCATGCCGGAGAAAAAACTAAAGATGTTATAGCTCATTGCTTACAAAATTTTGCCACTGTGGGCGTTCCAAAACAGTTAAAAACAGATAATGCCCCTGGTTATACTTCTACCTCTTTTAAACAATTTTGCTCATCATTTGGCATTACTCATATAACAGGAATCCCATACAATCCACAGGGACAAGGCATTGTTGAAAAAGCTCATCAAACTATTAAAATGTACTTATTAAAGCAAAAAGAAGGAATTGGGAAGGGGGTATATATTCCCCAAAGATAAACTTAAAATAACCCTTTTTACTCTAAACTTTTTAAATTTGGATTCATCAGGGCTTAGTGCTGCGGAAAGGCATATGTGTCCAAAAAATGTATATAAGCCCAAGGTACTTTGGAAGGATATTCTAACAGGACAATGGAAAGGTCCTGACCCAGTAATTGTCTGGAGTCGGGGGTCTGTTTGTGTGTTTCCACAGGGAGAACAGCAGCCGATTTGGATTCCAGAGAGATTAACTAAGGTCCTGACCCAGTGATTGCCTGGAATCGGGGGTCTGTTTATGTGTTTCCACAGGGAGAACAGCAGCTGATTTGGATTCCAGACAGATTAACTAAAGCAATTTCTACAGACCAAAAAGAAGATGTGATATCCAGAACTCCAGTTTGGTTATTCTTACATCTGCGACAGAACCAGAATGCTTTTTTCAATATCTATTTTATTATTGCCCTTTCCCATATTTTTTTTTTGAGCTCATACAGACCTAGGTTAATGTTTTGCTGATCAGTTTTATTTTTTGACTATAGAGTTTTTAAACATTGCAATGGAGATTTCACCTGTAAAAAGTTATAAGGCCTTTACTATTATGTTATGTGTCATATGTATGTGTGCACACTTGTGTTTTGTGTTTGAACGTACGTATGTCTATATGTCATATATGATGAGCGCTCATGAAAAAATGGATCCAAATATTTTTTTTTATTCACGTGATTTAAATGGTTTAATTTAAATTGGGTAAACAGCTGTTGAAGATTGTTTTATAATTTGAACAAAAAAGGAGATTAACAGATCTGTTTGTTTACTTTCACCTTTCCTTTTCATTATATTTAATAATTCTCTTAAAGATAATGTAAATTGTTAAGAAAATTGTTTTCTTTTAATGCCTTCTGGAACGTTACATAATTTTTTCTTTAGCCATTATTGCCAAAATTCCTATCTTCATCCCAGTGCCGGTGAAGACAATGTAAATTGTTAAGAAAATTGTTTTCTTTTAGTGCCTTCTGGAATGTTACATAATTTTTTCTTTAGCCATTATTGCCAGAATTCCTATCTTCAGTGAAGACAATGTAAATTGTTAAGAAAATTGTTTTCTTTTAGTGCCTTCTGGAATGTTATATAATGTTATATAATTTTTCTTTAGCCATTATTGTCAGAATTCCTATCTTCATCCCAGTGCATGAAGACAAAGATAAAACCAATCTACAGCTTCTGCAATAGCCATCACTGAACTGCTTACAGAACTTGCCTGGACTATGTATCACTTATATGCATTGTGAACTCACTTGTATGCATTGTGAACTATCTGTTGGTGCAGCAACTTCTGGTAGTGTTGGGGTATTTATGCTGATGGTGTCATCGGTGGTACAATTGATGGTGTCATCGGTCATCTTCCTCCCTTCTGTTTATCATGATCGTTCAGCTAAAATTTGGGGGCCAACAGAGGTGAGGCAAAGAACCTCACCCCCCCGCTGGTACGAAGACCTCTACACAGGTGTGGCTGTATACTGGACTGGTAGTCAATGACGGGTAAGATCCAATTACTATGGTACCAACCTAAGACAGGAGGCTGACGCCTTGAGGTCAGCTCATCCAATAACGGGTAAGGACCATATGTACTATTGGACAACCTAAGGCAGACATGGTCCCTAAGCCAATGCTTCTTGTTTAAACAGAGAGGGGGAGATGTTGAGAGCCACAGCCGAAGGGGCTCCAGCAAACTTTCAGACTGCCAGCTGATGATTGGCTCACAGCGGCCCCAGCAACACCTAGCTGATTGGCTTCTCTGTGGAGATGCTCATTGAGCTGTTTCCCTGCCCTTTCAGACTACCAGCTGATGATTGGCTCACAGCAGCCCCAGCAACATCTAGCAACATCTAGCTGATTGGCTCCTCTGCGGTGATGCTCATTGGGCTGTTTCCCTGCCCTTTCAGACCATGGAGCTGCTCATTGGGAGACTTTTTTGGCTCCACCCATGCGACCCAGCCAATCGGCCTCAAGAGCAGGAGGATTCAGGGGAGAAAGAGGTTGTTGGGGTGTGTGGCTTGTGGGAAGCCAGTGGTGGCAGTTGGGCTCTGAGGGTTTTTTCCTGAGGAGCTGTTTTGTTTATCTTGTGTGGTTCTAAAAATAAAGTTAGTTTCTTTTGACAGGTGGCTCCTGAATTGTCAGTCACTTGTATGCTTTATCTGATTAAGCCTATTTGGTCCACATACCAATTATGAAAGGTAAATACTATTACCTTCAAATTACTGGAAATAAAACTAAGTCTTAGTGAGATTGCAAATTCCCTAAAAGGATACAGAGCCAAAGAGTGAAAAGCTGGATTTGAACCCAGGTTTGTTTCCGTCCAAAGTATATGCATTTTTCTAGTTCTCCAGTGTGTCATTATCTCAGTTCCATTACTTTTATGCTCCATAGAAAATACTCAAATAAGTACTTTCTCCTCCTTTCCAACATGTTGGGAATACAGGGTTCCATCTGTCCAAGAATATTTACTCTGCAATATTATTCCCTCCCCCTTTTTATTGGGTCTTAAAATGGTGCACATTTTGCAAGTGAGAATTACTGAGCCAAAATATTTTTTCAATAGAACAATTCTAATACATCATTATGAAAAAAGGAAAATATAACCAACCTTTGTACTTTTGCAAATGTCTTTTAATAAAAATGTATGAGGTGAAAGGTCCAGAGTTAAGTAGAGACACATTTATATCTGTGTATTTTTACCTTCACTGTTGATTATGCCTAAAAGCCAGAGGGCTTCAGACCCAGCTTGCATTCAGCTGCTTTTATGATTTCCAGAAGTTCAGGGCACTGTTTACCAGAATTTCAAATCATTGTTTACTCTGTCCATAGCTTTGTGGTGGCTCATGAGCTGCCTGCTTGAGTTGACTGTTTATCCAAGAAAGATAATAATGATTTAATACATTACTCCTACTCTACTGAAAGAGAGACTTGTATCATTGAGTAGGTCTTGTTTCTGAAACACTTCAGAGTGGGACTCATTGCATTTAAATTAGACTGAGGCTACCCACATCCAAAACAATTTGCTAAAACCTGATGTGGTAAATTGGAGTAAATGATGGAGGTAGGTTATGGGACAATTCTAATTCTATAAGAAGGTTTGGCCCAGGTTAGAAGAACCTCTGTACTAACAACTACTGTAACTTGTATAGTAATCACAGCCTTTTTATTTACATTATTGCATCTTAATAATGAATCTTTTGAAGTAGAAATTATTTCATTAAGATATCAATTTAGGCATGATAAATTCAGGTCAAGGAAATTGCGTCTTGCCTTAGTTTCCAGCTAGTAGCTGAGGCTGTTGACCATTCAATATAGTCCCTTGTTTCATTTTGAGAGTTTGCTTGACTTTTGTGACATTAACATTTCCTGATTTACCTCCTTTTTTTAGATTTTAGTGTTAATGAGGGTGAGCAGGTTCAAAGCTTGTATGGTGTTTGGAAATGACAGTGCAACTCGTTAATTTGTACAATCAATATGCATTAGTAATTATAATAATAACACAAGAAAAAATAGATTTGGCTTATGTTTCTTAATATGATGTCTTCCAGTTCCAGAGTGGCAGAATTTTATTCCTCTTTACATCTGGATAATGCTCCATTGTGTATGTCATACTATATTTTCTTTATCCTCTAATCTCTTGATGAGCATCCATGCTGATTTCATATTTTAGCTAATGCTGATAGTGCCACAATAAACATGGACATACACATATGTCTTTGTATGCTGACTTAATTTCCTTCAAATACATACCCAGGATTGGTATGTGGATCATATAGTAGTTCAATTTTTAGTTTAGTTTTTTTGCCAGGGGGGAGTAGCTTTTCCATACTGTTTTCCATAGTGGCTATATGGATTTACATTACCAACAACAGTGTTTGAGGGTTCCTTTTTCTTTACAACCTTGCCAATATTTGCTATATTTTTGTTTTTTGGATACTAGCCATTTT
Source organism: Callospermophilus lateralis (assembly GCF_048772815.1). Lineage (NCBI taxonomy): Eukaryota > Metazoa > Chordata > Mammalia > Rodentia > Sciuridae > Callospermophilus > Callospermophilus lateralis. The sequence goes on along the minus strand of NW_027514713.1, from coordinate 9,196,531 downwards.
AACTGGGGTGAGATGGGATCTCAATGCAGTTTTGATTTGCATTTTCCTAATGGCTAAATGTATTGAACATTTTTTTTTATGTATTGACCATTTATACTTTCTCTTTTGGGAAACAGACTTTGAGAAATCTTTAATCAGATCAATTGACCATTTATTAAATAGAGTATTTGATTTTGTGGTGAAATTTTTGAGTTCTTTGTATATTCTAGACCTTGATTCTCTGCCAGATGAATAGCTGGCAAAGACTTTCTCCCATTTTTGTAGGTAGTTTCTTCATTCTGCTGATTGTTTTCTTTGCTGTCTGAAAACTTTTAAACTTATGTAATTCTTTTTGTCAGTTCTTGCTTTTGATTCTTGAATTATTTGATTCCTATTCAGTAATTTTTTTTCCTGGGGCCAGGATCTTGAAGTCTTTCCACTATTTCCACTATGTTTTTCTTCTAGCTTCTAGTATTTTTAAAGTTTCAGGTCTTACATTAAGTTGTTGTCTTTGTTGTTGTTGTTGTTTTGTACCAAGAATTGAATCCAGGAATGCTTTACCACTGAGCTATATTACCAGTTCTTTTTATTTTTTAATTTTTTAAAATTATTTGTATTTATTCTTTTTGGTTATACATGACAGTAGAATGTATTTTGACATATCATATATACATGGAGTATAATTTCCTATTTTTGTGTATGTACATGATGTGGTTACACTGGTCATATATTCATATATGAACATAGAAAAGTTATGTCTGATTCATTCTACTGTCTTTCCCATTCTTGTCCCCCCATCCTGAAACCTCTTTCTTCCGTGTCCAATCTGGAACCTCCCCTCCTGCCCCCCAACAATCTATTGTGAGTTATCATCCACATATCAGAGAGAACATTTGTCCTTGGGTTTGGGGGATTGGATTATTTTACTTAGCATGATAGTCTCCAGCTCAATCAATTTACTGGCAAATACCATAATTCCATCCTTCTGAATGAATAACAACTGAAATAATATCCCATTGAGTATAAGTACCACATTTTTTTTTCATTTTAATGTTTTATTTGTATGGTATTTTGTTGAGATGTAACTCAACATGTATTTCTATCTGAGGGGTCATACCACATTTTCTTTATCCATTTATCTGTTGAAGGGCACCTAGGTTGGTTCCATAATTTAGCTATTGTGAATAAAACTGCTACAAACATTGATGTGGCTGCATCATTATAGTATGCTGATTTAAATCCTTTGGGTCTAAACCAAGGAGATAGATAACTTGGTCAAATGGTGATTCCATCCAAGTTTTCTGAGAAATTGTCCATACTGCTTTCCATAGTATTGCAGTAATTTGCAGTCCCATCAGCAGTGTATGAGTGTACCTTATTGCTCACATCTTTGCAAAACATTTATTGTTACTTGTATTTTGGTAATTTTCATTCTGACTGAAGTGAGATGAAATCTCTATGTAGTTTAATGTTCATTTCTCTAGTTGCTAGAGATTTGAGCATTTTTTTCATATATTTGTTGACCATTTATATTCTTTTTTATTCTTTTATTTTGAGACAGGGTCTTGCTAAGTTGCTTAGGGCCTTTCTAAGTTTCTGAGGCTGGCCTAAAACTTGTGATCTTTCTGCCTCAGACTCCAAAGACCCTGAGAATACATTAAGGTTTTTGATCCAGTGTGAACTTATTTTTGAAATGAGTGAGACAAGGTGTCTAGTTTCAATCTTCTACATGAGAATATACAGTTTTCCAGCAACATTTTCAAAGTCTGCACTTTATCCAATATATGTTTTTGGCATCTTTGTTTATCATCCATTTGCTGAAGAAGTGTGGATTTAATTCTGGGTCCTCCATTCTGTTCCATTGGTCTGCAGATGAGTATGCCAATATCATGCTATATTAGTTACTATGACTCTGTAGTGTGTTTTAAAATTAAGTATTGTGATGCCTCTAGTATTGTTCTTAAAGCCCAGAATTGCTTTAGCTATCTGGGATCTTTTGTGCTTTTATATAAATTTTAGGGTTGTTTTGTCTAGTTCTGTAAAAAATGTCTTTGTTATTTTGATGGGGGTTACATTGAATATATAGATTGCCTTTGGTAATATGGTAATTTTAATTATCAATTCTCCTAGTCCATAAAAGTAGGAAAACTTTATACTTTCTAATGTCTTATATTTTTTCAGTATTTTATAATATTCATTGTAGTGGTATTTTACATCCTTAGGTTTATTCCTAGGTTATCTTATATTTTTGTTTGTTGTTATTTGGAAAGGAGTTGCTTTCTGATTTCTTTCTCAGCAAGTTCATTATTGGTGTATAAGGAAGCAACATATTTTTATATTTATTTTGTATCATATTACTTTATTTATTGAATTTTTTATCAGTTCCAAAAGTTTTTGGTAGGATTTAGGATTTTCTATGCATAGAATCATACCAACTGCAAACAGGGATAATTTGACCTCTTTTTTTTCTTATTTGTATGCCTCTTTTTTCTTTATTTTTTCTGATTGTTCTGGCTAGAATTCCTAGTATTTTATTGAATAAGAGTAATGAGAGTGAACACCCTTGTCTTGTTTCTGATCTTAGAGGAAATGCTTTCTGTTTTCCTCATTCATTATGACTTTGGCTATGAGTTTGTCATTTGTAGCCTTTATTGTGTTCAGGTATGATACTACAATGCTCAGTTTTTTCAGGTCTTTTATCATAAAGAGGTGTTGAATTTTATCAAAGGTTTGTTTCTGAAAGTATTAAGAAGACCATGTGATTTTATCCTTGACTTTGTTTATGTGCTGCATTGTTTATTAATTTGCAAATGTGAAACCACACTAGTATCCCTAGAATAAAATCAATTTGGACATGGTATGTGATTAGTTTTAATGTGCTGTTGAATTTGACTTACAAGTATTTTGGTTAGGTTTTTTATATATTCATAGAGATATTGATATACTGTGTGTGTGTGTGTGTGTGTGTGTGTGTGTGTGTGTGTGTGTTTTATCAGTTTTGGGAGCAGGGTAATGCCAGACTTATAGAATGAGTTTGGAAGACTTCCTTACCTTTCTTTTTAATAGAAGTCTGAGGAGCATTGGTTTTAATTCTTTAAAAGTCTGATAAAATTCAGGAGTGAATCTATCAGATCTTGGGCTTTTCCTTGTTGTGTGACTTTTGGTTACTGCCTCAACTTCATTACTTGTTATTGATCTATTTAGGATTTTTATAGCCTCTGAGTTCAATTTTAGTAAGTCATATATGTCCTGAAATTTGTCCATTTCTTCTAGATTTTCCAATTTATTAGCAAAAAAATTTTCAATATATTCCTTTTAATTTCAAAGGTATATGTTGTAATATTGCTTTTTAATCTCTAATGTTATATATTTGATTCTTTTCTATCTTTTGGCTAGCTTAGCTTAAGATTTATCACTTTTAAATCTTTTTGAAGATAGTTGCATTGATACTTGTATTGTTCTATTAGTCTTAATTCTATTCATTTCTGCTCTGATCTTTTAAATTTTTTACTTGTATTGATTTGGGGTTTGATTCAGTCTACTTTTCTAAAGACCTTGAGATGCATCATTCATTACATTGTTTATTTGAAAGCTCTCATTTTCTCTCTTTCTTTGAATGTATGCACTCGTTCAATGCTGTGTTTTCACTTTTGTTTATTCTAGAAATTTTAACATTTACCCTGGATTTTTTCAATGAGTCACAGTTTGCTCAAAAACATGCTGTTCCATCTTCATATGTTTGTATTACTTCTTCAGTTTCTCTTGCTATTGATTGGATCCATTATGAACCATTAAGATGCAATAAATATTTCAGTTTAGAAAAACTGTTAGGTCTTTTTTTGTGGCCTAATATGTGGTTGATTATGAAAAAAAGTTCCTTGTGCTGATATACAGAATGTGAATTCTGCATTTGTTTTTATGGAACATTCTGTATAATTCTATTAAGTACATTATATCTATAGTATAGTTGAATTCTGATGTGTTTTTGCTGAATTTTTTGTCTGGATGATCTGTCTGCTGTTAAAAGTGAGATACTGAACTCACTCACTATTACTGTATTGAGACATCTTTCCCTTTATGTCTAGTACTGTTGGTTTTATAAAATAGGGTGCTATGATGATCTGTGCATATATATTCATGATTTTCATAGTTTTTTGACATATTGCTCACTGCATCAATATATAGTCAACTTTGTTTCTTCTAATTGATTTTGTCTTGAAATCCAATTTGGGAGATATAAATATAGATACTCCTGATGGTCTTCTGATTTCATTTGCTTGGAATGAATGTGTGTGTGTGTGTGTGTGTGTGTGTGTGTGTGTGTATAAAATCTTTCTCCTTTTGGCCTGATTATGTATTTATAGATTAGATGAGTTCTTGTTGGGTTTTGACCCACATTGTTGTTTCTTGTTTTTTATTGCATTTATCACATTTATGTCTTTTAACTAGAGAACTTAGACCATTTACATTCAGATTATTATTGGAAGGCATATGCTTTTATCTGTCATTTTGTTAATTTTCTTCTGGGTTTCTGGATATTCTATGTTTATTTTTCATCTTTTATTCATTCTTGTCTGGTGCTTTACTATTTTGGTAATGTTTGACTCTTTCCTGTTTCTCATTAGTGGGTCTATACTTCTAACAGGATTTATTATTTCACAGATTCTAATGATAGAGTTTATCATTCTTCTTCTGGATGTAAAATTCCCTTAAGAATCTTTTGTCATGTTGGTCTATTGGTCATGAATTCCCTTATTTTATGATGATCTTGGAAGGTTTTTATTTCTCTATTGATTCTGAAAAAAATGACCTTCCTATGTATAGTAATCTTGGTTGACAGTAATTTTTTTTTCCAGAACTTGGAACACATCATCTCATATCCTCTTCGTCTTTAGAGTTTCTTGTCAGAAATTTGTTATTCTAATCAGTTTGCCTAAGACTCGACTTGTCCCCCTTGAAGATTTTAATTTTCTTTGTTGTTCTGTACTTTTGGCAATTTAACTGTACTATGTTAAAGAAATATTTTTTGCTAGTCATATCCATTTAGGGTTCTAAGTCTTTCTATACCTGGATATCCATGCAGTCCCCAATATTTTGGAAATTTTCTGTTATTATTTCATTGAGTCGGTATTTTATGCCCTAGGCATGTAGCTCTTCTCCTTCTAGTGTGTCAATGATGAGGAAGTTCGATCTTTCGTGGTGTTCCAGAGATCTGGTATGTTCTCTTCCTCTTTTTTTATGTTTTTCTTTTTGTACGCCTGTAATATTATGGCAAAATTGACTTCTAAGTCTGCTATTCCTTCTTCTGCTAGATCTAGTCTACTGCTGAGGCTTTCGACTGATTTTTTCCCTCTCTTATTGAGCTTTTCATTTTTAAGGCTTCTATTTGGTTCTTTTTCAAATCTTTGTATCATTACTGAATTGCTGATTAATACTTTACATTGTCTTTGCTAATTCATCCAACTTTTTATTTGTATTTTTTGATCTGTTACTCTGGAGTTAGTAACTCCAGGAGGTAACATTAACTTGTTTCATTTTTTTTATATTTCTTGTGCTTCTGTATTGATGGATGACTATCTCTCCCACTTTTATGTGATGTCCTTTTCAGTCTGTGGCTTTCTTCTGCCAAGGTGACTGGAAGTTCTTGTTTGTTGAGTTAATTCCAATTGGACTCTAGAGTGTAATCTTGATATAGCTTCTTTGGTTATGATTTATAGGTTTGGGCACAGTGTAACATTTTGGAATTACGAAGACCCAATATCTCTGCAAGTTCTGTAAGGGTGGGGACAATTTCAGGCAGCTAGAGTGCATGCAGCAGAGTGTGGATGCACCTTATGTGGTTTTTTCTTCTATCATGGGAGTTATGACTCGAAACAAAAGCTGGGTGTTTCCACAGGTGCTATTAATAGTAGCTCTGTTACTAGAAAGCACTTATAGTACCAGTTGTTCCAGTCATGTTGAAAGTCTCTCGACCGCTGTTTAGAGACTGTTGCTCATTTAGGTGCTTCATGAGGAGGGACTGGTATTGTCACCTTCAGTCTCAGCACTCTATATAATCAGATTGGGTATGAATATAATAGATGTCAAAGACACATATAGATGTTGTGTTAGCAATAATTGTGTTTTTTTCTCTGTGCAGCTATTCTGGGGGTTATTTACTCAGGGGCTGAACTTTCACCTCCAACTAGTTATGCCTGCTTTTTACAGGTCAACTGCTGCAAGTTTATGTCCCCCTCTTTTCTAAAAGTACAGGTGTCCACCAGGATTTGAGTGGGATTGAGCTGTTTCTGAACTTGGACTTAATTCTAATCAGCTGATCTTAGAGTGTAATCTAGAAACAGAGCACCTGCCCAAATGTGTGTGGGTCCCTGGGCTTGATCCCCAGTGAGAAGAAAAACAAAAAAAAGGGAAAGAAAAATAACAATAAGCAAAAATAAAAATTGATAAGATAGGAGAATGAAGAAGAAAAAAATAAAAATAGGAATTAAATAAAAAAGAAAAATGAGAAAAAAAACAAATTAAAATATTAAAAAAGAAATAACATTAAAAGTGACAATAAAAATAGAAGAAAAGTTAAAGATAGAATCAACAACAACAAAATGAGTTAAAACCTGTCCCTTCTAGCCATGATGCTTGAAAATTCCAGCAAGGGTGGGTGATCACAGGCTATCCTAATCTAATCTCTCTACGTTTAAGGTTAGAATCTGCCAGGAATGGGTAGTGGGTAGTGGGCTATGGTTGCAACTCTCCCAAATTATTGGAACAGAATTCAGGCTGCTTCAGGTATTTTTCACTCAATTGGTAAAGGCAGAATTTTAGCTGCCCCAACCATATATTATCTTCAGAGATTTTTAGTCTGAACACCCAAGGGTATAGCAAATGCTGGGGCAGCAGTGGGTCTAGACCCTCTCACCATTGAGGTTTGGGTGGAATGTGTTTTATTCCAGATGTATATTTACTCTGCAAGTTTTTAGTCTGCATGCTTGGGGATGTGTCAAATGCCAAACCCCTGAGGGTTGGGGGAACAATAAATCACCGATTTCTGTGTGGGAAAAGGGGTGGCAGGAACTGAGCAACCTGCTACCCTCAATCCAGGTACCTTCCAATCTGGCTCTTGTTTTGTGAAACCACACACAACTGGTATTGCTATCTAATTTTGCAACAAAATTATTCACCCTCCACTGTGCCTTACCAACATGACACTTAAAGTCCATTGTTCTCTTTTCTATTATTGATATGATTCATATACACTGGTAATTAAAATTTAATAAAATGTCACTGTATGACAAGATGAGTAGTAACTATATTCCTGGGATTTATAGTTCTCAAGTAGTAGTGTGAGCAGATTAGTGGTACATAAATGTTTCTGTCACATTTACTCCAGCTTGTCACTATAGTGTAAAATCAGCTACAGACAGTATGTAAATGATAACTGCTATTGTGTTCTAGTAAACTTTACTTACAGACACAATATAAATTTATATGAATTTTGAATTAAATATAAATTTGCATTTATACAACTTTAAATAATTTATTATTATTATTAACCATATATGAATGAAAAAAATTATTCTTAGCTCCCAGGTCATAAAAAATAGATTGTCTAGGTGGTCCCAAAAGGCCACAGTTTATTTTGATGTTGACTGTACAGTGCCCATATCTGAATTATTGTTTGTACTTCCCAAACCTGTTATTCTCCTGTCCTTTCTACCTTTATAATGATATCTCTGTCCACGATGCTCAAAGTAAAATTGCATTTCAAGTATGAATTCTTCCTGTTTTTAATATATAAATATGATATTTTGTTAAATCTGTCTCCAAATATTTCCATGTTTCTTTTGTGGCTGAAAACAAAAATTTCAATTTTTGTTGTTAGTCTGTCAACATAGAATTGAATTTTATAATTGGTGTTCTAGCCACCTAGTCCCCTGGGTAAACTCACTTAGAGCTATAGCATTTAATTTTCTGGTCATTTGAAGGTGATTTTCTATGTATCTGATCATCTCATCTGCAAATAAAGAATTACTTATCTTTCTATATCATCTGCAGCTCACTCCCCTGTTTTTGCACTGGCTGTGACCATTTGTCCAAATTTAATTGAAGTGATGAGAATAGGATAGTCAATCAGCATTTTTCTGATCCTAAGGGGGAAAGCATTTATTTCTCTCCATCCATTATATTATCTTTAGGACATGTGTTCCCACACGCGCACATACACACACACACACACACACACACACACACACACACCTAGGTACATCATAATTAAACTGCTGGAAACTAAATAAACAACACTTGAGGATATTGATATTCGGAAAAAATATAGCAGACATAAGTAAAAAAAATAAAAAGTTAAAAAATACAGCAGCCATGTATCCTAGAAGAAATTTAAAGGATTCATTCAAGTACTAAAAAATTGCCAGGCAACAGTTTGTATCAAGTAAAGAAAGAACCAGAAATGCTGCAGAGAAAAAAATCAATAAAATGTAATAGTAATGTTATTAAAGATTAATAAGTTGATTGATCAGTGGGCTGATCAAGGGACAAAAGAAAACATTTTAGTTTGAGTTAAGAATGAAAGAAGGATACTCTTTATAGGTCCTATAAAGAACATTAAGAAAATATTGTCAATAAAATTTATAGCTTAGATAAAATAGATGAATTTCTTGAAAGAGAAATACATCTATTTTATCTAACTAACTGCCTAAACTCCTTTAAGAATAAGTAAATAACCTAAAGGCACTTATTTCTATTTCAAAAATAAGTGTAAATGGCTCCCCACAAAGAGAATTTTAGGGGCAGGTGGCCAGCTTTCCCAAACATTTAAGGAAGAAATTGCACCAACTCTATACACATTTATATAGATAATGGAAGAGGAGAAACTACCTTTCAATTTCTTGTGTGATGCCAGCCTATTTATGCAAAAGTTAGACAAAGACACTGCCTGAAAAGAAGTCTGCATGCCAACATTTCTCCTGAACACTGATGCAAAAATCTTTAAATAAACATCAGCAAATAAATTTTAGTGAGAAAAAGAATTAATTATGACCATAGGTGATTATTCCAGAAATGTAGTTCCTTTTTACATTTGAACATCAAACAATGTTACTTGTCATGTCTAAAATATTATGCAATTATACATTTCTATATATAAAGATTTATATTATATTATATATATACATAAATTATATTTTGTGTAAATATATCAATAAATATTTACAAATAAATTGTCCTAATGGTTTTCAGTTACAGCTGACCTCTGCTTTGTGTCAGTGCAGAGGTCTCTCCAAGAACAGAAGATTATTTTGGCCTTTCGTTAGAAACAACAGATCTTTGACATCTGAAGAAGTATTATCTTCTTCTTCTCAATGAGCTTTAACTAAATCAATAGATTCAAAGCAGCAAATTTTACTTTGAGGCTAGGAGACTTTTCTTACTAAGGCAACTGCTTCATGGAAGAAAAAGTTCCAAGAAAGAGAGTACATCTTCCTTCCTGTGCTCCCGCATCACCTTCCACATGCCTGTATCCCTGAAGGTGGTCCTCTACAATCTCTCACCCTATCTTCATGTTTCTCACTACCTACTAATCGAGGTCCATGGATAATACACCCTTGTTTCTGGGGCTTTCAATTATTCTAGATTGTTATGCTAGTCCTCACTTGACTGTTAGGCTTTTAAAAGTTGTAGTTGCTTTCTTTGTCCACTTTTATTATTGCTCTGTCTTTCTCTTAGGCTCTGTCAAATGTGAAATCTGGATCACTTCTGAGATTCACCATCTACTCTTTGGAATTCAGCTAGTTTGATCAGCTTGCACCTTTGGCTTTTTCAGGGGTTATGAACAATTCAGGATTTTGTAGATAATCTAGAATTTTCCTCATCCTTAGCATGAAAACAACTTAAAACTTTCTATATCCTAACTGGAGATGGAACAAAAAATGTTTAATGAGAAATGTATATGTACAATATAATTTCAGTGTCAAAAACACACAATGAAATTATGAATACAAAATTCAAGATGATAGTTATCTTATTTGAGGGAGGCAATGAATGGCTTGGGGTGAGAATAATTTATAGATGTAGGTTATATAAATTTTTAGCTTTGGGATTGTAGACTATTTAAAGCATCTACCTAACTATGTAAATAAATAAATAGATCACACCTGGACTCACTAGATGAGAATGTTGAAAATCAGGAATTAATTTAATACAATCTTTTGTCCCCAAGGTGAAAAAAAAAATAAAGTATAGTTAAGAATGGATTTATATTGCAGGAGTTTCTTTCCTTGATATAAACAGAACAAGCACCGATCTTACTACAGAGGTAATGAAATGATTGTTCTCTTTATGCAGTGAAAGTATTATTCAAAATATTTTACTCTAGTTAAACTACACTTGGAATGGCTTTAAGCTTAACCTATTGCTAGGTTAAATACATTCAGTGAAGTGGATTTATGGCAACTTTAAATTTGCCACATCTTCTCTTCTTCTACAATTTATCACTCATCCCATGAAACACAATAGCTTACTTTTCAACTTACCAAGAGCTTTGTGGAATTGGAAGCTAATTCAAAGGCATGATTGGTAGAACTTGAGGTTCTCCTTAACGTCTCTGTTTTCTACTTCTCTCACATCCAATATGGTCTTGTCAAATCTACCAACTTAGTATCTCTTGAATTCCATCATTAATGCAACTTTCCTTCTTCAGTTCCTTGTCATTTCTCTCCAAATTATTGGTTTAAGTGCTTCCTAATCACCAGCTTTGCCCTCTCCAACCCATTCATTCATCACTTTAATTCTGCTAGTGTCTCCTTCTAAGTCAATGGATAAAGCCCAAGTCTCAAATATTAACCATTAGATTCTCTTTGACCTGCCCATATATATCACTGTTGTGGTTTACCAGATCTCTTGTTGTGGTTTACCTCTCTCTTTCCAAGAACTATAGTCTGTAAGATCTAAAGATAATATCCTAAGATATAAATCATTTGTTTGTATCTCAGCAATTTTATTTGACCTATGGACTGTACCATGAAATGAGTCAAAATGTGCCCTAATTTCGGCTTATACTTCAAGATGTTTTCATAAAATGGTTCTTATAATAATGTCCCCAGTTTATTCCCATTAATTCTACCCCATGCTTAACACATTATCCTAACAAGTCAAGAGAGACTTTGTTTTGCTATATTTTTGACATTTGTAATTAGAGGTTCTCTAAATGGGTACCATGCCAGACTATATGCTATGGTATTTGTGTTATCCCCAAATTCATGCCTCATGACTCATCAGTTACCTCTATTATTATTTGGTCAGTTATGGAAGATTGGACCATTCCTGAATTTGTCCCTTGAACACACCATCTATATGTGTATGTGTATGAACCCATATTTCTCTTCTGTGATTCTAACACAACACAGTCATTGGCACATATTTGGCAAATCTCTGTCCAAAGAATGCAACAGTGCTGGAACACTGATGCTTCCTAGAAGTTTTATTCAGAAGCTGCCCCATGCTTTCTGAGTAAAGTTGATTTTACATATTGGGTCCTTCTATCTGGTGGTTTCCTGGCCTGTGTGTGCTGGAGTTGAATTCCAGGGTGAACTAGTCCATGTCTTTTCACTAGCTATTGAATTCTTCCCAGGGAGAACAGAAGTCTGGCATTGCTTTCAATGACACATCCATGACATGAATTCTGGTTTCTATTAAAAATCAAAAAGCAAAATGTTTAATGCCAGAAACAAAAGTATAGACAATGTCCCATACAAACATTAGGGCACTGATTAATATTCTAAGCAACCAGTCATGAGGGGCTGCCAGTGAGGTCACAAGTGGACCATCACATAAGCGGTCTAATTGAGAATGAGCTGGAGACTGCAGCCTTCTTCCTTTATGGATCCTTTGGATTTTCTGTTCAGTGGTTCCAGTTAAGAAAGCTGGAATATTACCCAGTTCAAGGCAAAGCAGTTTCTCAGTAGGGTGTATGGCATCTCTTGAGTTCAGATTTTTCAAGTAAAGTAGGCTCAGTAGCCTAATTTATGCACACATGCATGATGTCTCCAAAAGGGACTTAGGGATATGGTTCCAGCGCCCAAGAAAGTAGCTGTCTTTGCTCTGTCATTTCAACTAAGACCCAAGTGGCTCTTCTACCTAAAAATGTAAATGCATGTCTTATACCTACTCTATGCCAGGCAAGGTTATGGGGGAAAAAAGATTAGTGTTTGCCCTCAAGAAGCACACAATCTGATGGGAGAGATGAAGATATAACTTATAAAAAGATATTCAGTATATAAAGAACTATGATAGGGGTATATGATGGGATATTGAACTTGCCTTCAGGATTAGGTGATACTGGCCTGATTCCAGATGCTCACCATTAGTCATTCATTCCTTTGTGGCTCAAGAATTGGAGAGGTTTAAAATGGATATATCCTGCATGAACAGAATACCCTACAGATGTAACAGAGTAGAAGGTCCATGAGGACATAGAGAAATAGTGAATTTATTTTGTCAAGAGGAGGAGAGGAATATTAACATACTATTTAGGCATTTCTGTGTAATAGTCTTACTATGTGCTAGAAGCTAGTATCAGAACTTTATCTATCATTTCACTTAGTCCTCTGACAGTCCTATTAGCTAGTCAGGGTCTTGAGAATGAGAACCTTCTGAAAAAAAATTTGGGGGGCAAAGTTACAGACTAAGGAAGGGTGCTCCATTGTGTAAGGCAGACTAAGGGTGAAACTGAGTGAAGGATGGAGAAAGCATGCAGAGGTATCCCCCTAGAAAGGGCAGGTTTGTTGGACTTAGAATAGAATCTGAAACAACAGGAGACTATGGAGTGTCTTAAAATGACTAGTTGGAAGGGGCAGGAGAAGATGTAGTGGTTAATTAACTTACTAGCATAACTACATTTTAAACACTGGTTCTCAGCAGTTTGATAAGTGGTCTATTCTTGGATTTTCAGTTAGAAAAATAACCTTCTCTTTTATTTACAAGAAAGGGATTAAAATAATTGTATTTTTGCTAATTTTTGTTTCAGGATTACCAGGTGCTGGAAACTAAAACACTTGGCATACATTATTTATTTGAACCTGTGTATAACTGTCTAAGAGCCCTGCTTCCTGAGAGAAAACTGATGCACAGGGAGGGAAAATTACTTATCCAAAGCTCCCACCTCTGAAGTATCATTGTAGCCAATATTAAAACCCCAGCACTTTGACTCCAGAACTTACACTCTTGACCCCAAACCGAGGAGAGTGTTAGATTATAACTCATGCAAAACATTTTAGTTTGGGTGGAAAAAAAAACTCAAGTAAATTGTAGCAAGATGTGTCCTTTCAAAATTAAAATAAGGTTTAAGCATTTAAAATTTTTGCTGTGAGTCCTTGCAGACCACTAACAAATGTTTTCTGTCTCCAGCAGAGTTTGGAACCAATTGTGGTGGTAGCTTTTCACCATCACCCCGTGGCTCTCTGCAGCTGTGATCCTCCAGAGATGCAGTTTGGAGCTATCTTGTCTGCAGCTTCTTCATGCCAGACCCATTAGAAGCTGAAGTCCCTTTCTTTTTTATTTTTATTTCCTGCAGACATAACCCTGCCTGAGTCACCTAAAATTATTACCAGTCATTAGCCCCTCCTTGTGCTAAAGCTTGCTCCGAGAACTATTTTTTTTCTCCTATTTCAATTGCTTCCTTCTCCCCAGTATCATTTTCTTCGCAGGGAGGGGGTGGGCACAGATCTGTCTTCTAATGGTTTACTTGACTTTTCATTGGGAGAAACCTGCAAAAATGCTTTTCAAAACATTTTAAATGTCAGCAAATAGTCTGGGAGGTGTTTAAGTGCAATGGAAAAATAAGAGATTCATAAGGAAAGGGTTTTTGGGGTATTTGGACAGAAGAAATGTTAATATTGTTTAAAGTATAGTTTTGTCTTCCAGAGGGACCCATGTAGCATCTTTTTTTAAATATTTCTTTTAGTTGTACTTAGACATAATACCTTTATTTTATTTATTTATTTTATGTGGTGATTAGGATCAAAACTAGTGCCTCACATGTGCTAAATGAGCTCTTTCACTGAGCCACAATCCCAGCCACCCCATCTAGTCTCTTTACATGTGGCTATTCTGCCCCAGGAGCTCAGCCTCACAAAGTTTAAGGTTTATGACAAGCAAATATAAAATAATGGAGGTAGCCAAGCAAACTAGGCAGGGGCATTGGCTTTAGCACCCAGAAGTCCACTACCAACGTGTACTACCTGGGGACTTGGGGAGGGGGAAATTTCTGTGCTTTATCTCTGACAGTCTCCATTGCCCTCTGTAAATTAGGGATAATGATAATAATTAACTCATAGTTTTCAGGAAGATCATGTGATATGTATAAAGCTCTTTCTCAAGTGCTTGGAATGTATTAAGATACAAATACTGGTTATGTTACTTTAAAGCAACATAACCTTTACTTTTCTTTGGCATTGACATTAAAACCACAACACAAATAGTATAAACATGTTGGTATCAAATTTTTCTTCATTGGGCTGGGGATGTGGCTCAAGTGGTAGTGCGCTCGCCTGGCATGCGTGTGGCCCGGGTTCGATTCTCAGCACCACGTACAAACAAAGATGTTGTGTCCGCCGATAACTAAAAAATAAATATTAAAAAATTCTCTCTCTCCTCTCCTCTCTCACTCTACTCTCTCTTTAAAAAAATTTTTTCTTCATTGAGAGAAACCCTAGAAGATTTTTTTTTCCTTCATGTAATTCAACTTTGACCAGACCAGAGTCCTGTCTCTTTCCTCCCACAATACACACTGTGTTCTCAGTATGTGATTTATGGGCACCTCGCTCTCTTGTATGATAGTTCACAGCATCATGGAGGAACTAACTCAGACTTATAGAAAGTTCTTACTCTAATCTCTGATTTTCAGTAAGTTCTTCCTATTGATTTAAGTTCAGTTCCTGAGGACCACCTAGGATGGACTAATTCTTTTTTTTTTTTTCCAAATGGCCCAAATTTGTGAAGATATCTGGTCAAGTTACTTAGTCATTCTGGGACTGGGTTTACTTATATATGAAGCAGAGATTATTGTTTTAACCTCATGGTGAGAAGAGTCATAGTGCATATAGTAGGTGCTCAATAAACCATGGTGTGTCAGATCCAATTAAACTGCCTCCCCATATTCTGTGAGTTTCTGTTCTATGTGACTGCTTGCTTTCTAGAATGATTGCCTGATATGAACTATTCTACAGGCTACACAGGAAAAGTTGACTCTCTTTTGACTTACATGGCAGCCCTCCATGGTGGGGGCCATGTCTATTGGGTTCTCTCTTTTTTGGACAACCAGGTGCATTGTGATAATTTTCCTGGTCCCTTGTGTCACTGGCAGTCACAATCTGGTAGTGCCTTTTCTCTCTTCTTTTTTTGATTCCTGTCCCAATGTTGCTCTCTACTCCTGGGACTCTCCATACCTTGAGGTTCCCACACTTGTCCCTTGGTTAATTTGTTCAGACCAGCAAGACAGGCTGAAGATGAGACTTATGAGCACCAGCCAGCCTACTCCTTTCATCAGAGTTTGTCTATAGGTATTGCTCCTGCACCTGTGGTTCTGACTTCCTCTAGTTGGAGAGAAATAGTTCTGGGATGAGGAGGAGCTCATGTCCTCTGCAGAACACTATCACTAATAGGAGCCTTTCTTTTTGCTCCCTGACAGTTTTAGAGAACAATAGTTTCAGGCCAGTCTCTGAAAATGCCCCATGAGTTTAAGCTTAGACCTTCTCTTCTACCTTTGCCACTGCAGTAGACTCTTCCTTCAATTCTCACTCATCTGGTGTTTTATCTATGAAAACATGGAACAGTGAAAGTGGCCTGGTATGTTATCTGTTGGAGGGGATGTGCTTGAAGATTCATAGTGGTTTTATGAGAAAAGAGTTCTAATGTACCTGGAAATCATGGAGTAGGAAGAAAATTTTTTCTGTAAATGTTTAAGTATGTTAGACTTTACTGGTCATGACCATATAATCTCTGTTGCCACTAGTAAACTCTGCAAGTGTGATGCAAAAGAAACATTTGTAAATGTAAATGAAGGGGCATGGTGTATTATATAATAAAACTTTACCAAAAAAGGCTGTAATGGTTAATTTGAATTGTCAACTTGATTGTATTAAGATATGCCTAAGATTAAAAAGCATTAAGGTGTGTCAATGGGAGAATGTCTAGGAATGATGGGTATGTGGAATAGCAAACTGAAGTAGGGATCCTCCCCAAGTGTGGAAGAACTGCCCAATAAGTGGGAGGCTTGGATGGAATAAAAGTTGGAAGAGCAAGGAAGCATTAGCAAATGGAAACTCTATTCTTCTTGAAGGGGTTCTTGATTGATGCTGCGATTTCCTGAGGACATCAGACACTCCCTCTTTCACTCTTCCAAAGTGGACTCTACCAGTCATTCTCCAGGGCATTTCCAGAAGCCTTTGATGGGTACCATCATGGATCCCCCTTGTTCTGAGGTTTCATCATCTTGGGCTGCACAACTAGTGATTCCTCCAGCCTGTAGACAATCATTGTGGACTATTCAGCTTCTGGTTGTCTAAGCCAATCTAATAAATCCTCTCTCTCTCTCTCTCTCTCTCTCTCTCTCTCTATATATATATATATATATATATATATATATATATATATATATATATATATCTCCTGCTGATTGTGTTCCCTAGAGAATCCAGTCCAATACACAAGTGTTGGGCCAGATTTGGCCCATCAGCTGTGTAACAGATTCAGACATTTGCTCTAAACAATAGAACTATATGATAACAACCAAAGGAGAATGTGGGAAAATGTATTTGGTCAATACCTTTCAATATTACCATTTTAAAATTCATTCTATTTTAATTTACTAAAAACACATTGATAGAAGGAAAGATAGTCAGTTTTTAATGAGTACCCCCCCATAAACTGGATTCCAGTTTAGTGTTTCCATATGTATAGTATTTTTTGTCTTCACAGTTCTATAAAAACAACTGTTGTTACTCTAGTGTTTGGGTGAGATGAATAAATGGAGACTCAGAGACAGGTTAATTGTTTGCTTGTAAAAGATAGTGTCGATGTTCAGAAATAACCCCATCCCACTTAACTTGATAATCTATTTTAGAGTATTGTAATTAAGCACCTTCTACATACAAAGGTCTGTACTGCTGATTGCATAAAATAGAGAGATGAATAGACATGGTTCCATTTCAGTTGAAAGTAGAATAAAATATCAGCAAAATAAGACAGGCTCTGATGACTCAAGAGAAGTATAAAGTAATAAAGACATTTAAAGGAGCTATCAGGGGAAAGCAGGGAAGGTGGCAAGTAAGTCAAAGAACAGGTATGATTTTGAAAGGTAGAGATGAGGAAGATAGTGAACTAAGCCAAGGAGTGAAGTGTAAGAAACTGTGCCCAACTGAGGAGGTTCAAAACCATCAAAGACAAAACTTGCCTTCATTATAATTTGGCTAAAGGATTTGCTCAGCCCCATCCCTAAAGGCCTACTCTTGAGTTCAGCTCTGACCTCATTAAATGAAGTCCCACTCACCTGATTTTCTCTTGGAAGGGTGTCTCATTGAGTACTGATGATGGAAAAATAGAATTCTGATCAATAGAACAAAAGGGTGCAGAGTGGGAACTAATGAGCCAGAAGTCACATAGGTATTCCAAGAAGGAAATGCAGAAAACAGTTGCAGTGGGACCAGAGCTAGAAGGTCTAAAGTAAAGGAATGGGCACTCCACAGTTCATCTTTACTGAATACTGGATGCCATAAGTGATTGGCCTGTCTTAAGGATAAATACCATTTTCAGGTGAGTCTGTAAAAACAGTGAAATGACTGAATTCATTGGTCACTTGCCTTTCTCAATTGTGTAACTATTTGAGCAATAATTGTCATGTATTTTACCATCCTTGGATTGTGAGAACTTTAAGGGCTCTCCTTTCACGTGATCCTTGCATTTAGCCTACCACTTTGTGTGTAGTGTGTGCTCAGTAAACATGTGGATTGGTTGCTTGAATGTATGATGGAATTCAGCCAGGCTCCTTTTCCAGGGTGAGAGCTTGAATCTTGCAGGAACTTGCCCAGCCTTTCCTAGCAAGAACTGCATCTTCCATGGGGGAGTCCTCTAATCTACTGATACTTCCTTCAAGCTCCTCCTCGCCTGTGAAGGTGCATAGCCAGGAGGAAGTGCTCACATCAGCCAGTATAACCAAGAGCCTTGCATCACTCATGGGGAGAAGGAGGTTTTCCAAGCTCTTGTTGCTGTGGAGAAATACAGATATATTCTAAGAGGTCAGTGGTGCTCTTAACACTGCATTTGTGCTATGTTTCATATAAATATTTTTACTGGAACATTTTTTGGCAAAAAATCCTAGCTCAAGGACTTTGGAGAGCAGGGAACCTTCACTCACCACATGCCAATGGAATGCACTTGAATCAACTGAGGGCCAGTGTGATTTGAAATCATGTTCTTTTTTACTTTTGTCTTGATTGCTTTCCCACTGACTCGGTGTCTACCCTTTATCCTTTCTTCAAATGGGAAACAGCTGGGCTAAAGTGAAGTCCATGTCCAAATTCCTCACTCTATTCTCCTATCAAGGAAGCAGCAGCTGTTTCTGACACACTAATCCTGTTACAGATGTTTTGCTAATTACCAAAATGCTCAATTTGGCAATTGAGCAAAACTAGATTCACACACTTAAACATCATCTGCCTCCTATGGTAGGTCTCTTTAAAGAATCCTTCCATTCTTTAAAAAGAAATCCTCAGAGGGTCGCCTCTTCCCAGAGTTGGATGAGTTTAAGGAAACGCAAGAAATAAACTTTAGCTTATTTCACAGGGAGTGAGGTCCATTCATCCCGTGTCCTTCCCACTTTGCAATGCCTAATACATAAGGCTGTTGATGACTGATTGGGGAGGGGAATGGACATATTCAAAATCATATGCTCTGCTTTGCTATTTTCCATGGTTCAATGTCATCCACAATGTGTTTAACCCAATTCCTTGCAACCAAGGATAAACCAAAATATTATAATGTGCTCATATAAGGAGCTTTACATCTTTTTCTTGTCTGAATAGTTTCTTTTACAAAAAATAATAGTTTCTACTTTTTAAATTTGTTTTAATTAGTTATATATGACAGCAGAGTACATTTTGACTCATTGTACACAAATGGAGCACAATTTTCATTTCTCTGGTTGTGCACAATTCAAAGTCATACCATCATACATGTACATACAGTAATGATGTCCATTTCATTCCACCATTTTTTTCACCTTATATCCCTCCCCTTCAGTTAATTTCTACCTATAGAGTAAACAATTTTTTATTTTTTTATTTCTTGGTGTTTCTTCTATATCTCTATTAAAAATCAAAAGTCACTGATTCTACCTTGGCCATGTCTCCTTCCTCACCTCCTCATGCTCTCCTGCAGGGGATACCAGCTTAACCCAGACCCATTTTCTTTCAAACCAACCCTTGGCATTTGTTTCCAAGCTGGACTCCTACATATTTGATTCTTCAATTCACATTCTCATCATGATCTTTGCAAAGCTGTGAGCTGATCCTGCTACTCTCCTTCCTATATGCTAGTAACTCTTCCCTTCCTTCCAAAGTAAATCTGAACCTTTAGTGCGTTGCACAAGATGATTTTTGCTCATGTCCTTGTCCACTTCTCTTTAGTTTCCAAAGGACTTGCAGTTGCTACATCACATCGTGCCTTTTATATTTCTGTGCTTGTATTCATGTCGAACTATTTATGGGGAATGCCTTGACTTGCTCTGTATTTCTGTGAAGCTTCTACTCATATTTTAAGACACACCAAAACACCTTGTCTGCAAAGGCCATAAAGACTCAAGGGATGAGTGGCCCTTCTACTGTCACTATGTTGCACTTCATGCAAACCTTTTCTGGCTTTCATAAAACTAAGAAAATTGTTTGTTTGCATGATCAGTTCCTCCATTAAACTACTGGCTTTATGTCACCCCTGACCCCAGCACAATGTCTGTCACATTGGTACTTAACAAATGATTATTTAATAATTGATTTTAAAAATTAGGGAAGATGCTCTGAGAAAATACCAGGGAATGGAACTTTGGAGACATATTCTAATTCTAGAATTTCTACTAGTTCCTTGAAATCTCTCTGGACCAGTTTTCTCACTTATAAAAGGAATGCATTTGATGTGGCCATCTGCATCATCTTTTCTAGGGCTGAGGGTTTATTATTGTAGTTCTAGCATTTTCTCAGTTAGCAAAGGCAGAACCAAATTCAAACTGGATCTCCTAATTTAGAGTCTAAGTATATTTATAATAGGCTTAAGCAAAGGTAACATTAAATTAAAATATATGTAGCAAGAAAAAGATCTATGGATCTTCAAGTTGGTGACAGGTAGTTCCAGCTATGAGACCCTGGGTGAGGCCTTGCTTCTCTGGCCCCAGTTTTTCCATTTGTGGGTGGATGGCATTGACCTAGATTGTAAACATGCAGCACTCCTTTTAGGACAACTTATTCCTTCTGTGCTAAAGACAGGCATTGCTGATCAGTTACAGAAGACATTCTCAATAAATCTGCTTGTAGATGAGAATTATCTCAACATCATGCTAGAAGAAGTCAGTCTATTGTATTGATATCTTCTAAATGCCAAGCATGCATTTAAGATTAAATGTAAAATAAACCATTTTCCATTCTCAGCACCAACTATTTTCTGAAGTCTCAGATCTGTTGCATTCTAACACATCCCCAGTGGGCTTTTGGTGTATTTAGACTTGTGTTTCTGGCCTCTGAGGGTGGCAATGAGGCAAGACTATGCACAGATTCCTAGAATGGGTGAGCTCTTTCATGGTGAGCCCTGTGTAATCACCATCCTGTGAGTGACCAGTAGTCTTGTATTTCCTTTCAGGCCTCATGCCAGTGACTCCATTACAAAAGACAACAAGGGTATCTACACTAACTGCAACTTAGCAAAGTGAAAATCAACCATAATTGGGGACAGATGTGGATGCACAGTTCACAAATATCTATTTTCTTCTCTGTGGACAACTACAAAGGAAGTGTTAACTGATTTTGGCATTTTTGTCTGCTTTCTATAAGGCTGATTTAGCAAAGCATGTGAACACTTGGGGAATCCTCAATGCTTTTGGAAAGTAGCTTACATCACAACATTTTCCAAGACCTAATTAAAATAATTTTTCTTTTCATTCCTGCCATGTAATAGGTGTAAAAATATATATATTTGTGCAGTGAATTCTTGATTCTCTTTAGCTAGCAATTAATACTGCCAAGTATTATGCTCTTCTTAGAATGATCCTTGATCATCTGAACACATATAGAACCTGCCCCTCTGTGAGCTGCCTTAGCTTCCCTGGGTTTGGAAACAACTGCATGGGGAATAATTGTTTACTTTTGCCTTATGTTTTTGGCTAAATTAGGCAAGCACCCTCAGGCGAGACAGCACCTTATTTTCTTGGTATCTTCTATTAGACTCAATATGTAGTCAGAATTAATGGATTATTAATTAGAGTTCTGGAAAGTTAGTCTTGAAAATGAGAGTCCTAAGGCAAGAAAGGAGGATTATTTGGGTAGGGAGCAATATGAGTAGAAGTCATATAAGCAAAATCATAATCTCAAAAATATAGGGTGATGAATGCCCTGATTTGATGAGATAAAATGCAATTTATCTAGACCTATAATATATATTCCACTTCTGCAGTGTATTTCAGGAAAATAAGAACAATGGTACATTCAAAAGAAAGGGACAAATCGGTATCTTGGCCAGCTCAGGCTACTATATAATACATATTGTACAGTAGGTGACTTAAATAACAAAGATTTATTTCATGGAATTCTGGAGGCTGAAAGCAGAAGATAATAGTGTTAACATACTTGGGATTTTAATGAGAGTTCTTTCTTGTGGTATATTCAAATGGCCATTCCTTAATGCTTGCACACCCAGAGCATGTTCTGGTCACTTTACCTTATTATAAGGGCACTGATCTCATTGTAAAAGCTCCATATTCAGGAATCTACCTAAATGTAATTATTTTTTAAATAGCCCATCTCCAAATAATACACGTTGGGGATTAGGGCATGGACTCTGGAAAGGTAGTCCACAGTAGCGAGTGTCTTGTAAAGCTTGCTACCTAAGGACTGTTTCAATGCTTTGGAACCATCTACTAAAGGAAGAAAGTGCTTATAGCTGCATGATGACTTTTTCTTCTATCAGACGCCATGTCTCTGATTTGATATCAAGCTCATTGATCCATTTTGAGTTAACTTTTGTGCATGGCGTGAGAAAGGGATTCAGTTTCATTTTGTTGCATATGGATTTCCAGTTTTCCCAGCACCATTTGTTGAAGATGCTATCCTTCCTCCATTGCATGCTTTGAGCCCCTTTATCAAATATAAAATAGTTGCAATTTTGTGGATTGGTTTCTGTGTCCTCTATTCTGTACCATTGGTCCACCCGCCTGTTTTTGTACCAGTACCATGCTGTTTTTGTTACTATTGCTCTGTAGTATAGTTTAAAGTCTGGTATCGCTATACCACCTGCAAATTTTATTGTCTCTACAGGTGGCGGAGGCATGCACATGTACAAGAAAGAGACAGACACCCTCTCCTTTTACCCAACAATTGGGAGGTTGAGTTCTTCCAGTTGGCCCCAATTCTTGAGTTTCCAAGTACAGAATGAAGCAGTTGCTAACAAAGCAATAAAACTGGGGGTGTTTCTCTTCCTCAACTTCTGTGTTTCTCTCATGGATCCATGCTTTGTACCACTCAACCTAATTAAAATACTTTTACACATAACTTTTTTTTTTAGGTTTTTATATCATTTCAAGAAGAAAGCAAGACTGAGAAATAAAGAAAAATGAGCCATGTCAACAAAAGCATCTGAGCTGTTTTGTATATTTGGATTCCTTTCTTGGCAAAACAAAATATATTTTAAATTTTCTCAGCTAATTTGCATTATATACCTATGCTAGTAACATAGACCAATAACTGCCTGGGTGAAATTTTTAAAAAAACTTTCAATCTCTTCACTTCATATGACATTCTGGATATTAAAGAATATTTTGCCACCAGAAAAACTGGTCTAAGCTGTGTCCATGCAATGAACATAAGTGTTCCAGATTAGAAATGCTTTTGAGGATAATTCTTCATAATTAAACATAAACCAGTAGAGCACTTAAAAATATGTTTAACTCTGGAAAGAAACCAGAATAGCCATGGCCCAAATTATCTGGAACCTAAAGAATAAGACTGAAGCTGAAATGTAAAAATGGAGTTGGAAAATGATATCAAACGCCAACAATGGGACCAAACAGTTTTTCTACGATTTTTTAAAGGCAGATGTTTGGATGCAAGAATAAAAAGGTTAAACAAACCCCTGATTTCTTTCATTCCACTGACATTGCTGAGACCAGTGGTTTTTAACATTTTTGGGGTCACAGACTTTTTGAGAACTTGATGAAAGCTTCAGATACCACTCCAGAAAAAGACTGATTCTCACATGAGCAGCTCTAAAGTAATACAGAGATCAAACAAGAGTCTCAGGCAAGGAGGTTAAGGGTTTAGACTTGAATGTAAACTTAAGGTCTATTTTGTAGCTCAGAACTTTCTTTGAGCTGTCCATTTTTTATATGAATGGTTCCAAAATTCTGGACTCATATTTTAACATATAAACATGCTATCAGTAATTCAAATTCAATGTACCTCAAATGTAACATCCTAAGTCATTCCATCCACTACCTTCCCCTTTTCCTGGGATTGCTTACATCTTATCCATCCTTGCTAATCCCTATCCTAGCCAGGTCATTACTATCCTTGTTGAGATTTAGCTATAGTCTTCTCAACAGCATCAATAAAGGATAGCTGCAAATATTTTCATCTTTGACTGCAAAACACTTAGATTTCTTTACTATTTCATGGGTCATATCTGAATTCTTTATTACAATAATGAAGACCCCACACCAAAATCTTGATTCTTATATTTTTCTACCCTGATTTTGAGAGTTTCTCATTCATACTTATTTCCATTCATATAATAAATATTTTGTAAGTATACACTCTATGCCAGGTCATCTGTTAATGTTGGAGATTTAATAATGAGCAAAATGTAATCTATATTTTTTATACTGAAGAGATGGACTAGAGTAGAGATAGGTTCTAAACAAATAATGTAGCTAAGTGTTCTTAGTGTTATTATCAACCTAATAATGTTATTCTATGTGAGCACCAAATTAGTAAGAGAAAATCTGCTCTTGTGAATTAAAAGTACTGTGTCTATTATAAGTACCCTGCATCTTTTATTTGAAAAAATATCCTGGATATCAATGCTGGGTTTTACTCTGATACCAGTTATCTTTCATTGTATCCCCTTTGGCCTACTGAGATAATACATAATGTCTTGTGCAATCTTCTTAGATAAATCATGCATTTGCTCCCCCTCCCTGCTCCTGTCATTTGCTTTCCTTCTATATTTCATCCAAATCCCTAACAGAATTTTGCTCAAGGCAAGGCCAATGACCTACATACAGAGCTACTCCCATTAATACAAAACTTTATACCACTAGAGAATTATCTTATGACCATAAAACAACTTTAGCCTAAGTTAAAGCCCCAAAAGAAGCAAAAAAACAGTTAAAACAATTCTAAGGGGACTACTGCCTTCCAAATATTCTTGTAGAATTTTGCATCAGAGGAGGAAGACACTGTAGTTGTTACTAAGCTTTACTTTCTACATTTTTTTGCTAAATATTAATTTATCCCCTACTAGGATGCCAGATATGGTGATAGGCATGCTAAGGACATACAAATTAATTCCCACTGCAACCCAATAACCAAGGTACTCCTGCCTACATTTTACAGGTACAGAAATTAAAACAATAATAATTTACATGCTTTATCCAGGGACATGGAGCCAACAAGTAATGAGCCCAAACTGAATCTTAAATTTCCTGATTCCCAGCAAACAGTTTTCTTCTCTGACATATCATGCTTTCTCAGCATACAAATATGCCAACCATTCTATTAACATTTGAGCCCTCTTATTGTAATACTGACAGATGCCTTCCAATGACCTCTGGAAGAGATCTCCTACATGTATTATATGCCAGTGATTCCTAAACCCATCATTATTAAAATCATCTGGGATATTTAAAAAATTACATTTTCAAGCCCAAATTTAGATAATTTTGATTCAATAGGCCTTGAATGGGGCTGAGGGACTTGTATTTTTAATAAAGTCTCCAGGTGATGTGATGTCCAGCCAGGTTTTGGATCATGGTTTACTCACATATCATCAGAGCTTTGTTTTTATCATGTAGCTATTAAGTTACTGAACTAAACATGAGAATTCCTGGTTGTTGGCACACATTTCACAAGGCAGAGTGGACATTGTTACTGTTCTGATAGCATCCATGCTAAGGTTCTAAAATCCAAAATTGAAGTGTATATTCTCTGTTGGGTTAAACTTTTAGTTTTTAATGTAATATTATTTGAGTGCCAATACATTATTGAGTCTGGTAATTAGTTTTGACTTACATCCTCTCTCTCTTCAGGAATCAGATGTACATCCAAGACCCAGACCTGAAAAAAAGCCAAATAACACTTGCTGGACGTTGGATTTCAACATAACACATGATGGAGGTTGGAAATAGATTCTGAGATGCAGTTTCTGGGATACTTATGAAGAAGTGATGTTGGATTCATTCCTGTAGAATGGAAATAAAAGAAACAATATTGTGCAGATGCGGAAGCTAAGCTGTGATATGGACTCACTGATAGATCACCTGACCCAATGGATAGCTTTGGAGCAGTTCTTCAGACTTATCCTGAGTTGAGTTGAGATGAGCAGATCTTTATATACTCTCATACAGACTGGTCATTGGATGTAGGTTGTCCCAGAAATGAACACAGCTTTGAAGGAGGTAGCTCTGCATAGCTAAAGCAATTCTCGATGGAGCTCACAGCTCAGTGGCTACCTGTACTCACAGGAAGTGGGACAGCCAGTCCTTCACTGAAGGGAAAACTTGGAAATGCATAACTATTGTTCGCCACAGAGGTTACCATTCTACTACTATGTAACACAATTTCAATGACTAATGGTTTTGTTTTGGTATCTGTCTCATGTATTCTCTAAAATTCAATTGTTTAGAAGACATCCTAACCCCTCATTTTCTTTTGGTTCTAATGTTTTCACCATGAGAATCCAAATCTCTAGTTTTCTATCAGAGTTGTCCTATCTGTACACAAGACTGGATCTGAGCATCCAGTCTTGGAAACAGTATAGACTTAGGATAAGCTCTCTGATACACATTACATTCTTGTGATTCTTTAAAGACAGAATTATTTTTCCTTATCTACTTCTTTCTGTTAAATAACAATGGTGACCTAAAAAACAAAGAAATTACTCAAGATATTATTGCACAATTGACTCAAAACTGGTCAATCTTGAATCCATGACAAGCTTAACAAGAGTTCAATTTTGATGCTACATATTTATTTTTACTTTTTGGAATGCCTTTAGCTGAATATAACCAAAAAATAATGCTTGAAAAATAGAGAAATCTATTGGCTCAAAGAATTGGAAATTCAGAGGCAGGGATTGCTTTGTAATCCATTAGTTCAACAGTCTTCAAGAACCTAATATCAATCAATTTCTCTGCCTGGCTACTTGGAGTATGAAATTTCCTTCTATATCTAATGCTTTTATGATGGCACCAGTAGCATAAGAACTATTTCATAATTCATGTTTGCTTGGTATTAGAGAGCTTCTTTCCTCCATATCTTGCTGGAAACAATGAATAAACAAACAAAAGATCCCAAAATCTTTCCTTTGATTGAGCCAACCTATGCTATGTATCTTTTCTGAATCAACATTAAACATTGCTATATACAGAATTACTTATATCTGTTACTCAGTCACTCACTGGTAAGGAAGAGTTACCCTAGATGAGGCAGAGAAACTAGGCCCATTCTCAGATGGAGTCATTTCCAAAGACAAATGACTGATATATAATGAGGCAGAGGCAACTATATATTAGTAGGTCAATTTCAATGTCCAATAGAGAATTTGAATTGCTCAACCTTTGTTTAATGTACCTTTTCACACTTTTCCTTCAAAAAATTTTTTAATTATAACAGAAATATATAACAAAGATATAAAGAATAAAATACAATGAAAACTACAGAACCCTAAAGAGAGAAATAGAAGAAGATCTTAGAAGATGGAAAAATATACCCTGTTAATGGATAGGCAGAAATAACATCATCAAAATAGCGATATTACCCAAAGTTCTCTATAGCTTTAACGCAATGCCAATCAAAATCCCAACGACATTTCTTGTAGAAATAGATAAAGTAATCATGAAATTCATATGGAAAAATAAAAGACCCAGAATAGCAAAAGCAATCCTAAGCAGGAAGTGTGAATCAGGCGGTATAGTGATACCAGATTTCAAACTATACTACAGAGCAATAGTAACAAAAACAGCATGGTACTGGTACCAAAACAGGCAGGTGGACCGATGGTACAGAATAGAGAACACAGAGACCAATCCAAAAAACTACAACTTTCTTATATTTGATAAAGGGGCTAAAAACATGCAATAGAGGAAGGATAGCATCTTCAACAAATGGTGATGGGAAAACTGGAAATCCATATGCAACAAAATGAAACTGAATCCCTTTCTCTCACCATACACAAAAATTAACCCAAAATGGATCAATGAGCTTGATATCAAATCAGAGATTCTGCGTCTGATAGAAGAAAAAGTTGGCTCCAATCTACATATTGTGGGGTCGGGCTCTAAATTCCTTAATAGGACACCCATAGCACAAGAATTAATAACAAGAATCAACAAATGGGACTTACTTAAACTAAAACGTTTTTTCTCAGCAAGAGAAACAATAAGACAGGTAAATAGGGAGCCTACATTCTGGGAACAAATCTTTACTCCTCACACTTCAGTTAGAGCCTTAATATCCAGAGTATACAAATGACTCAAAAAGTTAAACTATAAGATAACAAATAACCCAATCAACAAATGGGCCAAGGACCTGAACAGACACTTCTCAGAGGAGGAAATACAATTAATCAACAAGTACATGAAAAAATTATCACCATCTCTAGCAGTCAGAGAAATGCAACTCAAAACCACCCAAAGATACCATCTCACTCCAGTAAGATTGGCAGCCATTATGAAGTCAAACAACAAGTGCTGGCGAGGATGTGGGGAAAAGGGTACACTTGTACATTGCTGGTGGGACTGCAAATTGGTGCATCCAATTGGGAAAGCAGTATGGAGATTCCTAAGAAAGCTAGGAATGGAACCACGATTTGACTCAGCTATTGCCCTTCTCGGACTATTCCATAAAGAGCTTAAAAGAGCATACTATACGGATAATGCCATATCGATGTTCATAGCAGCACAATTCACAATAGCTAGACTGTGGAACCAACCTAGATGCCCTTCAATAGATGAATGGATAAAAAAAAATGTGGCATTTATACACAATGGAGAATTATGCAGCACTAAAAAATGACAAAATCGTGGCATTTGCGGGGAAATGGATGGCATTAGAGCAGCTTATGCTAAGTGAAACTAGCCAATCCCTAAAAAACAAATGCCAAATGTCTTCTCTGATATAAGGAGAACAACTAAGAACAGAGCAGGGAGGAAGAGCATGAGTAAAAGATTAACATTAAACAGGGATGAGAGGTGGGATGAAAAGGGAGAGGGAAGGGAAATTGCATGGAAATGGAAGGAGACCATCATTGTCATACAAAATTACATATAAGAGGATGTGAAGGGAAAGGGAAAAAACAATGGAGAGAATTGAATTACAGCAGATGGGGTAGAGAGAGAAGATGGGAGGGGAGGGGAGGGGGAATAGTAGAGGATAGGAAAGGTAGCAGAATACAACAGTCACTAGTATGGCATTATGTAAAAACGTGGATGTGTAACCAATGTGATTCTGCAATCTGTATACGTGGTAAAAATGGGAGTTCACAACCCACTTGATTCAAATGTATGAAATATTATATATCAAGAGCTTTGTAATGTTTTGAATAACCAATATAAAAAAGAATAACTATGTAAACATCATTCAACTTGAGAAAATAAAGTCCATTTTGTATTATATTTCTCTTCCTAGAGATAATGAGTTTTCTGAAAATGTTTAATATATCCATGTATTTTATTTTTTCTAGATAGATGTTTATTCCTAAAATATATGGTATTTTTATTATATGTAAGTACTATACAAATGACAATCATTCAATTTACCTTTATATCCATCATCTAATTCTATAAATGCTTTAGTCTCATTATATTGTTAATTTCACACACCAAGTGTCATCAACCAATCTGCAGGCCTGGGCTCAGAGAACCATGGGTATAAAGAGAAAGAAGATGATCTCCCACTTCAGCCCTTTGGTGAGAGAGCATCACCATGTCTGAGAAGAAAATTTCCAAAGCAAAAATCCCTAAAAGTGAGCCATAGAAGAGAGAAGAATAAGGAAAAGATGCTTATATTTTATCTATGAAATGAAAAAGAATCCTATATTAGGGACAATACCATTTAAAAAGTAACAGTCATAATGGACTATTTTTTAAATATTTTTATTAGATTTTGATGGACCATTATATTATTTACTTATTTATATGTGGTTCTGAGAATCAAACTCAGTGCCTCATGCATGATAGGGAAGTGCTCTACCACTGAGCCACAACCCCAGCCCCATGGTGGACTATTAAATGTGAGTTGGGAACACAGGATGCTTAAAGATGGTAATTAGAGGACAAACTAGCAAAAGTTTAACAGGAGGATCAGAAATGGAATCTAGGTAGTATAGGAGGGCACTTCAGATATGGTTCATTGTCCAAGTCAGAGCCTAACTGTCAAAACCATGGCTAGAAATCAGGCTAAAGGATGAAGGAAAATCAAAGACCCTGCCAACATAAAGAAGTTTTGCAAATCTATGTCTGAATTTCTTTTCCTTTTCTTTCTGTTTCTCCTTCTCCTTTTTTTAATGTAACAGCACTCCTTTTAATGTAACAGCTATGATAGGAGATGAAACCCAGGTGAGAAGGTAAATGGTCACCCAAATTCTGATGATAATAAAATTCAGATGATTTAATGACATTTGTAGCACTCTTTCAATGATCCTACCATCATCTTATCTCCTGGGAAGTATAATCCAGAAGTGGAAGGGCTAGGCTTTTATCCTTTATCATTCTTCATCCAATAAAGAGAGTGAAGATTCATGATGATGACTACCTGATCCCTACAGTATCTCTGAACCGTGGGCACATCATCCTGCCTCACCACTCATCCACCTCAAGCCACCATCATCTCTCTGAGCATCTGTAGCAATACTGTGTTGATTGCCCTGCTCCTGCTCTTGTTGCCTCACTCTAGCTGCAGTGATATTTTTGTCTCTCTTAAATAAATCCAGTTTATTTAGGCCTCAAGATTTTTGCCATATCGGTTTCTGAATAGAATAATTATGGGATAAATTGATTGGTGTTTGTTTCTATAATTTTTACAATCTTATCACCTCTCATATTTCTACTCTTATTTGGATAATTGATAATGGTAATGCCATGATTCTGCAGGTATTTTAGTGGAAAAAAGAAGGATTTAAAATTCAAGCCTTTAAGTTTTGTAGAATTAAAATCCACTGAACAGATAATTAAGGTTTATAAGAGAGAGGAAAATCATCTTTAAAGGACATCATATCTAATAAAAAATATTGCTTCCACTTGAGAAGATTAGAGATGTTGTGAATCTCAAGAGCCAAAGAGCTGGATAACCTTTGGCTTGGGGCTGCCACATGGTAGTGGAGTTTTCATATTTAAAGAAAGTATCACAAGATCTACCCCTCGTGTGACGTAGTTGTGACCATGACATATTAGAGAATCAAATACTTCTTCCCGCATTTTGGGAAACATATCATGTTGTATTAGTTTTCTAGTGCTGCTGCCACAAAAATAAGGCAGACTTTGGAGGAAGCAGGTCAGGAGTTTATTTTCTCAGTTCCACAGATTAAGTCCAAGATCAAAGTGCTGATTGAGTTAGTGTCCTCTCAGGTCTGTCTCCTCAGCTTTCAGATGGCTGACTTCACATGATCTTTTCTTTGTGTGAGTACATGTGTACTAATCTCTACTTCCTATAAAGACACCAATCATACTGAATTGAAGTTCACATTGATAGTCTCAATTTAATTACCATTTAAAGATCTTATCTCAAAATACAGCCTCAATGCTGAGATAAGAGGAGAAGAGAACTGGAGATAAGAACTTCAACATATGAATTTGAGGGAATGTTAAGTCATCCCATAAAACTCATAGATATTTGGGATTCTAGATATAGTGGTGTTCTAGTCAGGGTTTCACCACTGTGAGAAAAAAAACGTGACAAGAACAACTTAGAGAACGAACAGATTATTTTGGCTGATGGTTTTAGAGATCACAATCCATGGTTGGCCAACTTCATTGCTCTGAGCCTAAGGTGAAGCAGAACGTCATGGAGGAAAGGCATGATGAAGGAAAGCTGCTCACCTCAAGGCAGCCAGGAAGCAGGGAGAAAGACAGAAAAGAGTCAAGGACAGATATAGTTCTCAGCCATGACCTGCATGCCCACAGTTACCATTACCATCCAGTAGTTCATCTATCAATGGGTTAATCCAGAAAATGCATTAATATATTGATGAGGTCAAAGCTTCAATTTTTGCATAAAAGTCCCACTTCTGAGTCTTGCCAAATTGAGGATCATGCTTTTAAAACATGAATTTTTCAGGGGGCATCATTTCACATTCAAACTATAAGAGTAAGCATGCCCCAAAATGATGGAGAAAGAATTTCATTAGCTATGTGGCATATGGGCGCAACACATTGATAATAGATATTCATAATAGGGGAATGTTTAGATTTACTAATATAAGGAGACTATTTTTCACACCAAGTTTGTCATCAGTGCTATGTGTCACAAGATAGCAATGCACAAGGAGCTATAAGAATAATGATGAAAAGTATCCAACTCAGTATCATGTTGGTTGTTGTCAAGGATTTTCAGGGAAATGACCCAGAGACACTGACATGCAATGCTATTTTTGTCTGTCAGGTGCTTATAAATATTCTACAATGTCAGGCAAACTATCTTATTGATAACAGTGCAAACATGGAGAAATTCAGCAAAATAAACAATAAGAGGGGTAAATAGGGAGCCTACGTCCTGGGAACAAATCTTTACTCCTCACACTTCAGACAGAGCCCGAATATCCAGAATATACAAAGAACTAAAAAAATTAGACAATAAGATAACAAATAACCCAATCAACAAATGGGCCAAGGACCTGAACAGAAATTTCTCAGAGGAGGACATACAATCAATCAACAAGAATATGAAAAAATGCTCACCATCTCTAGCAGTCAGAGAAATGCAAATCAAAATCACCCTAAGATACCATCTCACTCCAGTAAGATTGGCAGCCATTAGGAAGTCAAACAACAACAAGTGCTGGCGAGGATGTGGGGAAAAGGGTACTCTTGTACATTGCTGGTGGGACTGCAAATTGGTGCGGCCAATTTGGAAAGCAGTATGGAGATTTCTTGGAAAGCTCGGAATGAAACCACCATTTGATCCGGCTATTCCCCTACTCGGTCTATTCCCTAAAGACCTAAAAAGAGCACACTATAGGGACACTGCTACATCCATGTTTATAGCAGCACAATTCACAATAGCAAGACTGTGGAACCAACCTAGATGCCCTTCAATAGACGAATGGATAAAAAAAATGTGGCATTTATACACAATGGAGTATTACTCTGCATTAAGAAATGTCAAAATCATAGAATTTGGAGGGAAATGGGTGGCATTAGAGCAGATTATGCCTAGTGAAGCTAGCCAATCCCTTAAAAACAAATGCCAAATGTCTTCTTTGATATAAGGAGAGTAACTAAGAACAGAGTAGGGATTAAGAGCATGAGAAGAAGATTAACATTAAACAGGGATGAGAGGTGGGAGGGAAAGGGAGAGAGAAGGGAAATTGCATGTAAATGAAAGGAGACCCTCAGGGGTATACAAAATTACATACAAGAGGAAGTGAGGGGAAAGGAGGAAAAATATAAGGGGGAGAAATGAATTACAGTAGAGGGGGTAGAGAGAGAAGAGGGGAGGGGATGGGGGAGGGGGGATAGTAGAGGATAGGAAGGGCAGCAGAATACAACAGACACCAGAATGGCAATATGTCAATCAATGGTTGTACAACTGATGTGATTCTGCAATCTGTATATGGGGTAAAAATGGGAGTTCATATCCCACTTGAATCAAAGTGTGAAATATGATATATCAAGAACTATGTAATGTCTTGAACAACCTACAATAAAAATTAAGTTAAAAAAATAAAAAATAAAAGAGCTTGGTCAAGACAAAAAAAAAACAAAAAAAAACATGGAAAAATTTTCTTTGTAGGTAACACTTCTAATTTTAAATATGTAAGATAGAAATTACTTAATAATGGTTTATTTATGTGTATTTATAAATGATTAAAATCTTGAGTTTGAATGTAATAAGCTAGTGGGCTGTAGTTGGTGAAGATATATTTCATGCCTTCTCATTTTCAGCAAAAGTTTGTGACATCATAGAATATAAGTCTGTGGAGTTTTAAATTTTAATTTAGTTATTTATGCATTGTATAGAACAGTGCCTGAGACTAATAGGTATGGACGAAACTGGAAAATGGGCAGAAGAGCAATAACTATTAAAGAGCAAAAAAGCAAGTAGAAAGAAGTGAGAAGATGAGGAAGAAATAAGAGTGAACATTTTGCAAGGAGAAAGAAAACAGGAATCAGGTTCAAGTGGCTGGCCAGTTTCCTCTCATTTTCCCATCTGGGCAGAACACATTGTGGCACTTGGGAACCTTCAGCTTGCAAGAACTCATCTGTTTCTCTTGCAGAGTTAACCTATACAGTGAGCAATTCTATTTTTGCTTCCTGGGAAACTTGCTCTTTCTGAACACAACATTGATTTTCCTCTCTTTCACAAGCAAAAACCCAAACACTTGTATCTTATTTACATTTCTCTTTTCATGCTCATCATCCACACTGTCAGATCTTAACAAATTGTATTGGTAGGAGGCCTCTGTTGTTACAGTAGCTGCCTCCATGCTAATACTCATAAACACAATGCCTTGGCAAAGTCACTGTGCAATGAAGGGGGAAGAAAATACTCGTATTTACTTAGGAAGATGGGCCAATACACTCTTAGAAATAAGATATATACCCCTTTATAGTTCTGTGCTGTAAGTGCATTAATTTTCCTTAGGAATATATAGAAGTGCTTCGGGGTAAAGCATATTTACACTTGTATATGAAAAGCCCAATTCAGATGTAAATGGCACTCATGCTCAGATCCTTTCTGCTTAATATTTTATAATTGAAATTACTCATTTCAACTACATGGCAGGGAAATGTTAACAAATGTTAGCATCCAAAATGAGGAAATGAGCATTGTTTTATCCAAATTTACACATTGCTTCTTAACCACTGAAAGAAATTATCCAAATAGTCATTTATTACTTTAAATTACATAGGTTTTTTATAGTTCAAACTGCTCACCAACCAACTTCTTTTAACATTGTTCCAAATTTTTACCTTGTGCCAGTATAAATGATACCTACCAGAAAAACAGACTGATCAACTCCCGAACTTCTTATGTGTGTATAAAGGGGACTTGTACTGAAACCTATCCTTGTTTAAAAAAAATAAATTGAATCAAAGTGTGAAATATGATATATCAAGAACTATGTAATGTTTTGAACAACCTACAATAAAAATTAATTAAAAAAATTAAATACAAATTTTACACAAATAAATTGGTGTCATTAGGATGTTTTTAACTTAAACTTTCCTTTTAAAAACTACCATTAAGAAATAACTGGATTACAGCAAGTTTTAAATTGCTTTTGTATTAATTATGACACGAACCACATCTATACACCAGCTGCAGACATTATGGTGACCAAAGGTTATGTTTAGCAGGCAACAATTGGAATTACATCCACTGCAAGATAAATTTCTGCCATACATCATCAGTGACTTTATTCTGAGACTTAGCTGCTTGTGTCTCAGAGACACATGTAATTAGAGTTGTGGAATTCACAGGGTTATCATGTTCAGGGTCTTGAATTGTCAGTTTTTCTTATATATTGACTATGACTAAATAGTAGTTTAAAAATATCTTCGTGTATTCCAAATGTCTCACATGATATCCACCAACTCAGCCATGTTGCAGCATAATATGATAGAAGCAAGAAGGCACTGGAGGGGGGACTGCCCCTCAGCCCTGGGTGTGGTGAGGAGCTCCCCATCGACACCCAGGTTAGAGGGGCCTCCCCCCTGAAGAGGGAGTGCCCCTCTGACCTGGGTGCTGGTGGGGAGCTCCGCCTTCCCCCTGGAGGGGGAAGTGGCCTCTACCCTGGGTGCAGTAGTGGTGTGGGGAGTTCCACCCCACAGCCAGGTTAGAGGGGCCTCCCCTGTGGAGAGGGGAGTGGTCTCTACCTTGGGTGCAGTATTGGTGTGCAGAACTCCCCCCACACACACACACAGATTAGAGGGGCCTCCCCACTAGACGGGGGAGTGGCCTCTACCCTGGGTGCAGTAGTGGTGTGGGGAGCTCCGCCCAACACCCAGGTTAGAGGGGCCTCCCCACTTGAGGGGGAAGGAGCCTCTACCCTGGGTGCCATAGTGGTGTCAGGAGCTCCCCATGAAACCCAGGTTAGAGGGGCCTGCCCTCTGGAGGGAGGAGTAGCCTCTAACTTCGGTGTGGTAGTGATGTGGGGAGCTCCTCATCACACCCAGGTTAGAGGGGCCTCACCCCTGCAGGAAGGAGAAATCTCTACCTTGCGTGTAGTATTGTTGTGGGGAACTCCCCCAACACACACAGGTTAGAGGGGCCTCCGCACTAGACGGGGGAGTGGCCTCTACCCTGGGTGCAGTAGTGGTGTGGGGAGTTCCCTCCCCCCCCCCCCCCCCCACACCCAGGTTAGAGGGGCCTCTCCTCTGGAGGGGGGAGTGGCCTCTAACCTAGGTGTGGTAGTGGTGTGGGGAACTCCCCCACTACACCCAGGTTAGAGGGGCCTCCCCCTTGGAGGGGGGAGTGGCATCAACCAAGAATGCGGACCTGGTGTGGGGAGCTCCCCGTCACACCCAGGTTAGAGGGGCCTCCCCCATGGAGAAAGGAGTAGTCTCTACCATGGGTGAAGTATTGGTGTGGGGAACTCCACCTCCACACACAGGTTAGAGGGGCGTCCCCAATAGATGGGGGAGTGGCCTCTACCCTGAGTGAAGTAGTGGTTTGGGGAGCTCCCCCCTGACAAGAAGGTTAGAGGGGACTCCCCCCTGGAGGGGGGAGTGGTCTCTACCCTGGGTTCAGTATTGGTGTGGGGAACTCCCCAGACATCCAGGTAAGAGGAGCCAACCCCCAGGAGTGGGGAGTGCCCCTTTGCCCTGGGTGCTGTGGGGAGCTCCCTACCAACACCCAGGTTAGAGGGGCCTCCTCACTAGAGTGGGTACTACCCCTCTGCCCTGGGTGTTGTGGGGAGCTCCCCACCAATACTCAGATTAGTGGGGAATCTCACTAGAGGGGAGTGCCCTCTGCTCTGGGTGCTGGGGGGAGGTTCCCCCAACACCCAGGTTAGAGGGTCCTTCCCCCTGGAGAGGGGAGTGCCCTCTAACCTGGGTGCAATAGTGGTGTGGGGAGCTCACCCTGACACCCAGTTTAGAGGGACCTCCACCCTGGAGGGGAGAGTGTCCTCTACCCTGGGTGCAATAGTGGTAAGGGGAGCTCCCAACACACACACCCAGTTTAGAGGGGCCATCCCCCTGGAGGGGGGAGTACCCTCTAACATGGGTGCAATAGTGGTGTGGGAAGCTTCCCCTGGACACCCAGGTTAGAGGGGCCTATCTACTGGTGGGGAGACTACTCTCTACCCTGGTTGTGGTGGTGGTGTGGGGAGCTCACCCTACACACCCAGGTTAGAGGGGCCATCCCCCTGGAGGGAGGAGTGGTGTCTACCTTGGGTGCAGTAGTTGTGTGGGGAGCTCCCCCTGGAAACCCAGGTTAGAGGGGCCTCTCTACTGGTGGGGAGACTACCCTCTACCCTGGTTGTGGTAGTGGTGTGGGGAGCTCCCCCCTGACACCCATGTTAGAGAGGCCATCCCCCTGGAGGGGGGAATGGTGTCTACCTTGGGTGCAGTAGTGGTGTGGGGAGCTCCCTCTGGACACCCAGGTTAGAGGGGCCTCCCCCCTGGAGGGGGTAGTGACCTCAACCCTGGGTGCAGTTGTAGTGTGGGGAGCTCCCAACCAACACCCAGGTTAGAGGGGCCTCCCACCTGGAGCGGGTAGTGTCCTCTACCCTGGTTGCAGTATTGGTGCGGGGAGCTCCCCACTGACACCTAGGGTAGAGAGGCCTCCCCTCTGGAGGGGAGAGTGGCCTCTACCCTGGTTGTGGTAGTGGTGTGTGGAGCTTCCACGGACACCAAGATTAGATGAGCCTCCCCACAGGATGGGGGACACCCCCTCTGCCCTGGGTGCGGTGGGGAGCTCCCCACTGACAACCAGATTAGAGGGGTCTCCCCCCTTTAGTGGGGAGTGGTCTCTACCCTGGGTGTGGTATATTGGTGCAGGGAACTCCCACTTGACACCCAGGTTAGGGGGGCCTCCCCCCTGGAGGAGGGAGTGCCCTCTACCCTGGGTGCATTAGTGGTGTGGGAAGATCCCCCTGGACATCCAGGTTAGAGGGGCCTCTCTACTGGTGGGAAGACTACCCTCTACTCTGGTTGTGGTTGTGGTGTGGGGAGCTCCCCCACGACACCCAGGGAGAGGGGCCTCCCACATGTAGGGGGGAGAAGTTTCTATTGTGGGTGCAGTAGTGGTGTGGGGAGCTCCCCCTCCACATCCAGGTTAGAGGGGCCTCTCCCCTGGAGGGGGGAGTGAGCTAAAGCATGAGTGCTTTAGTGGTTGGGGGAGCTCCCCACCAACACCCATGTTAGAGGGGCCTCAAGCCTGGAGAGGGGAGTGTCCTCTACCCTGTTTGAGGTAGTGGTTTGGGAGCTCCTCCCAGACACCCAGCTTAGAGGGGCTTTCCCCCTGGAGGGGGGAAATGTCCTCTACCCTCGGTGCAGTAGTGATGTAGGGAGCTCCCTTGTGACACCCAGTTTAGAGGGGCCTCACCCATGGAGGGGGGAGTGGCCTCTACCCTGGTTGTGGTAGTGGTGTGGGGAGCTCCCCCTGACACCAAGGTTAGATGAACCTCCCCACAGGAGTGGGAACTTCCCCTCTGCCCTGGGTGCGGTGGGGAGCTCCCCATTGACGCCCAGATTAGAGGGGCCTCGCCCCTGGAAGGGGGAGTGACCTCTAACCTTGGTGTGGTAGTGGTGTGGGGAGCTCTCCCCAGACACCCAGGTTAGAGGGACCTCCCCCCCTGGAGGGTGGAGTGCCCTCTACCCTGGGTGCAGTAGAGATATGTGGAGCTCCCCCCTGACAACAGGTTAGAGGGGCCTCCCTCCTGGAGTGAGGAGTGTTCTGTACCCTGGATGCAGTAGTGTTGTGGGGAGCTCCCCTACAACACCTAGGTTAGAGGGGTGTCCCCGCCTCTACCCTGAGTGCGGTAGTGGTGTGGGGACCTCCCCCCAACACCCAGGTTAGAGGAGCTTCCCCCCCTGGAGGGGGGAGTGACCTCTATCCTGTGTGCAATAGTTTTGTAGGGAGCTCCCCTCCACACACCCAGGTTAGAGGGGCCTCCCCCTAATTGGGGAGTGGCCTCTACCCTGGGTGCAGTAGTTGTGTGGGGAGCTCACACCCCCACACCCAGGTTGGAGGGGCCTCCACTCTGGAGGGGGGAGTGGCCTCTAACTTCTGTGTCATAGTGGTGTGGGGAGCTCCCAAACACACCTAGGTTAGAGGGGCCTCCCCCATGGAGGAAGGAGTAGTCTCTACCATGGGTGCAGTATTAGTGTGGGGAATTCCCCTCCCACACACAGAAGTTAGAGGGAACTCCCCACTAGACAGGGGAGTGGCCTCTACCCTGGGTGCAGTAGTAGTGTGTGGAGCTTCCCCAGACACCAAGGTTAGAGGGATCTCTCCCCTCCAGTGGGGAGGAGCCTCTACCCTGGGTGTGGTAGTGGTGTGGGGCGCTACCCTGACACCCAGGTTCAAGGGGCCTACTCTCTGGAGGTTGAAGTGGCCTCTAACCTAGGTGTGGTAGTGGTGTGGGGAGCTCCCCGCCACACCCAGGTTAGAGGGGCCTCCCCCCTGGAGGAAAGAGTAGTCTCTATCAATGGTGAGGTATTGGTGTGGGGAACTCCCCCTCCACACACAGGTTAGAAGGGCCTCCCCACTAGATGGGGTAGTGGCCTCTACCCGGGGTGCCATAGTGGGATGGCATGCTCCCCCCTGACACCCAGGTTAGAGGAGCTTCCCCCCATGGAGGGGGGAGTGGCCTCTATCCTGGGTGCGGTAGTTTTGTAGGGAGCTCCCCATGCACACACCCAGGTTAGGGGGGCCTCCCCCCTAATGGGGGGAGTGGCCTGTATCCTGGGTGCAGTGGTTGTGTGGGGAGCTCCCCGCCACACCCAGGTTAGTGGGGCCTCCCCCCTGGAGGAAAGAGTAGTCTCTACCATGGGTGAGGTATTGGTGTGGGGAACTCCCCCTCCACACACAGGTTAGAGGGCCTCCTCACTAGACCGGGGAGTGGCCTCTTCCCTGGGTGAAGTATTGATGTGGGGAACTCCCCCCCACACCCAGGTTAGAGGGGCTTCCCCATGGAGGGGGGAGTGGCCAATACCCTGGTTATGGTAGTGGTGTGGGGCGCACCACCCTGACACCCAGGTTAGAGGAGCCAAACCCCAGGAGGGGGAAGTGCCCCTTTGCCCTGGGTGCGGTGAGGAGCTCCCCACCTATAGCCAGGCTAGAGGGGCCTCCCCCAAGGAGGAGGAACTTCCCCTCTGCCCTGGGTGTGGTGGGGAGCTCCCCCACTGATAAACAGATTAGAGGTGCCTCCCCCCTGGAGGAGGGGGGACTGGTCTCTACCCTGGGTGCAGTATTCATGCAGGGAACTCCCATCAGACACCCCAGTTAGAGGGGCCTCTGCCCTGGAGTGGGGAGTGGCCTCTACCTTTGGTGTGGTAGTGGTGTGGGGAGTTCTCCCCAGACACCCAGGTTAGAGGGTTCTCCCCCCTGGAGGGGGGAGTGGCCTCTACGCTGGTTTCCATAGTTGTGTGAGGAGCTCCCCCTGACACGCAGGTTAGAGGGGCCTCCACCCTGGAGGGGAGAGTGGCCTCTACTCTGGGTGCTGGAGTGGTGTGGGGAATTCCCCTGGGATTCCCAGGTTAGAGGGGCCTCCCCCCTGGAGGGATTGGCCTCTAACCTGGGTGAAGTAGTTGTTTGGGGAGCTCCACCTGGACACCCAGGTTAGTGGGGCCTCTCTACTTCCAGGGCACTACCCTGGACCCTGGTTGCGGTAGTGGTGTGGGGAGATCCCCCTGACACCCAGGTTAGAGGCGCCTCCCCCCTGGATGGTGAGTGCCCTCTACCCTGGAAGCAGTAGTGTTGTTGGGAACTCCCCTGGACACCCAGGTTAGAGGGGCCTCTCTACTGCTGGAGTGACAATACTCTACCCTGGTTGCGGTAGTGGTGTGGGGAACTTCCCCCTGACACTCAGGATAGAGGGGCCTCCCCCCTGGAGTGGGGAGTGGCATTCACCCTGGGTGCCAAGTGTTGTGTGGAGCTCCCCCGACACCCAGGTAGAGGGGCCTCCCCACTCAAGGGGTGAGTGCCCTCTGCCCTTGGTGCAGTGGGGAGTTCCCCAACCCCCAGATTCAAGGTGCCTCCCCCTTCGAGGGGGGAGTGCCTCTCTACCCTGGGTGCAGTGGTGGTGTGGGGATCTCCCCCCAACACCCAGGTTCGATGGGCCTTCCCCCTCCAGGAGTGAGCAGGTCAGAGGGGCACTCCCCCCTCCAGGGGGGATGCCCCTCTAACCTGGGTGTAGGATGGAGCCCCCCAATGCACCCAGGGCAGAGGGGAACTCCACCATACAGGGGTGAGGCCCTTCTAACCTGGGTGTTGGGTGAAGCTCCCCACTGCACCCAGGGCACAGTGGCACTCCCACCTCAAGGGTGGATGCCCTTTGAACCTGGTTTTCGGGTGGAGCTCCCCACACCACCACAGCACTTAGGGTAGAGGGGCCCTCCCCAGAGGGCCTCTCAAACCTGGGTGTCCTGTAGAGCTCCCCACCACACCCACGGCAGAGGGACACTCCCCCATCCAAATGGGAGGCCATTTGGAACCTGGGTGTCTGGTGAAGCTCACCTCAGCATCCAGGGCAGAGGGGAACTCGCCCCTCGAGTGGGAGGCCACTGTACCTGGGTGGCATGGGGAGTTCCCCACCACACCCAGGGTAGAGGGGCACTCTCCCCTCCAGTGGGGAGGCCCCTTTAACCAGGGTGTCAGGGGAAGCTCCCCACACCACCACTGTACCCAGATAAGCAGTACTCCCCCTCTGGAGGGATGCCCCTCGAACCTGGGTGTGTGTGGGGGGTAGCTCGCTACATCACCACAGCACCCAGGGTAGAGGGGCACTCCCCCATCTAGGGGGGAGGCCCCTGTCACTTGGGTGTCAGGGGGAGCTCCCCACTGCACTTTCTCACCCAGGGTAGAATGTACTCCCTCTTCTAGGGGGGAAGGCCCTCTAACCTGGGTGTCCTGGGGAGCTCCCCACACCACTACCCCACCAAGGGTAGAGGGGCTCTCCCACACTAGGGAGGAGGTCCCTCTATCCTGGGTATCTGGGGGGAGCTCCCCACACCACCACCAAACCCAGAGAGGGTTTGGTGGTGGTGTGGGGAGAGGGGCACTCCTCAAGGGTGGAGTGCCCCTCTCACCTAGGTGTGGGGAAGAGCTCCCCACAGAAATACTGCACCCAGGGTAGAAGGCACTCCCAGGTTGAGGGAGTAGGCCCCTCTACCCTGGGTGTGTGTGGGGGGAGTTCCCCACTGCACTACTGCACCCAGGGTAGAGGGCACTACCCCCTCTAGTGGGGAGGCCCCTCTAACCTGGGTGTGTGGGGGGAGAGCTCCCCACACCGCCACTGCACCCAGTGTAGAGGGGCACTCCACCCTCCAGGGGAAGGCCCCTCTAACCTTGGTGTGTGGGGGAGTTCCCCACACTGCCACCACATTCAGGGTATAGGGGCACTCCCCCCTTCCAGGGGGGAGGCCTCTCTCACCTGATTATAGGATGGGAGCTACCCACACTGCCACCACACCCAGGGTCGAGGGGCACTCCTCCCTCGAGGGGGGAGGCCCCTCTCACCTGGGTGTTGGAGGAGCTCCCCACATGGCCAAAGCACCCAGGGTAGAGGGACTCTCCCACCTCTAGAGCGCAGGCCTCTCTTACCTGTGTGTTGGGGGGAAGATCCCCACACAGCCACCACACCCAGGGTAGAGGGGCACTACCCCCTCTAGGGGGGAGGCTCCTCTAACCTGGGTTTGTGGGGAAGCTCCCCACACCACCACAGCACCCAGGGTATCATTAGCATAAGCTAGAAGACTTTTTTTAGTTCTAAATGACATTAGAAAAACACAGATTCTGCCAAAAATCCTTATTTTGCTAAACATTTTTGAAATTAGCAAAGGACTTTAGAGATTAAGTAGAATGAATCCAAGCATGAGTGCCATTTACATCCAAAGTGTGATTTTCATGTACAAGCTGACTTCAGAAGAAATCTCTCAAAATCGTATTCATCTTCCAAAGGAGATGAGAGAGCTGTTCATATTTTCCAAAACCTCAACCTCTGGGTTCAATCTATTATGTTTATGTTACTGGAAGATTTCTTTTTATAAAAGATTGCAGTGTTTCAGCCAATGGTTAGGAAATAAATTGTTAATTGTTTTGAAAACAATTGACTTTCTCAGGTAGCTAGAGGGTTCGGCATGCTTTGGGATTTTGCAGAAAAAATAGAACTATATTAACATAACCCAATTTCAAATAGACATGCTTGGAACATTGGAGAGCTGAAGGGGCCTCTGAGAGTATTTAGTCAAGAGGCATGATTTTAAAGATAGGAAAAACAAGGTCTGAAAATAAAAGAAAGATATTCAGATTTATGCTGTAAGTTGAGTTGATCTCATTCTTCTGAGTTTCAGTTCTTCAGGCATTGCATTCCATTAATATATCATTTTCCATTCTTTATCAGTTAGCTATTTAGTATATACAGTGTGCCAAGCCTACTGGAGATACAAAGACAGACATATAAGAAAACCTTTATACTCAAGGAGTTTAATAACATGGTGAAGAAAAATCAATAACTGCAAACCCAACAGAACATTTAAAAAGTTGCTATATTTAAGCAAATGGGATTATATCTGACAATGGTTGAAAGGAATTACAAAAACTCAATGCCACAACAGAAAAATTTTAAGTGAGCAATAAACCTAAATAGACATTTCTCAAAAGAAGATATAAAAAAGGCCAACAGGTATATATTAAAAAAAAAAACTAATCATCAGGGAACTAATCATCAGGAAACTACAAATAAAAACCACAAGAAGATATTACCTTACTCTGGTAAAAATGGCTTTCATCAAAAAGACTAAAGATAGCAAGTAGTGATGAGAACTGGTGGAGAAAAGGGAAACTATTGTACATTGTTGGTGAGAATGTAAATTAGTACAAACCTTATGGAAGACAGCTTAGGGTGTCTCAAAAAATTGTAAG
This sequence comes from Callospermophilus lateralis, assembly GCF_048772815.1. NCBI lineage: Eukaryota > Metazoa > Chordata > Mammalia > Rodentia > Sciuridae > Callospermophilus > Callospermophilus lateralis. The sequence goes on along the minus strand of NW_027514713.1, from coordinate 9,152,771 downwards.
TAGAACTACAATCCCACCGCTGGGTATGTATATCAAATGAAATGAAATCTGCATGTTAAAGAGACACCTGTGATCTCATGATTATTACAGCACTGTTTGCAATAGCCAAGAAATGGAAAAAATCTAAACATCATCTGATGAATAGATAAAGAAAAGGTGATGTATATATATACCGTGAAATAGTATTCATAAAAAGAATGAAATCCTTTCATTTGAAGCAGTACAAGTGGAACTGAAGATGATTATGTTAAGTGAATCAGCCAGGCACAGAAAGCCAAGTACCACACAATCTCACTCATATGCAGACTTTTAAAAAGTTGATCTCATAGAAGTTGAGAGTAGAATGGTGGTTGTAAGAGGCTGGGGAAAGCAGAAGTTTGGGAAAGGTTGATCAATGGGTACCAAGTTGGAGTTACTTAAGAGTAAGAAATTCTAGTATGCTGTTTTTGCACAGTAGGGCAACTATAGGTAACAAAAATGTACTGTATATTTCAAAAACTAGAAGAAAGAGTTTTGAATTTTTTACCATAAAGAAATGATAAATGAGGTGATAATATATTTAACCTGATTTGAACATTATGCAATGTTTACATGAATTGAAAGGAGATGAAGTGTAGATAGCAGTAAGATGACAAGTTTATGTATATTGTGTGATGGGTTTGAGCTTGAACTATAGATTGTAAAAAAAAATTCTGAAAAGTTTAAGTTGAGAAAGTGATATGATATTATTTTCAATTTATAATTACAAGTATATCCATGTGGATATTTTACTGTAGTATAAAAAGACCAGCAGCAAGGAGAACAAATTGGAGGAAACTGCAGAAAGGAAGCAAGAAAGACAGATGTTATAAATAAAGAGTAGCAACGAGGATTAAGACAAGAGAAATGGAGGTATACATTTCATAGGTGTTCATAATTGATTAGATACAGAGAGTAAGGAAAAGAAAGCTGGGGATATCTCTAAGATTTCTGTGTCAGACTTCTATTGGATTAACATTTATCCCAATGGGGAATCCAAACAGATAAGCATGATTGGGAACGGAATTTAGGGCATGCTGATTTCAAGATGCTGCACTGCATTTCACGTACAGTGGATATATAGGTCTAAAATCCAGGAATGCTCTCTGGGATAGATCTACTTAGGAGCAGTTGAGTCTCCTACATGTAGTTGCTACTTGAGGATATTATTTCCAATAATAGTTTGACCTAATTGGTAAGTATGACTCCAGACTCATTATTGTGAAATGCCCCTGGACCTCTCCAGTCTACTTTAATTCTTCTCTTCCTTATTCTTCTATTTTCCTCATTTAAAAAAAACACATTAGGTTGGGTCTAGAGTTATAAATTTGAATTTTGAGTAACTTTTCATTTATATTCCAGTCTCATAATTTTGGTCAAGTTGTACATTGTGAAAATTGGATTCTCGTATCTATATCAGTGATCTACAGTTCATTTTAGATACAATTGTAAAATGAAGTAATAAATATGAAACGAGTTTGGAACAAAATGTAGATATGAAAGGGAGTGTATTATTGTGGTGGTGATGATGCAAAATCACACTCCAGTAATAAACCATGGCCCGAGACTATAAAAATAAGTGCATGCACTTGCACACATATATGCATAAACACACTCTGCTCATTTTGGCACCCACTGTCTTTATTGGATCTTTAATATGTTCTATTTGGATTATGACGTTCTCTTTTCCTTTTTCTATTTATTATTCTCTCCTAATGACGTATGTGCTACATTAACTCAAAACTGTTTTTCTTTAAACATTTTCATGTCATGGCTTACTAGCTTCCTAGGTCTTGTCCAAATCACTTCAACTAGTTCACTCCTCTATCAAATGTGGTTACAACACCACTTAACATCACAATTAAGTTGTAATAACGGAAAAAGATAATGCATAGGAAGGACCTTACAAATTACAAATTATTATAAACATATATTTTCTTAACTTTATTTTTGTGGTTGTTAAACACGTTATCATGTCATCCTTCTCAAATGTTTTTTCTTTAAAAACTTCTTTTTAGGGGCTGTGGATGTGGCTCAGGGGTAGAAAGCTTGCATTGCATGTGTGAGGTACTGGGTTCAATCCTCAGCACCACATAAAAATAAATAAAGAATATAAAGATATTGTGTTCATATGTATATATATATATATATATATATATATATATATATATATATATATTCTTGTTTTCATGTCAGACTTGATTTATCTTCTTAGATTTCAAAGATTAAATTCTCCCTGTTGCAGAATACATTCCCATCATTATGTTCATAATCCTCTTTGACTCAGCTCATATGCTCATCATGCTCTGATCATTGACCCTTTTAAGACCATGATGTTATTGCTAGGACAATTTTCATCTTAAAAACATACTCCTACCTGATACTCTGTTATTTTCCCTATTTCCTTTCACTTATAGCTCCACTCCCCCAAAATTCCTATTAGCTGTCTAAACTTCCCCCATCCTATATTCTTTCCACAGCATTTGACAGAATTGCTCCCAGCATTGTGAGAAATCTTCTTTATTTGGAATCTAGGACACCATCTTCTCTTGGTTCTTTTCACAGATTAGTCACAGCTTACTCTCCATGTCTTTTGCTAGGTCCTTCTGATTTTCTTGATGTCCAAACGAGGAAGTTTTGGAACTCAGTCATTGAACACATTCCCTGTCTCCAGTGCTTCCTAAGTGAGCTCATTCTGTATCATGACATTAATTACCACTTATACACTGCTAATGACTCTTTTTTTTTTGGTGTTGTTAATAACTCTCACATCCACCTCCAGCCCTGAATCGTCCTTTCAATTCCAGACTCACAGTCTTCTCAATTGCTACCTTTAGATGCTGATAATAATTTCAAACAAAACATGTCTAAACTATAATTTTATTTTTCTCCTCTAAGGCTGTCCCTGTCCCAGATGTCTCCATCTTGGGAATTGGAAACACCACATCTTCACTTAAACAAAATTGCCTCCAGTTGTCTCTGGCTCTTCTCTTACTTTCACATGTGACATCAAGCCCTTGTTAGTTTTGTGAGCCTGCTGTTACCAAGTATCTCAAGATTACTGCCTTAAAATTTATTCTCTAACAGTTCTGGAGTCGAGAAGTCCAAAATTAGTTTAACAGACCAATTAAGGTACCAGAGGATCTGGAGGAGAAACTGTTCCTTGTCTCTTCGGATGGGTCCTTGCATTCCTTGATTTCTGACTTAGAACCAACCTCTACTTTGGTGGCGGCATTGCCTTCTCTTTTTCTGTTTTCATGTTGAGGCTACCTGTACCTTTCTCATCACACTGTGATGGCATTTAGGGCCCACACCAATAAAGCAAGATCACCTTTTTTCTCAAAATTTTCAACCAGATCTGCAAAAGATCCTTTTTTTCAAATAATATAGCAGGTTTCAAGGATTAAGAGCTGATATTTTGGATAACTGTTATTCAGCCTCCTACAGTATATATCAACACTTCCTAAATTATACCCAGCCCTTTCCCATGGCTCCTTAAGTGGCTTCTAAATCTATCATCTCTTTCCTAGATTATAGCAGCACTTCTAGATTGATCTTCCTGCTAAAGAACTTTTCCTTTTGAGGCTATTTTTTTAAGACAGAAATTAGGGCAGTCATTTAAAAGAAATATTATTCAACCGTAAAATATATGAAATCTTGTCATCATGGCAACATGGATGGAACTGGAGGGTCTTATATTAGATACAATTAGCAAGGCAAAGAAAAATATTGCAAGTTCTCACTCTTTCGTGAAAGCTGAAAAGTTGAATCTCATAGAAGAGTGGAGTGATGACTAGAGACTACGAAGAAAAGGAGAGAGGGGATCAAGAGAGATTTGATAATGAGTACCACAGTACAACCACATAAGAAGAGCTAGTTCTGCATTCTATAGCACAGAAGAATAACTGCAGTCTATATCAATTTATTATCTATTTCAAAACAACCAGAGGAGTCTGAATTTTCCCAATTCACAGAAACAATAAATGTTTAAGAATATGGAAGTGCTAATTGCCCTAATTTTGTTATTACATATTATATGCATGGGTCAACTATTCATAAAATATATGTATGTACAGATATTGTGACAATTTAAAAACGTTAGATCATGCCACTGTTCCTGCTCATAGCATTCTAAGGCCTTGTCTTCCTCAGAGCCAGATTTACAGGCTCTGCTTCACCTGTTCTCCCACCTTTGCTCTGAATCATCTTTTATTACAACTTCTTTTCTAGGCTACTCAGTGAGACTTCTGGTTTCCCTGATGCTTCTTGGATACACCAGGTCTGCTGTCAGCTCATGCATTTTGTTCTTCTAGGAAGGCCTCAAGTTATCATCAGATTTTCCCCCTCACTTTATTAAAGATTTATGCTAAAATATATTTTCAAAGTGGCTTTGACGGACCACTCAATTTAAAGAGCAAGCTCTCTCCCTATATTGTTCTTTAATCAATAGTTAGGGTTCTTTTATTTTCTTTTAATTTTGGAACACTTATCACCACATATTTATTTGTTTATGGACTGTCAATTACATGCAATGCAATGTAAGCCTCATGTCAGTTTTGTTCCTGAACATGAACAACATCATTTTCTTATTACCAGAGAATAAGCCTTATATATTCAACAGAATGGTATAATGACACTCTTTCTTCTAGTGTTGGTTGACACTCTAAAGACTAATGATAAAGTCAGAAGTTCTAAGCACTCCTACATCACTGAGATAATGATCATCTATGCAGATCAACAGAGGAAATAATTGAGAATCAGTTTTCCAATTCTCAGTTCAACAGATTCCTCAGTGATACTTCAGAAGTTGCAGATACCAAGAGGGAGGAGATCTTTTTGTAAATAACTTCTTGGAGATGTTTGTTGGACTTCAAATTCTATTTTTCCTTTCCATCCCCATATCTTTTGAACAGAGTTGGGTGGAGTGTGCTGCTTACCTTTCATCTCTAGCCAAGTAAGAATGGTTTCAAAAGAACCATGTAGGGAGTTTGACCTAGTCCAGGAGTTTGTCAGGTAGAGAAATGATTGCTAGACCTATGCCTAGAAATCTGTAAAGGTAAGAATAGATTCTGGCTTCCTGGCATCTTTGAATAGATGTGGTGGAAAGTAACTTCACCAATATAAGAGCTACAATGTGTGTTTTATTCATTTATTTTAGACTTGAGGTGCTGAAAACTTGGGATTTTTTTTTCTTTTCTTCTCCAAGAAAATCTAGAGGGGAACCAGAACTGCCCTTGCCTCTGAGTTGAAAAATTAATAACCCTTTAGTTCTGTGTTATATGTTGGTCTTTCACATGCATTGGATTATTTTGGATGGTTTAAATAAACAGCTCCAAATCCATTGATCTGTTGGTGAAGAAAAACAAAAAAATAATCACTGCAAAACATAGTAAATGTTACATCGTCTGGTTGTAATCAGGAGTTAATGCCAGCAGGGAGGTGGGACAATGAGCTTTTCCTGAGGAGACTGTCAAGGGGGCTTTGAAGAAAGGCAGTGGCATTCTGGGTAGAAGCAGCACTGTGTGAAGACTTGGGATGCAAAGAAGATGTGACATTCTTGGAAGAGTGGTAAGGATAAGATGTATGGTTGTGTTAAGATAGACATCGGTAACAGAGGTAACAGAAAGACAAGGTTAAAAAAAAGATCTCTGGAAGGAGTCACAGGTTAACCTGTCATAACACTGATTTTTTGGGGGGGTCAATTCTAGAGTACTCATGGGTCCTATTGCACTAGCTTCCTAAAGAGTCTTTTCTCATTCATTCCTTATTCTTTCTGCATAAGTACACATACAACAAATGACATCTTTTTGCTTAAGTCAAGCTTGCTGATCCTCAAGCTGGAAGAGTAACACCCTTACATGGTTCACAATACTCTGCTGGTCTAACCTTTGGGATGGCTCCAACCTCCAACATTAGTCATTGCTTATTGGCTGCTTTCTCCTCTCTGGCCAATCTCTCTGTCATCCTCAACACCTAGATTTAAAGCCATATGCTCCTTCCATCCATTACCAGTTTCATAACTGCCTCAGGATATCTCCTTCAGAAAATTACAAATGTCCATACCATATAGTCTTACTGCATCATGGACAGTTTTCATAATTGCACAATATTTGTGATTCTTATAAGCTCCCTCAAGGAAAATATTTCTTGTCCAGTATTATTTTTTAAGTGTGCAGAAAACAGGATCAAGTACCTTCACACATAATAGGTACTCAATAAATATTCCTTAATGAGTAATTAGAAGTATTCAGTTACATTAGATGAATATGGGTAATAATTTATAACTTCTTTTTTTTTTCTTGCTGATGCTCAAACCCAGGATTTCATTTAAGCTAAGCAAATGCTCAATAACTGAGATATAACTTAACCCTTTCTGTTGGAAACAAAAGTATGAAAAGATAAATATCAGTCAACCTCTTATGTTTCCAAAAATCTTATTCAAGTTTTTCATGTCTATATTTAAAACTTTTCTCTTTATAGGTTTTTTGGGGGGAAGCATTAAACTACCTCTGAAATAATTTTTCAAATCAAAATTAATGCAATTCAAAATGTGTAATAGAGACAATTTACTGTGACAATAAAAATAAATACTTCCTCTATGACTTTGAGCAATTCCAGATATTTTAATGTGGCATAATTTTGAACACTTCTTCTAAATCACCACTGTCAAAAATAATTTGCTTTATATACAGCTCTAGGATACATTACACCTAAACCATGCAGAAGAAAACTTCAGGGGTTTAAATGGCAAATGTGCTAAATAAAATCTAACATATGGTTTGAGTAAATTAAATAGAAGAGTTTTTATTTTAAAAGCTGAGCATAATACTAAGAGCCAAGCCATCTTTGCTTTATGAGGAAAAATGCTATAACTTTGTAATAACTTTTATTAACTTTGTGAATATTTCAGTTCCATAGTGAGTTGATGTCTAAAAATGCAAACATCTCCTGTTTGTGGTCTCTTCTCCAGACCTGTAAAGGACCCATAAATTTAAAAATGGGGAAAAAAACAGGGCAGAATGAAGCTATGTCATAAGTTTCTTTAGTCCATTCATGTAGTCAACAAACACAGCAACGTTTCTTTAATCAGATTAGTATAAATAGTTTACAGTTGAAAGTTAGTCATCTAATTAACTAATTGACATTTTTCTTCCTACTCCAACTGTTCACTGAAGCAGAGCCTCTAATCACTTTGGACTCTTGTAACAGTGCAGACTCTGACTGAGAGGGCCTTTAAAGAAGCTAGACTTTCTGCATTTCTAGCAAGTTCTTATGGGGCTCTTACAGGACTCAGATGCTTCTCATTTGTGGACTGAATTTGAGTAGCAAAGAGTGTTGGAGAACAGTGAAAGTTCAAAGCTGCCAAAGGCTGGAGAACTACATTTGTAATAGAACTTTGAATTCTTCTGGATGGACTAAATGGCACTGATTTTTTTGTGTGTTGGAGAGGTGATATCATGCCCTCTTAAAGTCTTCAAATTTGTTTTCTTTTCCATTTCAAATCTGAGTATGTTATAGACTAGAGGCTTTGAATCTATTAATGGAACTTTCATTTTCACAGCTACATATATTTGAAAGTTCTAAGCTAGACTGCCCTCTCAACCTGTTTTCCTAACCCCTCCATTCTATCTTATGGCAAGTTTATTAATGACCCAATCCTGTGCCTGTCATTTCTGTTTCCTTTTCTCTCCATAACTAATCATTATCATCATTTATTAAGAAGTTGTAATATATTGGGCTTCACACACAGACACACACACATTATATAATTTAAAAGTTAAAAATAACTTTAATTCAGGTATTTTAAAACCCATTTTGCTAAAACAGAAACTGAGGCCGAGAGCACAATTAGCAGTTTACACAAGCAGTGAGCAGTGAAGTAGGGATGTGAACTCAAGACTATCTGACTGCAGATATTGCTCTCAGACAGAAGACTTTATTGTTTTCCCATGTATATCAATTCCCTTAGGAAGGACCTAAGCGGATTCACTTTTGCTTGCCGTAACCCTGACAAGGATGTCACAGGTGTGTGACAGCTTTTTGTGATCTGAATGATATCATAGATGCTTAAGTCATTGTCATTGAATCTATTAGATATAGAAATTTTGGAGATTTCATCGCAATGCTCTTTATTTTTTCTAGCTTTTGATTTTCTTTATGATGGAGGTTTTTAAAACATTTATATATTTTTATTGGTGCGTTTTAATTATACCTAATAGTGGATGTGTTATGTTCTTGTATATTCACCCAATGCAACAATATTTTGGATAGTTTCATTTCCAATGCTCATTTCTGATGATGTCTTTTTTGCCTCCCAAATGTTTCAGATTTGTTTAGCTCCTATGCCAAATTATCACAACTGATCTTCCTTGATAAGCCTTTGATTTCAGTATAATACAGGTGTGGATGCATCTCAATTATTTTTACCAGTCCTGCCCTTTCTCATCTGAATAAAAATAATATCATATAGTTAAGACTCAATTACAAAGTGCTGCCTTCAGAAAGTATCTCCTAGTTTGCGAATTAAACACATCATTATATTTCCTGAGAATCTGTACCCCTTTGTTCATTTGACATAGTGAAGAAACAGTGAAGAGTCATGATTCATCTTCTAGTTAAAGGCCTGAATTTAAATCAGAATGCTATTAAATCCCAGCAACTTTTTAGGTCACTGTACTCAATTGTGCCAATGAGGGAGGAAGTAGGGGCAAAGTTTAGTCTACAACAGAGTCTAGCAATCTTTCTCATTTTGGAATTCCAGGAAAGAATCAAGTCCAAGTGCCCAAATGCATTCACTTTATGCAGTGAATTTACATTTTTCCTATGCATCTGGAGTGGTACCACGTGTATACCATTTCAGTGTCATTGAAATTGTTTTCTGTGTTCTGAGGTTTAGATGGGGAATTGCATTTGATGCTCTTGTAGTAAACAGAAAAACTAAGAAGTGCTTTTGTTGAAGCAAGCCTTTCTCAGGCTGTGTTTGGGCCTTTGACTTTTAGAATAAAAATGCAAACCTTTGCATTGATTCTTCCTACACTGAATATATTTTGGATCTGTTATTGCAGACCTTAAATTCTCTTCAGAAATTTTTTCCATCCAAAATATTCACTGCTTTTCTTAACTATAATAATAGTCACTTTAAGCAGATGTTAGCCCATAGTTTTGTTTATTGCATATCATAATGCTTCTAATGGGTACCAGAAACCTCTAAAGAGAGGCTCTATTTTCCTGAGGGACAATGGGAAGGCTTATGACCGTAGAGCTCAGGCATAGCAGAGGTGAGCTTATTGTCTGACAAATCTCTTCTCCTATTTTAAGCATTATTTTAAGAGTCTATGCTTTCCAAACAAACAAGAAGTAGTACTTTTCCAAATGGTGATGCCATTTATAGCAATTGATCTTTTCCAACAGGTCAAAATTTCTGCTTGGTATGACTGCTGACATACATTTGACAGATGTTACAAAAATGATACATTAGAGTCCACTGAAGGTATCGCTCTTAGCAGTTTTTCAAACAGTGAGTTGTAAAAGCAAAATCTTGATTTCTGATGTCTAGACGATGTTTCCCATATGACTCCATCAAGGAAGCCTAAGACTCAGGCTGTCCCAACCTGAATAATTTATATAGTTGAGGATATTTTCACTGTTAAGAAGCCAAATCCCTCAGGTAGCCTGCCAAAGAACTGTCCCACTCATTTTTTCAATCTTTAGGCCTTCATTCCAACATTGGCTCCCTTTTTAGCAGAAAGCATGAAACAAACTCCTATTTGTGAGATAATGTATTTTCTATTAAGACAAACTGGGTCCTAAGAGAAAATTTCCCTTTTCCAAGTTGTCTTTTTTCAGGAAGTTAACTGCATGCTTATGACTTGATTTTGCCACCAAATTTGTGTGTTGAGCTCTAGTCACTAAATAGACAACATCCTTAATCAAATGTGATATTTTCCTTCTAGGACAAATATTTCTAAGTGGTGGTAAATAATAGGTATCAGAGAGGTGTCTTCTCAATGAATGTCTTCTTAATGAATCCTATACTAGCCTTGTGGAAGATGGAGGAATTAAGATACTCAATTCTCAATTTAAAAGAGTATGACATCATAATTAAGAATATATTTGTATAATAGATCACATGACATTCTGTTTGTTTTGCCTATGCAACAAGGGATGAAGGAAGTAGAAAGAAAACTGATTTAAAGTTAGAAGAACCAGAATGCAGTGCTATTATGATCACGGTATGGTTGTGTCAATAGAGTTTAATGACTTCTCTGAGCTAATAATTCCTTTTGGGTAAAAAGAGATATCTGTTCTCAGAGAAATTCTATAGCTCTTCCCATCTCCATCATTAGAAGATATCAGTAGAAGTAGCACATTGAAAAAAATCCAACATAGGGACTATATAGTAAAAAAGAAGGAATAGGGATGTCCAGATGCCAAGGGAATGCAAGAAAGAGGTGGGTAATGTAAGCACAAAATGAGTTTTGCTGGTAGCAGCTATTTCCATACAGATAAGCAATAAGACCTGTCAAGATTAAAAATATGGAGAAGGGTGCATCACCAAACTGTAGCCTTCCTACAATTATTTATTTTTATTTTTCTTAAGAGAGAGAAAAGTTATTTTTTAATATTTATGTTTTAGTTTTCAGTGGACACAACATCTTTATTTTATTTTTATTTTTATGCGGTGCTGAGGATCGAACCTAGTGCCCCCCCGCACATGCCAGAGGAGCATGCTACCACTTGAGCCAAATCCCCAGCCCCCTACATTTATTTTTATAAATCTTTATTATTGTTCTTTTTAGTTATACATAACAGTAGGATTCATTTTGGCATAATTATAAAAGCATGGAATATAATTCCCTCTAATTCAGTCTCTAGTGCTTTCTGTTTCCCTCCCTTTCTTTTCCCTTCCCTCTACTGATTTTTTCTGTTATTTACATATAGTTTTTTTTTTTCATTTGTGTCTTGTGGATGTACATAAAGGTGATATTTACTGTGGTACTTCCTACTTTCTTCATTTCCTAGGTATGGAAGCTATGATGTCTGTACCAGATTAATAGAATATAATTAGGAAAATAGGGACTGAAATGTGGTGAGATATTGGAAGTGTAATGAGGGTTCTGTGGTGTGCTTGATTTTAAGAGCCTAGAATGTGCTGGTAATACTTGCTCTATTATTTAATAGGGAGTCTATGATAAATTTAGTGGTGCTAAACTAGAGGTACAGCTCATTGGTAGAGTGTTTGCCTAGTGTATGTTAGGTCCTGGACTCCACCCCCAGCAAAACACAAACACACACACACACACACACACACACACACACACACACACACCAGAAGTATGTTTTTACTGTATAGGATCTGCAATAGTACACTTTCTAATCCCATGATATTAAAGAGAACATGAACCAGAGTGATTGGAGAAATCTTAGGATATTTTTACACAACAGCTTTGTGGGAGATGGCAAGAAAATATAGTGAATTTAGTGTAAAGTATATATTTTAGGATTATGTTTTACTTAGTTAATATTTTTAATCAATTTTTTAAATAGCTTACTGTCCAATCACCCCAGTAATCCAAATCTCACAACAAATAATAACTGTGGCATTGTCAAGGGAGAAGGAAAAAAAAAGGAAAACCCAAAACTCTCTCCAGTTATGTCCAGTCTGGCTCTTACCCGATTCTCGTGGGCTCTTGTCATCTTGTGACATATCAAACTTGTCCATGAATACTACAAAAAGCTCCAGACAAATTCCAACTAACCTGACATCATGTTACAAATATATTACTTATATTTACATATATTTAAATAGTTTTCATCATTATGTTTCTCATTGGATGACAGATACTAGATTATTTAACTTTAACATATCAAAATGAATTCAAGTTTACTTTTACATAGGGAGAAGCAGAACATTGGAGAGTTTTGATGCCTGATTATAACATTTGAGGAAGAGGGACTTTGTGAAAGTATTTTGTTTATTGGCATTGATTTCAGAATTTTAAATATTCGTTGATACACTTCTCAGTTCAATGACAACTTTATAAGACCCTTTGAAGCTTAAAATTGCACTCTGATGTTTAAAGGCAATCATTGATGAAACGTGAATTGAGATCTTGAGTTGGAATATATTCATGAATAATGACAAAACTATGCAAGTTCAGTTCTGAGGAATCTCTTCATTCCAAAAAATATGTCACAGCTCATAAATTTCAGGATTCTACAGAACTTGTTACTACAAATTCTGAATCTCAAATTATCTGTGGAATATGACAATTCTGTGATCTTGGGGCTCCTGGAGTGTATGCACTTGTCATATGCTATTTTACTAATCATCCTTTTAGGCATATTGGGCTCAAACATAAATAATACAGTGTGCCAAGAACATGTTGATGTTCTGAGGCACAATCAGTGCTCAAATCACAAATCTATCCCATCTGATTGGAGAGACAGGTCATGAGGCAAATTGAACATCCTGGGCAGTCACTAATGGTCTAAAATGTTTCCTTTTCAATTTACTGCTGATGGTCCAAGGACCACGTTTTGAGTAGGAAAACGTGTGTCAAAGTAGAGCAAGTGATTTGAGTTTCCTCTCTTCCCTAAGTTAGAAGGGGCCAAGCTTTGCAAGCTCCAGCTCAGCAGATTTTAGAGCACACAGGGTTTCTTCAGACACAAAGGCCCTGGAAAATATATATATATTTCTGGGCTTCTTGATAATTAGACTGCTGTCACATAAGAATACTAAGCCTGAAATCCATTAATTAGGCAAAAAATTCTCAGCAAATTGAGAAAGAACAAATAGGAGGCATGGCAAATTGTTTTCAGAGGAGTGGTACTGCCAAAGGAGAGCACTAACTACTTTTAAAACATGTAAAAAATCACCAGTAATGGATTAAATAAAAATATATTTATAAACACATCATGGGAGCTAAGTATGTAGGCAAATAAAAGAAGATGAAGGATGTGACAACAATCTAAGCTGAAACCTGGAATAAATATCTCAAAACAAAGTATCAAAAAGTGAAAGCTATTATGGACATGAGTATTTGAGAGTAGATCCAGGGTAGCCAGTATGTTAAAATAATGAGATTTCCAAAGGAGAAAAGAGAAGAGTTGCCCCCAAAACCACCAAATAAGTTATTAGTTTATTATGAAAGTGAAAAGGTACAATGAAGTTTTAGATAGTCAAAAAAGAGAAAAACATCCAAACATATTCTAGTAAAATTTCACAATTTCAAGAATAAAAAGAATAATTCAGAAATTTCAATCAAGAAAATTACCTACAAAGAATAAAATTCACATCAATATCTGATTCTCATTTAAAACACAGGAAGCTAAAAATTGGTAGAAAATCATTAGCAAAAAGGACTTCAACCCAAGCATGACATTAACTTCTCTGAATGAGACAAAGCTATGCCTAATTTTCAAGATATCAAACAATAGGTACCACATATTTGCCCCATCTGAGGGAATGCATATGTAGGAACTCTAGCCCTTAAAAAAATAATGTAGCGTGAAGGTAGAATCATACCAATGGAATTTTAGATAGTTGCAAAAGAGAAATACATACAAACTTATTCTAATAAAACAGAACATCATCCATATATATATGAAATGTTACTCAGCCTTTAAGAATTATGATATTATGGTATTTGCTGTTAAATGATGGAGCTGGAGATTATCATGCTAAGTGAAATAAGCTAATCCCCCCAAACCAAAAGCCCAATGTTTTCTCAGATATGTGGCTGCTAATTCACAATGGGGTTCTTTAGATTAGTTAGAGGGGAGTGAAGGAGGGTAGGGTAGGAATGATCGTAGAATGAAACATTCATTATTAACCTATGTGCATATATAATTATATGACTGGTGTGATTCTACATCATGTACAACCAGGACAATGAGAAATTTTACTCCATTATACATGATATAGCAAAGTACATTCTAAACAAACAAACATACAAAAAAAGTGCATTATACTGTCATGTATAACTAATTAAAAAAAAATTAAATTTTTTTTAAAAACCAAACAAATCAGAAATAAAACTTCAAGACAGTGGAATAAGAATTGGAAAGCAAGCAAGAGTGATAAATTTTGCAATATAATCAAAATACAAGTGGGTAATCAGAGTATGACTAGGATGTGGGATTTAAACACAAAATAAGTATTATTAAACTAGGAAGGACAGAGTGCAGGAGAACCCTAAAATATCACTAAACCAAAAGTACTAAAGAAAGGGAAAAAAATGAAGAATTTGAGGAGACAGATAGAGATAGAACGTAAATGCTGGGTTTGGATGGTGTGGTGTGGGGCAGTGTGGAAAAGAAACCAGTTCTACTGGTGAATCTGTCTTGGAGAAGGAGAAATTATTGGGGAAATAGTATATCATGGTCAAGAGAATTCCTCCATCATTTAAAAACAATTAAAATATATCTATATTATCAAATTCAAGAATAAAACTTAACTATAAATAATGTAAGAGTATTGTGACAATCCTAAACACACAGGTAATGAATAATTGCTTGACTAAGCAAGTAGACATAGGAAAGAGGGACAAGAAGAAAAAGGTGAATATTAGTTGGTTAATTGATGTAATGGGAGGGATCATGAGTCTAATTTATCTTGGTAATGTGAGAGTCTAGACCGTGATGTATGCTGATTCAAAATATTTATTATTTGAGTGAACAAATGATAAGTGTGGAATATATCTTCTTGGGCAGATTAGTGATATTATAAGCTAACAGCATTTTAAATTTAAAAAAAAAAACTAAAACCTATGATTTCTCAATGGAAGACACTTCTCTTGGCCACCCTTTCCTTGAGTCTTCATGCTCAGAATTAAACATCTATGGAATTGATACAAAAATGCATTGGAATAGCAATTTTACATTCCCATGCTGGATAGAGTTGCAATACTTCATTTTGTTTATATCCCAATGCTGGTATACTACACCCATCCAATTTTCAAAACAGGCAACAGAGAAAAGGCTCTCAGAGTTATATAGATTAGAATGCAAGTCTGAGCAGAGATTCTTTTCTAGTTGGGTGGCCTTGACTGAGTCAGTTAACTTATTTGAGCCTCAATTTGATAATAATCATCCTAACAATGAGCAACTGAATGAAGAGATCTTAGGGAAATATACAATTGGAACTGAAGTTCCCTTAATACAGGTAGGTTGTCTCAGAGGGACAGTTCCTATAGAGAAGGGCGGAGACCCAAGAATGTACCCTTTTTTCTGGGCAAGTGACTGGGCAGTGAGCCCTGAGGAAGAGCTTGCTTTGGCATGGACACAGCAATGCTGTCTCAGGGCCCCGCCTGTCCTCAGAGCTGCCCCGGGCTTTGGAGGGTGGCAGGTACCACAAACACCACCTGCTACCACTGGGAGCCTGTGCCTGCCATGGGAGGCAGCCACAGGGGACCAGTTTGGAAATCGTGGAGAGGGAGGGAGCTATCCCTGGCACCCTGCAGTCCACCTCCAGCAAAGACCAGCAGCCTCTGAAGCAGGAGACACACCACACAGTGGGCTTTGAACTCCATGGCTCCACTTAGTCTGCTGCTAGAGTCAGCACCATCAATCAGCCATGGCTGGAAGGCCTGTCTTGACAGTATGGCCAGCACGTGGACCCCAACCCGCTTGGTTCGCAGAGAGGGTCTAGCCCCTTGAGCACAGCACACCAGGCAGTGGGTCAGGTGCAGATGCCAGTTAACAAGGCTGAGAGCCTTCTCTCGATGCACAGCTTGCACTTGGCCAAACTCTCAATGTCTGCCTGGTCCGTGAGCATGCGCTGCAGCCCCTCCAGCAGGAGCAAAGCCTTGTGGTAGCGCGCACATAGCCCTCCGGGTGCTGGAACATCTCATCCAGGGTGGCCGACTGTACCATCTGCACAGCGTGACTGAGGATGAGCCACTCAGCGGTGACACAATGGATGCCGTCCAGCAGCCGCTACTTGTCCAGGAAGAAGCGCTGCAGTCGCAGGCTCAGGCCCTGACAGGACACCACGCTGACCATGTACAGCTCCTTGAGCCTGCGGACCACCTTCTTCACAGTAGATGAGAGGCAGAGCTTGCTGGCCCGGATCTGGGCAATGGTGGTCTGCAGGCCCTAGGACAAGAGCTCAAACCTTCAAGTACAGCACCAGCTGCTCTGCGAAGCCCCACTCGCGGCTCAGCAGGCTGATCTGGTCGGCCACCATGCTCTCCTGAAGCTGGCACTCAGGGCCCCCGGCGCCCTCGCTGGCACTGCCCTTGAGGGCAGCGATCTCCAGGACAAGCTGGACGAAGGCAAGTGTGAAGCGCAGGGTGTGCAGGATATCCGTGTACTCCTGGTCCATGA
This sequence comes from Callospermophilus lateralis, assembly GCF_048772815.1. Taxonomy (NCBI): domain Eukaryota; kingdom Metazoa; phylum Chordata; class Mammalia; order Rodentia; family Sciuridae; genus Callospermophilus; species Callospermophilus lateralis. The sequence goes on along the minus strand of NW_027514713.1, from coordinate 9,136,424 downwards.
GCGTCTCCTCTGGGAGATCAGGGGCCTCAAAGGTCACAGCCCCATCCAGGTTGACAGAGACGGGGTCAGCAAAGCTGCAGCAATGGCCTGGGGCAGGGAGCTCAGGGACAGGCTCACTGCAGGCCCCGGCCAGCAGGTGACGGGCAGAGGATCCAGCAGAGCCCACTGAGAACATCCTGGTGCGGGGTCCCTGGGGCGGTGTGGTCCCACTCAGGGGAGAATCCACAGTGAAGACCACTGGGGAGGGGCTGCTGGCTCCCCCAGCCGGGGCTCCTGGGTCCAGGTTCCCTCGGAAGCCAGCAGAGGGTGCGATCTCCATGGGCTTCTCCTGCAGGCTGTCTGTGCTGCCAGAGTTGGAGCCCTGGGTCCCAAACGCAGCCTAGACCAGCTGGTCGGTGAGGCAGCTGGTGCTGAAGAACCCGCCAAAGGGGCCCCTGTTGTCCTCGGCAGGCGGCAGGCCAGAGCCCAGCTGCTGCCCCAGAAAGGGCCCCACCTCTGAGAGATCGGGCAGTGTCCTTCCATGTGGGGGTCATCACCACGCCCTGCCGGGCCAGGAAAGTCAACAGGTTCTGGGAGGTGGGGGCCTTAGGGAAGTCGAAGGAGGGCAGGGCCTTGGTGGGAGAGCCCAGGATGGGAGGCAGGGTATTGAGCTTCATAAAGTCAGGAAGCTTGGGAGAGCCACGCAGGAATCAGCAGGGCTGTGGCAAGGAACTGGCTGGGGAGGGCTGGCCTGTGGTGGGCTGAAAACTGCTCCCAGGGGGTCCGTAGGGGGCTTGGGGAGCTTGGGCTGAACAACGTGCAAGTCAGACAAGTTAGGCGCACTGTGCAGATGGCAGACAAGACCCGGGGCCGAGGGGAGTGTTCGGGCATGGAGGAGCCTGGATGTGGGGACCTTCCAGCCTGCATCTCGGCTCCCTGTGGGGAGGGTGCCCTGCTCTAGCCCGGCCCCTCAGGAATGGTTCCATCTTGAGGAGATGGCATGTAGGACAGGCCTCCACCCAGGGAGAGCTTCCTGGCCAGGACAGCTCCGTCAGGGTGGGATGGAGGAGATGGGCTAGCTCGGGCAAAACCCAGGGGGCTGGTGCTGCCCTCCCTGCGGATGGCAGAAGACCGGGGATTCTGGGGCAGAGCTGGAGTGTGCAGATTCTGCTCAATGCGCTGGTAGTTGTGCACCTGGGTGGGGACCGGGATGGGCACCGAGGCTCCACACTGACTGCTTGAGAACGGGCCAGCCCGGCCAGAGGGGCTGGGGGAGCTGCTGCAGGTGGGAGAGGGAGAGGGAGATGGGGTCCGCCAGTGGCTCTCCAGGCCGGCAGAGGCCACCAGGGCGCTCCCACTACACAGCAGACTGGTGGGGACTTGGCACAGGCCACCTCAGCCACCAGGTCCCCTGGAAAATGGGCTGGGACCATGAGGAAGTCGTCTGTGTATTTATTGATTTTTTAAATTTTCCTTCTTGTACTTTAGGATTCTTATTGTTATTTATTTTGGGTCTCAAATTGCTCTAGATCTTACCAGTTTGAGCCCCTTCAGGTTGATTCTTGTTTTTATAACTAGTTTTCACTGATTTTTAAAAACACGTTCTTATTTATTTGTACATCAGAATATTCCAGAATTAATTTTTTAACTGTCTCTCTAGATTCAGGCATTTCTTCATTTTCCATTTTGTAGATAATAATATTTAGACACCAAGATCTGGGTTCTATGGGCTCAGTGCTCCCGAGTTTATATTGCTTTTAAGCCCACTTAAATGATGGAGCTTGGAAATTACATGCACATATATAAACACATTGTTTCTAAGTCTGATTTCCAGCAATTTGTGTATGTTGAACCTAGGTGTTCTAAATTGCCAATTATAACTTGGAATATAGTTCAACACATGATTTATTCTCTTTTCCACTTTCCACATTATAGCTTCCTTCTCTAATGGTGACAGACCTGGTTCTCATGATTCACAATGTCTTCAATTTATTGATTTTAAATTTAAAGAAAGGCTATGGATATATACAGCTCACTTGGTAGTGTACTTGCCTCAGATGCCCAAGGCCCTGGGTCTGATCCACAGCAACACACACACACACACACACACACACACGCACGCACGCACACACACTCACACAGAATAAAAATAAATAAATAAATTTAAAGAAAAATATAGTTACAGAATTAGTAGCTTAGGTTCCCATAAAAAGGAACCTTAATAATGAATTTATTTTTGTATCCAAATTCTCATAGTTAAAATAATAAGTTCAATATATATTCAGGCTAGTTTTTTCCTTCCCATCTTCTTTTCAGTGATATTATGCTATACATTTAAAATGCAGTTGGGTTAGCTTTCTCAAGTTTTTATTTTTATTTTTAGGGTTTTCTCCCAAATTTAAAAAAGAAACTGTTCTCATTTTTGAGTATTTGCAACAATAGCAACTTTTCAAAATTACAGTTTACAGAAAAATTTAAATGTAGATGTGTGCCATTCCCTCCATAAAACGTTCTTTCTATAGGTTTATTCTCAGTTATGCTATGCGAGTAATTAGTTGGTTTTTTTTTAACGTTAAATTTGTACTTCTGATGTTTCAACTTTTACCTTTCAAGATGTGAACTCAATTTTCCTGATACATTCAATTTTCTTCCACAAAAATAGATTATTTCAATGAATTGAAGGATTCTGTTTTATTATTATGTACAAAATTGCACATTTTGGGGATGGCAAGAACAGGATGAAGTTGGACAAATTATTTCATTTTTATTAATTTTACAAGATTCTTAGATTTTCCAGAATACATTTTAAAAATAGGATTGTTATCAATTTTTAAACTTGAATGTATGTATGAAATCATTTTGTAATCTGCTTGTAGTCAATAACCAGAATTTTTAAAAATAATTGCTAGAATATAGTTTGATTCTTACAAACACATGATGCTCATCATCAAATTAATAGAATATAATCATATACAAAAATTACTTTTATATTCTTGAGTTACATGAAGAAGGACATGTTAGTTTTGGCATTTTGTATTTGTCATCCAGCTAAAAATTCCTTGCAAATGAAGATATTCATAAGATATAATGGTATCATTAACACGGTATTTAAATATGTCATTTATATTTTGTAGTATTTAATTTATATCTTAGTATACAGGGTTGTCCCTAAAATGCAGAAGTAACTCAAAGCTTCACTGTTATTGAAACTTCAGGAGATTTTTTACTTTAATTTCTAAATGCACATTTACAAGAATGGTAAAATTACTTGAATCCTCAGTTGAGTTTTATTAGTGAAATCACTCAGGTCAGCTGTTGACATTTTTTCTTAATTAAGAAACACAAAATAAGGCATGTGAGCAATATGTACCCAAGAAATGGAACATTCTGTCCTGGTCATGAAAGCTTTAGTGACATTTTAAATAGAAAGTTTGAAGAAATCATGTCGACTTTATAGTAATTTAGTAAGCTGAAGTAAGATTGATCTATTCTGCAACACAAAAAAAAATTCTACACCATAGTAAAAATAAAAGGAGTCAATACTAGATGCAATACTACAAGAACATGTGGTTTGGTGAAAAGAAAATGCTAAAATTAAATTGTTAGTAACACAATGTTTTACCTAGTTCTCCAGTATGTCTTCTGTGTGCACACTACAAATTCTTTAAGACTATAGGAGTAATCGACCTGATTGGATCCTTGACTTAGATCTTTACCAGTGAATATGTATCTTGCTTCATTTCAGTGTACAATAATTCCTTCCTTCTTTCTCTCTTGCAGCAATTTTTGTAGCACCAATTTTATATGTACAAGTCTAAATAACTGTGTTAAATAGAATGTTTGGTCACCAAAGAGTGCTAGTTTTTTTCAAAACAGGACCATTTCTTTCCAGCAGTAAAGGAACTGAGCATGGAGTCCAGGGCTACCAGGTTTTTCTAGAGCAAGTCAAGGACTTGACATTGTCGACCACTTATTGGCCAGTACTCTGCCAATGTGGGTCTGCTTGCTTTCCATGTCTTTTTTTAATTTATTAAATACAGGTAAATACTCAAACTGGTAAGTTTTTTAGCTGGGAGGAAAAATACATTTAATAAAAGCTCATCATAAAAGGTCATTTTGATATTTTTCATTTTCAATGAATAATATAAGCAAGTAATGATTTGGCAGAATTGAAAAGCTTTCTGAAACCCATAGTTAGTGAAAAATTAAATGCAGCTGCCCCAGGGCACATCTTTATGAAAACAATTAACAAGATTATTTCCCAAAAAATTAAATTTTGCCATTTAATGAAAAATAATTAATGCAGATTCAATAAACCAAAATATAATAGTGTTTACTTAATTATTACCCTTAAAAGTGGTTTTAGAATTTAAATAGAAATACCTTGAGTCAGGAAAATTTGAATCTCAGGGGAACATTTTGGGAAGTGTTACTCTGAAAGCTGAGTTTAAATCATTTCAGTTCATGAAGTGCACTTTGATCATTTACATGGAGCCCTTATTCCAAGAAAATCCAATATTTAAAGCAGTATTAAGAGAATAAAAGGTAATGACATTACTCTATTTGAAACAGATTATCAGTTAGCTCTTGGCACATGCTGAAAATAGTACTCATTCTGAATTTTTTCTTTCTTTTTCCCCCCTGGATCTATTATATTAGCAGTTGCACTGTACATGCAGGTTTTTAAAAAATGATTGCCCCCAGTGCCAAATTATTTTCCTGGTGGTGGTTCAGATTGAGTGAAAGCAGGATAATCCCTTCTGGACCCAAGAGAACTCATAGGACACATTGAGATTAGGAGTTTCAATTCATTCTATTAATGCTCTCTCTTTTTTTCTTCCCCCTTTTCCTTCTTTCATTCACAACAAATCAGAAAATTCTATTTCATGAAATTCTTTGTAGGATGTGTATTTAGAAAAACCATTGGAAAATTCAGATTTCAATCCAAGATTGAAGTCTTGTTATTTCTTTATACTCTACTTTGTCACTATTTTTTTCTTTAAAGTATTTTTTTAATGATTTTTAAGAATATTTATGAGACCTAATTGAAATAACATATATGATTTTCCCCAGCATGATCTTAGAAAATAATTAGATTAATTTCTTTTTTCTTCACATACCAAAAAGCTCTTGTAAATATATCACAAATATTACCAAGTTTCTTTGAGTTTTAAAGACTTTTTATATTCACTTGAAAATATGCAATGCATGTAATGACATTTTGATCATAGATGCACATACGAACAATTTTTACAAGACCAGGGACAAGGATTCATAACATTATAATGTAGCTGAAAAATCCCCATCATCTAGTGACATAATTATAACAGGGTCATAGGGCAACACATTACTCACAAGTTTATGGTGATGCTAGTGCAAAGAGCACTGCAGTGTGTCTAGTTCTATAAAAGTATTACAGTTTACTTATGTACAGCATATAATACTTAATACTAATAATAAGAGATAATCAACAACGTTAATAGTTTTTCTGTTTACTATAGTTTACTCTTTCATCATTATTTTAAAATATGCTCCTAATTATTAGAAAAAAAGTTTCTTGTGAAGCAGTATGGTGTGTTAACACTGACAGAAGCCTCATCTCTCTCAACCACATCTCCTGATTACATCAAGAGCCCACATCAAAGGGTTGACCTATATATTATCTTCATGTGTAAAAGTACACCTGATGTGTGCACAATGCTGAAGTCTCCTAATGATGCATTTTACAGAAGATATCCTGGTTGTAAACAATACACAGCTACAAATACACACACACATACACATACACACACACACACTATTATGTTGTTATTTATAAGATAATATAAATATTTCATTTTTCTCTTTTTTGGGGGACTCATATTTTTTTTGCTTCCATATCTGTAGGAAAACAGCCTGATATCTACAGTGTCTGAGAGGAGTCAGTCTGCCCTGTGCCAGGCTTTCTGTAAGCAACTTAGTTTCCAATGAAGCACTATAATGAAAACCAGAGAATTCATATACTTTTTTTCAACTTATATATATTTTTTCAACTATACAATATACTCCTCTTGTCTCCTCATAAGTGTAAAATGATTTTAACCATGCCTTTTTTGAAAATTTTGCCACAATTTATAGTCTTTAGAATTTTAACATTCACTTAATGTTCCTTTCCTTAGATCTCTTTTGTCATTTAACCTCATTTGTGGCCATGACCTTGAGCAATTCTTTCTATATCTTTTTCCACTTTTGTAATGCTAAGATTAGAAAATTCTCTTTATCCATAAAGATATGTAAGTATATCAAATGTAAAAATGTTAAAAGAGGAATGTTGAACAAAAATGTTAAATGAAAATCCATCCAATTTTTATATCTATTATAAACTTTGAAACTGTCATATATGTAGAAATCTTATAACAGATATGAGTAATAAGGTGAAAATCTAAAGTGAAAACATAAATGTACTCACCTGGGTTATGGACTTGGAGTTATGTTTTCAAGTCAAGGCTGTGTGCCTTATGTTATACTCTCAGGAATGAGAATATTATTCTAGAAATTTTCTATGATTAGATTCTACCCTCCACCAATAGATCTGCAAAATTTCAAACATATGTTAAATATATACAATGAAAGACAGTGATAACATGGTGACTCAGTATACACTAGTGACTATAATAATTAGTTTGGGAAAAAAAAAATTGAAGCAAAATGTTGGGACAGAGAAATGGTATTTTTCTATTAGCTATTACTGAGATCTCATTTATTAAGTAAAATTTTGTTATCACCATTAAAAATAACCAAGTATTCAATCAATTCTGATTTTGAAAGTAAAAGATTAATTCTTTAAAAATCACTCTTTTATTCATTAATTTCTTCTTTAAATATTGGGGCATTAGTGTAAATGAACTATCTCCTTTTGAATAATAGAGACACTACTCCACAAGTCACAATTTCCATCTGGCTTGTCTTTGAAGAACACTGATGAGATTAAGGTAACCAAGCTCACACTTTACAGTTCTTCTTCAATAGACTGTTGATATGATTGGCTACTTTCTTCATGCATACTATTTCTAGAATCTACCTTTCATAATGATTATTTACATTCTCAATCAGGTTCAAATCAGTCTGAAAATATAATTTCATTATTCTTATTTCTTCTTGATTCAATCACTCTTATGTAATGCTGTGAGATCATTATTAACTAGACCATTGACATAATGAAATTTAAGTTTTTTAAGTCAAGATTCAAATGTTGAAAAAGTCTGAATTTTATCATCGAGTTCAGACTGCTGAAGCAGAAGGAAACATGGACATTTAAGATGAGACTGTTGAAGTCACCTTTAGTTTTGATTGCAGCTATGTAAGAGAAATTTGGTACTGGCCATAGGATGAGGATGTCACTTTCTACTCTTTACTATGACTCTTAGTTCATTTAGTGTTGTTATAACAAAATACCAAAGATTGAATATTTTATAAAGGGTGTCTGGTGAGGCCCTCATGATGGTTACATGTGAATTGTCACATGGTGAGAGTGAATAAGGAAGTTATCCTGACATAAGAACTATTCTCACTGTTTCCTTTGATCATTGTTGAAATACATATTTTTTTAGAACAGGTCTCCCTAGTGAGGTTGGCAGTGACGTCATCCACCCTGGGAGGGTTTGGGCTCATTCCAGAGTCCTAAGAAAACAGTTGAAGATGCCATTCAGCAACTGGAAAGAGCTGGGGACCAGGGAAAGAGGGCTGGGGACCAAGAGCCACTTTCAGCAGAGTGACTTTTGGCCAGTCAATGCATGTCCTCTGTGGATCGACACCAGTCATTTGATTATCCAGTGAGAACACAGGTGCAAATCCCTGAGGAAACAGAGAGCACCCGGCCTGTAACTGCTGCATCCCGTCCCATGCCAGACTCTGGGGATGCAGAGATTGGAGATGAGGCTGTGCCCTCTGCAGTCTCAGAGCTGGGGCTGGGACGGGAGGATCCATCATCAGATAGCACAGTGTGGTCGTTAGGACAGGGAGACAGGGGAGCTGGGAGAGGGCAGAGGAGGGTCACAGCCCAGCCTGTGGGGGTGGACACGCTTCCCAAGAGCAGATGCTGCCTAAGGGCAGCAGTGACATGGTGCTGGTGGAGCAAGATATTCAATTTGATGGGAACAGCATGTAGCCAAGGCTGAACCAGCGGCGAGGGACTTTGTGCTACCGAAGGGACTGGGGAAGACAGTTCCTACAACACGAGGCAGGCAGGGAAGGGCCAGTGGTGGATCAAAGAGCAAATGGACAGGTTTCCTGCTTTTGGGGAATGTGGGATTCCCAGAGCTTCACCATTGAACCCACATGATGCTCTTGTGCTTCTACTTCCAGGCTAACAACTGTGCACCAAAGTTCATAGAAAAGCAAATGAGTGCTGACTGGCTGGGCTCCTTTAAGTCAGGGCCTTTGTGCAGTGCTCAATCGGTGCAACCATCCAGGGTGGTCCCTGATGCTTAAGACCCAGCTTCACTCTCTGCTCAGAATATTGCTATGCTCATCGCCAATAGGATCTGGCACTCATTGACATGGGAGGCCTCACATCCATGGCCCCTCTCACCCAGCTGACAAAGTGAGAGAAAAGGAATCCAGGGACTGCGGTGCTTGGTGGCTGGGTGGTGCCAGGACTAAAATGGTTGTCCCCAGCTTGGGCTCAAAGCCCACAGATGAACCCCCTATCTGGACTCCAGTGGGACCCAATCTGGGCAGCGTGTCTGAGGCTTGAGGGGTGAGCAGCGTCTTCAGAACCTTCTGCACAAAGAAAGGCCGAGGAGGCTGGAGGGGCCAGTTCCTGCCTGAGGCAGTTATAACCAGGATCGGGTTTATAAAAAGGGCAAAGAATGAACAATTTAAACAGGCAGATCATTTCAGAGTGCAGGACACCGGCTTCCCAGATCTACCGGCAACGGCACTGGATTCCCTCTGAGGGCTCTACAGCTGCTGCAAGCTAGGGGGTTCTTTGAATTACCTGCTTCATCTTAAAAATTCATGATGATTTTTAAAAAATATTTATTTTTTTTTTAAGTTGGACACAATAGTTTTGTTTATTTTGATGTGGTGCTGAGGACCGAACCCAGGGCCTTGCACGTTCTAGGTGACCTCTCTACTGCTGAGCCACAAGCCCAGTCCGTTAAAAACTTCTGATGGGGCTGGTATTGTGGCTCAGCAGTGGAGCACTCGCCTAGCACAGGCAGGACCCGGGTTCGATCCTCAGTACCACATAAAAATAAAGGCATTGTGTTGTGTCCATCTACACCTAAAAAATAAATATTAAAAAAAAAAACAAACTCCTGATGATTTTGCACCCCACTTCCGGGCTCATTTCCATGTCACGTCGATGTCTTAAAATGACTTCCCGTGAGTGGAATGGAGACTGCTGGCTAAGGCCTGGGTTTTCCTGTGACTTTGCACACTGCTGGCCCTGTGAGGTCAGGAGATGCTGTTTTGCTGTTACCCTGTCCCTTTCTGGGACCAATGGCTCCATTTCCTTTGGGAGAACCAGCCCTCTCCAGTCTCTGTGCGCAGTTAAGCCCTACCCTGTCCTGGGTACCCCAGGTACCCCAGGTTGCATCCCTCTGAGCACAGTGGTCTCTTCAGGAATGAACATGAGATTCAAGCAGAATCAGGGAGTCTTGAGATTTCTGCAGTTACTGCTGGGACACAGAGGGTTGTTTTCAGCCGGGATGTAGCCTAGAAACTTTGAAGCCACCTGGTAGAGAAAGACTGGGTAGGCATGACCTAACCAAAGGATTATAGAGCTGGAAGATGATGGAAAGAGATAGAATCCCAATGACATTATCTTAGTCCCCGCCTGGATCCAGCTATTCCTGAAGCCCTGCCATTTTTGCTTCTACAGACTTATATTTAGTTGCTGGCACTTGTAACAGAGTCCTGATGGGTTCAGTTTGGAGACACGCCCTTAGGGCAAAAAGCTTGGGAGCTTGGGCATGGGAGTTAGCCAACTGAATTTGAGTCTTAGTGTGTCCTTCAATTTTGATGTGTGATTTTAGAGGGTTGGATTAGGTCATCTCTAGGGTTTCTTCCAATTAAGATTCTATGCTGTAGAACCTTGCAAAAATTTAAGGAAAGGTAAATTTCTTGTGGAACTTGGGGTGAGATTCCTGAGCTACGAATCTGCAGAGTCTGAGTGAAGCTTGGAAATCCATGTTTTTAGCACAACCTCCAGGTGAATTTGATGCATGGCCAGGTCCAGGAACCACTCCGATTCTTCAATTCTTCTTCCCAAGGGACCCATGTGGACTCCACCCACAAGGATTTATTGAGCACCTACTATGTGTTGGTGTCACCCTCCTCTGACAATGGCCTCCTTGTAGGGTGGTGAGACTGACCTCTGTCCTTATGCTAGACTTTCTGTAAAATCCCAAAGCTGGTTCCAAGGGGGGAAAAAAAAAAAACCTACACTGCTGGGGAACACACTTCCTCCAGTCATCGAATTGCTTCATAAACAGCATTTAAAACTTTTATTGATGAATAAGCCATTCACTTTCCAGTTGGTGCCATATAAACAGCGAGCAGATGAACGTGCATATTTATGGGTCCGTTCCTGTTGATGTCTCATTTAAAACCTTAACAAGGCTGCGCAGTGGCAACCATAACTCACGCATTCCTAGAATTCAAATAGCTTATTATCGAGATAAGCATTTATGATATTAAGGTACGCAATAGGAGTGTCATATTTTATACATGGTTCCTTATAGCATAGTTCAGCTCGGGACCAACACCATATTGAATTATTTAAAGCCATTTCTCCCTGGGTTATTAAAAAGTTCAGTAAAATATATATTAGTGTATAAAATTTTAATGCACGGTTCACTTCGCAGTGTTTGTAAGCTCTTGGCCTTGAGCTCAGGGAGCCAGAGATGCAGAGCAGCAAACAGACAGTGGCTTTGAGAAGGGGCCTTGGCACGGCCAGACAACAGCCCTTACTGCCTCATTTATGATCTCTGTCCACAGTCCCAGCCAAGAGGGCCAGAAGGACACGAAGAGTCCAGGAGTCCTTTGGGTCCCCAGCCCCAGTGACTGTGACTCCTGCTGACTTGAACATGGTGGCGGCGGGCGGAGGTGGTGTCTCTCCCTTCTCTCTTCTGTCTAGGACCCTTATACTCTGGTGGGCAATGCAAGGTGTTGGCCACAGTATTGTTGATCTATTTCTTGAGTGTCCCTTTCTCTTCTCCGAGTCACACCTTTCCTATGAGGACCCGGTGGGGCTGCAGGCGAGGAAGGCTCACTCCAGTTCTGCCAAGGTCCCCTCCTCCTAGCTGCCCAGAGCTGCTGTAGTGGGCACAGGCCTTGCTGCTCACCATTGGGTCACACCAAGTTTGGCCTGGGTGACCTGCAGCTTGAGCAGGCTACTGCACTCCTGTTTCCCCAATGAGTACCCAAGGCTGGGACTGACAGGTGGCCAGACAAGGTGTGCCAGGAACACTGCTCCAGGAATATTGATTTCCCTTGCCTGGGATTGGACCGTCAGCACTGTCTCGTTCTTCTCTGTCCCTAGATGGCGGTGCATTAGGCTGGGTCTGCAGGAGGTGTTGGGAAGTTGTGGCTCTATGCAGGAAGACGTCCTGTGCTGTTGGTTTCTCTCCTTCTCCATGGGAGGAGGCTCTGTGGGGGGCAGGCTGGGGCCTGCTCTCAGCAGGGCCAGAGGTACTCCATTTTATAAAGCAGGACTGTGTCCTAAGCTCCTCCATTGGTAACTTATCTGGGCAAACTGATAAGCACTGAACTCACTGAAAAGAATAACCCTCAGCTGCACAGCCCAGTTGATGAATAAGTCATTCATGCTGATCAAAGTTTACCACCTGGGAACTTATCACATTAAATCAGAAGCACATAGATGCAGAGAGGGTGTCAGACCCAATTGGAGAACCCAGGCCTGTGAGCTCAACAAACACACCAGGCCACCGAGTGACACAGCCCCTGCAACCTGAAACACACTGAAGAAGAGACACCTGAGACCTCGGTACAGCGGCACATGCTCGGCATCTTGTCAGACTGCCGCAGTCTGGCTGGGCACAATTCAGGAGCCACTTGTCAAAAGAAATGAACTTTATTTTTAGAACCACACACGCCAAACAAAACAGCTCCTCAGGAAAAACCCTCAGAGCCCAACTGCCACCACCGGCTTCCCACAAGCCACTCCCCCAACCTCCAGCATCTCCACCTCCCACAATCCTCCTGCTCTTGAGGCCGATTGGCTGGGTCGAGTGGGCAGAGCCAGAAAAAGTCCCCCAATGAGAAGCTCCGTGGTCTGAAAGGGCGGGGAAACAGCCCAATGAGCATCACCACAGAGGAGCCAATCAGTTGGCAGCTAGAAGTTCCTGGGGCCGCTGTGAGCCAATCATCAGCTGGCAGCTGGAAATTTGCTGGCAGCTATAAGTTTGCTGGGGCCCCTTCGGCTGTGGCTCTCAATATCAGACCACCTGGTGCACATACCTTGGGGTCACAGGCACCAAACTCCTGACTGTCCCGGAGCTTCTGCTCAACTTCATCTCCCTGCTTGAGGTGGTCCATTTCAAAACTGCCCGCCACCTGGACCCTCGCCTAGAACATGTTCTGGGCCTCGAATAAGTTCTTTGGCTCATTTGTCATCTGATCTGACCACCTGTAAGAATTGAATGGTATCACTTTTCTGCCTTTGCTTTCAGTTCTGTCTCTGTAAATCCTGGGGGCATTGTTGACCCTTTCTTAGCCCTTCTGGAATCTATATGTCACTACGTGTGATGTGTGACTTGAGAATTCCAGATACTATAGATACTGTCAATGGCATAATGTTATGACTATTAGGAATTACCTGTTAAAGATATTAGTAATTAAGATTGAAATGGAGTAAAAGATCCTGCCTTTGCCCCTGCTTACGGCTGCAAGTGAGCCATGACTATTTGGTGAATTGATGCCAACGAAAGTGACGCTGAGTAAGAGGGCACCCCCAGGAGATAAAATTCTGGGCACTTCTCATCTGTGACATCGACCTCCCACACCCCACACAGCATGGAAGTCCCAAGGGCCTGCAGGAAGTTGTCCTGGGCTTCCCCAGAAAGGGGTTAGGAGTGTTTACTTACACTGACTGCTACAGCAAGCTGAAGATGGAGAGTGACCCCCAATGGCCCATGTGTTAAAGGCTTGGTCACTAGCCAATGGAGCTTTTGGGAGGTGCTGGAGTCTTTAAAAGGTGGAGCCTAATGGGAGGAAGTTAGGTCTTTGGGGAAGTGCCCTTGAAGGGGACATTGGGATCCCAGTTCTATCCCTGCTCTTTTTGCTTCCAGTCGCCATGAGGTGAGCAGATTTGCTTCACTCCCACACACTTGCCACCACGATGTTCTGCTTCATTACTGGCCTGAAACCAATGGAGTCAACTGACCATGGACTGAAGCCTCTGAAGCCATAAGCCAAAAAAAAAAAAACCTTTCCTTCTTCTCAGTTGTTTATCTCAAGTGTTTTGTTATAGTATTGGAAAGTTGACTAACACAACCTAGCACCACTGGGGCTTACTTCTTCGTGATTGGGAGGAGTAGAGCTTGACATCTTGGGTGAATCCTGGAGGTGGAGGGGAAGGTGGTGGTGATGGGGCCCATGCATGATCAGAGCAGCATCTCAGCCTCACATCAGGACCTCTGAGGCTGATACACAGTTATTGGTGCCTAGACTTTCTGGGATGTGATATTAGGGAGCAGGAGGAGATGATACTACGCATTTCAAATGGACAGCTTCGACCATGGGAAACTCAAGATGCACTGAAGACCAGAGATGCTTTCCCAAGTTTTCAGAACTGTGTAAGTCCCACCGTCTCCTGGGTGACCCTAAGGAGAGTGTCCCCAAATATGAGTTATGTTGGGCATTTCATTGCCCTGACAAATCAGATCGAATGCAAATTAGGAAGAAAGAAAGTAACGTTATGCTTCTTGTCATGGAGAAAACACAAACCTGCTCCAGTGTTTGAGGTGAGGAGTTTTGAAGTCAGACACAAGGAAAACTTAAAACTTGACAACGCCAAGGCTGAGCAGTTGTGTGGAGATCCTGACGGTCCGGCACATGCATGTGAGAAGAGCTCCACCCCAGCAGGGAGACCAGCAAGTTTCTACAGGCTGAATGTAGAAATGAAGCAGACTGCAGCTAGTTCTTCCCTGATTTGGGTTCCATGGGAGGTCCCTCATTATGTGCCCAACCAGCTCATGGGCTGGCTGTGATTGATGGGAGCTCAGTTTTTTTATTTTTTAAGTGCATTATGAGAATGTCTTCAAGTTGAGCTCCCGTGTGCTGATGCGGGGCTCTGAGCGCACAGTCTCAAGCTCATGGCTCCTTCTTATTTGCATAAAACAACAAGTAAACACTCAATCCCCGGGATCCTTTCATCACCATTCCTGAGACTTTTCTTTGGCAGTGCCTCAGCTCTCCTCTTCCTCTCGCCCACTCTTACCAGCCTGACTGACTCCACCCTGAGTGTGGTGGAGGTGAACACGGAGTGGTCTTGGATGTCATGATGCTGGGAGAGGACATGCCATCCCAGGGTGCTGTGTGTACAGAGAAAACATGAGCATTTTCCAACAGAGGTCTGGGCCACATGCTCAGCTCCACCTTGGCCACATTTCCAAGCCTCCATTTTGTTTCAGGACAGGCTCCAAGCCTCCGTGGGAGGATACTGGGAAGAATAAGGGAGGTGACTGTGTATATAGTGCCCAGTCCCTGTCAGATGCCCAGCCAAGAGAGCTCTTAGCACTGGACCAGCGGAGGCAGTATTGAAGCAGTGACCCAGGTGTGTTGCCCTCCTGCCTGATCTGCTGCAGGGAAGAGAGGCAGGAAGACCTTGGGAGGAGGAGGAGGCCCTGAACCCTGCTGCCTTGAAATGCAACCTGTGAGGCCATTTGCCTGGGTACAGGTCCCATTTATATGCATTTCCTCCTGTTTGAGTCAGCTTTGGTGTTGCTGTGACCAAAGGACCTGACAAGAACAACAGAGAGGAGAAAAGTTTATTTTGGCTTACAGTTTCCAAGGTTTAGTCCCTGGTCATCTGACTGCATAGCTCTGGGCCCCAGGTGAGGCAGAGCATCGTGGCAGAAGGGCGTGGTGGAAGGAACAGCTCAGGACATGGACACCAGGAGGCAGAGAGAGACATGCCCCAGGGACAAAATATAGATCCCAAAGTCACATCCCCAGTGACCTACTTTCTCCAGCCATACCCCACCTGCCCACAGTTACTGCTCAGTTAATCTCTATCAGGGGATTAATCCACCGATCAGGTTACACCTCTCCTAATCTAATCATTTCACCTCTGAACATTCTTATGTTGTCTTGCACCTGAGCTCCTGGGGGGATGCTTCACATCTAAACCACATTCCACGCATACACACACACACACACAGCCCTCTGCACACCAGTTCCCACACCTGAGAACCCACAGATATGCACCATGGGGTCCCCTGGCCCTGGGCCTGGTGGGTGGGGGGTCTAGGGTACTTCGCCTAGCCAGTGTCCTGCAGGCAGTGTAGCCCTCTCGGGAGCTCAGGGTGCAGTGGTTCTTGGTTCATTACTCTTCGCAAGGTGCCCCTAGGCTCCCAGCCTGAGGATTTGCTCAAATGCTGCAGAAGTGTCCACAGGCCTGGTCTAAATGAGCTTGAATTTATTGAAAAATAAAACAACTGGTTGGGAGGGTTTAAAGAGCCATTAACTCTCATTTAACTTCCCTCCATTCATTCACCTAAGCTCAAGGAGACGTTTTGTCATTTAAAAAATGCCATGTAGCTGGGCATGGTGGCACACAACTATAATCACAGCTCTGGAGGCTGAGGTAGGAGAATGGTATGTACAGCTTGGGCAACTTAGCAAGACCCTGTACCAAAACAAAATAAAAAGGACTGGGGATGTGGCTCAATGGTAGAGCATTTGCATAGCATGCATGAGGATCTGGGTTCACTCCCCAGCTCCACAAAATGAAACAATGTTATATATAAACTATGTTATATCACCAAAGTCATATGTTATGCAACTGTCAGAGCTGGCTTTTCCCATGTGGCTTAATGTGCTGGAGATTCATCCAGGTTGTTGCATGTATGAACAGTCCATTCTTTTGTAGTGCTGGGTGATAATTCTATGCTTTATTCAACCACTTACTACTGAAGAAACTCTGGGTTCTTTCCAGGTTTGGGTTATAATGACTAACACTTACTATAAATATTCATGTGTGGGTTTTTGTGTGAACATGTCTTCATTTTTTCTGGAATTGATGCTCATTGATGCTCAAGAGTGCAATCACTCTATGTGGTAGATTCATGCTTAGCTTTTTTTCTTGGTACCAGGGATTGAACCCAGGGGTGCTCAAACACTAAGCCACATCCCCTTTCTATATATTTTATTTCGAAACAGGGTTTAAGTTGCTTAGGGCCTTGCTAAGTTGCTAAGGCTGGCCTTGAACTTGCAATCCTGCCTTAGTCTCCTGAGCAGCTGGGATTACAGGTGTGTGCTGCTGCACCTGGCTTCATGCTTGACTTTTTTAGAGATTGCCAAATCTCAAAGAAGCCTGATCATTTTACATTGCAACCAGCAACACGTGAGTGATCCAGTTCTCTATGCCCTTCCACTTTTGATATTTTCCCTGTTGCAAACACTCCCATTCTGACACCTGTGTAGTGATTCCTCCTTTGGTTTTCTTTTGCACTTACCCCACATTTATCCTCTTCAGTGAAACATCCATGTCTTTTGTCAATCTTCTTTTTATTTTTTAGTTGTAAATGGACACAATGCCTTTATTTTGTGTATTTGTTTTTATGTGGTGCTGAGGATTGAACCCAGTACCTCACAGGTGCTAGGCAAGTGCTCCCCCACTGAGCCACAACCCCAGCCCCATTTTGTCCATTTCTAATCGATTATTTTTATGGAGTATTGAGAGCTCTTTATATTTTCCAAATACCAGTCCTTTGTCAAATGCATGGTCTGCAGGTACTTCTCTCATTCCATACTTGTCTTTTTATCCTCTTAACAGGGTCTTTAATTGGAGTAAAAGTTTTAAATTCTGCAGAAGTCCAGTTTATCATTTTTTTTCCTTTTAAGGATTATGGTTAAGGGTCAAGTCCAAGAATCCTTTGCTTTTCCCTAGATCCGACTGAGACACTCTGAGAGCAAGTGGGAATGGACCCCCCTGGGCGGGCAGATCAGGGCGCGCGGGGTGCCACTATGAGCAATGCCTGTGCGATCCGCTTGTGCTGGGGTCTTTATGCAATGCGGAGAAACAAGCTGGGATTTAGGTGAAGAGCACAGTGGCAGAAGCCAAGCCCGTGTGGCCTAAGTCTGGGATCCCGGCCACTCGGGAGGCTGAGGCAAGGGAATTGCAAATTCGAAGCCAGCCTCAGGAACTTAGCGAGACCCTCAGCAACTTAGAGAGAACCTGTCTCAAAATTATAAATAAACAAATAAATAAATAAATAGGGCTGGTTAAACCCTTTGGGATTGTGGACTCAGCTCTTCTCAATTCACCAGTTTTCCTTCCTGTGTTTCAGATCTCTGGGGTTAGGTAGGCACACATCTCGTGCACCACACCTGTCTGAGAACTGGCCATTTCATCCTATGAAGTGTTCATATTTATCTCTGGATACACTCTTGGGTTAGGAATTTGTTTTATAGGATATTGACACACCCGGAGTAGCTCCCCTGAACCTCCTGCATCCGTGGTTTGTCTTCTGTTATCATTTTACTTTCACATGGTTGCTTTAAATGTGTGAAATTGGTTCAATGACTGGCAGACCCCTTCTTATGTGTTTTATATTCATTCAGTATATATATACTGTAAAAGACACTTTGCCTTCTTTTATATGCCTTTTCGTTGTTTTCGCATTTTCTTTCTGGCAGATCCTTTTAATCTTGGTCAATTTTCATCTTTTATATAAATTTGTAGACATTGCTTTGGTTCCATTCCTTCTCTGGTGCATTCTTGTGGGTGTACTTCTGTTGGTAGTCTAACATCTCATTTTTATAGTTCGAGGTACCTTGTCTTGCGACTTTCGGTATCCTGAATGAGAACTACAACAAAGTGCAACGAAGTGCATCCATTTAAAGTGTGCACACCAGTGGCGCCAGCACCTCATTCAAGATGCAGGGCTTCCTACCACCCCCACCTCCAATTTCTTCATGCTCTTTGCAATCCATCCACCAGCCCCAGGTGAGGACTGAATTGTAATTATAGGTTAGTTGATGTTTTCTAGAATTTCATGTAAATGGAGTGATACAGAATAGACTCTCTAAGCATGACTTTTCACTTCACATTTTGAAGTTCATCTGTATTTTCGTATTATCAGTAATTCATTCATTTTTACTGCTGAGTAAATCTCGCTGAATAGAAACACCATATTTTGTTTATGCATTCACACCATATTTTGTTTATGCATTCACTCGCTTATTGATGGATGTTTTTAATAAAGCTGCTATAAATATGTGTAACATGTCTTTCTGTGGACATGCTTTCATTTCTCTTGGGAAAATATCTGGGAGTTGAATGACTCAATTGTATGGTAAGGGGACACTCAGTTATTAAACATTCATACAGACTTTGTAAGGTAGTTTGGCCAGGGTACATCTTACCAGTGGAGTTTAAATTTCAAATGATTCACATCCTTACTAACACTGGGTCTTGTTAGCATTTTTAACTTGCTTGTTAAACTTTAGCTGTTCTCCTTGTACTTTAAATTTACATTCCCTGGAAGCTAATGGTATTAAGCATCTTTTTGTGTGTTTACTGCTTATTTGTAAATTGTTGTGGAAGCTTCTTTTAAAATACCTTATTCATTTTGATATTGGTTTGCTTAACTTTATACTAAGTTGTATAAGTTCGTTGTATATTTTGGATATAAATTTCAGGTACACGGATAGTAAATTCAACCTTCTTCTTCTTCTTCTTTATTTTTTTAAAACCATGCCTTTTGGGGAGAAAAGATTCTGGTTTTGATCAAGTCCAATTTATCAATATTTTGCTTCATGGTTCATGCTTTTCTTGCCCTAAGTAATCTTTGCTTATCTCAAGGTAGCAATTTTTTCATGAGTTTTCTAATAGAAGTAAATGTTTGTGTATGGTGCAAGGTAAGCATTTTTTTTTCACCTTGTTTGCTGAAAAAAAAAATCTTCCCTTACTCTATTTAATTGCCAAGGCAATGTTGTAAATGGGTTGATGAAGAATTGCTTTTTGGAGAACAGTGGAAGGCTGGGACTAGATTCGCCTTTCTATGTAAATCCAAAAAAAAAAAAAAAAAAAGAGAGAGAGAGAGAGAGAGAGAGGACAAAACAAAGACAAAATATATGAAAGAAGACATCATATATCTGGCAACAAAGGACAGTGACATCTGAATAGCAGTAGGCAAACAATGGTTGTGGCTCACTGCCTTAGAAGAGTCTGCAGGCGATGGTGCAGAGAGAAGGATCAAGGGGAGCTGGGGGTCTCTCTGAGCTGAGGACCTGGAGCAGAGTCCAGAGACCCTGAGGAGCCTGAAGGAGAGCAACACGGAGGGAAAACCTGGTAACCCCCAGAAGGTGCACCTCAAGTATTCAGCAGAGTGTGGATGAGGCCGTGCATTTGAAGGACTGCCCGAGGCCTGGGAAAGAGCCACCTACAGCCTAAGAGAGACCAGCATCACACTCCCACAAGGCAGGGCAGGAGCCTGCTCCCACAGCAAGACTGGGGGAAAAAACCTCATAATTCATGAATCACTGAGTAGATCTCAGAACGGTCTTGCCTCAGGCATGGGAAATAATTAACCTCAGAATAAATGCTGCTGTGATACCACTTAGCAAATCTTAAGGAAAAACCAAAATGATTAAAATTTTTCCACTTAATTGCATCCCAGAACAAATCCCCCAAATATTTATTGGAATACAGAAATACAAATGCTCCTCAGTGGGTCACATCCCATGAACCCACTGTAAGTCAAAAACATAGTAAGAGGAAACTGTGTCCATATACCCAACCTTCCCAATATCACAGCTCAGGCTAGCCTACTGAAATGGCTCCTAGCACTTACATTGGCCTAAAATCATATAACTTGGGCAAAATCATATAATTCAAAGTCTTTTTTATAAAAAAGTGTTGAATATAGCATGTAATTTATGGACTACTGCCCTGAGAATGAAAAAATGAATGGTCATATGGGTACAATTTCACACCACCAGAGAGTTGGAAAACTATTGAGTTGAACAATTGTTAGGTCAGGCCCCTTCTGTATTCTTGAATGTACAAACTACACGCATAGCTCTCTGGTGTGCAATCAAAGATGACCAGGCATGCAAAGGAGTAGGAAATCAAAGCCACCATGAGGAGAAGAATTTTAAAAATTCAATCAACCAAAATTGACCACAACTAACACCCCATGTTAGAATTAGCAGACAAAATATTGACATATAAAGAAGCTTTACTAACTGCATTACACATATCCCAAAAGCTAAGAAGAAAGATTTTATGTGTTCTTATATATAATCACACAATGACACATTCATTCATTGTTTCAGTCAGTGTATATTATGATGGTCCCATAAGATGATGTCATCTCATGATGGAGCCATCTTAGTTTGTAAGTGTACTTTATAATGTTTACATGATAACAAAATTACTAAATGGCACATTTCTCAGAGTATATCCCCATCATTAAGACATGTATGACATATTTGGATAAAGCACAAATAACAGATGTAAAATACAATATGGATGTATATTTAGATATGCATAGGTAGTTTGAAGGAGCAAACAATATTTCTGGGATTAAGAGTTAACTGTATTAAACACTGAAGAAAAAAGGATTAGTGAACTTGAACACAAGGCAATAGGAACTATTCAAAATGAAAATCAAAGAGAAAGATAATTTATAAAAATAAAATGAACATTAGTGCACTGTGTGGTGATTTCAATCAGCCTAAATATACGTGTAATTATAGATCTTGAAGAGAGAGGGAGACAGAAAAAATAAAAATAAAAGACCAAAAAATAAGCAAAAGAAACATGAAGGAAACAATGCTAAGGCACATAACAGTCATATTGTTCAGAATTAGGAATAAAGAGAAAATCTTAACAGTAACCAGGGGGAAAGGGCATGTCACGTGAGGAAGAACAAAGAGGGTTGGAGCTGTGGCTCAGCGATAGAGTGCTAGCCTCATGTGTGTGGGACCCTGAGTTCGATCCTCAGCACCACATAAAAATAAATAAGTGAAATAAAGGTATTGTGTCCATCTAAAACTAAAAAATAAATATTAAAAAAAGAAGAACAAAGATAAACAAAATAGATTTCTTGTTTGAAACAATGCAAACCATTCAAGAGTGGGAGATCATCTTCAAAATACTGTAAGAAGACACCACAGATCTAGAATCTTTTACCTCTGAATAAACATATCACCTAAAAATAGAAGTAAAACCAAGAGCATTTTCAGATACACAAAAGCCGAAAGAATTAAATTCACTGGACCCAAACTGCAAGAAATGCTAAGGGATGTCCTTCGGGTAGACCGAAACCTAACCAGTTCAATAGTCACACTAAATGTAAATGGTATGAAACCCCAATGTAAAGGGTGAGAGATTGTCAGAGTGAACAAAAAAGCAAGTCCCAGCCATACACTGCCAAAAGAAACGTACTTTGAATACTAAGGCATAGAGAGCGATAGAAAGATATTTTTTTAAATATGGAAAAAGTTAACTATGCAAATGCTGATCAAAAAGAAGCTGGAAATTCTCTAAAAATAAAATCTAGAATAACAGTAATGAAAGTCAGGAGTAACTATATTAACATCAC
The DNA here is from genome assembly GCF_048772815.1 of Callospermophilus lateralis. Taxonomy (NCBI): domain Eukaryota; kingdom Metazoa; phylum Chordata; class Mammalia; order Rodentia; family Sciuridae; genus Callospermophilus; species Callospermophilus lateralis. The sequence goes on along the minus strand of NW_027514713.1, from coordinate 9,114,663 downwards.
ATAAAGCAGATTAAAGAGCAATGACTATTGCCATGGTTAAAGAGGGGTCTTTTATAAAGAAACATAACAATCCTAAATACTTATGCATCTCATAAAAGAATTTCAACGCAAACTGAACCATAAATTTGACGAGTCCATAATAATTGATAGAATAAGCAGAGAGTGGGCAAGGGTGGAGAAGACATATGCGATCAACTAACTCAGCCTCATTGACATTTAAAGCTCATTCCATAAAAACTAACATAATAATCACCCTTCTGATGTGCCCATGGAATATTAATTACAGTCCATCATATTTCAAGTGCAGAATAATTCTCAATTTATTTGAAGAGATTCAAGTTTTAAAACATTCGTTTCTCCTCTGCTGGTAGCACGATCAACCCACACGCTTTCTGACCCCAGGTGTGTGGGGACTTCTCCCCACCAGCCATTGAGCAGTTCTATGGCAGACACCAGCTGCACCCTGTAAGTCAGTTCTGTTCAGACTCCATCTACTTGGAGACCGTTTCAGATCCTACAGGTTCAATCCCCAAGACAGTCCTCCTCCCCCACCACTGTAGATGCCAGTCCCAAGCCCTGGGCTGTTTTATCCATGCTCCTGATGGACAGGCTATAGATCAGGGGTCCCACCTTTCTCTCTTTGGGTTTGATTAGTTTGCTTGAGCAGCTCACAGAAGTCAGGGAAAACCAGCTAATTATAAAGGATATTATGAAGGCTGCAGATGAAGAGATGCATAGGGTGAGGGTGGGGGACTAGGCCCGGAGCTCTCATGTCCCCCCCCCCCCCGGGCATGACACCCTCCAGGGAACTCCATGGGTTTAGCTGCCCCAGAGTTCTCTGAGTCCCATCCTCCTGGGTGCTTATGGAGACCATTGCCTGGACGGGTGGGGAAGCCCACAGGTGCTATCTCTTTAGGTGTTCTTGGTGCTCTGCACAGTTTCCTCCCTCCAGGGGATGGGGCAGGACCCCTCTGGGTTGAGGAGGGTCTTATGACCTACTCTAGAGGGTGGATCAGAAGAAGTCTTTATGGCCAGCTCCAAGACAGAAAGGTGGGGGAGACTGGGGTGTGTATGGCCCACCCTGAGAAATTCTGGGTCCTACAGTCTGCTTTGGGGAGGGAGTTAGGAGCCCGGGACCCAAAATATTCTATGATATCACAATCATGTTCTCTGACCACAGTGGAATTAAATCAGAAATCAACACACGGAAAGATTTCTGGAAAATTCCCAAATAATGAGATAGTAAATGTGCTTCAAGGACACATCCCCTTGACCCGCTTCCTCCCCCTACACCCCCACCTCTTGGCAGTGCCAAGGGTGGGTGACTAAGTCTTTGCACATGAGCTTTGGGGACATGTCAGATTCAAACCATAATAATGTTAAAACTGGACCCCCCGAAAAAGAAATTCAAATAATGGAAACTTCCAGGATAATATTTCCTCCAAACATAACTGTAAAAATTCAAAACAAAATGTTAGTATAATCAATAAAAAATGTATGAAAGGGGTAATCCATCATTGCTAGGTAGAGTTTTTCCTGGGAATGGGATAACACTGGTTGGTTTAACATGTCACAGTTGATCAGTGCAATCCATCACATTAATAAACAAAACAACCACCTCAACACATTCAGAAAAACATGATAAAATCCAACATCCACTCCTGAGAAAAAGTCACAGCAAACATCAGTTCTTCTTCTTCTTTAATATTTAATTTTTAGCTGTAGATGGACACGACACAATGCCTTTATTTTTATGTGGTGCTGAGGATCAAACCAAGGTCCTGCTCATGCTAGGCAAGTGCTCTACCACTGAGCCACAACTCCAGCCCCAAACAGCAGTTCTTCTAAAGTGAATTTTCTCAATCTGTTAAAATATGTCTGTGAGGCAGGGGATGATGGCAAGCACCTGTAAGCCCAGTGGCTCGGGAGGCTGAGGCAGGAGGATCACAAGATCAAAGCCAGCCTTGGCGACTCAGTGAGGCCCTGAGCAACTCAGAGAGACCCCGTTTGCAAATAAAATACAAAAAAGGGCTGAAGATGTGGCTCAGTGGTTAAGTACCCTGGGTTCAATCCTCAGTGCCAAAAAGACTAAACAACAACAAAAGACCTCTATTAAAAGTCTAAAGCAAACATCTTAGATCAGGAGAAAAGCAATCACTTGGTCTCTCCCTGCTTCTATTCAACAGTGTACTGCAGGGTCTCACCAGTGCAATAAAGCAAGGGGGAGAAAAGGCATCCAGATGAGTGATGGAGAGGAGGGTTATTTTTATTGGCAGAGAGCATGATTATTCATGTGGAAAAACCAATTAAATCTACAAAAAGACACTGGAAGTGAGTGTGACCATGTTAAAAGGCATAAAATCTTACATAAAAATCAACTGTGCTTCTGCATACTAGTAACCAGTGACCCAGAGGAGCAAATTGTTTAAAAATTTTACAAGAGCACCAACAAATATGAAATGCTTAGAGCTGAATCTTACAAAAGGTATGAAAGACTTGTCCACTAAAATGACTAAACCCTTCTGAAAGAAAAATTAGAGAAGAACATAGTGAACGCAGACCTAAACCTCCTTTTCCCACAAGTCAAAAGACTCAATATTCTTAAGACGTTGACTCTTGCTAAATTGATCTATCAATTCAAGGCAGTCCCTACTGAAATCTAAGTGAGTTTTATTTTTCTTTTTTCAGGGTTGGGGTCGGGGGAGAAATTGACAAATGATTCTAAAGTTTACACAGAAAACAGGTGACCTAGAATAGTCTGGATGACTTTTATAAAGAAGAACAAAGTTGGGGTACTAGTACTTCCTGACTTCAAGAGTTCCCACAAAGTGCATTCATGGGGCAATGGGTTCAATCCTCAGCACCACATAAAAAAGAAAAATAAAGATTCACAGTAGAGAAGACAGCAAAGTCCTGGCTTCAGGATGGAGAGATAGAGTAGAGAAATAGGCAACCAAGAGTCCAGAAGGAAGCTCCACGGTCCATCAAGATTTCACCAAGATGCAAAGGCGACTGGGTAGAGAAAGTCAAAGTCTTTTGAGCAAATGCTGCTGGAAGTATTCCAGATACCCAAACGTCAAATATCCACATGCAATAAAATAGCCTTGACCAATGCCTATAAGGCAAAATACAAAATTAACTTAAAGTGGATTAAGAACCTAAGTGTAAAACCCCAAACTAGAAACTTCTAGAAGAAAACAGATGGAAATTTTTAGGATCATGGGTAAGGCAAAGATTTCTTTCATATGACACCCAAAGTATATAGTTCATAAAAAAACAAATTAGCTGGGTATGGTGGTGCACACCTGTAATCTCAGTAACTTGGGAAGCCAAGGCAGGAGGATCACAAATTCAAAGCCAGCCTCAACAACTTAGCAAGACTCTGTCTCTAAATAAAAAATATATAAGAGGATGTGGCTCAGGACTGAAACACCCCTGGGTTCAATCCCTGGTACCAAAACAACAACAACAATAAAAAACAAAAATAAACAAATTAATGACCTTGACTTTATCAAAGCTAAAGAAAGTGCATCCAAAATATGTAAAGAGCCCTCAAAACTTAATAAACAACAAACAACCCCATTAAAAATAGACCAAGGTTTCAAATAGATGTTTTAGCAAAGAAGCTATATAGATGTAAATAAGCATACAAAAAGATACCCAACATCATTCATCATCAAACCTCAGTGAACACCACCTCACACCTAAAATGACAAAGGCTGATCATGTCACCAGGTGTGAACAAACTAGAACTCTCATGTGCTATTGGGAGGGGGATGGGGCAGGGTGTAAAATGACAATTTGGCACAACAATTTAGCAGTTTCTTAAAAAGTTCAAAATACACCTACCATCTTATTCAGTATTCTACTCTTAGGTATTTACACAAGAGGAAAGTAAGCCTGTGTCCCAACAAAAAAGATCCCAGCATTTTTTTTTTTTTGGTAATAGCACCAAACTAGAATTAAGCCAAATTTCCATCATTGGTGAATGGATAAACATATCCTTGGCGTATCCGTCCAATGAACTAGAACTCAGCAATGAAAAAGGAATCGACTATTGCTACATATTAAAAACACGAAAGAATCTTAAGACACTGACACTGAATTATTTATGTGAAAGAATCCAGATTTAAAAAATAGTACATAAAAACCAAATATGTTCTTTGGCAATCAAAAACAGAAATAAAACACGATTCAACTTTAAGCCTGGACACCTGTCAGTCAAGAACACATTGACGGCAGAGAAAATTGACTCGTAGATCAAATCAGGGGGTTTGATCTTCATTCTCAAAGCTTGATGAGAAGTGGCAAGTTGATTTCAACAGACAGAATCTCCCTGATTATCATGTGATCACTCATGTGATCAGATGTAAATATTCCTTCTTCCAAAGAAATACATCTGCAGGTGTTTACAGATAACTTCAAACTATAAAAGCAGGAGGAACAGCATAATAAAGGGAGCATCCTGTCACCCAGCTTCGACTACTTTCAGCCCTTGCCCATCCAGTTCTATCGATTCATCACCATCCCTGTCCCTTGCCCCCAACCCCAATATCATGTCATTCATCTGAAAATATTGGGTTGCTTTTCTACAAGAAAAGGATTCTTTTCAGCTCTGTTTTAAATTTCTAATAATTTGAAGCCAGTCCTGGCAAGTTCATCTGAAAATCTTGGAGGAGCTGACGAGGGACGTGGGACAGCTTCCACCCAGAGAAAGAAAAAAGCCATTGACCTGCCAAGAGATTTTCTGAAGAGAAGGAAAAAGAGACAGCTCATCTCCTGTGTTTCCAAAGAAAGAGGCTGAGGTTCCTGTAGCGAGGGGCAGCAGTGTCCTTTTGACTCTCTGTGGAAGCCCCAGAGGCTGTTGTGTAACGTGACCATCATCCTTGGAAGGAATGTACATTTTGGATGGAAATGTGCAATTCTAGAACCCACGGCCAGCACGGCGGGATTTGCGGGAGGCCACTTGATCCAGTGGCACCGAGCAGATGTTGCTCTGTGAGTGGTTCCAGGACTCTGCCCTGGGGAGGTGTCTCCAGCAGACAACCGGATGCTTTGTTCTTGAAAGCCCTCACATCTTTTTTCTGCTGTAGAACCAATTCCCCTGTTCCATGACCTGTGGAGGGAGACACTGAACTGCATCCAAAGCATTTCTAGTGAGAAGGAAATAACTTGGGAAAAACAGAAGATTGGAGATCCTACTCTCTCTTTCCTCCTCTTGCATCTTTTTTAAATGTGGGTGTACTGGGCTGGGGATGTAGCTCAATGGTAAAGTGCTTGCCTAGCATGCATGAGGCCCTGGGTTTGATTTCCAGCACCCTCCTTCCACACACACAATCATAATTTGTGTATGTGAACACACACACAAAACATGAATTCTAAGCATATAGTTGGATAAATTTTTCCATATGTATTTATTCATGAAAAAAAATCACCAAATATTAGACAACTTTCTGACACTATAACACAATACTGGAGAAAATTAACTTATAAAGAGAAAGGGTTTGACTCACAGTTTTGGTAGTTCCAGCTCATGATCAACCGGCCCCATTGTTCTTGGGCCCCGTGGCAAAGCAGCACATCATGGCGGGGGGACATGGTGGAGCAAAACTCCTCACCGTGTCATGGTTCAGGGAGCAGAAACAGAAAAGGGAAAGGTGCTGGGTCATGCAATCCCTTTGAGGGCAGAGTCCTAGTGACTTATGGACCTCTCTCTAGGCAACCCCTCCTCAGTCTCCACCACTTCCTGATGAACCTTCCCCTGGGGATCAAGCCTGTGACACATGGACTTTTGGGGATACTTATCCAAACCCTAACATCAAGATTTTTTTAAAAAGTGGAACTTTTTCAGCAATCCATTTCATGCTCTTCCCCAAATCAAGACAGCCTTCTCTCCTCTGAGGTGACACTCCTCTGGCATGGACTGACTTTTGCCTGTTCCTGAATCCCCCTGGAGTGGAATCCCGCATTCTGTCGTGTCCAGTTCCTCTCATTCCCAGCCTTGCCACGAGATCCGTCCACGCTGTGCACAGCAGTGGTTTGTTTCTTTTGTTAAATTATTATTCTATTTTTGTCCTGTTGCACAAATATGCCACCATTTATTTCTTCTCCTGTGCTCTTGATCCTATGTGGGTTGTTTCAATTGGGCCTATTAAAAATAGTAATGTGGGGCTGGGGATGTGGCTCAAGTGGTAGCACCACATATAAATAAAATAAAGATGTTGTGTGCACCGAAAACAAAAAAATAAATATTAAAAAGTTCTCTCTCTCTCTCTCTCTCTCTCTCTCTCAAAAAAAAAAAAAATAGTAGTGCTACCCTGGTCCAGTTACGTACGTGTACTTTAACTCTGCTCCTACATGGTGCCTGACTCTCCCCTCTTAGTGTGTTCTTTGATGGACAGGAGGTATCCGTTTTGATGACGTTCCATATGTTCATCTTTGCTCTGTGGTTTGAGTTCTCTTTAAGAAAGGGTTGCTAACCTGAGGCCCTGAAGGCTTTGCTTGTGTGTTCTGGGAGGTCGATCATTATTGCTGTTTTGTCTTTCAGGCTTATGTTCAAAGCCACTGCAGACTGGAGTTTTGTCTATGCTGTGAGGTCAAGGTGAAGATTCTTGTTTTCTCTACACGGTGATGGAGCATCATATATCGAAAAGACCATCTTTCCCCTACTGAACTGCAGGAGCGCAATTCATTGACCACAAAAATAGTTCTGTTTCTAGGCTCTATTCCATTCCTGGTCTGTTTGTTTATGCTTCAGCCAATACTGCACTTTCTTGATCATTATGTCCTTAATAGATCTCCAATCATGAAGGCTCCCTGTGGGAGACCAACCTTGCACATGCCTGGGTCATACTCCCTGGCTGGGAGGCGCCCAGTCGCAGAAATGTGGCAGAGCTTTTCCCACCCTTCTTGGGTGCGAGGGTTGCTGTCTCGTGCATGGGTGTGTCTTGCTATCGCCCCATGGGTGAAGCTCTGCTCACCTGTTCCTTTGTAATATAACCCCTTGCCCTGTTTAGGATAGAATCTTCCATGGAAGTGCCTTGTGTGTGTCCCCTTCTCTTATTGTGCCCTTGGGTGTGGGCCTACCCAGGTGTCAGTCAACCTGCTGACAGTGGACATCATGAAGATAGACTCAGCCCCCTGAAACCTGACCCCTTGCCTCATTTGAATAGCTTCTGGCTCTCTCTCTTCCTGTGGACCCTTAAGGTCAGAGGAGCCATCACAGCAATTCCAAAAAAAAGGTATTTGTGTCTCTTGTATGGTTATTTTGTGCAGCCCAGTCAGCCCAGTTCAACTGGAGTGATCCCTGAGCCTTTTAGTCTCAAGAACAGAAACCCGGCAGCTCCCTATTCTGTTTTTATTTTCTCAAATAGTTGTAGATATTTTAGGTGCTTTGTATTCTCAAATGAATTTAGACTCCACTTGTAGTTTGCAAAGGAAAACAAAAAAATCTTTATTATTATTGCATCAGCTTTATAGCTATTTTTGGAGAGAAGTGACACCTTAACTCTGTGGGTTTTCCCACCGATGTGGTGTATCCCCATTTGCTGGGGTTTTCTTCAGTGTAGGATCTTGCATAGTCTTCATCAGAATCGTCCTGTTTTTTTTGTGACTACGAAGGGCATTATTTTAAATTTAATTTTTAAACTGTCGCTCATATGTTCACATAACCACTTTTTAAATGTTGACCTTGATGTCAGTGAGCTTTCTAAATTCCTTATTAGTGCACACACTTTTCTAGATTCTTCTCTCTGTGTCCGATGGTGTCATCTACAAGTAATGATGGGGTTATTTCTTCTATTCCAGTTTTCATAACTTTTCAGTGCTCCTGTGTGTCTTATGACACTGCCTAGGACCTCCGGCTTGAGCTTGGGTGGAAGAAGTCAGGGTAGACAGACTTTCTCCTTCCTCATCTGAAAAGGAAGACGTCGGACACTTCATCATTAAATATGTTAGCTGTATGTATCTTTTTAAAAATTTTTAAATATTTATTTTTTATTTTTCGGCAGACACAACATCTCTGTTTGTATGTGGTGCTGAGGATCGAACCCGGGCCGCTACCACTTGAGCCACATCCCCAGCCCAGCTGTACGTATCTTATAGATGTCTTTTACTAGATTAAGAAAGGTTACCTCTTCCTAGTTTATCAAAGTGTTTTAATAATCATCCCCCAGTGTTGACTTGTGGCCAGTGTTTTTTCTACATCTATGGATACTATGGCTCTGGTATGGTTTGTCCCCGCCAAAACTCATGTTGAGGCTTGGTTCAATGATGTGGGGAGTAGGGGCCTGGTGGAGACAGCTGGTGTGTCTGGCCCCAGGGTGGAGTCCTCCTGAGTGGATTAATGCCTTTCTCATGAGTGAGTTCTTGCTCTCACAGGACTAGACTAGTTACCACGAGAGCGGGTTGTTTTAAAATGAGGCTGCCCCTCATATCTTGCTTCATATGGTGGGCTCAGGACCATTCCACGCAATTCGGAGCATGTCTGGGTGCTCTCCTAAGCTTGAACAAATCACATGCAAGTCTGCCCTTTCTCTGCCGGGAGTTGAAGCAGCATAAGGTCTTCAGGAGATTCAGACACCCAGTCTTGAACTTCCAAGACTCTAGAACTTTGAGCCTATAGAAATCCTTCTTGTTTATAAATTATCCAGCCTGTAATATTCTCTTCCAGCACCAGAAAGTATATAAGATAAATGGGATGCTGTTTTAAACACTTTGATGAAATTCTGTCACTTCTTGGTTATTAAGCCAAACTTGAACTCATAAAATAAATCAACATGGGTTGTGATAAACCATTTTACACTCATCTGAATTTGATTTGCTAGCATTTTAATATTTTTTTTGCACCTGTTTTTGAGTAGGGTTTGGCAATGTGGTGTGTGCTGTGGGCATCCTGGAGCGGTCAGATGGATAGACTTCTGATTGTACATGGGTCCAGCTCTGCATAGGTCACTGTTCACTGAGGACTGGGTTTCCCTCACTCCCCTCTGCTCTAATCCAGCTTCACTTCATCTCTTGTCAGGGGCACTATAGAAAAGAGGCCACTTTCATGTTAGGCCCAGTGAAATGTGTTCAAGCTTAGGAGAGCACCCAGAAGTGCTACAAACTGCATGGGGTGGTCCTGAGCCCACCAACCCAGAGGGATCCTGGTGCTACCTCTTTCTGGCTTTCAACAGACTTCAGGAATTTTTCAAGCTGCTCATTGATTACAGCCACTATTCAAAGTTAAATGATATAAACTTAAAATTTGATAAGTTATATTTAAAACAGCATGTTAATAAACACTCAAAACTCAGTACTTTTAAATGATTTTACTTTGTCATTCCCCTATTACCTTTGCTTTTTGGGTAATTTACATCTGTCGCATCTCTAAGGTGCACATACTGCAGGGTAGAGGTTCCCAACTCTTGTCTTCAGTAGAGGTTTCCAACTCTGTCACATGGGACTTGGGTTGAGGATGGTGGGCTTCCATTACGGAGACAGCAAAACTCCAAAGGGGGGCTTTCTGTTTATCCAGGTCACACAGCGCCAATCCCACCAGGTGGCCACCTGGCCTCTGCTCCATGCTCCCTTCCTGGCCTCCAGCTGTGGGGCTTAGTCCACATCCACGGGCTGACTCATCTGTCTTCTTCATCAGAACATGAGCTCCGTAAGGTGCAGAGTGTCCGGCACCAGCAGTAGTGGGTGGCCTGTGCAGACCCTAGGGAATAGTCCCTGGGTGTGTGCATGAGTGAGCGGGCGAATGGCGTGTGTCCTGGCAACTGGCCTGATTCCTTTTCTCTCCAGCTCTTTCCCAGGTCCCATTCGGCCCTCCCTTCTCTCCTCCCAGCCTTTCCTCAGGTCCCCTCTCTACCCCTGCTTGCTCCCCAGACCCCCTAGCAAGGCTGCACCAAGACAGCAGAGCTGCTGGCTCAGGGCTTCCCCGACTTCCCCGAGGCTGCCAACACCTCTGAAGATGCTTCCTTGGTCGTTTCCTCTCTCTAGTGCTGTCAGGAGCTGAATAGTCACAAGTCCAGACCTAACCCCTAATGTGATGGCATCAGGAGGCGGGTCCTGTGGGAGGTGACTAGGTCAGGAGGGCAGAGCCCCCAGGAAGCTGGTTAGTGCACTTATAAAAGGGGCCCCTCTCTGCCACGTGGGAGAAGTCAGCAGCCAGCAACATGGGAGGCAGTTCCACCAGAATCTGACTGTGCTGGCACCTTGATCTTGGACTTCTAGCTTCTGGAACTGTGAGAAATATTTAAAATTTCAGCTGTTTATAAACCACCCAGTTTAATGGTAGTTTGTTATAGCAGCCCCAGGTGACTAAGACACATACCAAGAGTGCATTCCTGAGTTTGACTTTTTTTGCGGGGGCGGGCACGGGGGATTGAGTCCAGAGGTACTTTATCACTAAGCCACACCCCGCCCTGTCCTTTTTATTTTTTATTTTAGGGCAGGATCTCACTAAGTTGCTTAGAGCCTCACTAAATTGTTAAGGCTGGCTTTGAACTTGTGATCCTCCTGCCTCAGCCTCCCAAGCTGCTAGGATTACAGGCATGCGCCACCACACCCAGCTGTGATTTCTAAGTCCCCATCCTTCATCACTGTATCCCTGTCCCATGCAGCTGGTCCCCAGAGACACCCACCACCAACATTCCCTCCATGTGCTAAGCCCTTCCCCCCCACCTTCAGCCTTTGCTTCTGCTCTGCCTTTTCTGCTCTGGCCTTGTCCCTCAGGTCATCAGCAGTCAAAGGGCACCGCACTGCCCCGTGTGCACGTCAGTCTCCCACCGAGGTGTGTGGGAGCCCTGGGGTCAGGGATACAGCTTGATGGAACCGTTTGTTGAATCCAAGTGATGCTAAGAAGTAGCTCTTCTCTTCCAATAAGATCCTTGTGCATCGGTCACCAACGTTTTATCTCCCTTGGATGGAAAGGTCCCCAGGTCCAGGGACAGTGCTCCCAAAGCCCCTGCACTGCTTGACATGGAGAGAAATAACCTACTGTGACCCTCCTACCTGGGCAGACTGCCCTGGGCTCCTCAAAGGGAAAGAGCCCTGCTGGTTGGGCAGATAGAGCCGGTGGGGACACTGCTGTCACATTATGGTTGGCTGGCTTGTCACTCACTGGCTTACCTTATTCGCATCAGGGAAGTGCAGGCTGATGTGGTCCTGATTGGCCATGTGCGTTCTCCTGCTTAAGGAAGGGAGGTTTGGAAATGCTAGCAATCAAGCTCTTGCCAGCTCAAATTCTTTTATTTGAAACAGCCTATTCAAGACCAAGCCATTCCCAGTATCCTCTTTACTTACTATTCTTACGTTATTCCAGTTGCTCATCACAGTGGCCTCCGGCAAGCTCTCCACAGAAAACTATGATCTCAAGGTCAAGAACTGTGGTCTCAAGGTCAGGGAGCAGGTGGGCCATGCTTAGTGCATTGAGATCTTCATAGCATGGGGACAGAAGTGGCTGGTGTCCTCCCCCCTCCCTGAAAGCAACAGGCTTGGCATCACTGGAAAGAAGGAAGTGGGGCTGGCAGGATTCCTTGGCTTTGGACTTGAGCATGCTGGTTATGGGACCATGCTGGGTCCTCCCTTCTCTGGAAATGCTGGGTGAGCTGGGCATGGGTCCCTGGACTAGGTTGTACATTCTCACCATTATCAACCACCTCTCCACAGAGACCCCTTAACCAGGTGACTGGTGCAGCGGTTCTTGGCCCTCCCTGCAGGCTGGAATCCCCAGAGGAGGTTGAAAAACAACCCTGCCCCCTCCCCTGCTGGAAATCCTGATTTAATTGGAAGGGCCTGTGCACTGGGGGCTTCCTACAAAGTATGTCATGTGACTCTGATGTCTAATCATATTGTGCAGTCCATTAAAAAGGGGCTTGAGAATTCTGGTCCTTGTCCTCCAGGAGTTCACAGTCTAACAGGGACATGCCCATTGTCTCTGGTTGCTGAGTCAAGCCTGGGGCCTCTGAGAGCTCCTTGAACTTCAGGGACTGTGAGACACTTCAAGGTCAAGTGCAGAGCCCTCCCTCCCTCAGGGCATGGGCCTGTGTGTGAACACGTGGGTGAGTGTGTATTTACTCTCGCTGATGAGCTTTAGAAGCTCTTACGGGAGTTAACACCCTAAAGGGAGTTAACACCCTAAAGCAGTGCTGGGTGGGTAAACCACAGAACAGAGGCTCCTCTGCTCCTGAGGGGCCGTCACTGCTCAGCGTGGCCAACATCACCATGAAGGAATGCAGCCTGGCTTTGCCACCGCTCCCTGTTTTCCAAGAGAAGTAGAACATCTGGACTTCTTTTAAATGACTTTGAGTTTTCTTTGTCAGGATCAATTTTATTAAAACGTGCACACACACAAAGCAGGACAGCAGATCACACCCGCAGATTGGAAGGAGCCTGGGGCCCCAGGACCCGAGGGAACCCGAGACCAGCCCCTTGTGTTTGTAGCTAAATCTGGGCATTTCCACCCTGTCGGGCACCAGAAGAAGAGTCAACATGGTCCCCTGTCAGTTCAGGGGCTGTGGCTGAGGGTGAGGCCTGGGGAGCAGAATCAATTGCCCTGACACAAATCAATCACCTTAGAACCGGGCTTCCTGTTACCTGATGCTGGTGTGTGTGTGTGTGTGTGTGTGTGTGTGTGTCATTGTGAGGGCTTGGAGTCCTCATTTCTTAGTGAGAGATGGTCCACAAAGGGGCCAGTCCTGGATGCAGATGACGCATGGGAAAAGCAAGGAGAAAGGGATGGCTTTTACCCAGAAAGAGGAAGCATTAGATAGGTAAAGAGTGAACCAGGAATTCACCAGGAACAGGGCAAGGAGGAGACCGTGCCGCCTGGTGACCCCCATATGCATTCTGGAACACAATTAACCCCTGCCAGAAATGGGTCACAAAGAGGGGGCCAATCTGAGAACATGCCCTGGATGGGAGGTGGCTGGGTTAGAATGGAAGGTGGTCGTGAAGCTCCTGGATGCCTTCCACACCCTGGGAGCCTGGTGCACTTGTGTGAGAGCTCACGTGTGCGTGCACACATGGGGCGCTGATCCACAGGAACCCGGCAGGTGTGGCTCACATCCACAGTGCGCTGAGCTGGGCCTGGGCTGGACGGCAGCCTCAGCTCTGCACAGCTCACAGGGGTGCGGGGCCTCCTGCCTTGAGGAGTTTGGTGGATCCCAAGTTCCCCCCACTGGAGATCCCCCTCCCCTCTCCCCTGCCTGATGACTGGGCTGGACTCAGAGCTCCCAAGCCCTCCCTGATCAGGGTCAGGAGCAGGGGCCCTTCTGCAGCCCAGCCCTCGCTGGCCCATCTCCTCCCAACATCATGGCCTTTGCTGTGGTCTTGGGTCTCCCCAGCTGTGATCTGACAGGGCAGGGCCTGATGTCCCTCTTCATGTACCCAGGATAGTGCTGGGAGCTTGCAAATGCTCAATGAGTACCTGAGGGGATGAAAGGGTAGGAGACCCCAAGGGATCTCAAGGCCACGCCTTGGGCTTTGGGTCCCTCCCCTTAGGGACTTCCCTGGGGCTCGGCATGCACACACTCCTGCTGCACGGGCCTTCCTGAGTCCTAGTGTCCAGGGCCATGTGGGAAGTACAGGCAGGACCCCTGCTCTCCTGAGGCACTGGGCTTGCTGTGCAGAGGAGGCCATAGGGCAGAGAGGGGCTCCAGCCCAAGTGCTCAGGACAGTCCTGGGTACTTGGAAAGCCCATCCCATCAAGGAGGGCTTCCTGGAAGAGGGCCGATTCAAGTCAGATCCTGGAGTGGGTGAAGGAGATGGGGACATTTTTGGGATGAGGGAAATGGCATCAATGAGGCTAGGAAATGAAACCAAGACCCATACATGTAGGTTGGAAAGTGGTGTTGAGATGGGACTCCATGAGTTGGAACAGGATGGGTCCTCAGTCATTGGCTACCTGGTCCACCTCCCTAGGCAGAGGACAAAACAACCTACCAAGGTCACTTGGACTCCAATCCAAGTTTCCTGACCTCAAAGACTGAGGCCCTGCCTCTGCATGCAACTCCTCCTACAAGGAGCTACCCCAAGCTACCCCAAGACGGAGACCAAGCCCAGGCTGAGGGTAGGCGGGGAAAGAATACTGCCCCTGGGGGCAGGTGCCGCAAGTCTGGTTCTTTCCCCTTGTCCCCAGGAGGGGTGTCATCCCTTAAAATAGCAGTCAGAAAATGGCCTCTTCCTCCAGGAAGCCTTCCTTCACATTCCACCCCCCCCAACCCAGGGTTGAGCTGTCTCGCCTTCTGATGCTGCACTAAGATGTCTCCCTGGGGATGGGATCCACAGGCTGGAGCATGGCTCCTGGAGGCTGGCACAGTGCACGTTGTGGCTGCTGTTACTAAATGAATGCTGATCTAGTCTTGACCCTGACCCTTGCCTGACCCCGACTCCAGCCTGATCTTGATTCCTAACCTGCCGAGCCTGGTGCTGCCTCACACTTGCCCTTCAGCAATTTGCATGGCTTCTTGGTGAGGATGAGCCACATCCACTGCCACCTCCAGGTCTACAGGTGGCCAATAGGGTTTGCCCTGCCTGCCCCTGGACCCCTTGGGCATCGCAGCCCTGGTATTGGGAGCCTGAGTTGGTCTTCTATGGTCATGGCCAGCCATGCGAGGGCTACCCACGCCCTACTCCAGGGCAGGCCTGGGATCGCTGGGATCGCAGCAGGGACCATACCCAGAAGAGACAGGGGCTCCTGGAGAAGCTTGTCACGCCTGGCTTCTGTGGTGGGACTGAGGACAGACCAGCCAGAGCACCCAGAGGGGCGCTCTTCTGCCCCTCCCCACAGAGCACTTCACAGCTGAAGGACTGAACTGCAAACTTTATTAGAAACACTCCTCATTCATGGTCAAGTTCACATTGATGTGGGTGGGGGGGAGGCAGTGCCGACTGGGGCTCTGGTGTCCTACTGCTGTGACAATTTCCAGTTACCAAGGAGTCCGGGTGCAGAGCGTCTGAAACACACCAGAGATGCCGGACAGTGGCGGCAGCAGCAGCAGCACAGCTTTGCAGCGGGACCAGACTCCCATGGGTGGCCGAGCAGGGCCTCCCCACATCCACCCTCCAGGTACCCGCTAGGTCCCAGACTGATAAATAAACAGCCAGTCACACACGGTTGAAACAGGAAACAAACCTGTGGGATTCTTCTAAAGAGAAAAAATAACTCGCTCACGGATGGCTTTGCTACAGCGACAGCCAGGCTGCACCAGGAAGGGTGGGCAGCCCAGAGGTCCTGGGAGGGCAGATCAGCCCCAGGACCTCATCAGACTTGGGTGTCACAATGCCTCTGTCCCCTTTAGCACCTGTAGACTAAGGGCTGTCCTCCACACAGGCCTCTTTTAAAATGCAAAAGCAACTTAAGATAATCATCATCCCGAGCCTAAACTATCCTGGGAGAATCTGTCAGAAGCATCCTCCCTGAACAGAGGGGACAGCCGAGCTGCACCTCAGTGGGACGAGGGCGTGGGGCATGGGGCATGGGGCATGGGACGGGCGGGCGAGTAAACAACTTCAAGAGGTAAGCAGGAGGCGTCTAAAGTTGCTTTGTCCACTCATCCATTCTGCTGTTGGGCATCCCTGGGGAATAGTCTCTCAAAGTGGCCTCAAGTCCTAAACTGGCGTGACAATCCTGCTAACCTGGGCCAGAAGTGGGGCCAGGAGGGGCGTGGGCAGCGGCTACCCTCATTCTTCTCAGCCCTGGCCCGGTTCCCCTGACCCTGCCTGCAGGGGACACCGAGCATAAGTCTCCCGCAGCGTGTTTCATTCACTCTCTTGAATAGGGAGCCGCCATCAGTACCGATGAGTACCGGGGGCCACACGTCCCAGCGGGTCGGCGGGTGGCAGCGCCTTAGGGAGGCGTCCACAGCAGGGCTGCTCCAGGCGCAGCCGATCCTGCAGCGACAGGCGATTCTTGTCCAAACTTGTCCCACGTCCTGGCCTTTCGGACCCCTCCTGCGTGGGCTGCGTGACCGTGGCCGGCGGGCAGGCCGGCCACCGTGCTGGGTCACTGGTACTGCAGGTAGTTTTTGAGAGACTGCAGCAGCGGCAGGGAGCCGATGTCCTGCAGGCGTCGGCGGCCCAGGGTGGCGAGGATGGATCTCCAGCACAGGTCCATGAGCGGCAGGGGCTCGGCTGCAATGAGAGGGCAGAGGTGAGAGGGCAGAGGTCAGAGCCCAGCGCAGCTCCCTGCGCTACCCAGCCCCCGCCCCTGCACTGGCCGTCGGGGTCCAGTGAGCTGGAGATCGCGAAGGTGTGGATCCAACTTGAAGGAAGCCCACCAACAAAGGAGCATGGGACCAACTCAACTGGGGTGACTCATGCTATTTAAAAAGCAAACAAAAAAAGAAAAAGAGGGGGAGAGAGAGAAAGGGAAAGAAAGAAATAAAACAAGGAGGAAGAAAGGAAGGACCCAGTGCCCACGGCAGGGGTGACTGGAGTTCCATGAGCGCGCTCTGGAGCAGGCGCTGAGCAAGTCTCTGCATAAAGATGCCCCTGACTGCAGAGGGAGACAGAGAACGGCCTTGGCTGGGTCTGCAGCCCGGCTTCCTCCAGAAGCAGGTCAGGCCGTGGGCACAGCAGTCCCTGATACTCAGAGGCTGATGACAGGAGTGTCACTTCAGACCCCATCTCCAAATAAATAAATAAAGTGAAATTAAAAAGATCAATTTCCGGGCTGGGGATGTGGCTCAAGCAGTAGCGTGCTCGCCTGGCATGTGTGGGGTGCTGGGTTTCATCCTCAGCACCACGTAAAAGTAAGATAAAGATGTTGTGTCCTTCTAAAAAAATAAATACATGAAGTTGTTGACTTGAAAGAGGCATTTCCTTTTTGTCAAGAGGTCTATGAGATACACACACTTTCCATGTAGTCCAGGCAATTGACCTTGTCGCAAACCCAATCTTCGCCCTATGGATCTTTTGCCAGAAAATAGTTACTTAAGAATCAAGTTTCTTTGGCTTTTTAAATTTGCAATCCCATTTTGTATGCTATTCTCATATATTATGATATACTTCTCATAAATTAAAATGTTTTTTTTAAAAAAAATATTTAAAAAAAGGTCAATTTCCCCTATCGCTGGCTGTGCCGGTCAGGGGAGAGGCGCCTCGTCTCATTTTCCTCTTAACAACTGGTTCTGGAAAAATTAATACACGCAAATCCAGAAGCGACAGAACTTTTGGACAGAGGACCAATGACACCAAGTTGAGGCTTACTGCTGCACCTGGATTGGGCACTCCCTCTCTTCCAGGCCCTCTAACTGGCCCTGGGGATATGGAGATGACCAAGACAGGGCTCAGGCAGCCCTGGAGGTAAGGGAGGGCGCCTGTCTGGGATTTAAACAGGGGAAGGGTTTTGACAGAGGGCAATACTCCTAAATGCACAGGGCAGAAATGGGGCACTTCCTGGGTGGAGGCAGCTCTTACTGGAAACTTCCAAGAGAAGACATCTGAATCGGGTTTTGAAGGGTGGATAGGAGTAGCATGCACATGGAGGTGGGAAGGTGGTCAGCAGACAGATCAGGCAAAGGCCCAGGGGCAAAGAATGGAAGAGGCTGGGAGGCTGTGAGGACAGGGACAGTGCTGGCCAGCAGGCACTGGCTGGATGGGGAATGAAGATGGTCTAGTGCTGTCCCCTGTGGCTTGCACAGGCCTCATTTTCCTGCACCCCAAGAACATACCTGAGACCTGAACCTGCATCTTAACAATTGTTTGGTAACAGAATAAGTGATATTTTAAAAATATTCCAAGTGATATTTTAAAAGCATTCAAACCGTAAGTAGTGAGCTCCAACTCAGGAGTTATCACAGGAATAAATGATACCACAGGGACAGGAATGTGGTTGAGAGTGTGGTTCACAGGGACTTTCATTGACTAGAGCCACAGAGGTTAGAGGGCAGCCGTCAGGATTGAGGTGGGACTTGGTGCTTCGACAGAAGCCACATACCCTACATTCAGCTCCCCTTGACTGAAACAAAGACCCTAAGTCCTAGAGGCTTCAAACACTTCCTTATCATTTCTCTTTCTCTTTTTGCAGCACTGGGAATTAAATCCAGTGACACTCTACCATTGAGCCACGTCCCCAGTTCTTTTTATTTTTTGAGACAGGATCTCGGTTGCTGAGGGCCTTGCTTATTTGCTGAGGCTGGCCTCAAACTTGCGATCCTCCTGCTTCAGCCTCCCGAGAGGCTGGGATTACAGGTGTGCATCCTGTGCCCAGCCTAACTTCTTTTGCTCCTCATACAACAAGAGATTAGTCAGGGGATCTGGGCATGCCCTCTTTCCAGACCCAGAGGCCCACTGCTCACCCCAGCCACAGGGTCGGTGCCCAGGTCCCCTCACCCCTCACTCAGAGCATCCCCATCTCTCCTCCAGCAATATCACTGTTCTCTGCCCCCACCATGGCTCCAGAACAAATTTTGCAGTGCCCCTGCCAATCAAGCCCCTGTGGGCCCCTCCCTTCCCCTGACTGAGTCCTGTGTTCAGCGTCTTGCCAGGAGCTAATCCTCCCTGCCGCAAGTCCCACCATCTCCTTTCAGTTCCTGCAGCCCCAGTGTCTGCTGTGTGCCACTGGGTGTTGGGGAAATCATAAAACCAGCCAGTGCTTATTTAATGAGCAGCTGCTTCTTACCAGGCAGCATGAAGGAGGAAAGATACTTGTAGCTGTCGTTACTGAAGGCTTATCATGTGACCAGGCACTTTATAAAGCTCTTTATTCATATCAACTCACACATGTATGTACCAAACTCATCACAATAACCTCTTGGGGTTGAAACAATTATCTCCATTTTAAGGGGGATGATGCAGAAACCGAGAGAGTGAGCCACCTGCTTAAGAATGCACAGCCAGGAGTTGAATCCAGACAATTGGAAAGTGAAACTTGTGTTATTTCTTAACTGCATTTATTGAGTGCCTGTTCTGTTCCAATTCCTATGCTAGGCTTGTCTCATTGAGGTCTCAAAAACAATCCTGTAAGGTTAATGTGACCTGTTCATTCCTGCTTTACAGAGAGGAAACTGAGGCTCAGAGAGGTAGGGAGGCTTGTCCAGAGCCGCACAGCCTACATTTGGAGGGGCACACCAGGCAATTATAGAAGGAGGCCTCAATGAAGGAGGGTCGGTCACCTGTGTCCTGGGCTCCTGGAAGACTGTGACACAACTCCCAGTCTCACTGTCCAGCTCTGGCCACTTTCTGGACCACCATGCCCCCTGTCCTGAATTACTGCACAGATCCCAGTCAGGGTAGTGGTCTGCTGTCCCTCCAGGTGGACATGAAATGCATGTCTCCATCTGACAGGACCCTAGCCAGCCACGAGGGGAGGGAAGCCCACTGCAGGTGGGGACATGGGGAGCCCACACAACGCCGGGGGAACGTAAAAGGCATTTTGTGTGACTCCTGCATAGAGTTCAAAAGTGGGGTGACAGACTTAGGGCAGGGGTCCCTGGGGAGCAGTGAGGGGAGGGCCTGGTCCTACCCCTTGACTCCAATCTGGGGACATCCCTGTGTCTGGTTTGTGGACACCACGAAGCAGCAGCCTTAAGATCTGTGCTCTGTTCACGTCAGACTTCAAAACAAACTCACGTCAACAGCCTCATCCACTGAGTGCCCGGCCACAGCCTGCGGGCCATGAACCGCGCCAGCTACGACTGCCCTCTAGACCTCCGCTGGAATCGCCTCCACTTCCACCTGAGTGGCCAGAGATGGCCAGTGCCTCTCAGAGCCTCATGCTTCTCATCTGTAAAATGGGATAGCAACACCTTCATCCGTGGGCCATGGTGACCGCCGTGTGACCCAGCAGGCACCAGGCTTCATCTCAGGCCACCAGCCCAAGAGTTTGCCCTTAAAAATGGTCATGATTTCCTTACCGTATTTCTAAAACGCCTTCGATGTGTCACCCTAATTGAAAACAAGGTTCTGCTCTTGATGAAGATTTCTTGGATCCAGGGCCAGGTGTCTGGTCCTGTGCTAAGAATGTCACAAGGCCATCATGTCCCAAGTTCTTGGGTGACCTGAATTCTCCTTAGTCTTACTCCACTAACCCCTTGCACAACCCTGGGCATACCACCCAGTACTTCCAAGCCTTCTGCTTTGCCATCCATAAAATGGGGGGGGGGCAGCTCATGTGGCTGGGATGTCCTTGGCTGTGATAGTCCCCGTGTCCCTGGGCCCTCTGAGGACTTCCTGCCTGCGGTGCGGTGAGCCAAGCAATGAGGCACCCCACTCCCCTCACCCCCATATTTACATTTTAAAAACAGATCCACCTTCTTAAGGTCCAAATGTGAAATTCCCCGGTGGGGATTTTAGACAAGCAGATGGGAAAGGGGTTGAGTGACAGCTTTGGAACAGGGACTCAGCTGACCTGGGCACTGCGTGTTTTGAGGAACACAAGCGAGAAGACACCCGCGGTCCTCACACACATTGCGTGTCAGAAGCACTGCTCCCTATCCACAGACCTGGTGTCCACAACTGAGGACTCAGAGGGCTGTTCCCCAGTCCCGGCCCATCTGCTGCTCCTTTTGCCTAGAACACCCTTCCTGCACTTCCTGCCAGGGGCACGCCTCCTCTCGAATCAAGTGCCACCCCCCCACCCCCGTGACTTGGCTCCTCTGTCCTCTGGGGCTGACCTGTCCCGTGTCAACCCAGCTGTTTAATCATGCAAACGGGCATGTGCATCATTAGCTGCCATAACACTACTTCTCAAATACGGCATCCGTGGTCTGGCGGCCCTGTTGCAGCCAGTGGAGACCCCCACTCGAGTCTAGAGAGCACTTGGAATGTGAGCGTCTTCCCGGGATAAGCTTCCCTGTAACCCAGCAAAATGGGACCTGCGAGCCAGTGAGCATCATTGGCACAGATGGTGTCCGGCCCAGGAGGGGCTCTCACTCCTGCCTGGAAAGAGGACTCTGAGCTCCTCCGTGTGCACAGAGGAGTGTCCAGGGGGAAAGAGCCCTAAATAACGCACAGCCTCCCAGCAGGCTGCAGAGAGGGGCGTGGGAAACCCCAAGGGAGGGCCCAGAACAGCGAGCGCTTGAACATGTCCCCAGAGTTCTCCACCCAACCATGTGGCCTGTTTGATAAACAGTGGCAGTGGCTGCTCAAGGGAGCAGCCGGGACCTGCACCTGTATCCCTGGCACACAGCATCTCTCTGGAATGAAGGGGAGGTGTGCGCATGCCTAATGGAGGCGCTTGGCAGGCCAGCAACTGCTTCAATTCCAGAGAGGCAGGAGGTAGGTGGGATGGGAAGGTGGAGCATGTCCACCAGGGTGAGCATGGTCCCCCTTCCAGGAGCCCATAGAAGCTCCAAGCTCCACGGAGCAAACACTGGGGTGACAGCCAAGGAACTGTAATCCCAACACTGGGGGCACCCGTGTTGCCCCCGTGGAAGGCTGAAGCAGCTCTGTTTGAGGGGCAGCCTTTGTGGAGGACATGCTCAGCCTGGAGATCCAGCGGAGGTGCCAACAGCAGAGGTGGAGGCTCCTGATAGGAAAGGAAGGACACTTCTATTTAGAGGAAGAACCTGAGGGTCCGGCCAGCTCACAAGCTTCCTGTCTCCATATCTAGTAAGTGTGTCCAGCAACATTCTCAACCAAAGACTTGTAGTTCTCCCAGGCAAAGAAGAGCCACCCTGCTGCAGAGCATACCGAGGCCACCTGTTCAGGTGGCCCAGTGGCTCTGAAAGAGCCTCTACCCACCTGGTCTGAGAGCTACTCAAGGAGGTGCTCCAGCCACATGAAAAAGGAAACCAAGCCACAGGACGGGACCACTTCCAGAAGAGAAGAGAAAACCGACCGCTGAAGGGAGGGGGAGTCATGGATCCTCAGGAAGATCCCTGACATCTCAAAGCTTGGAAGAATCTCCTTCCCAAAGCTGTCACTTCTGTACGGAGCCATCACCAGCCGTGCCCCATGGTGCTGTGCATCCCTGCCTCCTACCCTGTCCCCGTTTTCCCCCCATGCAAACCTTCCTTCCCCTGCGCCTCTGGAATGGCTGCTCACACCAGAAAATTGTCCTCCTGCCCCGGCCTCTGAGTGCTCCCTCCCCTTGGCCTTAGCTGGACCTGCGTCCTCTCCCAGGAGACCACTGCCCTCTGCCTTCCCGGGGGCCTGACCTCCTTGCACTGCCTCACCCAGCTGTGCCACCGTCTGCTTATGACAGTCCCACTGCCTCTGCACCCGCCACTTGGCTTGGTCCCCTCCCTATTCCTGACTGATGACATCGTCTAACTTCTGGCCTCCTGGACCTTTCCACCTACACCTGCCTCCCCTTGGTGGCGGATCCTTCACAGGACAACCCTGTGGTCACCCAGGTCCCGACCACCATCCTCAGGAACCCTCCCCACTCTGAACTCAGGACTGCACTTGGCCTCTGCTCCCTGAGACTGTCGGGCAGCTGGGCAGAGCAGAGGAGCCCAGGGCCGCTGGCTGGCCTCAGGCCCCGCTGGCAGAGTGGCCCAGTCAGCCTTCTCAGCCCGTGTCTCCATCAGAGTGGCAAACAGCTTGGCCTCCAGCTCAGGGGCCTTTGCACAGCTGACACTGGGCAGAACAGAGCCCTGTTCAGACCTGGCTTTGAGGCACCAAGTCACATTGGGGTTGACAGGAGAAACCACAGGAAATGCTCCTGGGAAGGCAGATGGTGCCTGGGAAGTAAAGGTAAACGTGGGACAGGCCTTGGAGACCCAAGCTGTGGCTCCCTGAGGCTTCCAGTGGGCCAGGTGGCTTTGGCGGGTCAGGGCGAGGTGGCGGGGGCCCAGGCTGGCCCTCACCTGTATTATGACCAAGGCAAGGCCGGCTGCTCAGAGCCTCACTCAGCTCCAACACGCGTGACCCACCTCAGCTGTGGGCTCACGGCCGTGTTGTCAAAGGCACAGGGATCTCCTGCCTACACTTCACCCAGGGCCTTGGGTCCCCAGGCGTCCTCTGCCCTTCTGGCCAGACCTCAGCAAGGCAGGGGCAGCCTGCCCTCCCCTCGCTCTGGGCCACAGCCCGGCCTTGCTGGAGCTCCCCGACTCCTCCTACTGGCTCTGGTACTCGAGTTCTCCTGCTGGACCTTCTCAGTCCCCAAGTGGGCACAGCTGGAGAAACCTCTGTGTGAGAGCTGGGAACAGGGAGGAAAGGGGGAAAGCCCATCCCTCGCCTCTTCTGGGAGAGCCTGGCTGGGGAGTGGGGAGCAGGAGTGGACGAGAAGCTTAGCCTGGGCTCGCCCCAGTACCAGGCCAAAGCCAGACTCTTTCAGCAGCAAACTTGACATTTCTCTCACCAATACCAGATATCTTTAATGACTCGTTTTGCAGATGGGGGAAATCAAGGCATGGAGAACATCCCTGCTTCAGTTAAGGGCCTCTCAAGAGGGTTTGGAGGGATGCCTGAGGTCCAGTGCCTTTTGTAGACAATGGGGATGAAATCACACCCAACTGCTCATCCTAGCCTGTATGTGATGCTATCACACAACACTCAAGACTGGGTAATTTATAAACAAGTGGTTCAGGGGGCTGGGGAAGTTCACGATCAAGGTGCCAGCAGGTTCACATCTGGTGGAGGCCTGGTCTCTGCCTCCAAGGTGGCCCTTTGTGGCTGCATCCTCACATGGATGGCTGGCTACTTCCCTCAAGTCCTTCTATGAGGGCCCCACATCCCACTTTCTCGAGGCCCCCATTCTTTCTTGGTCATTGTTGCATTGGGTTTTCGTTTCAGTATGAATTTGGGAGGGGACACGCATGTTCAGACCACAGCAACGATGCTCTACTTAAAACTGCTGCTATGGCTGGACTTTTAAATGCCCCCAAAGGCCATGTGCTAAATAAAGGCTTGGTCCCCAGCTGAGGCTACTGTGGGAGGTGGTGAAAAGAGCAGGTGGGACCTAGTAGGAGGAAATTAGGTCATCAGGGTGTGCCCCTGCAGGGGACTCAGGGGCCTCATCCCCTTTCTCTCCTGTGTTCCTGGCTGCCATGAGGGGAGCAGACCTCCTCTACCACACGCTCCCTGCCATGATGTCTGACTCACTACAGGTCCCAAAGCAATGTGACAAGGCAACCATGGACTTGAACCTCTGAAACTATGAACCAAAGCCAACCTTTCTATCTTACAAGTTGATGGTCTCAGGTATTTTATCACAGTGACAGAGAGCTGTTTCATACATTTGCAGAACCTGGGCACATGGAGCTTCCTGGGGCTCAGGCAGCCTTAAAAGACCTAAATAGCTGGGGATAGTTTAGAGGGGACTGTGATTAGAAGAAATTTTGAGGGGAGCTGGCAGAGCCAGGAGAAGGCACCTAGCCCAGCCTCAGGTGTCTAGGATGGCCACCTGGAGGAGGCTGAAGCTTGATGAACTGGCTGCACCACATGGTGAGAAGGCTGTTTACTGGTCTCAAAGTCACCCCTCTAAGGAGTATTTAAAAACCCTCTTTTGTGTGACATTGGAGAAAATTCAGAGTCTTCTCAGATGATGTTTTGAGGAAACAATAACAAATTGGTGGAGAAAATCTGGTTTGTTTAAAAATAAAAAAATGTGAGTTTCCTCACTTTACTGGGAGCAAGGGCTGTACCTGAAGTACCTTAGCCAGGTGTCTGTGGGTGCTGCGGGTGTTCAGCAGACCCATCCACACCTTGTAATGCTGTGTGCATCACCTGAGACTCTGAGAAGGCCAAGGTGGACAAGGATGGCCATGGTGCTCGGCAGGGTCTGTGATGGGCCCACGGAGGGCCTGGACTTCACTGAGAGCCGAATGATTCCTCCCAGGGCCAGCTGTGCCGCCTGGTGTGGCTTAGCCATGAGGTGTCCCCCCAAAGCTCCTGTGAGACAGCGCAAGAAGGTTCAGAGGTGAAGTGACTGGGTTGTGACCCTGCGACCCAATCAGTGGATTAATCCCCGGATAGGGATTAACTAGGTGGTCACTGCAGGCAGGTGGGGTGTGGCTGGGATCCTGGGGGAGTGCCTTTGGGTTTATGTTTTGTCCTTGTTCTCTGCTTTCTGATCACCACGTGGGAGGCTTCCCTGTGCCACACTCGCCCTCCATGATGTCCTGCTTCACCTCTGCCCGGGGAAGGGAGCGGCCTTCTGTGGACTGAGGCCTCTGAAACCGTGAGCCTCCTAGTAAACTTTCCTCCTCTGATTTTCTTGTCAGGTCTTTTTGTCACAGCAGTGACAAGCTGACCAAACCATAGCCCCAGGGCCACCGGAGGAGCTGGCGGCCACATGGATCCGGGCCATTCAGGTTGAAGAGGCCTTCTAGGGTCCCCCAGTCACTCTGCCCCCCCCCACCTCTCCCTGGGCTCCCCAAGCCTGGGCTCACTCTGTCCTGGGTTGTCCCTGGCCATTGATAGTTCTATCTCCTCCATAGAGGGTGAGTTCCCGGGGACAGGCCAGTCTGTATGGGAGGATATGGAGAGGAGCTCTGTGCGGGAAGGGGTGACACATGGTGCACGAGGCCCTGGCAGGAGGGACACCCCACAGATGAAGGCCTCCTGAGGAACACAGGACTGTTCTCAGGAAGCCAGGGCTGAGCTGCCCCTTCACGGGTGGTGGGAGGGTGGGCCTGGTCGACCTTGGTCACCCGCACAGGATGGGAGGCCTGTGTCAGCATGCCACGTCCGGCTGTGTGTTCTGGACCCAGGCCACCCATGGCCAGGGGACCTCACCAGCCATGTCACAGCCAGCCTAGTTCAGAGTCGGGTGTGTCTGGCTTTGGGGCCCTGTCCACTCCCCAGCCAGGGGGTCTTGCAATGGAGCATAGACTTGGGGGCCACCACTGTGACGTCCCCACCCCAGACCAGGCTTCGTGACCTTTTTTCCCTCTCAGAATGCATCTTTCGATTTCTGTCCTGGAGGGTCAAATCCTAAAGACTCGTGTCCCTCAATAATAATTTATTAAAAAACAACAACCACCACCAACGATCCTGTGGTGCCACCTGACAGATGTGAACAGATGTCCCTCAGGACAGGCTGGGGCACACACCCTCTCCTGGGGGGGTAGCCACCCCAGCACAGAGGGAGTGCCCCCCACCTGACAGGCCGTCACCAGGTTCCCAGAGTGAGGTGGGCCTGGGAGAGGCAAGGAGCCAGGCACCCTGTGGTTTCGGGCCTCACTTTGCCCGGTGGTCAGAAGGAAGCCCCCACCTGAGGCTGACCGGCCACCCCTGTATGTATGGGAGGGATGGTGGGTGCATGAGGGGAGAGCGGAGAAGGATGTAGCCTGTCCTGAGATGTCATTTGAGGAGAAAAAGAAAGAAGAGTGCAGTTCTGCTCATCCGCTTGCAACCCAAGACATCCCTGTTGAAGTCAGAACAATCAGCTCTTGAAATGGCAGCACTCTGCAAAGGCACCATGGTAGATCTCTCCTCGGCTAGTTTCATGTCCCTAAATTCTGATCAGAATGAAGTGACAGGACATGCCTGTGAATGTAGTCAGAATCGAGATGGAGTCACTTTTTTCAAACCCTCAACAAAAATAAATGAATACAGCTGGGAGGTCACCAAGGAGGGGACCTTGTGCACCTGTGCCTTCTGGCAGAACTGCTCACAGAGACTGCCACACCGCCACCTCGCGCAAAGGCCACACAGCCTTACCCAAAGAGATGCAAGGACATCTGCCCAGCAACTGGCAGCCCTTGTGGCTAATCCTCGGAGCCAATATTATCGCTTCCAAGCGTCCTAAGTGTCCTCATTTCACACGGAGACACCGCCCCTGTGTTAAGCTCCTTAAGGATGCCCACCATGTGCGACGGCCTGTGTGCTCCACCGGCAAGGCTCTGCTGTTCCCAGATGGATGTCACCCCCTGTGGAGAGTCCCTCTCTGACTGCTGCTCAGCTTGACGTCCCCAGTTCCACATGTACTTAGCTCCTGCTCTTATTCAAATGAGGGCCCTTGTCACATGGACTTCTGCTGGGGCTGGCTCTGCTTTGGGATTCTCCTCAACCCTGCCCAGCGGTCAGAGGCCAGCAGCACTGGCTTCATCAGGGACCCTGAGATACAGGACCCTGAGCCCCACCCAGCCCCACTGCACAAGAGTCAGCACTGTGACAGGATCCCCAGTGATTCTGACATGGTGCTTGACAGGCCTGGGCCATGGAGTGCCTTTCAGACACCCCAATATGCTATGAGTAGAACCAAGTTCCCCTTCCTGCCTGTGGGCCATGCCAAGACACACTCCTGGCCTTTCCTCGGCCCCCTAAGTCCAACCCTCTGAGCCCTTTCACCTCTACACACCTGTGTTCGGTCTGAGCTCTTGTCTTCATGTCCAGCCCCCTGGTCACTTCCTGACCCCATATGAAGAGCAGTATTGGGTCCCCATCCCCCCAAAACACACTGATAACCCTACAGCAGACCTTTCTGGTATGGGCTTTTAGCCCTCTCATCACCAATGTGGACTGAGTCCCAGGATTCTTTGGGACAACACTAGATCTCATTGTCCTGCCTTGGTGTTTGGGAAACACGGTCTTCCTCCCCAGCCTCCCGCCAGTCCTGGACCACCCTGGACAACCCTGGGCTGCTGTGGGATCATCTCCCATTCGTGGTGGTGTTGGGGCGCTGTGGGCAACTGGCTCTCAGCCCTGAAGGCTCTGCAGTGGGTATCATGGCTGCAACAGCAATCAAAGCCGAGGGGACTGGGCAACTGAAGTGAGCCTTCATCTCTGCAGAGGACGGCTCGGCTCCTCTGAGGCTGGTAGTGATTTTTTTTAAGTAGCCCTTTTATTCTGCCCTAAATTAGCTGAAGATCCCTCCAGCAGGGTCCTCTTAGCAGATGGATTAGTAACGGGCTGCACCAGCTCCATGGTCAGGCAGAGGGGTGCTCCCGTCCCAGCTGAAAAAGTACCCCAAATCCAACTGAATGCAACTCGAAGCCTGCCCCAGGGAGCTGCATGGTGGCTGGTCATCCTGGCCTTAGACAAGGAGCCCCGTCACCTGGGGGGTGTGGAGCGGGGGTATCTCTGCTGGCATGCACCCTGCACATGCATTTCCCCAGTTTCCTCTGCCACTGCAGCCCTGGAACCACTGGCTGTCCCTCAGACAGTAGAAGAAGCACCCCCACGCTGAGCGGCCAGGCACGGGGCAGAACAGTGCTTGCAGACACAGCTGTGCTCCACCCGCCCAGGACAGGGCCAGGGTCCTCAGGGAAGGGGCCCTATCCCCAGGGTATACCCCTCCCAAAAAAAAACGTGGAGCTGGTGGGGGCAGCCGGGTGTGCCACTAGCTGGCACGTTACTTGAGTGGACAGCAGTGACCAAGGGAGGAACTGGAGTAAGAGTTTATGAATTAGGGTCAACTGAAAAATCGAGGCATTGCTGAGGCGCATGCACATGAAAACCCCGTAAGAAACAGAGAGCAAAGGAGAAGAAACTCCAAGTTCAAAACTCAGGGAGTGGTGACCTCGACACGGGGGTGCAGGGGAAGTTCTTCATCAAGGTCTAGCCTTTGGGCTGCGTGGTGGATTCAGAGACACTCCTTCAGCTATAAAGAGCAGATAAAAAATGTTAGAGTGAGAGGGGGCTGTGGGTGGGACTGACAGCAGCAGTGCCCTGTAACCGAGGGTCCTGTTTAACCGGAGGCTGTGCATCCAAAGGTCAGTCAAGCCCAGAGAAGGAGGGAGCAAGAGTGAACCAGGACAGTCACGAGTCGGCCCCATCGAAATCGAACCAGAGCCTGGCCAGACGGCGGACCACAGCTGACTGGCGTTGGTGTAATAATGGAGGCACTGCTGGTCGGAGGACGCTGGAGGAGGGACAGCCCAGACCTGGAGTGAAGGCCTAGAGCCCAGGCCTGGCTTTCTAGGCAGCTGCTTTCTCAGGAGGGGGAGCATGGGAAGAGGGGCGAGGGGCAGGGTCAAGGTGCCAAACAAGGCCCTGACCTTGGTGGACAATCAGCCAATGACAGGACATTAGTGTCCCTGGGGACAAAGTGAAAAAAGAGGCGGCTGGCATAGAGACTGAGGACCAGACACCCCGCGAGGTCACCTCTGGGCTGAGAACCACGGGTCACGGCCAGCAGGGGTCTAGGAAGGTCAGAGCAGCTGCAACCAGGGGACCCAGGGCTCCAGCCCCACCCACCGGCCCCTTCTACTGCCCAGGATCTTCCTTTGAGGAAACCTGGAGTGTCAACATGTCTCCAGTGTCCATTTGGGGGCTCTTACTTTATTCTTCAGCTGAATTTTTGGCAATAATAAGAATATGAATGTGAAGCGCTACAGCAGGACGCAGGACGTTCCACGTCTGTTGCATGCACTTGGTCCTCACAGCAACCCAGGAGATGGTTACCATTATAGCTGTCCAGTTACTGGAGCCAATGTAGGCATAGAGAGGTCAATTAACAGGCTTAAGGCCACAGTGGAGTGACAAAAATTGGTACTCTCTACTGTGGCTCTTCTGGAGGGGGCGGGGTGGGGGTGAGGTGCTAATCAATGCAAAGGGCACCCCTTCCAGCAGCTGCATGGGTTCTGCTAGTCAGTCTCAGTGGTCCCCTGCCCTGCTCTACATGATAGTGCTCCCACTTTGCTGGGCAGGGGAGATCCCTAAGGGGACTGAAGGGGACACAAGCCACAGGTGAGCTTGAGTGGCCCAGACAGTACCGGACCTTGCTGATAGAGGACAGTTACTAATGGGTCCAATCTGCCTGGCTTCTCTTGGGATTCTGACTCTGCCAGGGGGGTCTTCCTCCCAATCCCTGCAGCCAACCATTTGAACCACCACCCTGAAGCCCCTTCCCGAAGGAGCCTGGGCTCTGCTCCCCCTCAGGCACTGAGGCGAGCTGGCCCCGCTGGCTTGGGGTCACATGAAGGCCTTCTCACGGATTTAACATGTTTACTTGACCTTTCCAAGTGTGAGCTCAGAAACAGGCCTAGAGGAGATGGTGGGAGCTTGTTTTTCTTAAGTTAAGCAAAACTGATGAGTAAACTGAACTCTTGGACAGAGTCCACCTGATTTTCTCACCAGCTCCCTCCCTCCTTCAGTCCAAGGATGCAGTTGGACTCACAGAGGAACCAGTATTTATGGGATAGCTCCGAAAGAGGAGAACCACATCCACTAAAACACGGTGAGCCACGAGGCCTGCGGGTAAGTATTTTCAGTGTGCCGACAGCCATGGTGCAGAACAGGGGCCGGCAGGTGGGCAGCTCTGACTCTATTCCCACTTCTTGTTTCAAGCAGATGGCTTCTTGTGTTAGGTAACTTCTAAAACAGTTCATGGCCAATGCACGGAGGAGAATCAGCTCAGGTGGCACAAACATGTTTGCATCTGAGACCAGAGGTCGTAAACCCCAGTGTAGGTGGGGCCAGGCAGAGACTTCAGTGAATCCTCGGGGGGCAGGGGGTGCGGGGCCTGTGCAGACCCAAAGAACTTAGCTCCTGGCAGGAACATCCTCCTGGTGTTACCAGATTTCCTGCTCTTCCAAAAAGGTTAGAAACGCTGAATTTTTTATGTGACACTTAGGTTTGGTGTGACCCACAGAATATTTCTAGGCCTAGGCACCCTCAGCTGACACTGTGGCTCCTGTTGCAGGGCGAAGCCCATCGGCCACCTTTATTGGAAGTAGGCCCCCGCTGTTCCCTGGGGGACAGCTCTTCTGGGGTGTCTAGAGTATCAACCACAGAAGCACAAGCTCTATAGGAGCTGAGAATGTCATCAATGATCTTTGTTGGGAACGAGCCTAACTAGCTCTCTAACTATGGGACAAAGTCAGGACAGCACTAAAACCCCTCTTCTCTCTCTGTGGTGTCTGATGTGGATTCTGCGTGCGATGATGGGAGTCCCCACCTGACTAGTAGCCCAAGACCCCCACTTTCCTTGCATGGGCTGCTGTAGACCACCTGGGCATTAGGAGGCACTGCAGGGACACCAGAGACTAGTGGCAA
This sequence comes from Callospermophilus lateralis, assembly GCF_048772815.1. Classification (NCBI taxonomy): domain Eukaryota; kingdom Metazoa; phylum Chordata; class Mammalia; order Rodentia; family Sciuridae; genus Callospermophilus; species Callospermophilus lateralis. The sequence continues at coordinate 9,083,844 of NW_027514713.1, read as the reverse complement.
CACTGTCACCACAGAAACACAGCTAACCCACTTCACTTTATGCAGAGGGGTCGGTGTCTGTGCCTAGCACTTCACCCACAGTGACTCGTTCAGTCCCCACAGCACCCTGTGAAAGTGGGGACCTTTGTTACCCCAACCGCAGAGGTGAGGGGAACTCAGGAGCAGAGCGGGATGGGATTTCCAGGGTCACCCAGAGAGTCTGGGGGGAGCCCTTGGGATGTAGGTTCCTCGCCTCACAGGACATTATTCAGCACCCAGAACATCCCATGCCTACATCTATTTTTTTTCCATAAACCCAAACATCTTATCTCTTATTTTACCCCAGACAAGGAAAAGCAGACATTAGAGGTTTATGGACAAAAATGTACCAGCAGAGAAAAAATGACAGATAGAATCAACTTTTTCTGTTTGTGTGTGTGTGTGTGTGTGAATTGCAAAAAGGCAGAACAATACCCTAGTTCAGGTAGTGACAAAACCAATTTCCCAGAGGAACACAGACTAGGGTCTCCTTGGCCCTGGGTATCAGCAGTCATCATCCAGCCCCACCAGGAGCAGGGGTCCTCTCTGACCTTCAGATGCACCTTCTCCCTGGGCCTGCACAGCCAGCATGATGGGAGCACCACCCTCCCATGGCGTTTGCAGTGAGGAAAGCCCTCATGGGTCACTCTGGGGGCTTAGGGAGCAGGGTCTGGCACCCCTGAAACCCATGTGGGGTCACTGATGAATGGCCCCTGAGCAGGCGGAGGGAAATCCATGATTAACTGCACACGGTTCCTGCAGTAAGCAACAGGGGCCCCCGCACTGGCTCAGCCACAAGCTCACGGTAAGAAAATATGCACAGAAGCCAGCTTCTCTGGAGGGTCCCCACCCCAGGTGCTGGTTAAAGAACTTTTCACAAATTAGCTCATCCTGACAACAGGCCCTCATCTCTTCCTTTATAGAAGAGGGGATGAGGAATGTGAGTACCAGGAAGGTCCCTACTGCCCAGGGAGCCTGGGAGCCTGGTCAAGGTCATGGGCAGTCCCACCCACCTCCCAGTGCCACTCTGGGCTGTGCGTTCCAGTTGCAGGGTGAAAGTTGGTCTCTTTTCCGAGGCGTGGAATCCTTTTACCCAGTGACACTGTAAGAGAACCTGGGTCTGTTTGGCAGACAAAAGAGAAGTTGCTCTAGTGGAGGGGCACCTTGGGCTCCCACAGTGGGGCGGGGCTCTGAGGTCTTCCAAGGAACAGCGTTTTGGAAGTGAATGATGTGCCAAAACCGCAGACTCACAGACGGAAAGGGCTCACTCTTTTGGTTTAAATATAAAAAATGTGAGAATACAGGGCTTACACTTACAAAGCACTTTGTCTTTTCCAAGGACCTTCACAAACACCCCATTTGCTGTCTGAGTGAATCGTTCCAAAAACACCCTCAAGGATTAATGACGCCCTGTAGAACCCTGAATCCTATGACAGAATAACCCAGGAAACTGGGAGAGCTGCTGATTTCAGCTCTGTGCAAACCGGAGTGTTCTGAGGCTTTCCTTGGTTGGGTTTCAGCAATACGTGGCAGACTGTCACAGTGCCCGCCTGCCTCATCAGTCCAACCTGGGGGCCAAAACAATCAAGTACCAAGCACTCACTGCGCATCTGGCTCTATGCTCAGAATTTTTGACACATCATCTCCCTGATCCCCTCGTCTCTGAGAGAGGCACTAGGGGTCCCTTGTCCTAACAAATCAAGTTCCAGAATGAAGAAACGAGGCTGCTCATGTCGTGCACTGCAAAACATCCCCCCTGGTTGGGGCAGCGCCTGCAAACACATTAATATTTCTCCAGTGAAACCTATGAATATTCACAGCGAGTGAACCAAGGAATTCCTATAAATAGCCGCCCACCAATTCAGGTTGAGTCTTGCTGTCAAATTAGTTGGCCCCAAACTTACAAATAAAATTCTGGTTTTCAGAACAGAGTCCAGAACTTGTATCTTCATTTCACTAGTAGATGTGGTTCTGAGAGTTTCAGTGACTTGACTTACCGGGACCACAGCTGGAAAACACTGGAGATGGGATCCAAGTTGAAGACCTGACTTTAGGGACTGAGTCCTCAGCCACTTTCTGCATGGGAGACAGCAGGCTTGGGGGGGGGTGGCAGGGAAGAGCCAAGAGTTCAAATCCCTGCTCTGCTCTTAGGAGCTATGGAATCCGGCAAAGCACTTCCATAGAAAATAGGTTCCCATTTTCTATACAAGTCATTAAGGTTGTTCTCAAATATTCTAGCTTTCACCCTCCAGGGACATGATCAGTTTATGCTTCTCTACCAAGTTAGATGTGGCCATGAAATGTCAATGAGAGGCCTGTGTGTCACTGCTGGCTGGAAGCTTTCAGAGCCAGCAAGGAAGTTTTGCTTCCTTCCCTCTTTCTCCATCAGTGACCTTTAGGGGCTGCTCCTCCAGCCCTGGACATGAAGTGAGGGTACAAAGCTTGAGAAGTAGATCCTCCAGATGACCAGCAAAAGGCACACAGAGGGGGTGAAATCCAGGCTTTGAAGTCAGTGAGATTTGGAGGTGTCTGTTACTGCAGCAAGACCTTGCCTATCCTGACTGATACAGGGTCCTTCTCTATAAGACACATTGTGCAGAGACTGAGCGAGATGGAACCCAGAAAGCTCCATGACAGTGTCTGGCAACGGATGTCTTTGATTCTCCCATTCTCAGTACCAATTTCCCCAGCTGTCAGAAACAGGAGTAATGACTAACTTGCTCTGTTTTAATTAGTGAGACTGTGTGTTAACCATGAGGTATTAGTGGAAAGGATTTTCTGAATGTCTACAAAAATATTGGATGTTGACTTACATATTGTCATATGCATCCCTCCTTCTACTCTAATGGGGAGTTTGGGGAGAGGTGGTGGGAGTTTGGGGACAGAATCCAGCCCCTGTTTGGGAACAGTCAGCCTACTGAGGACTCCAGATTCCTAATGGAAGTGAAAGTTGTGGAACAATAAATATTTCCCAAGGCGGGGCTGCAAAGGGTCTGCCAGTATCTGGAGGAGGTCAGAAGGGCCAGCTACCCTGCGGCCAGCTGCGGAGCACAGAGGCGGCACTGATTCCTCCTCAGGCCAGCAAAGGGAGTGAGTGAGGCTGGGAGGGAGGCGCTCTGTGGGGCTGTGCAGTTGCCAGGGGACTTGCATTAGACCCCATTTAGCAACACGGATTAAGGAGCTATAAATAGCACCTGGGCTCTCTCCCAGGCCATAAAACACACTTGCCTGCCCTGCTCCCAGCCTTCAGCCTGCCTTGCTTAATTGGGATTCAAAATAAAATACCTGGAAGGCTGCGTTCTGATGGAAGGCCTCCATTGCCATGGTGACCATCACTGGGCCCAGGATGGGGCAGAGGCCTGACCTAGGGCTGCTGAGGCAGAAGAGGGAGCAGGAAGAAGGCAGGAGGGGTGGGGGGGACAAACATGGATAAGGTCATGATGGATGCTTGACATCACACATGGAGGGGCTGCTGGGCACGTGGCCTACTTCCCCTGATGGCTGCAAAGAAATGGCAGCTTGTCCATCACCTGTTCCACCCAACGGCCTGATGCACGAGGACCACTGAGGCGAGGAGGAGGATCTGGCTATGAGAGGCAGAGGTTCAAGTTTGAACCCTGGCTCAGTCCCTGAACAGATCAGCTGGGTGACCGGGGTCTGCTGCCACCTTCTCTGGACCTTCTACTGTAAAACCATCCAGTCTCTTCCACAGCAAAGGAGGAACTGAGTGACGAGGTCTCTGAGCTCTACAGCCGAGCTCCCAGCATTGGCAGGGAGAAGGCGGAAACTCTCTTGTGCTGAGTCACCTCAAAGATGCAGGGAGAACAGGAGGGGTGCACATCAGGGGTGGGGGTGGGGTGCTGCTGTTTGTGTGTTTGTGGGAGTATCTTAGAAGAATGTACAAGAATATGACAGCCTTGGTGGCCTCTGGGGAGGATGGCTGGGAACAGGGGAAGGCAGGAGACTCATCACTGTCAGATTTTAATTAAGCCATATGCACGTATTTCAATAGATAAAATCTAAATTTAAAAAATATTCTGGACTTCAAAAGCCCCTGTTTTAAGGACTACGTAAATGATCAGTTGGGCCCACAGGGTTGCCCTTCATGATCTGGTCTCTTTGATGATGACCACCATCTCTCCGTGTGCACCTTGGACTTCTTGTCAGGTCCTGAGCTCTGCTGTGTGTTTTGGAGCCTGAGGCAGAGGTGGGAGGACCAACTGAGGAAGGAGGGAGAGGAGGAAGGGGAAGTGGAGGGACGGAGCCTCCACTAGAGATGTCCCCTCCCCTGAAAAGCCCTGTGGCCTCCGTGTAATAGCCACTTTACATCTCAGCTCCAACATCCCCTTCTGTGCCTGCCTCCCCCATGTCACAGCTGGGCCCCTCGCCTGCCATCTTCTCCCCACTGCACTCCCCCAGAGCCCTCTCCTAATGCTCAGCTCCCCTGGGCCATCAGCGTTTGGTGGCTGCCCCCATCAGCTAGGGGCTGTTAGAAGCACACATCTCTGCCTGAGGGATCTCACACACTCCAGGCTTCTATCCTGGTGTTCCCTTGCTGGTTCTGGAGCCTCTGCTCCCAAGCTGCTTCCCCTGCTGGGCAAGCTACTTTTTGACCTTAGCTTGAGCAGAGTGCACTCAGGGAGGGAGGGAGGGGAGCCAGAGGCATCTCAGTAGATGCGCCCAGACTCTGTGCCTGCTCCAATGGTGGAAAGGTGTCATCTGGGTGTTTGGAATCCTTGGGAACCAGGAACCCAGGAGCAGGAGCTGCCAGGCAGAGGGCCCTGAGCTCTGCTGTGTGGCCTCAGCAAGTCCCTGACCCTTGCTAGTCCCCACCCACAGCAAGGGAGCTTAGACCAGAATCCTTAGGGCCTTGCCCCCTTGGACACTCTATCCGGAGTTCTAGCCCAATCAGGGAAGAACACCGAGAGGAGCCATGAAGACAGACAAAGGGAAATCTCCAGGGATCTTCAGAGACCAGAGGAGGGGCAGCAGGGATGTCCCACTGGGCCCAGGTGACATCCACGTGTAAGACACACTCCCAGGGGAACCCCAGTGAACTCCCTCTCTTCTTCCAGGCCTGAGGGGAGATCAGCGATGACGTGCATGTGCCTGTCCCGCCTGATGGACAGCAGTGTGGGGAGGAGGGGTGCAAGTCACGCCCAGCCCCCTCACTACTACTGAAGGAGCATTTCCTGTGAGTAAAGGGACACTGACTGCCCAGGCAGCCTTGAGTTTCACTCCAGCTTCTGTGGAAGGTAAATCATTGATGACCCTCCTCCTGTTGACCCTTCAGTTAGTTACTGATGGGTTTCTGACAGCTCGCCCCCTGCGCCCTCTTCGTCCCTCTTTCAGTAACGCCTCCACAGAGTCCCTCGGGAAGGCTGTCTGTTCCGAGGCCGTGCCCCGCCCCTCCAAGGGCTGAGCCAATCAGTGCACGCCAACCCAGTGGCCACAGCCATTGGTTCATGGGTGGGCATCTGAACCAAGCAGGGCCAATCAAAATGCATCCCAGGACTTGCCCCGGGCAATGCGGGTCCAAAAGTTCTGGATCCTGCTGAATGTGGAGGGAGCAGGTGGATCTTTGATACCCACCAGGGCGCCTGTAAGAGGTGAAGGGGACAGGCTCAGGGTGCCACTCTGGGACAGGTATCTAGGGATCCGTGTGCTATTTCATGTGGGTTGGGTGTGAGGCCTAAGGCCCCATAAGACATCTCCCCAAGAGAAAGGAGAAGAGATGGGAACTAAAGACCGGAACCTGGCAATGGTGCTGACCCAGGAAGCCGAGGTTGGAGCAAGATCTGTCTAAACTATTCAGTAATAAAAACACCTTCATTCCCATTTCTGACATGGGGTAGTTTGGGCCAGGTTTTCTGTTCCTTGTAATAAGAGAATACCACCAATAAACCGCCCCACTGTGCTAGGCCCATTCAAGACCTTGAAATGATTTCCTGGACTATGAGTCAGACTTCAAAGTCAGACTGGCCTGGCATTGAAATGCCACTCTGCCTAATGGAGACACATGCTGTGTGGTGGAGGATTTCTGCTCTGTGAAGAAAGGCATGGGGTGAGAAGTGACCTAAGGAGACGGGAGTCGCAGATGGTCCCCAAGAGGGCAAGAACCCAGAGTGGGCTGCACTGGGCCACCTGAGGCCAGGCTGAGGAACACACTGGGAAGAAAAGTGCAGCTTTTATGGAAGGGCTCAGAGCTCTGGCAAACCCTCCTTACCCAACGTCACTCCCCAACTGCAGACATATTACTGAAAGAGGGATGAAGAGGGTGCAGGAGGCCAGCCGTCAGAAACCCATCAGTAACTAATGGAAGGGTCAGCAGGAGGACGGTCATCAATGATTTACCTTCCACAGAAGCCAGAGTGAAACTCAAGGCTTGCCCTGGTGGTGTCCCTTCATTCAATGGAAATGCTCCTTCAGTAGTAGTGAGGGGGCTGGGCGTGACCTTACCCAACATCACTTCCCCTATTGGTGCCTCAAAACCTACGGGGACATTTTCCCTCAAGTTCAATGCATTCCAGAGAGGAAACAGTCAAGGAATGTCCAGGTTAGAGGGAGCTTTCGGGAAGAGTCCAAACAGGAGCTGCATAGCCAAACATCTGTGGCCCAGGGGGGCTCAAGTGCTGACTCAGAGCTGCCGCGGCCAGTCTAGAACAAGGCAGACTAGGACCCTGGTCTAGTCTCACTTCCAAATCGGAGTCCCTTCCACTGGCTGGTAGCTGATGTCTAGTCATCTTTGCTCTTGGGAGTCACATTTCCTGTTATGCACAAGTGAAGCCACCAGGTGGCGATATAGAGTCACCTCCGGAAGTGTGGAACTCTGACCTTCAGAGATTCACTTTAATGGGAATGTATCTTTATTTTATCTCAAAAGGTAATTAACATATAGAACTATGACCAATTAGATGATCACAGAAAAACCTGAGAATTATAATCGGTGTTACATACAAGGTCTCTTCCTGCTTCTTTTTAACCTTGCCAATGAGTTTACAAGACTTTGAAGTCAGACCGGCCTGGCATTGAAATGCCACTCTGCCAGTTATTAGCTGCATGTTTTTGGCAAGTCATCCCTCTTTGTCCTCCAACTGCCCATCTGTAATAACAGGCTCAGTACTTCTCTGAATAGGGCTCTCGTGAAGGAGAAGTTCATTGTGTCCACAGGGCTAGCATGTAGTAGGTGTTCAATAAATCTTGGCTGAATGAATGAATGAGGTGCCGGCAGAAATGCTTGGCTTCATACAGCAAGTGCCCAGCAAATGGCTGTTATGACCACAGGTAAAAAGGAAGCCCATCTACCAATGAAACTACCGTCCACAGGCAGAGAGAAAGGGGGCTTTGTAGGGGATGTGGGAGGCCAGAAGTCACAGCACCCAGGTGGCTGCTGCTGATTCACTGTGTGACACCCCCTCCCCACCACACATCTCAGTTTGGAAGCCCCTCTAGACCTGCCCTGCCTTGCGGCAGAGTTCACTGGCACACTCTCATGCGGGCTCTGCTGTGGCGACTGGGCCCCAGCAGTCCAGAGGTGACTCCCCAAGGGACACTGCCTGAGTCTGACTCGTGGGTGACTCCTGGTCTGGCTGCCCAGGCTCAGGGACCCCTTCCCTGGGTTGGTGAACCCTGCAGATGGCTTGGACAGTGCCACGCCCCTTCCAGAGCTAGGGGTCCCACGCCTACCCTCCCCCAGGCCTGTCCAGGGGCACAGAGGTCCTCTCAAAAAGGAGCCTTGCTTCCCCTCAGTGCCCTCAACTGCTGTGCAGGTTCTGGGAGGCTCTATTTCCCAGCCTGAGTGGGCAGAGCTCACACCTCGTAAAGCCACGGGGAAAATAATTGGCTGCTTTCGTAAACCGGGGCCACAAAGGCTCACTTGTGACAGGAGGCCGTGCAGCCTGCGCCGCTCCCAGCTCTGGGCAGCGGGACCCACAAGACACCACTGCCCGCCTGACACCAGCCACCTGAGTGCAAGGCCACGGGCCTGGCAGCCTCCCCACCCGGCCAGGCTGTCCCCCAGAGACTTCCAGAACGTGAGCTGCCCAAACACACCAAGCCGGGGCCAGGCCGAGGGGTCCTGGGGGCTGCCCAGGAGGCCTCAAAGAAGCTTCTGTGCCCTGATCAGTGCAGCCACCCAGGAGGGGTCTGCAGCATGTCCTGGTCACAGTCTGGCCCCAGCAGGCTCCCCAAGGTAGCCACCCACAAACTTCTCCTGCCAAACTGCACTTTCCACCCCTCACCCAAGAAGTGTCCCCCCAGCATCACCCCCACTGTCCCCCTGCTGTCCCCAGACCATTCCTGCCCTGTCCCCACACAAGGACTTCTCCGTGTGATTCTGACCCCCAGGGTCCCTTCCCGCCCACAGACAGGCCACTCACTGCCGTTATCCCTCATTAGATAATTAATCAGACCCTTCTTGACTGGGGGCCTTATTATTTAAAGCTGTGATTATTTATTTCAATGACACCTCATTATTTAAGCTATCAGGGAGAGAGCTTTTCCAATATCAGTGAATTTTTCTGATCTAGTCTCCTTTTAAGTGACCCCTCGACTTTGAGTTGGATCCTTCAGTGGGAATCTCTAAAGCGTGTTACGCCCTGGTCTGAGGCCCACCCGCCCTAAATACAGCCACATCCCTTTTGGAGGACTTGGGATTAGAAGACAAAGTCACCTCTGGCACTGTGACCTGGGGTGGGCTGCACGCCTCTTCGCTGAGTGGCTGGGCTTGGGAAATTCTTGGTGCCAAGTAAGGCCCCTTAATTTTCCAATGAGAATGTCCACCAATCCTGCCTTGGCTCTAACTTGGAAAATAACACTTGACATCTAATCAGCACCATAGAAAAACTGCATTCCAGGTGTTGGTGGAAAAAGGTGTGAGCTTGGAATCCCTACCACCCAATATTTTTCAAAAATTCCACATAAAGAAAACATATTAACCCAGAAAGTTTGGAAGTATGCTCAGCCTGTGACTCCTCTTCATGCTCCAAGGCCTACTCTGACCTGCCCATAGACCACACACACAAGCTACTTCATAGTTTTTTATTTGACTTGATGACATTAACAACTTCATAGATTATTAAAATTTTTTTTTTAAATATCATCTACAACAGCTGCCTGATATCCTTTTTGGGAATATCTCATTTTCCTTGGATATGTACTTTTAATTCCAGTTTTTTATTATTATATCTAAAGCAGCAGTGAGCAGTTTGGGATGTAAGTCTGATACAAGGCAATTAGAGAGTGGACAGCAGAGATAAGTTGCTATAGTAAAGAACCTCTGTCACCCCGGGGCTATATGAAAAGTAAAATCCTCACCAAAACAGAGCTGCAGAAGGAGAAATAAGGTTAATAAGAGGTTTTGCAAACCACATATCTGATTATCGGTTAGTACCCAAAATGCGTGAGACACTCAAATAACTCACTAACAAAAACACAAATAACCCAAAGCATGGGCAAAAAACAGGAAAAGAAGTTTCTCAAAAGAAAATACACAAATGTCCAACCCACACACACAAAAATGTTTGGCATCACTAATCATTAGGGAAATGCAAATTGAAACCACAATGGGGTACCACCTTGTACCCATTAGAATGGACTTCAAAAAAAAAAAAGATGAAAGATAACAAGTGTTTTCAAGGATGGAAAGAAAAGACAATTTATGTATACTGTTGGTGTGGATGAAAATTGATATAGTTATTATGAAATATGGTAAGAAGTTTTCTCAAAAAACTATCATCTGATCCAGTATTACCACTTCTGAGCATGTGTTCAAAGTTATTGAAATCAACACATTAAGGGACATCTGCTCTCCTGTGTTCAACACAGTTTTCATAATAGCCAATATAGGGAATTGACTGAAATGATCCCCAATGAACAAGTAGGCAACAAACTATTACTCATCCAAAATGGGGAAATCCCGTCTTTGAAAAAAACATGAGTAAATATGAAGGGCTTTACACTAAGTGGAATAAGCCAGGCACAGTTAGACAAGTACTGTGTGATCTCACTTTTGTGTGGAATCTTTCACAGGAGTAGAATAATGGCTGCTAGAAGCTGGAGAGGGTGAGGAGGAAAGAATGGGGTGTTGTTGGCCAAAAGGTACAAAGTTTCCAATATACAGGAGGAATAGATTTTGAGCTTTATTGCACAGTAGGGTGATCAATATATGATCAATAATCATGTGTTGTATTATTATAATTAACAAAGAGTAAATATCTCACCATAAAAAATGAAAGGTGAGTAAGCTGACGATATGTTAAATCATCCTATGTTGCATACATACATCCAAACATCTCATAATACCACACAAATGTATATAAGTATAATTTGTCTATCACAAATAATAATAATAATTTTTAAAAGAGGAAAATAAAGCTTTATTTCTCCATTCAATTTCATGTAAAGGCAATGCTGCCTTTACCTTATGAGGTATTGAGACACCTACAAACAATGTCACCTAATTCTACAAATTTTCTGCTACTCGGTGTGGTCAGGAAATGGAATATTTATTTTGATTAACCACATATTCTGCTAATGAAGAATTGACATATATTCCATACACTAACAACTAATCTTCTAAGGATGAGAATACAACATAGTTTACTAACACTTTTAAAGCAAAAGAGAATAAAATTTACATTTCTGTCAGTAATTCTAAATATTTGTCAGAACTTATTCCTGAATCCATTCATTCACAAATATTTCTTCAAGACATATAATGATTCAAGATGTTATATTAGATGTTATTATATCCATGATCCGTGTCTGTTTGCTCACATCAACATGCATGTTATTCTAACTTCACACATGATTTGAAAAGGCCATGCCAGCTAAGAGGGTAAAAGTCATAAATTTATAGAGAGTCAAGGTGTCTTAGTCATATCAGGCTGCAATGAAAATACCATATCCTGGATGGGTTAAGTAGCAGAAATTCATTTCTCACAGTTATGGAGACTAGAAATCCAGGCAGGTCTGGTTCCTGGTGGGGCCCTCTTTCAATTTACAGAACTGTTATCCACAGATGGTTCAGAAAGAGATCATCTCCCTCATTTCTCTTCTTACAACTGCACTGATATCACTCATGAAGGCTCCACCCCTCATGACCTTATCTAAACTTAGTCACCTCCCATAGGCTCCTAGTACCAATACATTAGGATTAGGACTTCAACATATGGGTTTTAGGGAAACACATTCAGTCCCTAGTACCTGGATATTAAAAATTTTTGTAAAAAAAAATTGAAAAAGGTACTTTATAAACTTTCCAAATCTGTAATCAGAAAGGATTTAACAATATATTATTTTTAAAAATTCACTCTTCCTCAAAGTCCTCAAATATTGTGAAATAAAGTCAACACCTCAGTGAAATTCTGTGGCAGACTTAATATTTTTAATGGTATAAATAGTAAGTATGTGAGAAATATCACATATCTGTATTTTCTGTAAAACAACTTAATTTTCACACCCCCAATCCTGGCTGGGTGGTAAGAAATAAAATTCAGCATTCTGAGGGCCCCCATGTTGAGCTGAAATCTGGGGTCTTTCAGAACTCCAAGGCACTCTGAGCCCTTAGGGTCAGTATCCAGATAGGGCTGAGATGGTCTCTTTTCTACCCCCAAAAGTGTCTCCGGATTACCACTCTGGGTATCCTGAAATGCACTTGAGGTCTGGGAAAATTGGTCAAGGCCAGTATCCCAGGCCCATAATCTACCCCTCTAGCAACCATTGTCCATTTCCACTGAGATTGTGCTTTCCCCTGTGTATACAGACAGGGAACAAGATCTGTAGCCTCTTCTCCCAAGACCCAGATATCTGTTCCCCTCTCCACACCAGAGGATGTTTGTGTCTTGTTTGTTAAGTTTCAGTTCTCTACATGTTTTCTCAAAAGCAAGTCAATCCTCTTCAATGGAGTTTATCGGACACTATAAGCATAGTTTCAAAATCTATGTATACATCATCTTGTTGAATGTCATCTATCTTCACTGCAACTCTGAAAATTAAGCCCTACCCCTAACTTACAGAGAAGGAAATTGATGCTCAGAGAGGTCAGGTAACTTGCCTAAAGTGAGTCAACACTATATTAGAAAACAAGAGAACACTATATTAGTCATTCTCTATCATTCTCAATCGTTTGTTTTTATACCTCAGAATAACCCTTGCCCCTTTTAAAAGATAGAAAAATTGAAACACCAAAGTTTAAGTGATTTATTCAAGGGCATAAAATCCAATATTCCTCTGGTTGAATTATTTTTTTAAAAAAAATAGGATTTAGGCTTATAAGCACATAAAATTTAAGTGAGATGTCACATAGTAGTGACTAGAGTATAAATTTAGCCAGACTTGTCAAGAGAATAGAAACTTATCAAAAGGACGAAAATGTACTACCTTTAAAAAATTATTTAGCAAGTATCTATCTAGTGTTTTCTGTGTGCAAAATTCTGCATTCAGTGCTCTGAGAAATAAAAGAACCTCTGTGCCTATTTTCCTAGAGTTTACCAGCCAGTGGAGGACTCACAGGTATACAAATAGACCAAGAAGGGCATAAAAACTGGGGAAGAGGAATACTGACGGTGCTGACGGTGGCAGATCGTAGGCTGCGCGTGGACACAGCCAACCTCGAGTTTCCAAACCAGAGCACTGGAGCGTGGGTTTTGAGGCAAACAGTGTGGGTGACCCTGCCTCCTTCCTTCTCCCAGGAGACCAGCATGCTGGAAGCTCAGCTGTTGCAGAATGTAAACCATAAGGATTGCCCAGAGTTACTGACTAAAGCCTTAAGAAAAAAAAAAATTATGAGTTGTTTTTCACTTCTTTTTCTGCCAGGATCAAGTATCAGCATTGTTATATTCAGAAACATGCCACTTTTAACATACTAAAGAAGAGCTGGCCCAACCCGGGTAAGGCATAAAACAGTTGTCAGAGGCAGGAAGTCTCCCAGACTCCAGCCTCGAGCTACAGCAGAGTAAATTTGAGACATTCAACAGATTTCTAATGCACTGAGATGCCTGAACTAGCCTTCATATTTACTAGTAAAGACACAAAGAATGTTGTTTTGACAGAGCCAAAAGGAGAATGCAGGCAGATTTTGAATACTCACACTGAGTTTTTAAAGTTACATATAAAAATTTGCAAAATCACTGCTCAGAACCTTTAAACTACTGCAAAGATATCCTCTCCCCTCTGGCTTCCTGTGCTCCTTTAGGGTACAACTAACAGTACCAGGGGCTTTGTATTACTGTAACAAATAATTATGTTCCACATGTGCCCCCACGGTTTGTGGAATTCTTTACCAAAGAGAAAAATATCAGGAGACTCCAGTTGCTCTGGTTTTAGGTTTTGACTGACTCTTACCCCAAGAGGGGCCAGCATCTCCATTTTCTTTGTCTTTGAATTTTCAGGAGACCCAGAGACTGAAATCCAATACTTTTGTCTGCATCTGCTGCTAAAAGCCTTTTTTCTCTGGCCATGCCACAGCTCCCTCGAGGCTCATTAAGCACATTTACATTTGGCTCTTAAAATCCTAAATAGCCCATTTCACGCCTAGCAATGGTGTATTGATGAAAGAAGCACTCAGCGATGGCCGGTAGGATGAGAGCGAGGACTCCTCTGACTCCAGATATCTCCCACAAAGGTTTGTACCTGCTGCACAGGGCTTAAACAAAACCACGCAGCAGCAGACTATTGTCGGAAGACGCATGCATGCAAACACCATCAGTATGCACATCAAATGCACCTGATTGTGTGCAGGAAAAAAATGGCAATGGCAAGGGTCTGAAATTCAATGGAAATGCACAGAGATGCTGAGAGAGAGATTGAGAAAGAATACAGGGAGGAGCATGAGAAGAAAGGAGAGTTTGTACTGGATTTTAGTGTAAATCTTTCCCTTGAAGTTGTATGGGGAAGTAAGGTTAAGAAGATCGATAAAAGTGTATAAATTATATTTAGTCTGGATAGTAATAACTGAGCTATACCTGGGTCATGGAAGTCTAATAAGAGCACCCAAGGGCAAAATCTCTATAATATTCAGGGGCAGACACTTGGAAAAGAAATAGGAGACCCAATGGTTAAGGTTTTCTTTTTGACTATCTCTCTTTCCACCTACACCCAACACTTTATGCATAGAATAAAGTGATACTGACAGTCCTCAGTTTACCATGTTTCAACTTAAGATTTTTCAACTCTACCATGGTACAAAAACAATACATATTCAATAGAAACTCTACTTCAAAATATGAATTTTGATCACTCTCTGACAATAATATGGTAGGATCCTGTCTTGTGATGCTGGGCCGTGGAAGTAAGCTGCTGCTCTCTGTCAGTCACTGTGTCAGCAGGAGGCGGGGTGGAATAATTCATATCCCACAATGTTCTTAAACTGTGATATAGGTCAGGATCCCGTGTTAGTCAGCTTACTGTCACTATAACAAATACCTAAGACAATGAATTTATAAAAAGAAAAGGTTTACAATTTCAGAAGTTCCAGTTTGTAGTTGATTGGCTCCATAGCTTTGGGTCTATGGTGAGACCACATATTATGGTGGAATAGGTAGTGAGTATACTTCTTACCTTGGCCTAGAAATGAAAGAGAGGAAGGGGCTGGGGTCCCACAATTCCCTTCAAAGGTATACCCCCAATGACCTGAAGACCACCCACTAGACCCCATCTCTTAAAGATTCCACTGTCTCCCAATAGCCCAAGCTGGGACCAAGCCTTTAACACATGGTGCACATTCCAGATCCAAAGTAGAGCAGTGTACTAAATGCATTTTCAACTTAAGATATTTTCAACATAGGATGCGTTTATCAGGACATACCCCTTAAGTCAAGGTGCATCTGTACTATTTCTGTGACTCATACCCTCTGGGAGGGGGGCTCACCACATACTAGAGTGTCTTTGCATTCCTTCTAGCCTCTTCAAAAGACACCCAATTCCACATTGATTTACTCAAGGATACTCAAGATACTCTTACCAAAATTAAGGGGTGAGGTAGAAAATAGGCCCTTTATCTTTCATATTGTGCTGTTCTATATTTTTTAAAAGTAAAATAATAGATGCATATAATTTAAGTTCATAGTAATTATATGGGAAGATACTTTACATATTGGTAAAGAACAATTTCTTTATATTTTTCTGTACTTTAAAAATGTATATTTTAAAATAAAATGTTTTCATGGACAGAGTATCACTCTTACTAAATGTAAGCTACTGAAAACTGTAAAGCCACCTAACCAGGGTATTTCTCATTACAAAGTAGACTTGTTTCTGTAGACAGAAGCATAAATCAACCTTTTGCCAATGGAGGCTTCCTTTGAATTCGTCAAGAGCATTTGTTTTTACAGAACCATTTCATGATATCCTCCATAAAAGTGAATAATGTAGCTTTATGTATATAAAGCTTCAATTGGTGATACTTCAGAATGAAGTTCCTGTACAGCTCAGGATTTTTTTTTGGGGGGTGGGGTGGGGAATGTCAGGGGGTAGACCCCCTGGGGTGGGAGCAGAGTGCAGCCACTTCCTATTATATCCACAGACAAGTTATTTAACCTGGGTGCCTCTGTTTTCTCACCTATAAAGTGGATACAGCATTAGCACATCTTTTATCAGGTTCGTGTGAAGATTAAATAACATAAACTATTTAGAATGCTTAAGAGCTTGCACAAATAAAAACAATCAATTTTAGTTTTTATTATTATCACAGTTATGATCCGTGTTCGGATTACTAGTATCACAGCATTTGTGAAGGGTGTGAACCAGCCTCTCTATCCTTCTACTAGCTGACAAGCCCTTGGAGGGCAAGACTTGTCCCAGTCCACGCTCCATGTCAGCTCCAGTGCTAGGATCAATGCTGGCAATGGAATGAGACATAGCCACAATTAAACATGACCTCTGAAAATCTTAATCACTCACGGCTGCTCTGGAACTAACAATCCCGGGACTTGGCAGTGGGCCTGGGAACAGAATAGGACCCAATGAAATTGTTGAGTCCGCGAATGAATCCACATAAATGCATGGCGTGTCCTAAAAGATAATATATGGAGTATATTCCTAATTTTATTTTTCTCAGCAAGGCCTTTAGGAAATTCAGGGCCCGTCAAAGCTTCAGCTAAGTGAGGAAAGGCAAAAGCGTAATTAGCAAGCCCAAACAGATGATGTTGTCGGAGGTTTCCATCTTGTTAAAAGGAAACAATTTGTACAGTCCTCACTATACACACCTCATCTATCACTCTCACAGCCCTGCCTTCCCCAGAGCTCCCAGCCCCGCTTTCCCTCCTCAGTTCTGCCTGTTGAGCCAACAGACTGTAAGTGTTTATCAACCTAGAGTGAAGCTAGACCTTTGAACTTGGCCTCCCTATGACAGCTGATTCTAGGGGACCTCTTCAATTCTTAGGCTGCCTAAATTTCTGCCTAAATTGGGATTGCCAAGGGTAGACCTAACCCTGAAGTCAGTTTGATGGAGGAGGATTGCTTTGCACACTTGCTAGAAGCTGTGTGTGTGTGTGTGTGTGCGCGCACATGCACACTAGCATGCATCAGGAAGGTTGTTAGTTGTAACACTTCTAGTGCACACTAGCATGCATCAGGAAGGTTGTTGTAACACTTCTTAAAGTATATTCTTCATAATATACTTATATATTAGAATATATATTACACATATATATTCTTCATAATATACATAATATTCAATTTTTAACTGAAAATGATGCTACTACTTAGTGTCCAGGACTCAACAAAGGAGCAGAACTGGACAGGAACCAGGCCCAGTCAGCCCCTTCCACTGAGCATAGTGCTATAGAAGGCAAACTAAGGTTAGTGCATGTTTTAGTCAGTTTTTCGCTGCTGTGACTAAAAGATCTGACCAGAACAATTTTAGGGGAGGAAAAGTTTATTTGGGGGCTCACAGTTTCAGTGGTCCAGCCCATGGACAGCAGGCTTCATTACTCAGGGCTGGAGTTGAAGCTGAACATCATGTGCCAGAAGGAATCAGGTCACATGATGATCAGGAAGCAGAGAGAGACTCTGCTCACCAGATACAAAACCCAGAGCCACACCCTAAGGCTGGACCTCCTCCAGCCAAGCCCCACCTGCCTCCAGTTACCACTTGGTTAATCTCATCAGGGATTAATTCACTGATTAGTTTAAGGCTCTCACAACCTAGTCATTTCCCTAGTTACCCTCTCACATTGTCACACATGAGGATTTGGGGGACACCTTATATACAAACCATATCAGTGCATTAGCCCTGCCTCCATTGCCATCTCCATTTTATAAAGAAGGAAACTGAAGCCCAGAGGGTGAAATAATCTCTCCAGGGACACACAAGCAGGAAGAGACAACCAGAGTTTCACCCTACCCCATGCTCTCTCTTACCTTCCACATTACAATGTACCACATCACAATGTACAACTTCTATGGAAAACACCTGAGCCTGGGTGAGATGGTATGAAACATGGCCCATGTCTTTGAAGGCATTAAAAGGCAGCCTCTGGGTTAAGATGTAAAAACAGGTGATGATCCATCACAGTTAACACTTATCCCAATATCATGCTATCCCCTTTGATCTCATTTAGTCTTTACAACATTACTATGAGGTAGGAATAATTCTATTTCCATTTTACAGGAGAAGACGTTGAGGTACAGAGAGCTTAAGTGACTTGCCCCCACACAGCTGGTAAGTCAAAAGACAAAAGGCAGGGTTTTAACTCAAGGTCACTGACTTGGGAGCCTATTCTTTACCTGTGTTAGTTTTCCAGAGTACCACCATCTAGTTGGCTTACAGCAACTAAAACTTTACTGTCTCATGGTTCTGGAGGTTAGAAGTTTGAAATCAAGATATTGGCCCTCAAAGAGTTTGGAGGACAATCTTTTCATGCTTGTCTCCTAGCTTTTGGTGACAGTAGGCAACTCTTGGTGGGTTTTGGTTTGTCAATACGTCACTTCAGCCTGGGCTTCCATCTTCATGTGGCATTCTCCAGTGTGTCTGTGTCCCAATTTCCCTCCTCTTAATAGGATACCAGTCATCTTGAATTAAGGCCCACTTTAATGACTTCATCTAAATTGATCAAAGCTGGCAAAGACCCCATTTTCATAAGGAAACATTCACAGGAGCTGGGGATTAACAACGACATCATTCTGCCTCCCATAATCCCAGTTCTGGAAACTATCCCCCAGAAACTCTCACAAAGAGATAATTTGCACTGTTTGCATATTCTTTTATGTTTCAACAAGTATGAGAGCACATCCAGAATCCATACCACCAACTGAACAACTTCAGACTGGAAAAAAAAACCATACACACACAAAACAAATAAAAGCCTAAGGATCCTCTCTGACCCAGGCCACTAGGAACCAAAATCCTAACTCTGGTAGTGATTATTTGAAAATAAGTGTCTAAAGAACTCAGTCTCCTGACCCATAGCCCAAATCTGTTTGCAGAATCCATGGCTGCTGTTCTGTCTGTCTAGACCAGATAGACAAGTGTTTGTGGTGCTTTGCACTCTCTTGGACCCCCAAGGGACACATGCATGCTCTAAGACAAGCGCTCCTAACTTACATGCTTCCCAAAATATCTCCTTTGATTGCAAAGCTGAGCTACATCAGTCTGGGTAGTTAGCTGGAAAGTTCCAAGTACCTGTGTTTTATCCTGGGTCCCAAGGGCTAAATTTTGCTCTAGAATCCTCAGCTATAAATGCTACCATAACAGCTCGTCCTGTCTTCATTCCTTTCAGTTTGACAAATCAGATATGAAAACATTTTCTAAAGATGTATGTAAAGTAAAAGACTCCAAAGAGAAAAAATGCCTAGGTCCACCCTGAGAGAACAGACCTCTTTGGCACTATGTGATCCGGAGACTGAGTAGAAGATACACTCCATAGAGGTCACATGTGACATTCCTGGGCAGGGCAGCAGAAAGCAGAAGCCCTCTCAGTGATCATCCACACAAAGCAGGGTGCAGCTTATAGCAATTTCAGTGTCCGGCTTCACAAATAATTCTCTTACCCAAGTGGCTTTTCCATCAAGAATTGAGTCTGTTGAAATAAATCAATAATGGAAAGCCCTCGTGTGGCTCACAATGGAACTCTACTTAATAGTATTCAATAGGTTCATTTACATAAAAATGTTTACTCAGTTGACTTTTTAAATAAAATACTAAAATCATAATCTCCTCTCCGCCCCCCGCTTTTTTTCCTGAATTCTGTCCACCTGGGGCCAGGACAACAGGTTTATTTATACTTAGGTACTAAACCGGAGCATGGGTTATGGGAAGGGACAGGAAGCTGGGGACAGCACAAGTCTTGATTTTCTGATATTAAATTTTTAAAAACATTTTCCACTTTGCCCCTTGGGAGTGAGCAATTCATTCCTGGGTGGCCAGGATGGGTTACAATGTTCTCCCTGCCTAAAATGCCCTCTGAGTGAGTCCTGCTCAGCTCCCTGGGCAGTCTGCAGCTCCCAAGATCTCAAACCACTCTTCCAGCACTTTTCCCTTCCCAGTGAGGTGCTCCTGGGGAACAGACCTAAGGGGAATCCCAGAACCCTTTGGGTTGGAGCAGTAACTAGGAGTAAATGAAGGAGGATGAATTGTGCCCAGAGACAGTTCCTAGATGTCCTAGAGTGAAAAGCCAATCCTGCATCAGTTCACGGTGCTGACACAAGATTAAGAATGAAGTGGCAATCCGAGGTGGAGGGCCAGATCAATGAAGAGCAATATAAAGAGACAGAGCAAGTGGAAAGTGTGGTGGTGGTGGTGGGGGGAAGCTGGGAGCTGGCCCCAGTGTCCACAACCAGCTGTGCAGGTGAAGCCTATTCTCACTGCAGCTGGGAGCGAGGGCTTCTTTGATGGATTGGGGTTGGATGGGGCTAAGAGTTTGTCTTAACTTCAAAGCACAGTGAGAGAACACTTTGCCCATTGGATCCTGTTTTCTCTGCCACTTGAAGTGAAGGAGTGCCTTTGTTCACCTCACCTTCAGGTGTTGCTGGCACCTGAACAAACAATACCTACCACAGAGTGGTGCTCCATAAATGGGGATTATTGTATACTGAACAACTTCCTAAATGCAAGTGCTCACTTCTGTCAAGATAACCTTGAGCCATGTCCAGGGTCCTCCTCTTGACTCTTTCCCCTGAATTCAGATAAGGCACCTCCCTTCTCCACAGCAGGTCTTCTCAGCTCTGGACAGCCCTAGCTGTAGAAAGAACTCAAATACACCCACACCCCTGTAACATACATGTGTCAGTCCCCACTTGGGTCCTGGAGCCACTCAAAAGAAGTCAAATAATTCTCACCTCATCCCTTTTCCACATGCCACCCCAAGGATCCAGGCTTACAAAATGCCCCTAAAGACAAGCTCTGAAACTTATCTGGTCTTACAACCTCTTTTTTTCAGAGAGGTCAATTTGGAATAATATAAACTTGGAAACCCGTGATGGCGCCCTACTCTTTACCCAGACCCCGCTTTCCCATCATGTCCCATCTCAGGTCCTCTGGCCAAGTAAATGTCTTCCAACAGCAGTACAAATGTCGTTTCCCCTGGAAAGTCTTCCCTGAACACCCCCCCAATACAATTGGTCACCCCGGTTTGTGTAGCATCACCCTACACTTCTGGTTTGTGACATGTCTCATAATTGCAATGTCAGTCATTAGTAGTGGAATAAGGTATTTGACATCTGTATCCTCTGCTAGAAGGTAAACTTCATGTTTGCCTATTCTTCTTTGTTTACCCTTCTGATGCCTGGCTCAATTTATTAGCTACTTATTTTTTTTTCAATTGATGTTTCTCCAATTTTTTTTTTCCAAGAGATGAGCATCAAGTCCATGGTTCTATAGTTTATGGCTTCTAATAAATGATATTGTTCCTGAGGCATGTATCAAACGCTCCACTTTCAGCAGAAGGAAAGGTCAAGCTGATCTCTGGGTGGTGGAATCTCCCGCAATGGGCCGTTCCAGTTATCACATCAGCATTTGCATTTTTCACCTGACCAGTTAACATAGGATGCCTTTACTTCCTAACCCCATCCCGTTGTGTTTTCTCTCCTTTTATGTTCAGTAATGTTCTCCAGCATGCATTCACGCTTCAATTATGTGAATGTCCATAAATAGCTGATGCTTTGGGGCATGCCCATTATTTCTATTTCATTGATTTATTTCCTTTGAACAAGCCAAACTTTACATCGTTCTAAATTCTAGCCCACAAAGTCCCAGTGTTTTCTATCTCGTTGGATTTAAGTTCCTAGTGGTAAAACTCCAGGTTGTTTTATCTATTACTTATAATCTGTACATAATCTGAGATCATAAATACAGTTCTCAAACATCTCCCCTGTTATTTTCCTCAGTAAATTACTGGGCACCTCGCTCATCACTGTTCTTTCTGTGCTGTACTGACTGTCTTCCGTAAGATCTAGTTTATAGATCTTTTTTTTTTTCCTCCTCCCCCTCAGATTTCTGTTTAAAGCGTTCTTAATTAGATTGGTGAGTCTTCTTGCTTTTTAACTTATTCTTTATTCTTCCCAGTGTTTTGCTGGGTATACTTTGCCTCTTGTCACTTTGCTTTCATGAACCATATTTTAAGAAAACTCAATCTTTGACTATCTCTGGAGCTAGATGACTCCTTTTCAAATTGCTCTTTCTCTTTCAGAATCCTGGATCATTATTATGAAAATAGGAAATTGAATATGGTATCTATATCTGGAATTCCTGAAATTCCTAGCTCTAATTCTCATAGGTAATAGAAAAACTTCTGTATGGAAAAGTGAAAGGATGTAGAAGTTCACCAGCGATCTGATAGTAGATTTGTTGACTCTGTCATGTTCTGCCTCACATCCTAGATGTCTGTGAAGAAAGAGTGAAAATTATGAAAATAGTAGACGTTTATCTAAGGTCTGTTATGTGCCAGATAGAGCTTTAAATACTGTCATTCATAACTTGTTCAACGCAAGTCATGGAAGATGGTGTGGCTCTTTATTAGCCCCTTTGGATCCTCTGTACAGCACATCCCACATCCATTTTGAGCCAGTATTGGCAGTGCGAAAACCTTCCCCTTACTGTTAATCCTCTCCATTAATATGTGAAGCATAGAGTGCTGTTTTTTAGAGGGTGTCCAGCTTTGCCCCCAAGGAGATAAGCCAATCTTTTCTTAGAACTTCAGGCATGGAGAGCTAATGTTTTTCTCTCTTTCCTTTTCATGTTATATTCTTCTAACTATCAATATGCTGTCTGTTTTTAATTTCCTCCTCTATCGTGCACTACAATTTTTTATGATGTCCTCCTTGGATAAAATTCCCTGCCTATCCAGAAAGTCTTCTTGAACCTTCCCAGAAGCCAGGTTTCTAAGCAGCTTTCTTCATATCATTTCATTTTACATCGAGGCAGGAGGTCAGCCTCCACTGTCAGCACAAGGATGTCCATCCCCTAAACCTGAAAAGATGCAAACAGTTGATATGAGTTATCATATTCAAGAGTGAGGTATATCATTCTTCAGTTTGACACTCTGGGAAAAGCTACATAGATGTTAAGACACATCTAAAAGACAGAAGGAGAGAAAGAGAAAAAGAAGGGATTCAAGATACCACATTTCTTCTACAAGAAAAATGTCTCAACTTAGTTCTCCTTCCAACAGTGTCATCAGTCTGAATACATGTACATTTCATTACTTCTTTCCTAAGCCACTCTTTAATTACTATTTAATTGCTAATGGTTGCCTCTTTTAAGCTTTATAATAACTTTACACACCTATATTCAAAGGTGTCCTAGAGCCCTGTTGACTTCCTCCTGCCATTCCTGTTGTCAAGGTTACTAGTTAAAGGGAGGAAGAGGCCACGTACATGCTTCCAAGAGAGGAAGTGGTGACAAGTTCCATGGGGGGCCCTGGTCTTTCCCAGTGCAGAGCAGGGCTATCTCTGTTCAATAGCCAATGCACCCTGCCAACATCTGTTATAATTCTCCTCCATGTGGGACTATACCTAGGTCCTGAATGCAGGAATGAGTATCACAGGGGAATAGGGTATCAGAAAATAGGCCATGAGTTTAAATAATTTAACTGAAAGAATAATACTATAAAATACAACATTTGTTTCAAGCATTGAAGGACCTGTTATGGCGCTTACCACATTGTAATTCCTCAATGAGTGTTTACTAAGTGAATAAATTAATAAATTGCTACTGTAGATGTTGAGGAATGTCTTTCTTCAACTTCTGGGAAAACATTGCAAACCTGATCATACAGTGGCAACATTACCCTAGGAGGGTTCAACCCGCTCTCACACTGAGTTGTTTCCAGATGTGCATTGCATTTTCAGATCTTCATCTCTGTCTGGGAAACATCTTTTCAAAACCATTAACATTTTTTCCTATTTCAACCTGTACCATCATGACTTGGCCCTGATCCACACTCTGCTCACATATGGTTATGTCATTTCCTATTCGAAATCCTTACTAATCTGCCTTACATCCCACCATTACCATCACACCAACCCCATAATGTTCAGGGTTGAGTCCAGGGCTTTAAAAAGCTCATAGAATACATTTTTGAGAGGGCTACTGGATATCTCTAAAGCCACTTTTCATACTATACTTTTTATCAATTAGTCCTTAAAGGGAGTGGGGGTGGGGGAAGCCTCTCACATTCTCTCACTTCTCTCAGTGTCTTTGCACAGGCTATTTCCTTTATTTCTTGAATAACACCCACTGGTCCTTGAAGATTCAACTCAAGCATCCTCCCACTCAGGCAGCTTTTCTAGAAAAACTCAGACTGACTTGGATTCCTCTTCTAAGGCTCCCAAAGCATTCTGCACACAAAGTGTGCTGAAATTGGCAGCTTTTTAAAATATATTTCTCATCAATTACACCAGCTGCCTGAGGGCGGGCACTGTGCCTTTATCCCTCACCATACCTCTAGTACCCATCCTTGCAGCTGGAACATAGCCGAAGTGTGTGTGTGTGTGCATGTGAGTGCATACCTGTGTGCGTCCACACACACTTATAGGGCAGAGAAAGATTCTGGAAAAGAAACATAAAAGAAAACCTAAAGAGCACCTGGCTCTGGAATCTTTGCCTCCCAGAGGTAGTTGGCAGGCAAGCAGGAAATTGCCAATGTTGGCTGAGTTCTCTCTCTAAAGACTGGAGAGAAGCCAAAGGAACAGAATATTCTAGCACTTATACATTGCATCCTAAGAAAGAAAAAAAAATCAGGCATTTTAAAAAGGCATAATCCTTGGGAGAGTAATAGGGATGGTGATGTAAGAATTAACAGTGTGCAAAATTGCATTGTTATTATGTTACTGAGTTTTTAGAGGGTATTTGGTGATACCACCTTTTGGCATTGTTTCCAGGTTTGGGAAATGAAGATCTGTAAGAAAAAATGACAATCACTGGAATCCACCTGAAGCATCATTAAAAGATAAGCAAAGCCTCCTACATCCTCCTGGCTATATCTTTTCCCAGCACCCTACAGCTTGATTTGGGGTAACAGTTCAGAAACAACCAGATCATCTGCCCTGGTCACACACCATGGCCAAGGGTGCTCCACCTGGTGCTCCACTGGTAAAGAAGACTTCTTTGTGTCACTAGCTTCCTGATCCCCTGATTCTCTGCACCTATAAAATAACATACACCCCAAGGCTTACTCCTCATGAAACCTGCTTTTTAAAGAGAAAGAGAACATTTGCTAAGCACTTTCCATGTGTCATACATACCTAACTTAGTCTCTAAATACCTACAGATATGGAAGAATATGGCTATTTTATCATAATGAAATCAAGACTCTGAATGACGAATAAACTGTTCACCATCCTAAAGTTAGTAAGTGGTAGAGCCAGGATTCAAACTCCAGACAGTTTGATTCTGTGGACCAAGCTCTTTTCCTTATGATATTCTATATGTATTCCTGATATCTCTTTTTACCCCATCAAAATCTACACTTACACACCTTGGGGCTCCAAATGTAGCTCAGTGGTAGAGCACTTGTTTAGTATGCATGAGGCCCTGGGTTCCATACCCAGCACTGGGGGAAAAAAAAAGTTTGGATACCATGCACTCCTTCCAGAAATGTACTAACAAACAGTGTACTTGGAAATTGCTCAGTATGTGTAATCAAAAGCAAAATTATATGGAAATTCAAAGTGAGGCAAAATAGAACATCTCATCCATCCACAAAACTGCCTTTGTATTTATAATTTCATCAGGAAGGGCAAACTTATAGAAAGATAATGGCACCATTTATTCTCAAAAGCAGGTTTATACCTGTGACTACATATGAGTTAAGGTTAGTTTAAACACTGTAATCTCTTTTCATGCATTTTTAAAATTTTAATTTGTGTTTAAAATATTTAGATGGCTTCTTTGTGCCCATGAATAAATAATTCTATATATGCTTTTTTTTTTGCCCACTTAGCAGAGATCTATATTTTAATTCTTTCCCATAGTATTGCTGAAATCACAGCTTTCGAAGGATCTCAGGAGAGGAAATGTGAGCTCTGCCCTCTGCACCCACTTCTCCCCTGCCCCATCTCCAGCCCTGAAAGAGGAAGGCAACTTGGCATTGTCAGCCTCCAGAAGCATCCCAAAGAATGATGTCATGTAGGGAGGAGTTGCTTTTAGGTCTCCCATCCACAATTGTCAGTTGCCATGGGTGGGGGGGATCATCATGGGGCTCCCAAAGGAGCATTACATCACCTCTTTCTCCTAGGACTGGGGTCTACACTTCCATAAAAATTCTTCCAAGCTGTGCCTGTAGGAAACGTGCGGAGGGCCAACATGACTCATTATGACTGAGTCCTCAGAATGAACATGAAAGACGAGTGAGATACAGAGAGAGGTGTTAATTTGAGGCCTGATGCTGGCATAGAATTATTGAGAAAAGCAGTCAGAGTTCAGTGTTCAAGACAGATTTATTTTTGCACAGGATTATCTTAGTTACCAACACAGATATCCTGAAGTCAGCCTTCCCTAGCCTCATTACCCCATCTAAAACACAGAGTTTTGAGAATTAACAGTAGATTGCCTTGTGCACATGTTATCTGGACTTTCCCTTTCTTTGAGGTTCTCTAAATGTCCCATCAAAATGAATCTAATAGCCATTTGTATAGACTAAAGTGTACATTCAGAAAAACTGAGTTTATCAGAAGTATTCATGAGTGTAGACCCAATTATGTTCCCAATTTTCACTTCATACACAGATTCCCTAGCACTCTAGAGATGACTTAGGGTGGGTGGGGTGCATTGTTGGAACTAGGCAAATATCCTTCCATCAGAGGTAGTGCCTTTAAAAGAAGTTTGTGGTCCAATAACAAAGCCTGAGATTCAGAAAATCAACTCTCCACTAGATACTTTTTATCAAAATAGATCTCTTTATTGAAAAATGTAAGTCTAATGATAACAAAGAACACTTTACTTAAGAAAACAATACATAATTAGAGTAGGATAGAAAGAAGTATTTTAAACACTATAATAGCATATTACTTTTCTCACTAATGTGTCACTTTGTTAAACAGAAAGCTACAGAAATTTATGTAGAGATATAAAGTGGTTTCAATAAAGGCCTGTGACAAAGAAAACAAGTTAGAAAAGGTCCTGAGGGAACATGTTCTACCCAAGGAGGAATTATAATTAAAATTGACAATAGGCTTGATGGCATTGATCTTAGGCTAATAGTGGCTGGTATTTAAATGAAATAAATATGTGAAAGCACACTGGCTTTGATGCACATATTTTTGTCTGTTATTTCTTTTTATCTTTACAGAGTTTTTCACATGCTGTATTAGGAAAACATTATTTTTCTCAATTTTACAAATATGAGTTGAAAACTTGAAGTAATATTGTTAAAATGAAAATGACTGCATGATATTATATAGATAGAGATTACAGGAGCTGGGACAAGATTCCAGCTCTCCACATCCTTATTCTCTGCCCCTTCTACCTGACCAGTTCATCCAGTTCAGCTACTAATATCTCTGAAACCACCATCAGGAATTCTGGGGAAACACATCTAAGATGAGACTGGATAGTGTTAAAGTAGTGTTTGAAAATGTGTATAGATACTTGCACATTAAAATTGCATTTGACCTGAGGCAAGCAGGGATAATTGAAAAATGGATAATAGAATCATGTTCAAAAAGATCTCCATAGGCCAGGAGGTGGACCAAGTTGAAAACATATGCCCTTTTGAAGGGGATCAGCTATCTTTGAAGAGTTTTGATTTTCCAGTTAGTGAGCCAAGGTCATAATTTTATATAAGCCTTTATTAAAAATATATATAGTAGGTTTATTCTGTGACAAGTAGGTGTTTTTGCTAGGTCAGAATTTTGATGTGACATCAGTTAGCTATTGCTGTGTAATAAGCCACCACAGTGAATTAAAACAATAAGAATTTATTACTGATCACAAGTCCATAGGTCAGCTCATTTGATCTTCTGATCTGAGACAGGTTCACTTACCGAGAGAGTCTGGTCAGCTAGTGATTTGGTTGGAGTCCTAATTCAAATGTCTGGCTTTTGGTGTACTGTTGCGAAGGGTAATTGGATCACATGTTTTTCCCTTCAGCAAGAAATTGCAGGGGACCTAGAGAGCAAGTCACCCCCACTGCATTCTATTAGCCAAAGCAAGGGTAAGACCAGCTCAGAAATAAGAGATGAGATAGTAGAATTTATGTCTCAATGGAGAAGCTGAAAAGACACCTTGCAGGGCACGAGTACAGGAAGCCATGAACCACTGGAGCATTTTCGTAACCAATCTTTCACAAATGATGGGTCAGACACCACATTGACCCTACCCTCTCAGATCTTAAGAAGTCAGTTGCTCTAACTCCCATCCGTGAATTCTGGTTCACAGGAAAAATCTAAGTGCTTTCCACATGACCAGTTCTTCAAACGTTAGAAGCCCTCTTTCATAGCTCATGTGGGTTGTCTTTTAACAACTGTTTTTTAACAGTGATTAAGTTTCTTCTACACTTCACAATGTACTGTGTAAGATGGAACTCTGCTATGCAAGAACGCTTCTCTCATATGGCTTTTGAAAGCAAAGAGGGAGAAATTATGGCAAGGATGTGTTGCAACTTGTTTCAGCTTCGAGTTATACTCTCAAAGTGACAGCTGCCTGACAGAATAGCTCTGGTGCATGCACTTGCATGACTGTGCATTTTAAAATGAAAACTATTAATGTCAAATATGGGATAAAATTGAATAAACTGGAAACTAAGCCAGGGGAAATTATTTTTAAAAGTTGACATGATGATAAAGTAATAGCAAGAAAAAAAGATTTTTGCAGGCACAAAAGCAGGCAAGGTATGTATGATATTGATCTAAGTGATTCTCTATCAACAGAATTTATGAAAAATAACTAGAAGGTAAGAGGTTTGGTGCCATTCAAATAGAGGATTAGACATGAGAATTGGAGCCAAATAGCTAAAAGTAAATAAATAAATAGGGTCATTATGGAGGAAAACTGAGTCGAATTTCAGTAAAGATTATACCACTTCATAATAGGAATTGTCAGAAATAATTCCACGTGTTTTTATCAATTGGGAAATTAATGTTACATATATGTCTATACATATAGTGAGAGATAGATAGATAGACAGATAGATAGATACTGGGGATTGAACCCCAGGGGTGCTCTACCACTAGGCTATATATTCAACCCTTCTTATTTTTTAACTTTGAGACAGAGTCTCACAAAGTCTCTGAGGCTGTCTTTGAACTTGCAATCCTCCAGCCTCAGCCTCTGAAGTTACTGGGATTACAGGCAGGCTCCACTACATAAAGCTAACACCATCCTATTTTTAAGCAATGGACAGTGATGAAATATTGAGTTTCCAGCATCACCAGAAAACAAATCACAAAAATCTTCAGTACAAAGCCCTAAGATCACCTCTAAATAAAATAAACAATAATAACAAAAAAATCTATGTTCACATAACAAGTATGGATGGTATTAAGTTTGTTTATCCAATATCAGTGGCATTATTTGGAGGAAAATCCATCCCTAAAGCCAGATTGACTATCAGATTGAGCATGAAAATATTTGAAGGATTTACAAGTGTCTGTTGCATGGAGGGAAGTGAACGGTAGCCTATTCTGGGACTCTGGTTTACAATGAGCTCTCCCTGAGAATGTCTGATTAAAAACATCATCTCCCAATTTAATCATCCCTTTTATTCATCAGCTTTTGGCTCTGAAAGACTAGCACCAGTATTTCCAAGACTCAAATTCAACTTAAAAAGGCACAGACCTGCTACCAGTGCCACCTCATCTCTGAAGGCAATTAAAAAAAAAATATTTTCAAGGCAATCTGAATAATAAAGCAGACTTAGAATAAGTGGGTGGCCTCCTGTAGTAATTACTTTAAGGAAGTTTTGGAGATAGGCTGGGCTGCTTTTCATCCAGCACACCCTAGAAGACATGTCAGGCAGCTTTTCTGATTTGAAAATTTAGATGAGGGGTCAGAAAGCAGCACCCTTAGGTCAAATCCACTCCCCAGCTTGTTTTATAAATTGAGGTTGGAACACAGCCCTGCCCGTTTGTTTGTGTATTATCTATGGCTGCTTTGCCTACAATGGCTGAGTTGAGCAGTTGAGACAGAGCCCACACAGCCCAAAAAGCCTGAAATGTGCATCATCTGGTGCTTTACAGAGAAAGTTTACCCCTCCTGATTCAGACTGTTACCCACATATTAACTTGCTGAAACCACCTCTTCTATTTTGTATTATAACTTTGTATTGTTGTGAATTGAATTATTTACTCATTTATTTTTAAATCATTTCATTGAAAAATAAAAGAAACACAAATGTATAGTGTAATGAATTTTTTTTTTTTTTGGTATGGGGGGATCAAATCCAGGGGCGCTTAACCACTAAGTCCTTCTTAGTTTTTATTTTGAGATAGGTTCTCATTAAATTGCTTAGGACCTCACTAAATTTTCAAGGCTGGCTTTGAACTTACCATCTTCCTGCCTCAGCCTCTGAGTCTCTGGGATTATAGGCAAATATCATGCACCCAGCTTGGAAAGAAATCTTATAAGATAAAAACTCTCACACCACCAGCCAGGCCAAGAAATAGAATGTTGTCTGCCACCCCAGACATCTTTCCATGTGTCTCATCTCAATCATTGAGAATCCTCCTTCTCCCCCAAAGCATAACCAGTATTGCATGTCTAGAGGTTTATCACCCAAGTGTGTACTCCTGGATGCTAATCTTACCTTAGTCATTAAAAAAAAAAACTTTTGATATGTCTTTTAAGTCACTGTTTCAGTCTGCCATGACCAAAACACCAGACAAGAACAATTCTAAGGAGAGAAAGTTTATTTTGGGTCTCATGATTTCAGAGGTGTCAGTCCAAAGATAGCCAGATCCATTCCTTGGGGCTTGAGGTGAGGCAAAACATCATGCGAAAAGAGTGTGGTGGAGGAAATGGCTCAGGATAGATCAGGAAGCAGAGAGAAAGCTCCACTCATCAAAGACAAAATATATACCTCAAAAGTATGCCCCCAAGGACCCTCCTTCTTCAGCCACACTCTACTAGTCTATAGTTCCCAGTTAATATCTATCAGGGGATTAATTCATCAATTGGGTTAAGGGTCTCATAATCCAATCATTTTACCTCTAAATCTTCTTGTATTGTCTTACACATGGGTGAAAGACCTAAGCATACTCATTTTACTTGGGACCTCATTTTGTCTGAAACTTAACCCCTGACCTACTGCAGTCCTAAAGTCAGGAAATACCACAGAAAGCTCTGCGCAATGCAGAAGGTGATTGCCTAAGATAGGCCAAGATATCGAAATATCTGAAATTCCAGATGGCCCCCACCTAGGTGTGGTGACCAATATCTAAACCAGAAGCCCTGCAGCTTGGCACGTACCCCCCTTGCGACACCCACATGGTTTAAACCGATCATTTTTAAGTACATCAACCCTTTGAACTAACCAATAATCCTTTCCAGATTCTTTCCCGCCACTTGAAACGCTAATCATGTTTTAGAGTTGTTTTATGATTTTCCTGTGGTGTGTGATGATTTGCTAAGAGAAGCTATGATGTATGTGAAGTCCCTGCCTTCCCCAAAGAGTGTATAAAACTGCTGCAAACCCGGGGCTCAGGGCCTCTCAGCATCACCAGTTGCTGTGTGTGTGGAGAACAGAGCTAGCTCCCAATAAACGCCTCTTTGCGGCTTACGTCGATCTTGACCTCTGGTGGTCTTTTGGGGGTCCTGAACTTGAGCACATCATGGGCTTTTTGGGGACACCTAATATCCAAGTCATAAATTACTTTAATCGATAGTCCCCCTAGCCCACACCCACCACTTTTTTTCCCTTATAATTTGTTGAACACTTCATGTCACTTCAGCCAGAGACTTGCCTACAGTCTAGATCTCTAGATCTTTCTCACTGGGTACTCATGGTAAATTTCAACATGTTCCTTTGTCCTAGGTATTTCCTGAAAATTGGAAACTGGATCCAAAGATCTGCTCAAACATTTTTTTGTTGTTGTTTTGTTTTTGTTTTTATGTAAGTTTCATATGAAAAGACTTCAGCAAACAAATGGAGCTAAGCATGCCATTTTCATAAATGAGAGAAAATCATGACAACCAATAAAGGGATAGGTCCGAATGGTAGTGCACTCCCATTCATCTGATACAAACAAGTACCTTTTAGAATGAATGTGTAGCTGTTTGGGACCCCACTTTACAAATGAAGAGCCCACTATTACTGAGCTGGTCAGGGAAGGAGGTGGGTCAAGCAGTGGGGCCTTCTGCCTTCCAGGCATCTGCATTCATCCCACTACTCCAGAGTCTCCCCATGTACCTGTTCCTAGTCTGACAGTTTGTTTAGCTTCTTGTGTGCAATATACATTAATTTAGCACGGCATGTTGGGTGTTGTTCCAGGCACAGAGGACACAGATAGTCATGGTTCCTACCCTCAAGTCACATAACAATGTAATGGAAATGGAAAATATCTTTTGTTCAACTAATTCCTATTTACTGATATGTTATATGTGATAAGGAAAAACAATAAACAAGATGCCTTAGGAGTGAGTCATCTGGTCACTCTGAGGGAGATAGAGGAAATTCTTGTTCTTTTAAGCTGAATGCTAAAGGATGATGTAAGAAATAGGCGAATCAGGGAGAAAAAGGTAGAAGTAGAGGCAGATTGGGCTGAGCCTTGAATCCAGGCAGAAGGAATATACTTGTGAATTCCCTGAAATGAGTAAGGGGCTCTCAAAGTCCTGAAAGAAACAGTGTTCTTCAGAGGCTGAGCACTGACTCCAAAGCTAGACCAACTCAGAATCCAGGTTCTGCCTCCTACCAACTACCCGGCCTTGGACAAGTTATGTTAGCCATGTCACAGTTTCCCCATCTACAAAAAAGGAATAAAAGCAAACACTTAGCCCATTGGGGTTGCTATAACAAAATAATTTTGACTAGATGACCTGTAAGTAAGAAATATTTATTTCTCACAGTTCTGGAGATGTGAAATCCAAGATCAAGGTAGGTTCAGTGCCCAGCAAGAGCCTCATTTCTCATTCATGGGGATGCCTTCTCCCTGTGTCCTCACATGAATAAAAGGACTAGCCAACCCTTTGTATCCCTTTCATAAGGGACTAGTGTAAATTATAAAGTCTCCATTCTCAGGACCCTATTACCTACAAAATGCCCCACCTTGTAACACCATCGCATTGGTGATTAGGTTTCCACAAATGAATTTTAGGGACACACAAACATTCAAACCATACCAACAAAAGATTATTATGGGGTTTAAAGGAGTTAAGTGATATCAAACACTTAGAACAGGACCTGTCACATATTTCGCTAAATAAAAGAATGGGAACATACTGAGCAAACAGAGGAGTTGGTCATGGCTACATTGTCAATTTTGAACTTTATCCTGAAAATCATGGGAGATCTTGAAGGTGTTAGAAGAAGAGTGAAGGATCAAAAAAAAAAAAAAAACTCAGGGAAACAAATGTCCAAGATAGCAACAATGGCAAGGTGAGTGGGAAGACATCTGATCATCCAGCAACACTAATACTTCTACCTGCTACAAACTTCTCAGGAAAAGAACCACCATCAATTAAATAAACAAATGACTGGGTTAAAATGAAAGTACTCACAAAAGCATCCTCTCTCCACAACTAATGAATCACCAGCTATGAATTTAACATTTAGAGAAAGATGATTTAGAGGCTGAACAAGCCCAATCACTGGAATGTGATATTTTTGTCCTCACAAAGCAGTTATTTGTACATGTATCCCAAGCCCAGACTAGATCATAACCTCCTTCCAGAGCAAGGATTAAGTCTTACTACTCTTCGCATCCCCTGCCCTGCATCTTTGCTCTGAGTAGGCGCTGAGGAAATTCTTGTTGCAGTGGGTTGAACAATTCTGTGGCATTTGATATCAGAACTGTCTCCATTCATGCTGCTCCAAGCAGGGAGAATAACCAACACAACGCCCAGCTGGGAAATTCAACCACAGTACAGGGATATAATCAGGCTGGAAGCCTTGGTTATTAATTCTTGAATGATTACTCCAAATAACATGAATTTCCAATGGGGCTTGAGGAGATATTAGGTTTGTCACATGCTGTCAGACCACCTCACTGACTTTACATTCTACCCACGAGATAGAGAATCAGTCTTCCATTTGATCATGCCTTTATGTCCAGCATAACTGTAAAACAAACACATTCTCAATGAGTCTAGAACCTTCTATAATTCCCCCAAAGAGTTAGTTTTAGTAACTACATTTGTTCTCAGCCACCCTAAGTCCTTAGAGGAGAGATCTATCCCTGCCATTCTGTTATCTGGTAATCTCCCAAAGAGCTGTCATAAGAGACCGTCTAGATGATCTCTCTTGTGGGCCTCAAAACACAGAGACCACTTCCTTTCCCAGGCTTTAGTCTTCCTAGGATCAAAGTTGACCTCCACCATTACTATCTGATGTATGACCTTGTCCCCAGGGGTCACCTTGCCTCTATCCACCTCAAGCTTATCATCTCTGACATACCAAGACCTATCATCTCTGACATAACAAGATCATGCAAGACCTACTCTGTAGGACTGAGGAGGAAATGTACTAAATCTCTTTGCTCAGTGCCAAACATTCAGGTAAGAATTCCATCAACGTAAACTGAAGTTACCTTCAGAATCTTTGGAGCAACAAATTCCAACCTCAGTTTTACACTGTCCCAAATTCTGAAAACAAGCAGTGTTAATTCACTTTAATTTTAAAAGTGCCACACAGCACTTTCAAGAGGAGTGGGAGGGTGCTGTGAAGTCTTTAAAAGATCTGGTGTTTGCAATTCCAAAAGAGGTCAGAATCATAGCCTAGGAGTAGATTATTTTGGTCTGGCCCTGCTGCCCCAGCCAGACACTGTAGAAATTGTCCTGTTCCTCCTGGGTCACAGCAAACTTTGAGGGAAACCCAGAAAAAGGAGGCTCTCATGAGATACACAGCATAGGCTTTATAGGAAATGCAATTCAGAAAAGGACTAGAAGCTCTGCACCAGATTTTGCTCAACAAACGCCAAACTTGGTCTTTAGCCTGGTTTCTAGCATAAATTTAATATTCTGCGCATGGAAGACAAACTTAACAAGTACATGTACTAGTGATGTAGTTCACTCCCCACTCCTAACAGTTCATATTTAAGAATAAAAGATCAATTATTACTGTGCATTGCAAAGAAATGTTAAGGCATTCAGCTTTGGGGGCCATGGGCAGCAGACAAGCCCTATAATGTACTTGTTGTATTTGTACTCATTCTTTAATAAATTCAGTCTTCCTGTTTCTTGTTCCTAAAGTACACATGTGGCCACTAACATGGCACAATTATTTCCTTTCTATTACAGGTAAATTGTCACCTTTGATGAGGCAAAGAACTCAGCCTAGAAACCCAGGATGTTTTATTTTTAATATTTTGCAGAAGCCTGCACAGATCCATTCTTAACGTTAAAACAGGCTGACCTGCTACATCAACCATCAGTGACTGTTCACATGGTCATATTGTTTTAAATCTCAAAACAGAAAGTCACCAGCCATCCTTTCTGTTAGTGCTTAGCAATCAGATGGGAGAAGAGTTAAATATAGAGGAGAAATTTGGGCATGGAATCTTCTTCCTTTGTCCCATTTATTTTCAAATTTCCTGAATATGCAAATATTGGCCCTGAGATTTCTGAAACATCCTTTAGGATTTTATACCATTTTACATCAACAAATCAGTATGTGCAAGTCCTCAAAACTCTTATCTGTATTTATCAAAGAGAGTTGAAAATAAACAAATGACGTTGAAGATTGAAACATGATTAGTGAAGGGGAAGGGCTAAATACTATTACAATTGTGTAGTGCTAAGCACAGTTTAATCCCTTTTCTAGATAGATGATGATAATGACAGATGACAGACAAAAGAATCATTATTGTTACTTAGCCAATGCAAAACATTGAGCCTGAAAATCCCTTTCCTATTCAAGGAAATAGGTTGTCTTAGCCAGGTCTTCAGTAAGACAAAGGCATCACTGTCCATGCAGGACCCAGAACAACCCTGAATCTAGCAGGAATCTGGTGAGTCTAGCAAACATATTGGGTAGCAAGTCAGCACAAAGACCTCAGCCCCAGGAAGAAAAATGTGTTCCCAACATTCCAGTCACTGCCCTTTTGTGGCGCTCTCTTTCCGAGTGTGAGGAGTCACCTACTGGACAGGGCTGCCATTTTGCACACCTCCAAAGGTATCCCACATGTCATAGTATCTGTGCTGTGTCATGCTCCCGTAGTAGAACACAACGGCCCTGGCCAGCAGTTCTGTCCTCTGTCCAGGTAACATAGTGACCACAGTGAACCTTTACAAGGAGGAGAGAGACTCAAGAAAAAAGCAACATCTACTGCAAGGAAAGGGACAAGGGGTAGGGGGAACCAGAAAATGCTCAACACCATCCCCTCAAGGACTGTTTAACCCTAAGCACATTTCTAGATTGAGTAGGAGCTGAGACAAGAAATTGCCAGGCAGGACTCTGATGACTTGGATGGTTAACATTCATATTATATGAGTAACATAAGAACTAAAGGACAATTCCCCCAAATATTCCCAAGGCCCTCAAGCCCTGGTTCTGATGGTGACCTCAACTATCTGTGTGCTTTTAAGCAAATGACTTGACTTCTCCATGTCCCATTTATTGCTATCTTGTTTAGGTGAGGAAATAAACATTAAGAGTTTTGAGTGTTGAAAGTGCTAAGCATTTATTAACTATCATTTTGATTACAATGATATTATAATGGTACAATGTTAGTGAGGACATAGAATTCAGATGATTTGCTTCAATTCAAATCTTCCCATTTGCTTCCTGGACAGTTTTAGTTAATTGCCCTTTGATTTAATCTCCCGATTATGTAAAATATGGATAAAAAGAAGCCTACCTCTATCTTATCCCATTCAATCATGTGCATACTAAATCCATAAGACATTAAATAGGTTCTTAACAAAGAAGAAGTTCACTCTCTTCCTATTGCCAGCAGTGTCCCAGTAAGGTCCTCTATCTAACAAGAGTGTTCATTCACCCTCCAGGATTCCTGTTCCAGGGAGCCCAGAGAAATCTCCATAAAGAGCTGGGTCCAGTTGCATGGGGAGGAATTTTCCAGATCTTGGCCTTTCTTCCACAGACTCCTAATTTGGTTGTGTTTTCCATCCTAGACATATTTCATGCAAGCTACTCAAGGGAATTGAATGATATCTCTAGCCTGGTCTGAGACCCGAAGCCATCTGGAGAACATAACTTCTAATACTTGCCCCTGGTTGCATCACACCTAACCACAAACCCCATTCAAGCTGAGTCTTTCTACCACTCTCCTTTCTCCATGGATTTAAATTCACAAGCCTGCAATGACCTTTTAAAGCCTACAAAAGGCAACCCATTCTCCCTTCACCTCCTCTGGACTGTTTCCTTAGTGAGGGAACAGAAATATGTAGAAGGCAACTCAGGAGTAAAGCCAAACCATCCAAAGTAAATCATTTCTGCATTGTTCTGGAATGTATGGCACATGTTTTCCTGGGAGCAAATTTATCTTCTTAATTGAGTTTTATTTAGGCAACTATTGAAATTAATTTCCATTCCCTGAGCACATTCCATTTGATAGCAATGGCAGGCAGCCTAAGATTAAATTTTCACTATGAATAAGCTACAGAAGAAATCGTTCATGTGGCTAATCAATAACAACACATCTTTGGTAAAGACCTAAAGATCTCAAAGCTTTATCTCAGAAGTGGCACTCAGTGTCCTGCCAAACAATCAACAATCGATTAAACTTTGCCTTCCTGCTGCACATTTGGTCTTAATTCTCATCCTGGTACCATTCCCAAACTTTCCAACCCCATCGTGGGCTACAGTTGCTCTAGAAATCCTTCCACGGGAGATGCAGCCATTAGACTGCTCTCTGCCACCTTTACTCAAGCCAAGCCTCAAATGCCTCAAGGTGACTTATTGTTACTAAGACACGTTTTCCAGCATAAAGAATGACTGAGTTTCCCGCAGGCCTTAGATTGGGCTCTATTTGGTGGATTGACTCTGTCTGTGACCAAGAAAACAGCAGAATCACAGAGCAGTGAGTGTTCTGAATCAACATAAGGCAACTAGACACTTAGAAAAAGGCAGCTATAAAATATATTCAATAAATATTCTCATCCATTTGTGATCTTTCTTTAGCTTTGACAGAGGGAACACAGACTAATCATCAGTACACAACTAGCTGTCTATCCAGGAGATGGGATTTTTCAAAATTTCCACTTGGGACCGAACTAAGACAGCCATGCAAACTAAGACACTGCAAGAATACTGCCTGAAGCATAAAAAAGTTGCTTCTTTGGCTACAGACCCATTGTCTGTGATCAGAGTCTGAGTGAGCAGTCTCAAACTCTGAATCTGGTGAACCTCAGTAGTCCTGGTAGTTGACAAAGGCCAGATATGGGATTGGTCACCTATTTTTTGAAATGAGTCTATCAGACTATCAGGGATGTTCTCCAAAAGCAGGAAGAAAGAATAAGCCCCAACTGTAATAGCATTTATCAAGAGATCCCCCCCCCCCGAAAGCACATAATGATGAAGACCTAACGAGATAATGAATTCAGCAGTATAATTATCACCAAGACAAAATGTGAACCAAGTGATTTTATTTGAGGAGTAAAAGTTGGCAATAACAAAAATATTAGGATTGCAGTGTAGACAGAGATTAAGACATGGCGGTGGGGGTCAGACCTGAATTCAAGTGGTAGCTGTACTGTTTATCAGCTGTGTTGCACTGAGCAAGTAAATTAACCCCTACCTTATTATGTGCTTGGTGAAATGTGACATAATATTAAGAACCAACAAAAGTGAAGAATGATAAAGCCCTAAATACAAAAATGTTGTGCAACTATTTTAGTTTTCACTTTAACTGAGTCCAAAAGTGTGGTGCCAATTGTTCCCAAATTTCAAAATAGGATACCAAAAAACCTGAGCAGAGTTTTTAAAGCAGGTGCTCTTAACCTGTTTTATACCAGTTTCCTCGCCTACTCATGGGTATCAAAGAATAATTTAGTAAAACTAGGAAAATTGGAGAGAATTCTTTTGGAAATGTCTATTTCTCCTTGGTACCAATGAGAGACTAAGGAGATCACTTAGTGACTTGTTACAGGGCTCCTGGGTGTTGAGTACCACAGCAGCTGGAAACTGTCATATCTGAGAAATATGAGGGGCAGGAGTGAGAGCTGGCTAAAGTGACATGTGGAAGTAGAATAGACAAGGGGTAGGAAGGTACATAGATCGGTGGGCAACCATTGCCACCCACCCCTGCATCACCTCCACCCCCTGCATTATCACCTCCATCAGGCAAGACCTGTGAGTAAGACAGGGCAACATTCCCATCACTAATCACTTGATTCTGAGTTGGCAAAGGGGAACTTTACTGAGCAGGCTTCACTTAATTAGATGAGTCTTTAAAAGAAGGCAAAGTGTCAGAGAGACGGTGTCCTGCTGTCCTGGAAACTGCAGCCTTCTCGACTTTCTGGAACAACAAACAAATACATTTTGCCAAAAACTATGTGTGGTTGGAAGAAGACCCCAAACCACAGATGAGGTCCCAGCTCTGGCCAACACCTGAATTTCATCCAGATAAGAACCCTAAGCAGAGGTCCTGTTATCACTGACCTACAGAAACTGAGAGATTTACATGATTTTAAAGCTAGTGAGTTTATAGTAATTTATTTCACAGCAATAGAAAACTAACATGAGAACACTCTAGAGGAACAAGAAAACCTCAGCAGAAACATGCTAGAGATAAATCAGCAGATGGCCAGTGCGGAGGCAGTGACATAGGCAGCCGGCAGAGAATATTTCATTTGTGACAGCACCCAGCAGGTAATAGATCCTCAGACATAAGTTGTTGGAAGAAGAGCATCAAAACCTCAAAAGTGCTCCATAGGACAATCAGCTTCAGTCAGTCTGTCTGGCCTGCAGTGCTCCATCCAGCACCAACTCACAGTATGACCAGCCATGTTAGAACTTTTCTGTCTTCCTTCCTTCCTCTCCTACTTATCTCCCAGCTTGAACCCATCAATGGGGCTGAGAATTCATAGTCAGGAAGATGAGGGAAGATGGGTAGAAGTATAACACTGAAGAAGGTGGAAGTCCTTTAGCCCCACACCCATCTCACTGGGCAGTTTTAACTTTCAGTGGGATACCTAGTTTTGACCATTAAACTAAATTACACTTCATAAAGGAGCTGTCTAATTTTCATCTTTGCAGTTACAATGACTATAGAACATTTCATTATCTGAAAACCAGAAGATACATTCCAAACTTAGCCAAAATGTTTTCCAA
Source organism: Callospermophilus lateralis (assembly GCF_048772815.1). Taxonomy (NCBI): domain Eukaryota; kingdom Metazoa; phylum Chordata; class Mammalia; order Rodentia; family Sciuridae; genus Callospermophilus; species Callospermophilus lateralis. The sequence continues at coordinate 9,044,008 of NW_027514713.1, read as the reverse complement.
AGATAGGGAAAGAATAGACTGGGTTGCCAAATACATCATCCAGAGGGAGAAAAAAAAAGATATTGTTGCTTTAAAATGGCATTGGATTAGTCTATTCTATGAACTGAGCGTTACTAGGATTTTCATGAATGTTTCAATAAACCAAGAAAAATATTTCTTTTCTGCTTCTAGATAAAAATCATCAGTCTGGGAGAATAAGGTGTAGGTTAACTGAGGAGAGCCATGAAATTGAGATGGTGTAAAGACTGGTAACACTGATCAGGCCGTGAACAAAAATTTTGCCATTTCAGTATATTGAATTCAGATCCAGTGAGGATCCATCTTAAAGGGAAGGGAAAAAGGTTGGGACTTTCAATATAGTTTTCAGATTCAAGTTTAAAATGATGGTGACAGCCCTTCAGCAGCCCTGCTGCCCTACTGAAATGGAAAGGATTTCTTATACACTAGAAACTAAAAATTTGTCCAAGATAATTTATTTATTCAATGCAGATACATTTGAGAACTGTCCTAGGCAAGATCTATAATTTACCTGAAAGTCATAAAAACCATGGTACTCATTCCTGAAAAGATTGCTCTCTAGTAGTGTTTTTAAGATAAATCCCTTCCTACAATAAAGGTAAGCAGGAATGGGAACTACATATAAACTACATATAAACACAGTGTCTCTTTAAAGTGGGAGAAACCAACAAAACTGCATTCTTATTTCTACTCCTGTAAAGGAGATTAAAGGAAAAAAAATGTGCTATATAGAGAGGGGGGAATCTCAAAGGGCAAGCAAAGGGAATGAAGATGAGACACATGGGGTAAAACAAAGGACAGAGGTGGGACAAGAAAGGGTGCAGAAAGAAAATGCACCAAGCCAGAAACAAAAGCACAGTGCAGGGTCTCCAACATCCTTGCAATTTCTGTGGCTTACTCCTGGCGAGAGCTAAGCCTAGAGAAGGAGGCCCTGAAGGGAAGATCCACGTCACTACATTATAGTCAGCATGAAGGAGGTGGCCACTTTGGAATTCTCCTCCTTCTGAGCAGTTTTATCTGCTATTTCAAAGGGTCAGGGCTGACCACTGCATATTTTAATACTGAGTCATCTAAAGGCTCTCTCTAGGTCTCTGGCTATGACTATCCTGACTCCCGTCTACATTCCCTGGCTGGAATGTCTTTCTTTGATACACTTTCATCTCCCTGTTGAAATCCTAGGCTACATTTAAGAGCTAGCTCAAAACATAACTACTCCATAAACTCTACAAACACATCTCTTGTCCTTGGTGGCCTATTAAGTCCAGAAGGGAATGGGGAAGGGGACTGGCATGCTGAGATCACATACTCTATACAAAGGACTGGGTTGGTAGGTTTCCATTCCAGTTGTCTCTCCACAAGTAACAAACCATTTCCCAAGCACAAGGACTTGAAACAGCCATTTTATTATGCTCATGAATTCCACACGTCAGGGATTTGGAAAGGGTATATGCAGATAATTCTCTGTTCAACCTATTGGGGGCCTGGACTGAGACAACTTTTCAGGCTGGAAGTGACTCAAATAATGGAGGCAGGTACACCTCTGTTTGAAAGATCCACATCAAATATGTCTTCTTCACTCATATGTCTGTTGCCCAAGTTGGGATGACTGTTCTTTAGCAGCTCAACCAGAGTGCTCAACTAGGACTCAACCAAAGGGCCTACATGTAGCCATTCCAACGTGATGGTTAAGGGTAAACCCTGACTGGCCATTTTTTACCTATCTTTGGAGGCCTCACAATATCACTCTACTATTTTCTCTAGGTCCAAGCAAACACAATCTGTCCAGATTAAAGGGCCAATGGAAAGAGTGGCAAAGATTTTGTAGTTGTGTTTTAAGCTCATCATGAATACAACCACATTTAATTATCAACAACAACAACAAAAATGCTTAGAGATATCGGCATTTCTCCTTCAGAGAGGAGGGGAATAAAAGGTTTACAGAAGTTAAGCAAGTTGATTAGTAGGTCTTGTATCTAGAGAAAGAAGTCCAAATTTGTCTCATTTTGTTGTCACCAATATTTTCATTGAAACTTTCTGTCACCTTTGAATTATCATCACACTGACGTTTTTCTGTAACCCAAACTCTTCGATAGCACAGATTGTATCTTTTGTTTTCTTATACATGCACATGACCTAAGTACCTAACCAATAGTGGGGCTTCTCAGTATAGCAGAAAGTCAAATGCACAAAAACAGAAGCTGTGCTTCCCTGGTAGGGGAAAAAGATGTAAAAATCACCATTTATCAATTCAACCAATATTTATAGAGCACCTACTAAGAGTCCAACACCATTCTAAGCAATGGATATAAGTAATATCCCTATTCTAATGGATTCACTCTCTAGGGACTGAGATGGACTAATCAATAGATAAAAAATAATACAAAACAAAGCCTGGTAATGATAACTACTATAAAGAAAAATAACACAGAGCAAGGGTATAGAAAGTAACACTGCACTGCTTTAGACAGGGTATCAGAGAATATAATTGAAAGGGTGAGGAAGAAAATGAGGTTAGAAAACCAACCAAGGGTCTAATGTGTGGGATTTCACAGACTACAAAAGAGAGTCTCAACTTTATCCTGAGTGTGATGGAGAGAGAGAGAGAGAGAGAGAGAGAGAGAGAGAGAGAGAGAGAGAGAGAGAGAGAGAGAGATTTGATTTACATTTTCTAAAGTTAGTTTGTGATACTGTGAAAATAATTTACTATAGTGGAACACAGCAGATTAAAGACAGTTTCAGATTTTTTGACACTCATCTCATTGAGAAGTGGGTCTATTTTTATTCCTCTTGAATTTTGGCAGGATCTGTGATTGTTTTGACCAATAAAATACAGTAAAGTGATGTTTGCCAATTTTTCTGACCTTACCTTAAGAACTTGGCAGATTCTACTTCTGGTGTCTTGGAGCACTCATCTGTATACTGGACAGCAGGCTGTGGGGAACCCAGGTGGCCTCAAGAAAAGTCTCCTATGGAGAGGAATTGAGACTCCCAGATGACAGGCTCAGCTACACTCATAGCCAAGAGCCAGCACCAACATGCCAGTCATGTGAGTGGACCGTCTCAGAAGTGAATCTTCCAGACTTAGGCAGTTCTATGTGATAAAACAAGGAGGAGAGACAAAAAAAAATCTTTCTGGTTTCTTTGAAATTCCTGGTCCACAGAATTGTGAAATTAAGTTTCCATATAGTTTATTTTGCAACAAGCAAAAACTAGATGAAACAGGAAGACACATGAGGAGGCCATTGTAGTAATCCAAGTGAGAGAGAACGAGATTTGAGGTGCTTTTATCGAAAAAGATGAAAATTATTAAAATTCATGAAATGTGTTTTTATATAGAATTGGTGGCCATATGTAGTTGCCTAATATCTTATGCAGAAAAAAAACAATGGTCTAGAATTAATGGCAAAAAACAATTATTGTTAAGTATTCTTTTAAATATTAAGCATTATTTTAAGATCTCGAATGTTTTTCCTCATTTAAACCTCATAGCAATCTATGAAGTAGGTACTGTTGATACCCGTGGGTTGTATATTTTGTAACTGAGGCACAGAGGAATTGAGTAATTTTCCTTAAGACTCTTATTTGGGGGAAGTGCTTTTACAGGCTGTCTAACTCTAGAATCCATTTCCTTAGCCAAGCTTACCTAGTGTGTTATACAATGTACACTAGGATTTTGGTTATTCTAGTAATTAGTGATACAACCTTTGACAAGTTACTAGACTTTTCTGGGACTCAGTTTTGTAATGAGTAAACTGCAGATGTTGGGAAAGATAACCCTTAAGGTCTCTGCAAACTATAACATCCTGAGAATCTGCATGCCAGAATCCCTAGAATTTGGTATGTTTATTTCTAGAATCCAGAATGGGTAACATCAAGTGAAGTTATGAGAAATAAGAGACAGAAAGTTTATTAGGCTTTAGAGAAACTCCAGGCCTGTGTAATACATCAAAGATTAGGTACTTTAAAAACAACTCTCTTAAGACAAGTTTCCATATCTGAGTCAGCCACAGCTTGTCTTCCTCTCTTCACCCCTCAAGTTCTGTGGCCCAATGTGACCAGAAACAGCACCCAGAAGTCTAGCCCCAGGTTCTCATCATGCTGAAAAACCTGAAACTGAAAATTTACTCCTGCACCTAAATACCCAACAATATCATCACATAGCACAGAAACAGAAGCACTTCTGGGTTCCAACCCTAGGTCTCCTAGACTATAACTCTTCTCATGACACACAAGCTTGTTTCCAAAGTAGCAAATTTTTGAGAACATGTACTAGGCTTAGTTTTGAGTTTCAATGTCTCCATTTATCTCAAATCATTTCAGATTCCCAAGATGCCATGAAGACCACTCTGTTAGCAACTGTGAAAACACTTTGATTTTCTTAGAGGAAAGTGGATGACACATACGTGAAGAAAGTAAAGAATCATTTTTTTATGAATATGATAGATTATCATACACTGGAGCACAGTTAACCCCCACACCATACTGTTCCTCTCCTGATCTCTCTTGTGAATGTTGCATGTTAATATAACATAAGAATGAAATTTTCCCGACACCAAAAATCATAACCAGCATCCCGAATGTCAACTTTTCTGAATCTCTAAGGTGGTAAGAGTCCTTTTGGAAATTACCCCATGCCATTTAGCATGAATATTTTAGTATGAGATGGAGAGATTCACGTTCTCCTTATACACCCACCCCTTCTCACACACCAAGAGGAAGGATTGCTAATACTGCATAGATTTCAGGATGCTGATAGGACCACAGTGGGCAGGGCCATTGTGCCTTAAGAGATCACACTCTGAGGGACTTACTTTTTTCTATTTCCAGCTTCCAAACCTTTGGTTGGTTAAGACCTGAACTGATCTAGTCATCTTGCCTTGGCCTCTGCCATTATCGTGTTATATGGTCAGGCTGATGAGCTGCATCAGACCTCCCTAGGAACCTGGCTGTCTTTCTTTCTGAACTGCTTCTGTATGGCTAAGTGACCAGTTAAGCAAGCTAGGATCAGGCCTACCGAGTCTTTCTTTTTTGCTACACCCCTTTTGCAGTGGGTTTTGCTGAATGAGACTAAACCTGCTTGGGAACTGGTTACCTCAATGCTTTTTGTCCCTGCTCACTGAGTTGCAGCACTGTCACTTTTCTAGACAAGGCTGGCAATGGTGGGGCCATATTGGAAGGCCATATGGCCTTCCAATGGGAAAAATACTGGTGTGTTTAAAGGTTGCCTGTTTGCATGACTTCTTTCCTGTCTCTCAGTCTCTGTCCTCTTGGAAGAATCATGATTCCTCACCTAAGAAAGCCTTTCACCTTGATTTCCTGTGTGGATTTCTTTTTCTTCCCCATGAGTCACAGTGTAAGTTGCCCCAGGATCCCCAGGATCTAGATTGTCTCTTCTCAAACACGACCATAAGTACCTGTAAAATTGCTTGTGTCTTTATATCTAGTTTGCTCCAAGGAGTTCAGATAAAGAATTCGAGAGCTCATGGAAGAACAAACCCCAGAGCTACATAAATTTGGGCCTTCTGTGCCAATGCACCTTTCACTGGAGAGTCACATTAGTAAAATGAACACTGATCTAGCCAGCAGTAAAGTATAACCTGATTTTGCCTTTGTCAATTTTGCTCACAGATTTCTATTTCCTGGGAAACTTTCTATAGTTTAGGTAACTGGAACAGAGCAAAATGTATGCATTCTTAGGTCCCTGACCATATCACCTCTTAATATCAAGATCTAACCCCAAATTCCTACCAAAGTAACTCAGTTTCCATCAGAGAGCTCTACATTGATTTATCAGGCTTTGGCACCTGATTTCATCTGCTATTGTTCTTTATGTGTATATCAGAAACTTTATTGAAGGCAAATGCTTAGACCAAAATGGGATCCAGAAATGCCTTTCTCTGCATAATACCATCAAATGTTTATCTGATTCCGAATAATTCTCTTGTCCCTCTTAGGAATGGAAACCAGGAAGAACACTCTCCCTCTGCTCCTGGGGAGGGGAAGCAAAGTGAAGATAACATTGCCCAGTTTCACTCAAGGGCTACCTACCAAATTCAGATGGGGAAAGATAGAGTTCTGTTTTAAGAAAGCCACTGTCTTTATAAGTTTGCCCTCATAAGCAGCATGTAAATTTAGTTTTAATAGCACTGTTTACATCAGATAGTTGAAAACCCAGATGCCTATGGACCCCAAATGACCTGGCATATTTTCCATAGCATCAGCAGGAATAAAAGTGCCACGAAGCATCCTGTTAAGTCACCTAGCCACAAAACCCAATCATAGTCCCTTAACCCAATCACAGAATTGCTAAGTAAAGACCTTACAGGTCGTGTAATTTAGCTACCTCTTGGAAAAATATTGCTGACAACCGCTTCAGGATCTGGTCACTAGTCTCTGCTCTTCCCACAATTGAACATTTCTGAACATAGTAGCATCATTCACTCCAGTCTGTTTCCTAACAATGTCATCATCCTGCTCCATAAGTCATTAAATAAATCTAAGTCTTCTTAAAATTTTTATCTCCTCTAGTATATTAAATTAATCATACTGTGATGGTGGGTCAAGAGATCCATCACCCTGGACTACCACCAAGTCTCTTCAGATACTTTAACTTCCCTCAGCAACTTAGCAAGGCCTTAAGCAATTTAGTGAGACGCTGTCTCAAAAATAAAAGAAAAGAAAAAGGTATATGGATGTGGTCTACTGTTAAAGTACCTCTGGGTTAAATTCCTGGTACCACAAACAACTTTTTTTTTAACTTCCCAATTTGATAGAATGTTTCCCAATGGGACCCAGTTTCTAGACCATATTTCATTGGCCACCATGGAGTAGAAGAGGACCTTCTCCTTTGTTGAGATAAATAGTAATATCTTTAGTAACATTCATGATTGTTATAGTGTTACAAGCTATATCACCCTAGTGCCTCCCTATGTGCAGGTAGTCAAGGTATTGGCTTTAAAAGGGAAAAGGTAAGAAAATGATTAGGATCCTTATTCCTTTCTTTACTGGGCCTAACTCTTTCTGATACTAAAAGCCAGTGATGGCAATGATGGCATTGTCCTTTCCTAAGGAACACAATGCAGCTGGTGGTATAAGACTAATGAAGGTGGAGAGAAAGACATCCAGAAGAATAACTTCAATAGCATTTTATTGGCACTCATCCAGAGTTTAAAAATTGGCCAATCAGATTTATTAGGTTGTAGAGAGTAATAAATTTGTTCAAGCAGTGTTCTTATTCACCTCTTGATACTCTCTAACTGGCTAGGTAAGTATTTCTGAAATTGTAACCCACACCATGACATCAGAACCCTAGCAACATTCATTCTTGGATACCACATCAGTCTTACTGAATCAGATTCTCTGATGGGTCCCTGAAATTATCTTTCCCACAAACTCCCAAAGGACTCCTTAAATACCTCAATGTTTAAAAACCAGTATTTTAGGTAGCTCAAGTTAAACCATTCTTCATCTTGGAGGATAAAGACCAGAGAACCCTTCAGGAAAGTAACAAATTCTCCCAGGTATATAAGTATAAATGAAGAAATGCCTTCTTGCCTAGTTTTTAAGCACTGCTATAATAGAAAAAAGAAAAATCCCACAGAACATCAAACAATGGTGAAGCAATAGTACTCACCATACCTGTCTTTTTTATTTGGTGGGAAAAGTGTTGATAAAAAGTGGTTGGTTTCATGAAACTGAAGATAAGAAGATCAAAAGATTTGAATAATTGCTACTCACTGTTCCACTGGCAAACAATATTATTACATGATCTCTCAACACCTTGGTCACAGATTTCTCTATGATTTAGTGACCTGAAATGTAATAGAGGTCAAGAAACAAGGTGAGGCTCTAGAGGTAAACAGAAGTCAATCATAAAGAACCTTGCAGTCCTTGATAAAGAGTGGGATTTCACCTCCCTTAAGATAAGGAATTTTTATAGACTGGTTAATTGTTTCTTAGCTCTCTTTCCTTTCTTGCTGGCTAAGAGAACGAAGCTGGACTACATTTCCCAGACTCCTGTTGGTTAGGTGTGGTCATGTGACCAAGGACTGATCCATGTGCTATGTGTGGAAGTTTGGTGCTCCACTTCCAGGCTTGGGCCATAAAAACCTCTCACACCAGCCTCCAACTTCTTTCTCCCCATGCACCCAGCTAGAAATTAAATGTTACAGGAATCTAAAACTTGATAGAGTGAAAGAAGAAAGGGGCTTGGGTCCCTGACTCATCCCATGGAAAGCTGCCATTACACCCTCATATTTTATACTAGGATATAAGCAGAAATATAAATGGATATTCTGTCAAGACAGTGGAATTTTGGACTTATCCATTGGATATCTAGCATTACTTAACTACTATAGGAATTATTACAGAACTTAAGGCACACAAGTTTTTTGTATATCTATCTTGATATTACATTATCTGGTGAAAATTAGATATAAAAGATAAGCAAGCACGTGAGTTGCTTACAAAGGACTTTCTCTATGTAACATGAAAAGAACAAAGACCAAGGACACTAATTGTTTTTAGTTTTTCACCACTCTGATTAAAAGATCAGACCAGAACAATTGTAGAGGAGGAAAAGTTTATTTATTTAGGGGCTCATAGTTTCTCAATCCAAAGACAGCAGACTCCATTCCTCAGGGTTCAAGGTGAGGCTGAACATCATGGCAGAAGAGTGTGGCAGAGGGAAGTGGCTCACATGATGAGAGAAAGACTCCACTCTCCAGATACAAAATATATACCCCAAAGCCATGCCCCCAATGAACCACTTCCTCCAGCCACACCCCACCTGCCTCTAGTTACCACTCAGTTAATCCCACCAGAGATTAATTCACTGATTAGGTTAAGGCTATGCTCCAATAATTTCTCTTCCAAACCTTCTTGCATTATCTCACGTGTGAGTTTTCATGGGATACCACATCAAAACCATAACAGTAATGAACACATAGCTTAAAATGACTTCTGTGGGTCATTTGATACCATAACCTGCTTATAAACCATTGAACCTCCCATCAACTATTCAAATCAAAAGGCTATTTCTATATTTTTAAGGAACACCAATAACTTGTACTTCTTTCCATGGTAATTCAGACTTGTCCATTGATTCTAGACATTTTTCTTTAAGTATAAATATCATTTTGCTGCATTTGAAAAATATTCAAATATCCAGAAAGATATTCTGTCAACAGCTAGTATTAGTTTCCCCCTAAATCCACTCTTCCCTCTTCCAAACTTTCATAGATTTTGCCGAATACATCCTCAACCACTTAGAAACCATGTTTCTAGTCTCACTTGCAGCTAGGTATGACTAGATGACTAAGTTCTCTCGTATGGAATGTGAATGGAAGTGTTAAAGATAACCACCTCCAGCCAGATAGAACATTTGTTAATGTAATTGATAGCGCAATATTTTTCGGAGTTCCTGGAAGCCAGGTACACTCAATAAGTGTTAAATTTCTTTCTACCCACTTTTAATCTCAGTTGTGAACTCAAAACAATATGTTTAATATAGTACTATTTTTTTCTGAGCATAAGATAATGGAAGTAAAGGATAAGGGATTGACTTTTCTGGCCCACTGTGTCATAGTTCAAGATTCCCATTGAATGCTCACTTCTCAGGCCCACACTGTCCCCTTTAAGAAAAAGAGAAACTAGTTTAACATATGTTTTAAACTGCTATCATTTAGTCCTCTCTTTCTTAAATTTAAAAATGACATTCATGTTCAAAGTCTTGCAAAATAAACCAGTATAATTGTTGTACTTAGAAAAAAAATGCAGATAAGCACAAAGAAGAAGATGCAAAATTCTCTTATTCCATCCATGGTAACTGTGTCATTCTAGTCCTTTTTTATTAACATATGCCTATACCTGTCTTGTTTTTATAAAAATAGTCATCATTAGCACATGATGTTAGATAAAGTTGCCTTTTTAAAATATTTCCTTTATATAAAAAGACTAAGGGAACTAAAAGGGAAGTAAAGTTAACTGACTTATACATAAATATATATATGTATATTTTACACATGTGGGTATATATACATTCATACAGCTTTATTGAGATTTAATTCATCTGATGTAAAACTTACCTTTTCAAAGTGCACAGTACAGTGGTTGCTATGGCTTGGACCTGGGATGTTCTCCAAATCTCACGAGTTAGGCAAGGCAGCAGTGTTCAGAGGTGAAATGATTGAGTCATGAGGGCTCTGACCCTCATGGTCAGATGAATCCATTGATTAATCTCTTTGATGGATTAATAATTTAAATGGACTTACTAGGAAGTGGTGAAAACTGTAGGCAGGTGGGGTATGGCTGGAGGGAGTAGGTCACTGAGGGCATGACTTGGGGACTGCATTTGCCCCTGGCCCCTTCCTGCCTCTCTGTGGGCTTTCTATCTGCCCTCCATGAATTGAGCAGTTTTCCTCCACCACACCCTTCTGCCATAGTCTTTCTGTTTTTGAGCCAGCTGACCATGGACTGAATTCTCTGAAACCAGGAGCCAAAATAAATCTTTCCTCCTTTAAGTTGTTCTTGTCAAGTATTTTGGTCATAGTGACGAAAAGCTGACTAACACAGTGGTTTTAATATATTCAGAGTTTGTAGCCATCTGATTCCAGAAAGTTTCTCCAGCTCAAGAGAAACTCAATATCCACTAGCAGTAACTCCTCATTCCCTTCTCTGCCCAGATCCAGCAGCCACTCATTTACTTTGTATTGCTCCAGTTGCCTACTCTAGACATTTCATACAGGTAGAATAATACAATATGTGGCCTTTTGTCTCTGTCTTCTTTTATTTAACATAATGATTCAAGATCATTCATACTAGGATATGTATCAGTACTTTATTTCTTTTAAGGCTGCATAATATTCCATTATATGTCTGTGTGTGTGTGTCTAATATATTCATGAGTTAAGTTGGCAACTTATTCTTTACTTATCAATTTTTTATTTCCAAAGAAGTGATCTTCCTTAAAACCTATTAATGCCTGAAAAGTATTGCATTGTATAAGTAGGATCATTCCCTTAAATGAGATACACCACTTCACTTAATCCAACCCTTTAATTACAAATGATCTTGTAATAAATACCCCATAGAAACACTTTAGCATATTTATCTCACTTTAAGTTAGAGTTGGGTACACAGAATGGGGTCAACCCTTTCCTAAATTGCATTCTGGGAGAGACAGAAGGAAGTAATTGCAAATATGGTATAGGAACAGAGTAGTTAGGTGAGAGGCAGAGGCCACTTTCTTAAACTATCTACTATCAAGTGAACCATGTTCAGGAATATATCTCTAAAAAGGTCTGTTATCCTTCAAATAAAATGATTTGCTTGACCAAGGGCAGATATAGGTCAAGACTGCCAAGATGTGATTTTTGTCTCTTTCAGACCTGAAGCAGCCTGAGGCAGTACCCTCCTAGCCCTAAAAGACTGAATGCATATGATGGTTGCTGGCAATTCCTGTTGACGTGCTGCCTGACACATGGCTAAAAGCCTGTCTCAGAGCTGAGAATAAATTCCAAGACAGCAATGACAGCTATAACAATGATGCCACATGTTAAAGCATTTAAAAGCCCTCAACAGGAGTAGTTATTCAACACGACATCCTTTACTTAGATAGGTCCTGCACATTGCAACACAATGGGGATGGGGGTGTGCTATGCTAAAGAAGAACTGGAGAATAAAGATTGTTTTGCAAAAGACGACAGGGGTGAGGTTTATAAGCAATATTCAGATGAAGTGGCCCCTATTCCACCCTCACCTCTTCTAACCCAAAGGGATCAAGTTCTTCTAAGGCATTTCAGTCATGAGCAGATGTCTACCGTGCAACAAGAAAATGAGACAAAGGGGGATACAGCATCGCTTGAAAGAGCATAATAAACACAAATTATGCTGCCTCCAATAGACTGAACAGCTTTCATTTGCAATCTGGCTTATTGCACGTGATTTGTTTCTAAAGGACTGAGGGTTTTTTTTTTTTTTCTGGGATGGGGTGGTCAGGCCCACATTGGGTCCTGGGGGTCAGCTTCTGTGGAGTGTCCACTCAGGAACATGTGCTCCAATGGCATTTCTGAAGCTCAAGGGTTTTGCTCCAAAAGCAAAGTCACAAAAGGGAGAAGTCCTGCCAGCCTCTTGGAAGGGATTAAAACTATCCCTTTTTAGCAATTTGCCTTTGCAGAAATTTGCCAGAGACTGATTCTTTTAACCAAACAAACAAACAAAAAATGTGTGTGTGTGTATGTGTGTGCACATGTGTGCAAGTGCATGTTTCCAGAGAGAGCTGTTTGCAAAGAGAACATGCCTTGAGGTTTACCAGAAGACTTGGCAACATAAGAAAATCAAAGGACCTTCTTGAGTCAAAAGAAAAAATGAAATTCCCTGGTGATTGCTGGCTCTGCAAAATGTCCTGGGATGGGGACCATCTGGACAAAGACATTCCCACCCCACCAAACAAGATGTGACTTAGAAAACAGGAAAAGCACACCCCCCCACACACAAAGCCAGGCCAAGGGGCCAAATGGTGCAGGGCGGCAACTCACACAATGCCAGGAGGAAGAGAAGCTCCTGGAACCTCAGTTCGGGGGCCCTCGGAGTGGGGGGAGGTCCCTGAGAATGTCCTGGGAGATAGAAAGAACACAGGGCCTGTGGGTTCATAGAAGACTGACCAAAGGAGAAGAAGACAGGGAGAAAACAGAAATTTCCATTTTCATAACCGTTTTCCATGCTGTCTCCAAGTACTCAGAAGCTGTCCAAAGTAAAGGCTATTTTCTGTTTGGCTTTGAATGATAAAATGGCCATTTCCTTCCTGGGATTCATTTGTGTTTAAAACTTTATGAGGATGCAAGGGGTGGAAGATTTCATCTGTTGAATCAGATGGGCTTTTAATTTATCAAACATGTAAATGAGCATGATCATCACAAACTGGCCAGGAATGTTTCACTGACATGACAGGCTATCAGCAAGTTTAACTAATTTTTTTAGTTGAGTATTGGTTACTCTAACACTTTAAAAATTCCCCTATGGGGCTAGATTCTCTACATTTCTAGGTAAGCTTTTAACATCTTTCACTGGTGTCACTACTGAACCAGAGGAATAGAGCAAATATGTATATTATGGTATCATTGTTGTTTTCATGGTCTTTTTTTTCCCCAAGTAAGGTAAGAGCTCTGTTTTAGTTAGCTTTTTCACTGCTGCAACCAAAAGACCTGACAAGAACAATTTTAGAGAGAGGGAAAGTTTATTTGGTGCTCACAGTTTCAAGAAGTCTCAGTCCAGGGATGGCCTACTCCATTGCTACTCCATGGTCTCAAGGACCAGTGTCCAAGGTAAAGCAGTACATCATGGCAAAGAGAGCGGAGGAGAAAAACAGATCAAGACATGGCCACCAAGAAGCAGAGAGAGAGAGAGAGCAAGTTCCCTTACCACAGACAAAAATGTAAACCTCAAAGGTACGCCTCCAGCAACCCACCTCCTCCAGCCACACCCTGCCTGCCCACAGTTACTTTCCAGTTAATCCCTATCAGAGGATTAACACACTGATTAAGTTAAGACTCTCCTAACTCCATCATTTTACCTCTAAGCTTTCTTGCATTGCCTCACACATGAGCGCAGGCGGGAGGGGACACCTAATGTCTAACCTATAACAATGTCAGATTTTCTTTCTTTACCTAAAAAAGTTAGCAATGATTTCATTTGGGCTGGAGCCTGAAAACATTGTTTTCCCACCAGAGATGCCTTCCCCTTTCTCTCAGCACCAAATACCTCACTTCTCATAAATCACTTCAATATCTATTTTACTTCACTTTATCTTTGAACTATGTAATCAGAGCATCTTCTGCCAATCAACAGCTCATCCATCTCCATTTTAGAAGCCTATTGGTTTGGGCTTTTTTTTTCCCCTTCCAGAACAGCTGTCTACATCTTGTGGTCCACAGTTCTATGCTGGTCCAAGAAGACACTCAGAAAGTGGTCCAAAGTGCCCTCCTTAGATGAGGCAATGTAAAAGGAAAGTTGACTGCTGCCTGTCAAACAAATAACTACACAAAGACACATTGGGATCACTAACTCAGACCACAGGAGAGTCTTCAGCTATTATCAGAGCTTTAAAAAAATAAAATCAATCCATGTGGCCAAGCCAAAAACACTGTGGTCCTGGTTGCTAAGCATTCACTTCTACTCTGGAGTTTTTTTTTTTTTTTGTTCTCCACCATCTAAACCTGGTGTGTGTGTGTGTGTGTGTGTGTGTGTGTGTGTGTGTGTATGTGTGTGTGTCTGTAACAGTCTTCATCTAGAAATAAGAGATTAAAAAATACAGAGGCTTCATTTTTATGTCTATTTAGGACAAAGAAAATGGAGTAAAGAAAGAACTGTGATAGTAATTAATTCTTCCTTTGCTTTTCCTTTTCATTTCCTTCCTTTTTTCCTTTCTCCTTCTTCCCTTCCTTCCTTCCTTTTCCCCTCCTTCTCTTTCTTCCATCTCTTTTCTTTTTTGTCTGGTCAAAGATGGAGTAAAGGACCATCATGCTTGCTCCCATCTCCCTCTTCAATTGCTGCTTTCCTCTGATAACTATTGATGTGACAGAAAAACCATAGCTGGGGGTATCAGAAGTCTCTGTCCCATTTAGAAATGGAGTTGAGGCCCTATTGTGACATCCAGGGAACCAGAAGGATCAAGATGGGCTAGGTGCTCAGGCAGTGTCTTGTAAAAATTAAATCAACCTGGTAGGCACTGGGGGAACTTGCAATTATTTTGTAAATAATATTTTATAAATATTTTGAAAGCTTCTTTTAGTCTTTCATTCAAACTGGCAAAGGCTGCATAATATTTCACTATGTTGATACATCATAGTTGTTAATCGTTCTCTGTTAGTATGTTGATGACAGATCAAACAGCAAGAAAAACTCAGAATTGTGATGCCAGAGGTCACAGCCCTGCTTGGTAGAGGACTGTATCTGAACCGCCATAATACTCTGCTTGTATGTTACCCTGGGGTTAAGGACCAGCATATGATAGGGCCTCACCTGATGTACTCAAGGTTGGAAAATATATATGACAAGCGAGGTGCAAAATTTGTAGTATATAAATATAGTTATAGAAAAACCTTTCAGCTTACCCTGGCCTCCAACTATGGAGAAAATCGGATGTGTTCACCCACACAGTTCGATTGTTTGATTATTATTTGATGGAGGCTCCTAGGTCTTAGCCATTGCTGTATCCAAGTCATTCTTGGTTATCTCTAGATCTTCTTTCTAGGAAAATCTAAGTCAGAAATTCCTCAATTAGAAAGTAATTTCTTCTCTTAAAAAGAATATAAATTGGAAATAAACTCTCAAGCTTTAGAACTGGAAATTTTTAAGGATCTAGAAAATATGTCCTCACCTGAAATAATACACCTCTTCTGCTTGGCACTCTGAGAGCATTTGGATATTTACAACAAAGCTTTTTTTTTTTTTAACCTTCCAAAACACCACAATACTGGGCCTTTGGTTATATAATTTAGGTCACCTAGACTTTGACTATTTTTTCTTCAACCAGAATTTGGTTTTCAGATTCAGTGGTGGTTATTTTGATTTTGGTCCACATACATTCAGGAAGGTTTTGTCAACAGGAATCCAAAAAATTCAATTCTTAGAAGCATTTCTTTTAGCACCCCCTCTTATTCCTTGTCATTCTTGCTCTAAAACATGCAAAATAATTCCAACTTTCCAAAGCCTTTTGCACCTTTCCAATGCTTGTAGCGGGTACATGGGTTGTATAAATACTAACAAGGAAATCAGTCTCTGAAAAGTGCTAAATAATCACATTGTTGGAGCTATAATAGCAATACAAAGCACTTTCATTTTCACAAGTACAATTTGAATGTAATAAAATAAAGAGTGTTAGTTAAACAGAGACATTTGCACCATAGGAGGTTGTAGAACTATTCAAAGGTAACATTGACAGAGGTTAATATATGAAAGGGGCTGTTGGGAACAGATTATTATTATTATTTTAAGTGGAAATATACTTATAGGGTTTTAAAGGAATAGGACTGCAATATTATTATGATAGGTTCTCAAGTTCCTGATTTTTTAAAAAATACAAATTTGCATCTGATTAGTATATATCATTCAGTGAAACCTGAAATACTTACAGCATTTCCCCCGCCGCCTTCTTTTTCCTCTTAAACCTTTCACAATCAGTACATCAAGTTGATATAATCCAACTGGGATAAACGACTGGCTTGAAATGACCCTCAATTCTCAGCCACACAATCATGCAAAGAATAATGACCACTTTCCTTGGCTGTCACCAGAGCTCATGTGTCATTAAGAAAATGGAATCTTAGCCTTTGCCTCTACATATGAAACCTTATTCTTGGAACTTTGAAGTTGGGGACTCCATTGCAATCTTCAACACCAATCACCAGGAAGCATTTTGTGCCCCAAATAAGTGCCCTATAGGCCTTCTCCCACACTCCTTCTGGCAAAATTCCACCATTATACTTTGACAATCACTGATTTTTTTGAAGAATTTTATTGATTCATGCAGTCACAGCAATACAGATACATGTTATCAAAGCATTACTTAACTTTGCACATCCTTTTTGTCTTCTCCTCACTTCCAATCTCATTTCTTATACAAAGAAAATTTGAAGGTACACTGGATCTCTTTGATACCTAGGACCATGATGCCCCATGAACCTTCAACAGTATTACACTCAGTATCTTTAAAAGTATTCTACTTGCCAAAGTCATTGCAGGAAATGTCTCTACCATTGCCTCTGCTCCTCCTTGCAGCCTTATAGCACCTCAGTCCATCAGTGATAACACTATTTGAGGACTCGAAGTTCTAAGCTACTAAAGAAAAAAAAAAGACCTTAAAAAATAGCCAGAGTTCTGGGCCTTATGGAACTTAGCAAACATCTATTTCTCTAACTCACAGGGTGGCACTGATGGGCAAGAATCCCTAATTTTCCTTCACTCTAATTGTAAAAATTCTGTCAAGCAAACATCTCACCAGACCTTAGGGAAACAGCAGAGTATACTGGTGTAAAATAGAATCAAATCAAATTATACCTCTGCAATGTGTTAGCTGTCTGACATGTCATGACTCCTTAATTTCCCTAAACCTCAGTGTCCACATCTATAAAATAGGATAATGGTGTGTATGAGATTACTGTATTGTAAAAATGTAATCAGATCCTTCTGGAGTAGCCAGATCAGAATTTAACACAAAATAAGTCCTGAAAAAAATATTGATTGTTTTTTCATTATCTTTGTTTTCACTTTGTGCCTTCTCATTTTGTTCAATAAATAGCCACTCACCCATGACCAAATGAATATACAATGTTCTGTAAGTTGAATTCTTCTGATGGTCTGCGGGTTTATAATTTAATCTTAAATTACATCTTGTTTGAACTTTTCACCTGGATTATAAATGATCTTAAGTAAAGGATTATATCATATGCTCTCCTTGTGTTTTGAGGAGGACATCACTTATTGAACATCTATTAGGTGTAAAATGTTCCACACACTGTCAATCAACCAGCAAGCTTTATTGAGTACCTAATCTCTACATATAAATATCATCAAAGTGTTTATCTGAGTGGAATTATCCTTTCACAATTTGGTCCTTATTTTGGAGAAGGCTCATAAAACAATTTAAAGCACTCTGCTTGGCTCAGGTTTACAAATCCTTCTGTTTGAGTAAGTGTAAACATTTCAATGTGAACAGGAAGTTCAAGCTCTGCTAGGAAATTCTCATGCACAATAAACACAAAGCAATAAAGATATCACAATTTCAGTGCAAGTCTGCAGGGAGCCTGAGAATCCCACAATTGTATAATGTTACAATTTCAAAGTACGTTTAATGAGCATCTGTAGGAATTGAGTTATAATGCCTTTTATAACTCAATTAGTAACATGACATGAATTTCCCATCAAAGTGAACCTTGTGTTACATCCAATTTAAAATGTTACAAAAATGATATTATTGTCCAACATCTGTTTTATCAGCTGATGATTCTGTTGTAAGATTATGATGAGGAAGTTATTTCAACAGAAGTCAAGAACCCTTATGCTATCATTATCTTGAGATTACTTTCCTATTGCTTCCATATTGGCTCATGGCAGGGAAGACAGAGTCTTCAGAGGAGATCATGGAACTTCACCTTGGTCCATTCTCAGATTCTATGTAGGGTCCTACCTTATCTACTATCCAAAGAAATGATTGTGTAGTTATCAAGCAATATAGTTTTCAATTCACAAATGCAATTTCTAGGAAACATTTTCTCATTTCACTTTCTATTTTAATTATTTCTTTCTTTGATCCCAACATGCAGCAAGTTGACAAACCCACAATGAAGGTAAAAATTTGCCTAGTGGTAGGATGTATTATAACTCATTTTATATTTATATTTTATATTTATATTTATAATCATAGGATATATTATAACTCAATTCCTATTATTTCAATATTATTTCATGGATAGATATTACCAATAAAATTCCTCATATTGCTCTTGACAAATGTAACCTATTATACATATGGTTAATTGAAAGGTTTTTTGTTTTTTGTTTGTGTGTGTGTGTATTTGTGTGTATGCCAGGTGCAGTGGAACATGCCTATAATCCCAATGGCTCTAGAGGTTGAGACAGGAGGATCACAAGTTCAAGACCAGCCTCAGTAGTTTAGTGAGGTCCTAAGCAAATTAGTGAGACTCTCTCTCAAAATAAAACAATAATAGATTAAAATTTTTCTTAAAAAGGCTGGAGATATGGCTCAGTGGTTAAGCGTCCCTGAGTTCAATTTCTGGCACACACACACAAACACACACACACACACACACACACAAAGAGTTAGTTTTGCACTTTTTAGTTGCTAAAACAATCAACAATCTGCTCAAACTAAACTTATTATCAAAAGCCTCCAGTCCACATCCCACACACAGTAGACATTCTATTACATGCTAAAAAGTAAAATAAAGTCATTTACGCATATATATAAAATGTTAGCATAACCTTGCTTTTGTCCAGAACCCAAAAAACTTTTTTAAGAAATAGAGTTTTAATTTTATATGAATGTTCCACAAAATGTATTCCTTGAGAAAAAGTAGAGCCCTTGAAATAGAGGGACCAATTTTTCACAACAGTTGTGTGTTTGTGTTTGCGTGTGCATACACACACACACACATACACACTACTGGGTACTAGCTCCAAGGTCTTTACATTTCTGGCAGCACAGTTGTAATTTTTAAAAGTTGAATGTATTGTAAGCTTCTTGCACAATTCATGACACAATAGGTATACAATGATGGTAATGATCATCTCCCCTCACTATTCAAAAGTTAAATAAGAACAGGAGCACCAAAATCTTTATGCTATTGACCTCCTACATTTTCCTCCCATTTCTGTGGTTAAGAAGAGCAGAATTCAGTTGCTTGGAGTCAGGGATTGTCTCTTTTATTCGCTGCTAAATCTCTAGGACCTAGAAGAGTACCTGACAAATAACAGGAAGTCAATTAATAATTGTTGGCCAACTGACTAGCTCTTCCCCTTTCTCCTTCACTCAATCCTGTCTCTACCTCTCCTCCTCTTATATCATATCCTAAACTCAAGATCAGGGAAAGGAACAGAGAGGAAGATAGGCAGGGCCTGGGTATCCAGATAAAGGAGGCCTCCAGGCTTGAGACCATGCACTCAGGCTTGGATCATGTGGTCTTCTTCTTCTTCTTCTTCTTCTTCTTCTTCTTCTTCTTCTTCTTCTTCTTCTTCTTCTTCTTCTTCTTCTTCTTCTTCTTCTCCTTCTCCTTCTCCTTCTCCTTCTCCTTCTCCTTCTCCTTCTCCTTCTCCTTCTCCTTCTCCTTCTCCTTCTCCTTCTCCTTCTCCTTCTCCTTCTTCTTCTTCTTCTTTTTTTTTAGCTCTGACTAAATCATCTATAAAAGCATTAAAGATTAATGCACTAATGCACTATTAGGACTTGACTGTTCATTATGGTAAATGATGCTTTGTTTGAAATTTGTAAATAAAAAATAATTTCTTCAAACTTCACAGAGGTTTCCATCCAAATCAATAAGACCCTTGGAATCATTCAGAGTGGCAGGAGATTGAGATGAGAAAAACATTTTAAAATGCAAATCATTATAGGAATCCCATAAAAAGACTGAAAAACAGAATTGGTTAAAATGAACAACTAGGTTCTCACTTTATTTTCTGAAACAAAAATTGAACAAGGCATGGTGTATTGAATCCTTTTGAAGGGTCATCCATCTCCAGATAAGAAAAGTATTGTATTCTGGGATGTCATGATATTGGAAGGTTTATAAATCAGTCTTGTTTTGCTCAATCATTTCAGAAAATATAAGATTTGATCCACTGATCTTCATAGGGAGAGGTGAGCTACACCAGAATAAAAAATAATATGTACCTACGGTGCTATTTATACAAACTTACAGAGTCATCTACACAATATGATAAAAAAGTTTAAATTTAATTCATATTTTTAAAGAAACCAGAAAACACAAGAAAAGACCAATGTGGAATTCTAGATTCTATCAAGTAGGGCTTTATATTTCATTTTTCATTTTGGTCCCTAAGTGAAGCATTGGTTTCCCCATAAATAATGCAGCAAAAATATTCTGTTGGCAGTGTGGGAATATGCTAAATATATTGTAAAGGGGTGTTAGGACTCTCTTAAAACACACACACACACAAGTTTAAGCAACACCCAGGCCAGAGATTTTTCTTTACTGATTGAATCAAGAATTTAACTTACTAGTTAAATATAGTGGCATAGCTATAATGCTAGCTACTTGGGAGGCTGAGACAGGAGGATGTCACATTCACAGCAAACCTTGACAACTTAGGGAGATCCTGTCCAAAAGAAAGGTAAAAAGGGATGAGGATGTAGTTCAGTGATAGAGAACTTGCCTAGCATATGTGAGGCCCTGGGTTTAATTCCAGTAACACACACACACACACATACACACACACACACACACACACACACACACAGAGATAATTCAATTTTTTAAATTTATGTTAAATACAGGTAGGAGACCGTATACAAGAAATACACAAATTCTAGCCAGAAGAAAGTTTATATTTTAATAGTTATTGTTATGTTTTTAAAAAGTAACTTGAATAAGAAAGACATTTCTGGAAGCATTAGGTCCTTAACAGCCTAATGTTTGAGGAGGGGAAATGAGGAGAAGGGATAGGATGTTAGACTACTATAAATGTAGCGAACTCTAGGATTCTCCCTTAAATTGAAATTTCACTGCTATTAGCAAAATAGGATATAATTCTGAAAGAATATTAGGATACTATTGACTATATGGGCCAAATTTTAAATACAATATGAGGTGCCCTGTCATTATGTAGAAAGAATTTACTTACTTCAAGAAGTTTAATGCTCAAATTGAAGGCCAGAATCATTCTTCCCATATGTAAGCATGCTGACATGTTAGCTTAGGAATAAAGACAGAATGAATGGAATGAATGAATGAATGAATGAATGAATCTCTACCTACTGAGAAACTGTGATTCATAAAACTTAAATATCTTAGTGAGATCACACTTTTAGAAAATCTAGCCTGAACCTAAGATCTGAATTCCCATGATCACTAGCACAGGTCCATGAAATATAGACAGCTCAGGTCCATACCCAATTCTGTGATGAGAAGAGAAGAATGTTGTACAGAATGAGGAGAAGAAGGGAGAGACTGGTGGAATTCTGTAGTCAGAGAGGGGAGCAGTCAAAGTCCAAAACCACAGTTGACAGTATGAGATACAGATTCAAGCCCATTTCAAGATGGGGTTGATTCCAGGCCAAAGACAGGCAGGAGAGAAGTGACAGAGGGCAGAGGGCAGTTAGGTGGGGGTGGGACAGGAAGACTGATACTATGTAGTTCTCTAGAATTTCTTCCCCAAATTACATGATATCCAACATCTCCAATTCACAAAAACTGGCATAGCTGGGCCTGGTGGCTTGCTTCTATAATACCATAGACTTGGAGGCTGAGGCAGGAGGATCACAAGTTCAAAGCCAGCCTCAGCAACTTAGGCTCTAAGCAATTTTGCAAGAACCTGCTCAAAAACTAAAAATAAAATGGGCTCGGATTGTAGCTCAGTATTTAAAGACTCCTGGGTTCAATTCCTGGAATAAAATTAAAAAAAGAAACTGGCATAAATGCAGGTTTGGTGATTTCAAGGTCATGTAAAAATTGGTGAGAATGTACTGACACCAAAAAGAATGTCATAAAAATTTAGTCACATTAAAAAAACAACTAAAGGGGGCAAAATGATGGGCATGGAGCATGACATGAGAATAAAAATATTTAAAATGTTTATGCTTAGTATGAAGGATGTCAAATATCAAGATATCATTTTTATCAAAAATTGATGAGGGACTTTTAATAATATTATATGCAGTGTGCAGTACTTTTATATATTGGTAATAAGTGTATAAATTGAGAACTGTAAGTTAGATATGAGTATAAAGTAAAAATGTACTCATACTCAGTAATTTTTACTTCTAAGTATCCATCCTGTGTAAAAAAATTTGAAATTCAGATAAAGACTTTTAAGTCACAGTAGTACTCACCATAGTATTACCAACAATACAAAAAAATTGAATTTGCTAAATATTAAAAATAAGCAAATTACAGTATATATGTCTCATGGAACATTAAATAATAATTAAGCATATTGATTTTGAGGAACTTTTAATATCATGTTGTTAAATTAGATCATAAAATCATTATGTGCCCTGATTCTGATATATCCCTACAAATTTGGTTATATGTATATGTTCATGCATATCTAAATAGATGAGACTATAGGTAAAGATGAAAAACATACAGAGATAAGAATGAAAATATTAGAAGACTAAAAGAAATTGGGATAGAACATCAAAATGTATAGTATTAAGGTGATCTTTATTCTATCATTTACTGTGAACTTGGTACAAGACAATGATCTGGAGTCTCAATAAATGATAGCTACTGTAATACTATTTCCAGGAACTTTTGCCCCACCCCCAATTCATAACCCTGACCACATACACACCCCCACCCATTGCACACATCTAGTCTTTAGAGACTATGTTTATAATAATGTTAAATTAGCACCCTCTGCCAGGTGGTGCACTACCTCCAGGGTTAGAAGAGACTAAACTCTGGGATTAGAAGAGACAGCTATTTAGAATGACTCAGTTCATACAATTAAGTCCCAGCAGCTTCCCTGTCACTTCATTCCAGACCCACAATTTCTTCCTCCCAAAGGTTTAAAGCCACTGCTATTTATAAACCTAACTATTTTGTTGAATTGCACATTGCCTATGATTCCATGCTTTATAAGATTAATTTTATGTGTCATAATTTGGCCTCCCTGCTAAAAATATTTTCCTCCTATTTATTTATTTATTTATTTGGGGGGGAATTCTGTTTATTTTTTCACACAATCCTAGGCATATAGTGAGTCAAACAATTTGCTGAATTTAGAGTATACCAATTGTACACTTTCCAAAGTAATATATTCAACCAATAATTCATGCAAAAAACAGAATGTGTGTATACAGACAACTCAATAGCTTTCAATTAATATTCAGGCGAAAAGACTGAAGCAACACATAGTCTTTACTTTTTACTTGAGAAAGTAAAGACTAAGGCCTGTTAGTCCAAGAGATTTTGATAAACAGAGCTATTATTTACCCTGGTAACCACATGAAAGAAAGAAATGAGAAACAGGACCCAGAATGGGGATGGGGAAGTCCTTAAAATAAAGTAAGATAAAACATTTCCATCAAAAAAAAAAAAAAAGAACAACAACAAAAAAAGATTTTTCAGGTGATAAGCCTCTTTAAATATTGACGTATATACTAGGGGAAAATGTAGATTCTTCTTGATTTAGGGTAGAAGAAGGAAATAGAAAGGAAATTTGGAAATAAATTTTCATCTGCCTAAATTGGTGGCTAAATGTGGGATCCATTTGATTTCACAGATGGCAATTATTTAATTATTCTACCTTAATTCTCTTCTTTGAAGACTGCACAAAATATAGCCCACGTGGTCGAGATATTTTCAGATTTATGTGATGCTTCTATGTGAGGTCAATATGGGAGAAAGAAAAGTGCAATTCTAGGCAATAAGTGCCACTTGCAAATCACTTATTGGATCATTCAATAAATATTTATTGAGAACATACTTAGCAGCATGCTCTGCACTAGAGGTGGGAATATAAGAGTGAACAAGACCTTCTAGTCCTTGATCTCATGACTGAATACTTTACACAAACAGTCTGAAAACTGGAAGGATAACATGTTATATTCACAATGTAGGAAGGTAGGTTACTTCAAATAAAGTAATCAGAAATTCTTGGTATGCTTCATGCCCTAAAAACAAACAGATGAATAGAAGGATGGGTGGGTAAGCAACAGAATGGACAGATGAATGGATTGATGGATAGATGGATGGATCAGTACAAATCAACCCTCATTATTTGTGAATTCTTTACTTCTAAATTCACCTGAGCACTAAAATTTATTTGTCAGCCCCAAATCAATACTTGTGTGCTCTCACAGTTACTCATGAATGTGCAGAAAGCAGAGAAGAACTTGAGTCACCAATTGGGATCTCTGCTAAAGTCAGACAAGATGACATTCTACCTTCTTATTCAACTTTCATATTATAAATAAGTGTCCTTTTTGCTGTCTACTCAGTGCCACATTTTTCACATTTTTGTGGTTTTGCTGTTGATTTTGTGCTGTTTAAGATGGTGCACTGGTATAGGACAGATGCACCGTCTAGGGTACCTGAGTGCTGGAAGGCCCCCATGTGCCTTATACAAAAGACACATGTCTCATAAGCTGCTCAGGCATGAGTTATGGGGTCATTAGTCCTGAGTTTGGTTGTTAATGAATCAATAATATACATCAATTTTTTAAAATAGAAACTCACAGGAAACAAAGTTATATTGCTCAGATAATAAAAATGTTGTGACCAGTGTGTTTTGAATGAACTTCTTCAAGTTTCTCTATTAACTTTGATGGTAAATACTCTGCCCAGCCACCCCTGGAGACCCAGACAGATCACATGAGGGCATCCTGTTTGGGTGTCCTAAAGTGAGGGAGACTCACCATTAGGGGTCAGCTTGCAGGTGTTACAGCTTCAATGACACAAGCATGCTGTGAAAGTTTAAGAGCATTAGTACTTCTAGACCTGGAGGCCACACACAGGGAGCACAGACAGGGAGAGGGAGAAGGCCAGTGGGCCAGGGCCTTTATTGGATCCACGGTGTTAACCCAACAGGTTTTGCCCAGGAGTGTTTTGATTGGTGCATTTAAAGTAAGCAGGGATGTGTTCCAGGAGGTCACACTGTGACTGAGAAGTAGTCATTTAATTTCTCCAGCACGATCCACTTCAAGGAAGTGGTGGGAAAACCAAGAGCCCAATCTGTTAGGTGGGAGCTATTTCTTTAAGATCTTATCTCTGGCTTGAGCCCTGTGGGTGTGGTGTAGAATTGTAAACTGGGTCGAAGGCAGCTGGGCCCTGCTTCTGCTTATGAGAACATTCAACCTACATTGAAATAAGCAGGTTGAGGCAACATAATATCATAAGCACTCACCACTTAGGGGCTCACAGGTATTCTCCATAAGATCAATGCTTCAGTGTTCCCTAATTCAGTGTTTACGACAACTTTGTAGAATATAATTACCACTAATAGTGAGAATTAATGATAGAGATGGCTCTGAGAGGTGTGGTACAAGTCATCCTAAGCAGAGTAATGATGTGGCTTTTGTCTTGAGATGAAATGTCTTGCTTCTGGATATAGACAATTCATCACCTTGAATTGTTCTTGAGGGTTTTGCTTCAGGGATGAGGCTGAACTTCCTGAAGGAGCAAGTCCAAAAAAATAGGCGAAGCCTGAGAGGTCTCAATGTGTGCCAGCTGTTGGCCTTTCCTGCCAGTCCCATCAGAAAGGAACATTTTCCCAGGCTCGTATTTGATTTCAACACTCAATTATTTTCTTCAACCTCACCCACATGCTAGTACATGTCCAATAAAGTGTTGAATTTTTTTTTCTCTTTAGCTGTAAACACAGAACAAATCCAACTCCCACATAAAGAGTATCTGCTGCAAAATCATGTAGCACCCACATATTTGTTTAATGAAACAAGGCCTAAGTGGAAAAGTTACAATCTCATTTAATCTCTGCCTGGAGACAATTCTGATAATGTTTAGAGGTAGATAATTGTGGGAAGCAGAAGAAATGAAAGATAAATATTGGCAGTGGCTGAAAGAAAACGAAAAGGCTATATTCAGATCCGTGAGCAACACCAATAAATGGTATGCCATAAAAGAGGAGCGATTTCATGGGTATTTGATGTCTAGGTATATTCTCCTCAAGTGCCAGGAGGCTTCTGACTTCCACAAGCACAACTGCTTATGAAAAGAAATAAGAAGCATTTATTATTACAAAGCATTCAACCATGCTTTTGCACTTAAAATTTTTAACTAGAAGTTCTACTGTTTTCAGAGACCATGGACTTCTATGTAGATAAATAATGCTCTAATAAATGTTAATCTTGGTAGCTGGATAATGCCACCAGATAAAAACAAGGGAAGAAAGAAAAGCTTTGGAAGACTGTACATTCTCAGAGGGACAGGCACTATGTTCTACAAACATTCAAAGAACGACACCAAGGAGCCAACATTTTGGATAAAAATGGATGACCTACAACAAGTACTCACATGGATCTTTTTTTTTTTTTTGCTCTCTTTTGTTTTTTAAGAATAAAAACTTTGGAAATTATACAATTGGGCCTCAATGTTTGTGTAGCTTGTCTTATTGCAACATTTTGACTGGCGTTTACAAGAAATCTTCCAAGCTATTTATTTTCACTGAAGGATGCAAAACATTCAAAATTTACTTGAAGAGATCTGATGACCTCCTAGAAGGATCTGATCACTGGATCTGGCTTTAGAGAAGATTATTCACTTTCATGATTCTCACATTTGCATCTGATGTGTGTGTGTATGTGACTGACATTGGTGTTCATCTCTCATTGGAAAAGGACCTCTCAACATCTTCTCAGTTCCCCTTCTCAGTGGTCGGAAAGAACATCATAGGAAAAACCATCAGTGATAGGGGAGTGGGGAGTTGGGGGTCCAGAGGTGAGGCTGGAAAGGACAAATACTTGAGAGCAAATATTTCAACAGAGATTATGGGGGCCAGGAAGTCAAGTTTCAGGGACATTGCCACCGGTGCTAACGTAAAACTGGCATTGAACGGAGCAAGCATGTCCTGGTCTGTTCCTGACTATGGCTACATCAATGATCTCAACTCCTGTACCAGATCATTACTTCCACTCTGTTTCACAGCCAACGCCACTCTCTCTAGTATACCCCTGTCACTTACACACACACACACTCTTCATCATCAAAATACTTATCACCCTATAGTCTATTTATAAGTTGTAGTGGCTGTGCATATGAGTTCCAGAGTCAGACTTCCTGGTTTCAGGTTCTTTACACCACTGTGACCCTGGACGGGTGACTCTACCTCTCTGAGCTCCAATCTCTTCTTTCATAAAAGGTGATCTGGTGAGCATTTTGTTGTTGTTGTTGTTTATAGCTGACTGTTATTTTCATGTGTAGAGAATCTCTCACTCTATGAATCTCGGTGCAAGGCAGAACCAGCCTCCTGTTATGGAAACTGAAAAGGGGTGCAGGGTCATTCAGCATCCCAGGTTCCCTTGCAACTAGGGCATACCTCCTGCCCATCAGATTCACCTAGTTGGGATTCTGCCTCAAAGAAGAAGAAATGGTGGAGAATCATTTCAGGGTCAGCTGGCATGACCCTAGCAAAAAATCTGTTTTCCGGACAGCAGAAGAAGGAGGACCAGTGGGGATCACAGGGTTGGCAGCCTCTGCAGCGTCAGCTGAGGCATCTGCAGCTTAGTGGTGTCAACTTGGAGGAATAATTTTGGTTTATGGAGAAAACTAATTACTTAACAGAAACACACTAGGACCAGAAGGAGAACTGAAATGGGGCCAGAAAAATAGACCTGATCAAATCGGTCCCTTTCATATAAAACTTTTAATAGCTTTCTATCCAACAGAATAACATGCAGATCATAACTCTGGCCCATAAATCTCTTCAGAACTGAGCCAAGCTAAATTTTCCAAACTGAAACCTTGCCACAAGATCCACACAACTTAGTTTCCTAAACCACGCAAGATTTCTTTCAGGTGGCAAACATTATCATGTTCATTCATGCCTTTACAACCCACTCTATTCACCCTGAAGGGTTCTTCTCAAAAGTCCCTCCCTGAGTATAGCACTTTCTAATTCTTTTACTGAAGTAAAATGGATTAGTCTCTTCCCCTAGTCCACTCACCAAGAACTAGGGGAACTTTTGTTAGCATTCTCTATATGAAATTTGGAGTTGTATGCCTGCCTGGGAAAGATTAGTTTCCTCATTTCCTGATTTCTAATATCCAACACAGTGCCAGTCTATTGATGGGTACTCAACACATAATTAAGTGTAAGCATGAAGGTCAAGAACCTAGTTCCGACAGGAACCAACAACAATAAAATAAAAAAAAAACCTTTAATAATTAAGGTACAGTTTGGTCCCAGTCAGGAAATACATTTGGGTCTAGCAGGTCTGTGTGGTGGAAGTATACAAATGTGATTTGCATCCAGAGTTTGTTGGTGGGTAAACCATATAAATTCAAGTGCCTAACTAGAAGAGAAATGAAATGAACAAATCCTGACATTCCAAGAGACATTTTTGTCCAACGTCTTTTCACATTGGTTTTGGATTGTTTGCAAAGTCTTCCATTAATGGAGACCCAACACGTTAATTCTGTAAATGACAAGGAACTTAGAGTACTTCTCTTGCTTCTCAAAGGACCTCAGTTCAGGTTTCTGGATCATAAAATCTAATGTTGACTTGGTCGGATCCCATCAAGCACTTGGTAAAGAAGCCATGTCAGTGCTCCTCAGGACAATGAGAAGCATAGTAAGAACACCAGGCAGCAAGAATTAGGGGACCTAAGAGAGGCTGCCTTGTTTCAGTCTTCTAGGTTACTTAGCTAGCATGAGCATTTTTATGGAGGAGTTCTATCTAGTTCTATCATTTTGTATCTATCTATACAAAATGCAGAAATAAATAAATAAGGAGATGGGGCATTTGGGGAAAAGCATCGTCCCCCATACCTGGCCCACGACTCTACCAGAGACTGCTTTGCCCTCTGTTTTCCTTCACAGCCAATCTTTCCCTACACTGTTGTCTACACAGTCTGTCTCCACTTTCTCATTGCCATGTACAGTTCAGCCTATTAAAATTCTAATTTCTGCCTCTACCTCAAATGATGAGGTCCTCATCTTATTAAACTATCTCAGCACAAAGTCATGGGTGGAAGCTAACCTACCATAAGGGGATGGAATTAGAGGCTTACAGAAGCAGAGAGGGGGAAGAATGTAAAGGTGTTTGTCGCCTGAATGTCTTCTTATCTTTCTTACTTGATTCTTAGACTCATTAACAGAACCACCTCTATGTGGTATTTAAATTTTAGTTTTTACAGCTCAGTCTCTGGGTTCCTTCTTTTTTCTACCAAATGCTATTTCTTAGTAAAATCATTTTTTCCCTCATTAACCTCTTTTTTTTCCAGTTTTTTATTGGTTCTTTTTAGTTAAATATGACAGCAGAATCCATTCTGATATAATTATCCAAGCAAGGAATACATCTTATTCTAGTTAGAGTCCCATTCTTAGGGATGTCCATTGTGGTGGGATTCACTGTACTGTTTTCCTATATGCGCATAGGAAAACTATGTCAGATTTATTCCCCTGTCCTTCCTTTGCTTATCCCCTCTCCCTTCCCTCCATTCCCCATTGTCTGATTTACTGCACTTCTATTCTTCCTCTAACCCCACCCCCTTATGGTAGGTTAGCTTCCACCCATCAGAGATAACATTCAACCTTTGCTTTTGGGGGGCTGGTTTACTTGATTTAGCATGACAGTCTCCAGATCTATCCATTTGCTGGAAAATGTCATAAAGTTATTCTTCTTTATGGCTGAGTAATATTCCATTGTGTATGTATACATTTTCTTTATCCATTCTTCTATTGAAGGGCACCTAGGTTGGTTCCATAGTTTAGCTATTATGAATTAAGCTAGTATAAACATTGAGGTGGCTGCATCACTGTAGTATGCTGATTTTAACTCCTTTGGGTAAATAACTCAATAAACAGGCAAATGAACTGAACAGATGCTTCACAGAAGAAGAAATATAATCGGTCAATAAATATATGTAAATATGTTCAACATCTTTATCAATCACAGAAATGCAAATTAAAACTACACTGAGATTCTATTTCATTTGTCAGAATGGCAATTATCAAGAATATAAGTAACAATTAATGTTGCCAAATATGTGAGGAAAAAGATACATTCATACATTGCTGGTGGGACTACAAATTGATGGCAACCACTCTGAAAAGCAGTGTGGAGATTCCTCAGAAAATTTGGAATGGAACCACCATTTGACCCAGTTATCCCTCTTTTCAGTATATACCCTCACTGATACTTTGTACACTCACATGGATTTATGTGGCATCTATGAACCAATAAATTTTTAACTCATATCAATAATCAGAGACCATTACATGTAAATAACCCTTTAACATCTCCACTCTAGTGCTTCAAAAACATTCAATCATAATATATACAAAATTAAATCTTGATTTTCCTCTCTAATTTGCTCCAACTCCAGCCCTCCCTATCTAAGTTAATGATATCTTCTTCATTCCACCAATTGTACTAGCCAAAAATCTAGTAATCAAACTCATTACTTCTTTCTCCCTCATCTTCTCATCCAAGCTATTTCCAAGTTTCATTCATTTTACCAACAAAATATATCTGCAACCTACTAACATCTGCTCTTCTTTGATCCTATGCCTGGAGTCCAAGCTACTGTGATCTTGTCCTGAACTAAAATAGTATTACTCCATCATCCATTTTTGCCTCCTTCTCCAATTGATTTTTCTTACAGATAAAGGTGGTCTTTGGCTACTTAAATCCAATTATGTTATTCTCTGCCTTAAAAGCTTTCAGTGGCTGTGGCTCAGCAGTGGAGTGCTTATCTAATATGCAGAATACCCTGGTACCACAAGAAAAGAATAAGAAGAAAAGAAAAAAGCATTCAGTGTCATGATGTATTGGTCAGGATTGTCTAGAAAAAAAGGACCAATCAGTTATGTGTGTTATGTGGTGTGTGTGTGTGTGTGTGTGTGTGTGTGTGTGTGTGTGTGCATGTAGAGTAGGATAAAACCTATAATTCTTCAAGTAAAGCATAGGTCTGGCATCCTCTTGACCCCTGCCCATACCTCCGAACTTGTCCCAATACACTTTCCTCACAGACGATAGATGCTTCAACCATCACCACCTTTCCATTCCCTCAACTCTTCCAGGTCTTTCCCTCCTCAGAGACTTCACGCTCTGTGGCTACATGCCTGGAACAACCACCTCTCCATTTCACTTTCCAACTCTTACTTATCCTTCAAGTCATTTTAGACCTTCTCAAAAAGATCTGTCCAAGACCAATATTAATTTTAAGCTTTGATATCTTTTGCTTTTCACCATTGATCTTGAAACAATTTTAAATTTTATAAGTTTTCGTTGAGTTAGCATCTGCTTCCAAAGTAGAACATAAGTCCAACACAGACAGGAATTACACCCATTTTGTTCACTACTACATCCTCAGGATGAAGATAAGCATTTGGCCCATTGGTAGGCATTTGGTAAATGAATGGGAAGTCAACTTTTTTATAAAACTTCATTTGGTTTTCTTCATTTGTTCATTGGATTTAAAGAGGGTAGGAAATTGTTGATTTCCAAAGGAGGCAAAAAGATCAATAAGAACTTTAAGACACAGAAGGACAACCTAAAGAGCAAGGACATAGCCAGGATACTATGGAATAAAATCCTAGCTCAGTTTTCTGGATGACTGATGTAGAAAGCATAAGTCAGAATGTGTGATCAGATCTAATTGGAGTTCTAAAGTTTCAAGTGCAGTTACAACAATTCATGTAATTTTTTACATCTTGTGCCTCTCTTCATATTGTTCATAAACTTCAAGTCTCTATTAAATCACCAAACTTAATGTTTCAAGGATGGTGTACATACTTTTGCAAGCATTTACAAATAAGCCCTTTTAGATATTTTGCAGAAAGGAATGAGGCTTATTACCTTCTATCACTGAGCTGCATACTGGTTTCTCTGTCTAGAGGTATAAACAAGAACATTTTGCATTTAATTTTATGATTCATCTTGTCACAGACATAAAATAATAAGTCTGAAATAGATGTTACATGGATGGAAAAAAGAAAGTCCAGAACTGTGAATAATATTCCTTCAGCCTCTCAAGTAAAATGAAATGATAAATAAATCTCTTACCATTCCTGGTCCAGATTCAGTGATTAAAGTCCTATGTTCCAAAAATCCTACAATGTTCATTGGAATTACAGGTACTAACAGCCAAAAAAAGAAAGAAAGAGAAAAAAGAAAATCTCCCCTCATTGCTGCCTACCCTCCCCCCACACACACACTTCCAATAAAGGTCAGATCCTTAAAATCATATAACATTTGCTTCACTTTCAAGTTTCCTCTTCATAAACTTTTTCATTCTGAAGAAAAAAGAACTATGATAAAATTTCTTCCTTTTGCCAATTGGATATTACCTAAGTATAATTTTCTTGTCTTCTACAGAGTATTTAAATAAAATGCACTTAGAATAAGGTTGCCATCAATTCCTTAGCTACACTGGTAAATAAATCTAAATTTATTTTACAACCTGAAGAATATAATAAGGCTTAAACATAGTGTCTTAGTTGCTAAATAGGAGGTCAATGCCATTCCCTTCCAGTAGCTAACTTAGCAAAATTTGGCTCTCTTTCTAAGGGAGAGTAAAACTTCAATTACTCAACATGTTCAATATGAGATTTGATAATGAGGGGTAAGCAAAAAAAAAAAAAAAAGAGAGATCCAAACTTTGTTCTTCTCAAATTTTTTTGTTTCTTTTGTGATTTGAGGTTTTATATGTCTTAGATCATTTCTGGATATTAATCATAGTCATAAACTGATAGCAGATATAGGAGAGTAGACAGATTTTCTACTAATCTCAAACCATTTCATGAAAGTTTGTTTCTTGAACAAATTCCCAATAGCTACCTCATTAGCATTTATCTTTTCCTTCTAAAAATATATTATACAAAACTTTCAACCAACAAAACATTCTGTTAAATGAAAGCCTTTGTACTGTAAGAACAAACATCTCTAGGTAGAGTCCCATGCAACTGGGGAAGTTTTAATAGAGTAAATTTGATTACACTTTTATTGGCACATGAGTTCACAAGCATTTCTCTCTCTTGGAATTCCAAATAATTCCAAGTTGTGGGAGAGAGGGTGGGCTTCAGATTCTGGAGAGCACTGAAGCCATTCACTCAAATCACTACAATTTATGCTGTATCAAGGGGTCTCTATGAAGTAGGTTACTATAAGACAACTTGGAAAAAACTGATAAGCAGTTTGAGAAGCCACACATTTTCACAATTATTCCCAATAAACCAGGCACTTACACTTGAAATGCACATTTTTCCTTTGCACCTTTTCTACTTTCCCAACTTAGGCCACAAAAATCTTATCCATGAGCCTTATTTTCATTCTCAGAGCTCAGCGCATGGGAACAAGCAATGTTTTTAAAGTAAGCAAAAGTAATGTGAAAGATAAAAGTAAATAAAAAAGGATAAGGGCTATAGAAAGTGAAGTCAGCCTTTATGGAAGACAATGACCATTTGAACCAGACTTATTCTTGAGCCCAAATAACCTACTCCTACACTCTGACAGTTACAGTAACTACCCAAGAATGTGACCCTGAAGAGCTGGCTTCCAAAGCTCTCTGTGTAGCAGCATCTGCACTTCCTCACTGATGACACTATTCAACTTCCACTTTTGATGATCCAAGAAAGCCAGTGCCCAAGAGAACCTCCTCTACTTTCCTTATGGCAGACACAGCCACACCGCAAGTCTGCCTTCGAGAGGCCCCCGAGATGCTATATTCTACCCATTCTCCTCATTCCTCTTCTCACAGTCCTGGACTGTCAGAACCACTAGAATAAAACTTGAACCCTCAGGAACTGCTCCACCTTTACTAACCTCAAGACATAATCAGGATCAGAACTGGCCTCATTTGAAAACTAGGGAATCCATAGTCAAGAGAGGATGTATTACCCAAGATCACACTATCAAGCAGGGCTCAGGTTTGGAGGCAAAATGACCATTAGGAGTGACCGTGTTTTTTTTCCTTTTCTGTTCTGCTACCATCCCCTCCACCAAGCCAAATAATTGGAAGAAAAGCAGACTCATGCATCTCTGAGTTTTGTCAGTTTACTTTTTTTAATGTTGTTAATATTATGTAAGTGTCCAGGGGCAGCCTAACCAAGGACGCAGAGCAGCAGCCTGCAGCAGAATACCACTTTGCAGAAGTCACCTCTCCTTATAGGGTGGTCCAGCCAGAGCTCACCACTTCTCCATGTTTCCCAATCATTCTGGCGGCGTGTCATCTCTCCAGCCTCGAGAGTTACATATGGTGAAGATCTCACTGTGTAAACTGACAGCAGAACCAGTCCAAGTTCTCCCCCCATAGAAAGGGACTAGTGGGATCCCCTGTGTGAGAAAAAAATAGGAAGAATTTGTATTGCAAATAGCAACATTTCCATGGGGTGGGGAAGGCTCCAACTTCCTTATGCTAAGCAAGGGTCCCTAACCTTTTCATAAGCAGGTCCTTTTACAGTCAGGCAAAGTCTATGATGCTTTCTCATGGTCATATTTTTTAAAGTATAAAATTAAGATATATACAAAAGGAACAAATTATATTTAAATGCTGATACAAAAATATTTTTAAAACAATTTAATGATATAGTAATATAATTTTTCTTTTTTACTGCATCAAGTAACAAGATGTAGGCCTGATAAACACAAAAACATCTGTAATAGAAATTACAAAGAGAATACTGACCAAAGAGAATACTGCAAATGCTACTATAATTAGTGGCCTATATTCATAATGAGAAACTGCTAAATTTCATTAGAGATTGGTAAAAATAAAGGTGTACTGTCTTTTTAATTCAACTCCACAGAATTCCTAAACTCTATCATGGAACCCAAGTGAAAAGGCTCTTCTCTCAAGAATCACTATGACTTTATGATAATTGTCTATCCCGACTAGTGAGTACATGCCATGTACACTTGAGTATATTTGGTTTAACATTTTGTAATGTTATTATATTTAAATTGAAGGTTATCCAGGAGCCAGTAGGAATTAGATTACTTTGCTCTCACTTTCACTGAACCAATAGTTAATATATTCTCATTAGCTCAATTAACTCATAAACATTATTTCCCAGAGTGAGGTCATCATACCAGAAAATATTGATTATTCGCATGTATTATAGCAGGTCTGCCTGTCTCTGAGGTGGTCTATGCAGGTCAGAGTTCAGCTGAGAATATGGTGGGGAAGCACTGGTTAAATAAATTTAGGGGTCTCCATTTATCATAGGAAAGTAAAAAAAGATCCACTACACAGCAAGGGGGGACCAGCTGTTGCCTGCCTCCATTTTGCAGAGTTAAACAAAATCACAACTGTCAGAAATTCAATTTAGTTCATAAAATTGGCTTTGCCTTCTAGTGTGTTCACTAATGTTTCTCTCCTTTTTTCTTATTCTTTTTTCCTGAGCTTCAGTAGGTAGTAAATGCATTCTCGAATAAACATAACTCTATCATATTCTTTTTACTATTGGGTATCATTTTTTATTTCTCAACTAAAGTTTAAAATTTACTTGCCTGAGGCAGAATCTACAACTTAGTTGCCCCAGCAGCAAGCACAGAGCTGAGCATATTATAAGACATTTTGCAAATGGCTACACCATGGGCCAGAATAAATAAGAAACTTTATTTAAAAGATGAAACTAAATATATTAATTCCTAAATATATTACCTTCTTTGCTGACCACTCTTTGTTTTCACGGGTGTTCTGCTTATGAAGAGAATGAACAAATCCATCAGACACATCAGAGGGAATTGGCGCATTGAGACTGGACAGTATTCTTCAGGGAGATTATATGAGCCAGGATGTTTGGAGTGGATGTGGTGTGGTGGTCTTTGGCAACAACAACAGTAGCAAAGCCTCATGTTCAATTACTCATTGTTTCATTAAACAAACACAGGTTGAAGGCTCCATAGGTGAGGAAGAGGAGGAAAACCTGGTGTAACTTTAAGAAAATCAAACCTTGGGAAAATAACAATAACCCAATGGATCTCCTTACCTTTTCTTCACCATTGTCCAGTTAGACCTTGAATCAGTACAGTTTCTTCCTGTCTTGGACTCTCACTTCCAACCATTTACTATTTGTGCAACATAACCTCCTTCTCCAAATCATATTGTTGCCAAATGAATCTTAATAAAATAATTATAACACTACTTAATAATAGATAAATGGATAATAACCCAAATGTTCAGCAATAGAAAAATGATTCAGGAAATAATACTATTTCCATAATATTTTACAACAAATTGAAACTATGTTTATAAAGTGATTTTTAATGATATGAGATACTAATATTGTCATATTAAGTATAAAAACTGGCAAATTATATATACAGTGTAATCTCTACTATATAAACACATACACACACACAAAGAAATAGAAATTCATGGAAACAGACCAAAATACTAACCATAATAATGACCTATGAGTGATTATACAAATTTTTAAAAACGTAGAAATGTACAAAGAAAAATCATGCTGAAAGTGTCTAACCTTTATACATTTTTAAATCCACTATTTCTCTTTATTAACCAAAAAGGAATTTCAAAAATATAAATCTGATTATATAAATCATAATCCTGGCTCATAATCCCTAAGTGCCTTACTATGACTCACTAAACCGATGCCCAGTTCTCTTAGATTAGCCTGCCGAGGCTCTCCAAGCGGATGCCTCTTCCTCTGCACCATTTCTCACACTTCTCTGCTGCAGATGGTGCTTCACATTCTGGGATGTCATCTTCAAGCTCTCCAGCCTCCAAACCTTTGCTCAGGATATTGCTATTTCCCAGAGCTAGATTAAGGAGAGGGCCAGATGGCAACTACCCTAGCTAGGCTCAAAAATATAATGAAATGGAGCAAACTGTGTTTACTAGGCCTCCATTCAGAAACCGCACTGTAGGTGTTAGGGAGGAATAATTTAATAAAGCCACTTAGGAGTCGGGAGGATTGGCAGAGGTAAGTGTGAATAACAACAGATGGTAGGTAGCTAGACTGCCTTCCAAGGAGAGTGGGTTCAGGTAAACTCAAGAGTTTTTACCTGCTAAATAGGGTATATAAGCCTGAGGCCAGAACCCAATGACATGGCCAATAAAGAGGAATATGTGGGGGTTATATTCTCTCCACCCAACAAATATTGAGCAATATTTAAAAACATCAATCTAAAGGAACACCAAACCATAAATCTGGTCAGAGTGCTCTACCTTTGTCCTGTGAGTATGGCTTCTGCTACAAAGTTTCCATACATCTCTCTTCCATGTCCTCCTTCTTCCTTCTTTCACATACTACTACCTGAGCATCACCCTTCAACCCACTCTTTGCTCTTGGCTAATGTGGCCTGTGTCATTTCATTCCATGTTAAGACAATTTAAGGGTGTGTGTTTTCTCCTTCACTAGATGTAAAGTTTTCTGAGGACAAGTTTTATTTTTAACCCCTCGTCTGCTACCCAGTACATATGAAACTGAATGAATGAACTAATTAGAGAACAAGTAAACCATGCTAATGCCAAGCCAAGAAGACAGAGATTAATCATGAATGAGACAAGGTTCAACGGGGGCCTTACAGAAGCCAGTTCATTGAGGCCAGTTTGACCTGGGTCAGCGTGAGAAAAAGCCAGAGACCTACTAAAGAATCTACTTTGATCTGACCTAGAGAAATAAAACCCCAAAGTACCCGAGGCCTCCTTGGGCACATTTTAATGTCACTGTCTGTCTGACAGCTGGCTATAAGCAGTCCTACATTTTTCATGAGAAAATGTCATTGAATGTGAATAATTTGAACTTCCATTGGAATTCCCTAGTAATTTCACCTAGACAAGCAGCTCTTCAGCCCGATGTCACGTTGAGTTCTTTTGGTGGAGGTGGGAGTTTAGCAGAGGCTCAGCACGGCAGGCTATAAATAGAAGAAGACTGCCTCACACATTCTAATAACAATAACTATCCCTGAACTATTTAGCCACAGCCTGCTATATTTCACACTCCTCATATTTCCCGACTCATTTGCAAGAGTCAAGCCAGGGCCATGAATCACCCTCTGTTGCTAGCTCAAT
This sequence comes from Callospermophilus lateralis, assembly GCF_048772815.1. Lineage (NCBI taxonomy): Eukaryota > Metazoa > Chordata > Mammalia > Rodentia > Sciuridae > Callospermophilus > Callospermophilus lateralis. The sequence goes on along the minus strand of NW_027514713.1, from coordinate 9,005,573 downwards.
CCATTCTTCCAGAATTAACCTCCAGACTCAGCAGAAAATCACAAGTCCCAGAGGAAGCCATCCTTCACATGGGTAAATTGGATCATCTCCCTTTTCAGGCCTCTGGGGGACATGCCTTTCGGGAGAAGCCCTTCCCTGCCAAGTGCCTTGTACAATCTCTCCACGATGACTTTAGAGCTCTCTCAAGTCATCACTGTCAAGGCCCAAGTTTGTTGCTTCTATGGTTTTTTTGGTGGGAGTTTCATGTGCTTGAGCTCTAACCACATAGATTGAGATTTTTTTCAAGCATGTACAAATCATCTCTTCTTCCCTACACAACAGACCTCTGCAAATAATATCTGCTTACAAGACTAAAATGTTTACAAATAGTACCCTTCATTTTCTATCTTGTGAGGTTCCCACTAAAAATTCTACTTTGAAAGCAATTTAAAACAGACAAAAACATGAATACAATTTAAAGATGATGCTTGTTATACATGAGGTTACGTGCTACCTTTTAACTACAATCCATATATTTGAAGTTCATTCTATGTATGTTTAGTTGACCTTGCTAACTTTCACAGTGATTGGGAAAAATATCCAAAGGGATTCTATTGAGAGTAGCTGGATGGAGGTCAGTATTTTCAGCTCTGCTCAAAAAAATCTGTTTAAAAAAAAATCTTCCTTTACCAAGTACTAGAAGTCAGTCTATAATGGATCTGATTATGTACTGAGATTTATAGGGCTCTAAAAAAAATCCATGGTCCCCATGCCTTTTCTCCACCACAACAGGTTGCCACAAGATCTGAAGCTGCTGAAAGCACATTTACTCTTTTGGGTAAAGTCACTGGGTTCCTGGAAGTCCCCCCATGGGAAATTTGAATGTCCCCTCCAACACCCTGGACATTGAAGTAATGGGAAGCATGCTGTCTTTGAGTCATTTCATCTTCTTTGGACAATTCCAAGTTTTGTTTTTTTTTTTTTTTAAGTCTTTAGTACATAATAATAGACATCCAAGTACCCACCATCAAGTATCCACCATTTAGAACTTACAACTTTGATATGTTTTCTTGTTCTTTCTTTTTTATTAAAAAAAAATGTTCATTATTGCAGATGAAGTTGAACCTTTCATCGGTTAGGCCCATCTCCTTCCCAAAAGGAATTCAGTGCAATCACTTCAAGGCTATTTCTTAAACTCCTTTGTATTTAGTTTGAATAATATGGATTTGCTGATATTTGACTGTTTTTTACCTAAATAATGCAATTTTGTGTTGTTCAACCTAACACATATTTTTCATGTAAATGATATTGTGCCATACATATAACTCTGTAATTTTCTGTTTTCACCAATATGATGCTTTTAAGGTCCATATCCATTTAGAGCTCTGGTGCATTTATTTTAACAGTTATACAGGGTCTCAATGTACATGAAGGTGCCACGTTGAATTTAGCCATCACTGAGGGCTTGATTGGTTGGTTTTCCTATCACAAAGAAGATAATAATAGACATCCTTGCCCATTTATCCATAAACACATGAGTGACAGATTCTCAAGAATATTAGGAGTAGATTTTTCTGGGCTATTGAATACATTTTCAATTAAACAAGAGATTGCCAATTGGCTGTTACCAGTGATCACACTCAAACTTCTACTAATGATTAATAAGAGTACTTAATTTTATTTACTGTCATCATTCTTGAAACTATCAGATTTTAAAATTTTTGCCAATATGAGCGGCAAGAAATTGTTTTTATCTGGTATTTTAACATTCATTTTTTCTAATTACTAGTGAGGTCATGACAGCTGCAATCTTCAAATAGTACTTTCCTGCCATAAGCCCAGGTTTGCAACTTCTGCCCATTTATCGCCTATGTCAACAGTTGTCAACCTTTTGTCCTCAGGAGATCTTTATAATCTTTAAAAATCATTGAATACCCCAAAGAGTTTTATGCATGTGAGTTTTATCTATTAATATTTTCTATATTCGAAATTTTAATTGATAATCATTTAAATATTTATTAATATAAAATTGATTGTATTTTAACCTATATAAAATGCTTTTATTCAAAATAACAATGGTTTCACAAATAATTTAATAAGAAGATTGGTATTATTTTCTCTTTGCAATTTGCTTTAATGTCTGACTTCATGGAAGACAGCTGGATTCCCATACCTGTTTCTGCACTCAAGCTGTTGTGACATGTTGGCTGAAGTACATGAAGAAAATCCATCCTCACATAGGTAAGTCCTTGGAAAAAGAAAGAGATTAATAGCTCTTGCAAATAAGAGTAGAAATTCTTTGATACTACACAAAACTTCAGAAGTGGTAGTGCCTTAAAGGTTATCTGCAGTATGGAATCAGAAGTCATATCAATGAACATTAGGTCTTCTATTGCATTAAAATCTATTGGTCTATCTCATAGTCTAAATAGATCTTTGACCTGGGAATGATTTGGGACAGCTTACATTGGTCATTTAGAAAACATTAATTCACAGGGTTATCAGTTCTTCTAAATGCTGACACATTTCATACAATATCAAAAAGTCATATTTGTAATACCACCATCAATTTCATTAGAAAAGTCTTTAAGGATAGGGAAGCTGTCAAGCTCAAAGTTTTCCAAAATTCTAATCTCTTCTTGAAAGCTTGAATTTTATCACTGGTAACAAATGTTCACTTTTTTCTCAGAGTGACAGGCTCATTTTGTTCTTAATTTTTAAGAAAATGTCTACCAAATACCTAAGTCTGCATAACCATAGTCTGTCAGTCATTCATACAATTTAAAATGCCATCCTATGAAAAAAGCAGCTACATCATCTTGCAATTCAAACAATTGCACACTTGCTTTTCCTCAGAACTATCATATTTGGATATGTGGCAGAATTAGTCTTTGCATTCCTCCCATTTTGTCCTAGGGATTAATGAAGAGATATGTACTCAAGGCTTGAAATTTTATAAAATTAATAATGTCTACAACTTCATCAAATTCTTTGTTCTTGTTTATTGGGATGTGGAACTAAAGAATGTTATGATTAAGGTTAATAATTCTGTATGTTTGACTTTCTTGTTTGAATAACTGTGTTTTCTGTCTTCTGATTGGATCATGAATGATGCACATCATAAAAGTTAATTCTCTTCATTGAATAAAAGACTTTTTATCAGAGGTTTTTCCATCTGTAAGAAGAAGCCCTAAACAAGGAGACAAGGTAGTTTTGGAGAGGAAAATAGAAGATAGGAGAAATGAGAAGTCCATGACATGGACTTAAAATGGTAGGGATATAAATGAGGACTTGGAATGAACAAAGTCTCAGTAAACTCAGAAAGACTATTTGAGGGGTCTGATCCACCAGAAAGGGAATTAATTGAGTAATCTATTAGGGTGATCTGTTCTGAGCTCCATTTGCATATTAGCTTCCTATTACTACTATAACATATTACCACAAACAGTGATTTAAAACAAAAAATATATGATCTTAAAATTCTGGAAGTCAGAAGTCCAAGATGAGTCTCAATGGGCTAAATCAAGATGTTGGAAGCTGTAGGGGAGAATCCATTTCCTTGACCTTTCTACCTTCTAGATAGCTAAGCCTTTCTTGACTTGTGGTCCCTGCTTCCATATTCAAAGCCAGCAATGGAGTTAGATCTTTATGTCACATTCCTCCAGTCTCCTCTTCTTGCTTCTCTCTTCTGCTTTTGTGATTGCACTAGATGCTTGTGACTACATTGTGCCCATCCAGACAAAGCAGGATAATCTTCTATTATAAGGTCAGTCGATCAGCAACCTAAATTCCATCTGCAGCCTTCATATCCCTTTACCATATAAGGTAACACATTTATAGATTCCAAGGATTAGAATGTGAACATCTTTAAGGGATTATTATATTATTTACCACATCTTGGTATGATTTGTTTTGTGAATCTCACTCAGTTGGGCATAAAGGAAGAAATGCTAAAGGGAGATAATTAGTAATGCCAAAGAAAGTCATCAGTTTTCAAGACTAACAAGTTTTTTTTATGACATGTGTTATGTTTTGCTTTTAAGTATATTTATGCATTTAATACTAGTTTTTACCCTTAAAAATGTTTAAACCTAATATAGACAAATAAAACAAACCAAATATTTAAGGGAAAAAAAAGGATATTTAGTAAGTAGAGAATATTTTATTCTTTGTTCTTCTAAGCCCAAGCACAGTGCTTACAATTAGGAACAAATGTTTGTTTAATGGAGAGGAGGGAGAGAGAGAGAGAGAGAGAGAGAGAGAGAGAGAGAGAGAGAGAGAGAGAGAGAGAGAAAGAGAGAGAGATAATATAAAAGATAATCTGTTACACACACACACAACTGGAAGGCAAAGAAGAGGATGTAGGTGAAGACAATACTTTAAAATAAAAGAGAACTATGGAAACAGAAAAAGATTTAACTCCAAGCCCATATTATTTTATCTTATTTCAAAGGTCTCTCAAAAATAACCAAATGAAGTAGGCTTTCTATGTTTGTCTTCTAATTTTAACACAGGAAGAAAATGCATCCTTTCCTCTCTTCAAAAAATGTAAAACATCAGCAAAGCAAATTGCAAGATGATAACTTTAAATTCAGAGGGTAAATTTTTATAGTTACATTAAATTACAGCCCCCTGAGGTTTCAGTAATGGAAATGCTGACAGACCCTGAAATACAGCAGCCATGCCCAGGGACTCCCACCCTTCCTTTCTCTCTCTCTCTCTCTCTCTCTCTCTCTCTCTCTCTCTCTCTCCCCCCCCCCACCCCCACCTGCCCCATTGCTTCTCCTATGTCTACCGCCACCCTTCCCTCCCCCCCCAGCCCCCTCCTGCCCCATTGCCTCTCCTATGTCTACCACCAAAAGAAAACTGAACTATTTTTTGATCAGCTTTAGATTTCAGTACTCAAAGAAAATCCTGCCTTATATCAGAAAAGTTCATAAAATATTGTTATATATTTGCCAAAAGCCACATTGTTCTGTCCTGAAACATGTTGTTGTCTAATAATACCTACTTTGTATGATTCTGGACACTTTAATTAAGATATTTTGAAGGATAAAAACAGAAGCAATAAATGTCAGTTCTTTATATCTGAGCCCCTTGCTAGCTTCGTAAGGGACTCTAAAAAAAATTGGCAGAGGGGACACAGTGGAAAGGTATCTTGGGTCACGTTGCCTCTGAGTGTATTGCCAGAGCTTCCTTCCTCTTTGGAGAGCCCTATGTTTGTTATGGTCCCTTGGGATCACCCTCCAAGTTGACATCCTGCCGAAGTCTTTTAGAGCATTTTAAGGGAAGTGAATGTTTTTGGAAATTCCTTGTATGTACAGAATGAAGAGCTGATGCTGACATAGAAGAGCATGAATACCCTCACAGGTTACCTCTCACCTGGCAAGACCACAGCTGTCTACAGCATTGCTGAGCCCAGGCATTGAGGTTGTGTACAGAAGTAGGTGAGCACTTAGGGGTCTAATTAGGTTTTGGCAGTTCTCAACATTTGCTTTAGATTGAACTGAAAAAACTGAACAGGCAAGATTTTCTAGTTGCCTGATGTTTTTAAAATCTCCATAGCTCATCTTGGGAACCTTAAGAAAGATGCAAAATAGACCTCGTTTGATAGTATCTTACTGCCTTTAGGCAGCATCTTCCCCCAGTTACCCTCAGGGTAGGACTGTCCCTGCCAGCAGCATCCCAACTCCATATTCTTCCCACCAGCCTTCCCCATTCAAAATGCATCTGTCTGTGTCCCATGCCCTCCAGGCTCAATTCCCAGGTAAAACTTGGTTTTAGCAGATGCTTTCTGAATGTAAAAAAAAAAAAAAAAACTCTAAAATGATGAAGATGAAATGAAGAAATTTCAACTCAGAAAATATTTGAGGACAATGAGTTTGGTAGTCCTCAAATCAAACCACATAGGTAGCTCATTAGCAAAGTAGACATACATAATTATTCCTTTCCATGTGTTGAATTTATTAAAGAAACCTAACCACTGCTAGTAGCAAGGCATAGCTGGAGATGTTGAAAAAACAAAGAGCTGGAGCCATTGCCTTTAAGGAGTTTACAATATGGTTGATAAAAAATAGACATAAATAAATACAACATCAGGTGCAAATATGTAAACAAAGTATTACAGGATTTCCAAGAAGCAAACGCCATTTCCTTCTAAGAAATAGGGTGTCTGCATACATGTGAGGTCAATTTCTGATACAAAATACATGCAGTTGTAATTATACTTTTTTCAACTATGCATACTAATCTTACTGAAACTCCAACTAGATTTAACCCCTTTCTTTAAATGGCATTAATAGCAAATGCAAGGGGAAAATAACTAATCTGATGAGGAAAGAAAAGCAATTACGCAGCTTATAAAAATATCCAAGATGATTTTTTTCCCTCCTAGCTGTCACTGGTTTCAAAAACAAAAGAAAATCTGCAACCTGAAAGAAAAAGCATAGAACTGGGTGCTGATTCAATTTTGAAGATTAAGAATGCCGTTAAGTGCCTAGCAGACCCTTATCCTTCATGTACATGGGCACCTGAACAGGAAAGGGCATCAGATCACTTCCCTCATTCTGCTTATCTACATGTTGCTAGGATAAAATTTAAAATATTCATCAAAAGTGCATTTGGAATATTTACTGGCAGAGGAATAGCATCCCATGCTTTTGGATATTTCATTGTCACCATTTCAGAAATCTCACCTGCCTGGCAGATTGCTTTGCTTAAAGCAAAAAAAAAAAAAATAGTGGTATCTATTTCAAGCATCATAATCCTTAATTTCTTAATCTTCTGTTCTTGAGTTCTATAATAAATCCATTCAAAGCTGTACATATGCAGTAAGAAGCACACAAAAGTCACCTTTTCTTTTCTCCCCCAAAACATGAAAGTCTTTTTATTTCTGTATTAAAAGACTCTTAAACAAGTTCTCTAAGTCAGCTTTCAGAAGCACATGTCATGGAAGAATATTGGATGAGTTATTGTATACAATAACTATCCTCATATCAAGCATAATTATTTTATCCCTCATCATCTCAGGAAGAGGTAGTGGTTCGATCTGAATGTTTGTGTCCCTCTAGAATTCACAGGTGGAAATCCTACCCACTTCAAGGTGATGAATCAGGAGAGGTACTTTTAAGTGGTAACTAGAGCCTTCTTGAATAGCATTAGTGCCCTTGTAGAAGAGGACCCAGAGAGACATCTTGTTGCTTCTACCTTGTGAGGACACAGTGAGATGGTACTATGAACCATCTATGAACAAGAAAGCAGCCCTTCACCAGACACCAAATCGTTGGGCACCTTGATCTTAGACTTCTCAGCCTCCAAAAGTATGATAAATAAAATAAATCTCTATTGTTTATAAGCCACCCAGTATATGGTATTTTGTTGTAAAAGTTAGGCTAGACTAAGACAAGCGGTTTCTGAGCAGAACAGGGCCAACTCTAGGAACAGGCAGCAGCAGTGTGGCATTCAGGGGCTGGCTCTTTCTCATTTAACATAGTTGGGCTGTCACCAAATCTCCAAAACAGTAGTTAATAGTAGCTGCTAAGGACTCATTAGGACATGCTTTAAGACTGACAAAAATTTCAAGATATACTCCAGGAAGACATCCCTAACCCTTATGCTGTTTCATATGCAAAACCCCAAGATCATGTCAACAATGGCTTCAAGTAGGTTCTCAGATGGCAGTGTTTGCCCACGATTATTGGTTAGGGCAGAAAAGCTAACCCTCTGGGTTACAAAACTTCAAAAATCATATTCCTTTTCCCTCTGTGAAAACAATAATAAATAATAAATATTTTGTTTAATATGATACAGAGAGAGACAAGAACGCATAAATGTATTTCTGTGTTTTCATACAGTTGTCTATCTCAGAAATTCAGAGATGGGTTCCCCCCCAAATTGGTCTCTTCCTGTAAGTACAGTGTGTGTGCTAACATAACTCCTTCAAGAGTTCTTGGGGTCAAAGCCTGCATGCCATCAAAACAAGCCCCTAATGCCATGGATATTAATAATTACCATTCACATTCGCACAGTGGATCATCACAAAGAGCAGAACTTAGGTGGTGAGAGAAGTTCCCAGCAACCCTCTGTAGCTTGTCTGTGTTTCTCCTTCCTTCTTTGTATCCCCAGCCATCAAACATGTCTCCTCCTTTCAGGCTCAGATCAAGCACCAAGCCAATAAATTCTTCCCTAACAGTGGGGGGCCTCTTTTGTCCATTGATCACAGCCTTCTCAGTGCGAGGTCTGGCGGATTTAGAACACCTCAGAGCACACTGCCCTCCAGCCGCCAACATGACTCCTGGGAAGCATCACCCCAGGTTTCTCCAGCTGCTCATATATGACATCCTCCATTACCTCCACATTGTCTTCTCACAGTTCCTCACTGATGAACTCCACCCATTTTCCTGGGCGACATTCAGTTATCCCCAACTCCCACTGTAGCCAACACCACTCAGCTTCCAAACTCACCATTCTTACACCAACCCTATCTGTTTCCCTGTCCCCTGGTCTATTAGTTTCATTGTTCTTCATATCTAGTCTTAAGGTCAGGCATTGCAACTTTATTGTTGCTGGCCCTCTGGGATTCCTCAAAATGTTTCCCTTTTCCACCTACATAATTCATATTGCCAGCCCTGGATCTTGAGTCAAGAGGGCCATTGCTGTCTCCTCCTGCCCTGAACTGCTGGCACTAGAGAGCAAACCTAACAGGGTGGGGGTGGGGGGGTTGTTTATCTGGCCCTCATGCAAATGCACACCTGTGTCCCACCCAAGAAAACAAAGGTTGCCTCTTGCCCCAGACAGAGATAAAATGCCCCAAGTTGTTCCACTGCCTCATTTTCCAGGAAGTTCCACAGCTCCTTTAGACTTTGTCTCACTTGCCTTTCTATGCTGGACTTCCTGAGGGTAATGGCTCTCACTTTCCCTCCTCCAAAGATCCCTCCAATAGGATCCCTAAGCCAAACAGCAGAACTGCACAGAGCAAAAGTCCCAGAGGTTCAAATTCTGCGCCTACTGCTTATTTCCCACGTGACATTGGGTAGTTGACTTAGCTTTTCTTTTTTTCTTATTCTCTTGTCTGGAAAAAGAGAAAACTAACCTATCTGGTGGCTATGAGTATGATTGGATATAATACCTGGAAAATGTTAGAATGCAATGTGATCAATAATTATTAATTATTTTTAACTAATGAAGAGGACCATTCATTTCACTGCATGACAGTAAAAAAAAGTCATGTCCCTATCAGTAAGGATCTCCCTCCACTCACCTTCCTCTCTCTTCCAGGATTCTCAGTTGCACATTTTAACACCTCTGCATGTAAGATGGTGTTCCCCACACTCCCACTTCCCCAGGGGCAGACACTCTCTAAGGTTTACTTGCTCTATCCTTCATTCAGTAGGTTACATCAGTGAGTCTCACATCCACTGCTAAATGGAGGGCAAGAACTGGCCTTAGACTTCTCCTTCATGCCCCAAAAGGCCATGGATATCCTAGATGCTCAATAAATGTTTCTTAATCGGACTCAGACTTGATTTTGGTATTCAAATTTTTTAAATATCCCTAAGTGGCCTGAGGTGTTCATCCATTTCACCTAAAGGAGTTTAGTCAACCACTTATAAGCACCAGCATTCTAAAGTCAGAGTCTGTCCCTCTAGGTAGGTATCAAGAACCCATCAGCATTTGTTTACAGGCCAGAACACACAAGTGTCCCTCCACTTCCAATCAGGGCCACCCAAAGTTCACTCATTTGCCTTCCCTCAAGTGAGTGAAGGAGATTAATCCAGGAAATTTGCTTCAGTAGCAGATCCTTGACTCAACAGGTTGAAAGTTCAGCTCAGGTGTGACATCTCCCGATGATGCTGATGGTGTCTTTGGAAGACAAAGCAACGGGTCTTATCCTTAATTGTCTTTTCCAGGACCAAGCATAATGGCTGGTACATGTTTGCTGATCTGACTCTAAAGCAGCCGTACTATGTAAGGAAGAAAAAAAAAACAGTATGGAATTAAAGTGGGGGCGTAAGAGATAGGATGGAGATTGCAGTGGTCCTGTGCTGTGTCTGCGCAGTTCATTTCCCTGCTCAGATCCTTTTACCGTTTCACTTCACACTTTGTTTACAAGTAGTTCTGGAAGTATCCAGCTCTCTTACGTCACCATCTTGGCCCCTGCAGTTCCACATGGCACTTGGTTCTGTGTTCCACCACCCTTACCAGCATCAAAAATAAGCTCAGGTTACTGCAGACTACAAGCAATCTGGAGGAAAGAGAGAAAGCTTGGGTCAGATTCCAAGAAGAAACTGTGCTGGGCCCTCCTTTCTGCTTCCCTTTGACTGTACGGGAACTGGTGGCTTCAGGAAGATTGAGGCTATGGCTGCCTGAATTTGTAATGTTGTCTGATGGGGAATAAGATGATTACACGGGCAGGGAGTGAAGCCAATGCAAATGTTGTGGGATGAAAAAGATGCTTAAGGAGTTTTGAAATCTTTTACAAGGCTGACTCCCATTGTGTCCTGACTTCTGCTCACCCCTACTCAACCTCTATCCAGAAGGCAAAGCAAAGCAGGGAGAACAGCTTCCCAGATACTGCAGTCCTTGGGGTGGCTCA